>NC_064634.1:490383210-491017755 GCF_023864275.1 Schistocerca cancellata
AAGATATTTCCTGTAGTCAGTATTTAATGGAAATGATACTGATCTTCCCCGAGGTCGGCTACTACCTATCTTTCCATACCTCTGGTTTTTTCTTTCCGTTTCTATTCGTATCTTGCACACTTGACTTATAATACTGACGATCGAATAGTACACCTGTCTTGTCTTGTACTGAATTATTACATCCTTTTTGGAGTCTGAGGGTATTTCGCCTCTCTCATATATTCGACACACCAGGTGGAATAGTATTGTCATGGTTGGTTTCCAAATTACCTTAACAATTCTCGGTTAAATTCTTTTTACAGGATTGGATTCAACATTAGATCTTCACGTAAGTCATTCTCCCATTCGCGTAATTCACCATCGTAATGTTATTCTTATATTTCTTTCATCTCTACAGTCCTTTTACAGTGATATCCTCGGGCACCTCAAGTGTCATTACACATTTTTATTAACACACATTTTAATCCTTTTTAAAATGTGAATTCATATCTGAATTTGGACTTGGACTCAGTGCGCTTGATGCAGTTCCGTCTTTACAAAAGTACCGTGAAGAAAGGAACTGTCCTGTGATTTGTGCTGGTCAGAGTATCACGTGAGGAACCCATTATTTCCTTCAGTTTACCCTTGGGTGGTGTTCTCGTGATCAGCACGTGGAGACACAGTACTAAAGGGACGCCAAAGGGTGGCGGTGGTCACTAAAGGACTGGAAAGGAATGCAAGCCGGAGAGGCAGCGGTGAATGGCGTCACCGTCGGCAATGTGTGTGTGTGTGTGTGTGTGTGTGTGTGTGTGTGTGTGTGGAATCGACAAAATTTAAGGAATGTAAAACTCACGTGAGGTTGCAAGAAATGATCGAGTGTCACGAGTATTCATTCCAATGCTCAGTGAAGCATCTAACGTGCCTGGCAAAGATGGTGCCATCGGTACATTAACAGCTCCTTCTGAAAATCTGACTGATTAATGAAAACTCTTAACTCAAAAATACAAATACATCGCATCGAATCGCAATAATACAAGTTATTGTGTGTTTCTTAGTTAACATAATCATCTTCCGACGAATATCATGACAAAAATTTACGTGAAGTCATCACGATGGGAGTATCGCACATAAACAGTGTTGTCCACCATGATACAGGTAAAACGGGTCACGTTAATGGCATGTTCCTAGAAACGATCACTTCGGGCGTAGAAGACACACCAAGACACTCTTTTACTGTGAGAATAATAACAATCAGCATCCGAGAACAGAAACTGCATGCCCCACATTCTTTAACTAACATCACACGATCATATTTAACAAAAGTGAAACTGTTGCGCAACAAAGGGTTAAATGCCAAATACTTGGCTGCAGACAGAAGAAAGACAGTTTTGTACTGTAGACCTACAATTCAATAGCAGTACAGTTAATTTATGCTTAGTTTAAGATCTCAGGTTAAAATTAGCTGCTTTCTATCAATTGTTTCAATTTCTGTGCCAATTTCGTATTCAGTAACTGCAGTCGACCTATACCCTTCTTTGCTTAATACAGATTATACCTCTGAATTCTTGATGTCCGTAATGTTGCTTCTGTTTCCACCAAAGGTACTCTAGCAAGAAAGTGTGTTCTATAACAATTTATACCAGATCAAGGAATACATGACAATGCGACAAAATATATAATTAAAGATGAGATGAGAGCTTATTTATTGACAAGCCCAGAGCCCAAAACAGGGTAAACCACAACACAAAGCACCATCTTGGTGGCGCAAAAGAATAACCACCATACGCAAACATATACAGAGTAATTAAGTCAAGTCGAGATCTAGTCATGAGCTTCGTGATACCATCTCGGCAGCGATGTCGATGCACCCCACTGCCAACAATTGCCAGGTTTTTGGTGGCGCCTGGGGATATTGTGGAATCGGGTTTCCGCGGCGCTACAAGCCCATGTCACGTACCAACTGGTCTACCTCCCACCCGAGACTGTGAATTATCAAGTTTATTAACACTTTCTCTTGCAATGGAATCCTTTTATTCCATATTTTGAAGTTCGACATCTATTTGCATCGTATATTCGCTGTCACTCTGCTACCTCTGACACGGTGAAAGAAGTCACATTTTTCCGTACAATGCTCTCCGTCCATCCTCAAAATCGTTAAAGAGCTATTGTACGATAAAGCACCTCGAAAATAACTTGGTTGATCAATCGTATTAACATCAAACTCCTACCAGTAATACCCGCTTGTATAGTTTATTGTGCAATCCAGGAATATATGAATTTGCAATTGGTTTTGACTTAAGCCATAGGTTCATTAGTGTTCATACTGGTCAACCGTTCAGAATGGTCATGAAATGTGACGTAAGAGCATTCATCCGTCTACTGGTTGCGCGAAGGAACTGCAGCAGACAGCCGGCCGGTGTGACCGTGCGGTTCTGCGCGCTTCAGTCTGGAACCGCTACGGTCGCAGGTTCGAATCCTGCCTCGGGCATGGATGTGTGTGATGTCCTTAGGTTAGTTAGGTTTAAGTAGTTCCAAGTTCTAGGGGACTGATGACCACGGATGTTAAGTCCCATAGTGCTCAGAGCCTTTTTTTTTTTTTTTTTTTTTTTTTTTTGCAGCAGACATTCATCGGCCAGTCTGTGAGGTGAGTGGAGCAAAGAGCGAATTAATGCTTCCAAGTTGGAAGCTGCTGTGCAGTTTAGAATCTGAAAAGAAGCTGGATGCTGTGAAAGCTGTTGAAAGTGACATTTAACGGAGAATGATTCTGTTATTAGAACTAAAAATGTGAGGGAAGATTCTGTACCACAGATTAATACTGATGAACTGTTATATTTCCCAAATATAAAAACACGTTCTTCGACGTTTAATCTTTTCGTTTTTCTTTAGATTAAACCAAAGTATAGTGAGCAAATATAATCCAGTTCTTTAAAATTAATCTGACATAGGCTCGTAGTGAAAATAATTTAAATTCTCTTCCTTTTTTCAAATCAAAATATCTGAATAAGCCAAAAAGAAGACTTCCAGAAAAAATAGCTAGTTATTACTAGCTTCACCTGCAGCTGTGGTGTGGATCTTTGAGCGAAAAAACAGTTCCAATTCCACTTCCTTTTCCCTGTTGCTGCCCTTCTAAATAATTTAACTATAATTATCTCTGGTTTCAGTATTCACTTATCCTGTGTGAAACAGAATTTTCCTCTTCCACTCCAGTCACAGTCTGTGTACTGTAATTTCATTCCAAAAATACGCTACGCAATTTAATCAACTCAGATGCTACCCAAGCAAACTTGGTACAGACGAAGCGGCAAGTGTTTACTTCACTGCTCTTCGTAGCAGTGGCTCCCTCATCTATAACTGACCATCAGTGCCAACAGATAACAATACTATATTACACATTCTTTCCCACTATGTAGAATATTCACTACCTTTGAGCACGCACTTGGTTGAATGTTACTATTGGCATCAACTTTTTACAGTAGAAATTCTCTACCCACAATGTACTATGTTTAAAAAGTTTGGGCGTTACGACTGCTGCCAGGATGACAAATAGAAGGCATCATTGTTACTAACATTTTTTTTTGCACTTGCCATTAGCACTAAATTCATTTATTTGTTTATTTTATTGTACACTCACGTTCAAGAAAAAAAAAACAGAACACCTTGAACGACTAGAGATAGAACGTATTCACAGCCCATGTAAATGGTATGTTCTGCATAAATTATTAGTATTTGAACCATGTCAGCCGGCCACTGTGACCGAGTGGTTCTAGGCGCGTCACTCTGGAACCGAGCGACGGCTACCGTCGTAGGTTCGAATCCTGCCTCGGGCATGGGTGTGTGTGATGTCCTTAGGTTAGTTAGGTTTAAGTAGTTCTATGTTCTAGGGGACTGATGACCTCAGATGTTAAGTCCCACAGTACTCAGAGCCATTTTGAACCATGTCGGCCCGTGGTTCAACGTCAGCATCGATATCTCGGTGCAATACCGCCTATCGGTAACACGTACCTGCTGCTCTCATTGCTCTATAAACCGAAGGTAATGGATCAACGTGACTTGAGCAGACGTACAGAATGCCTCGCAGACGTATGCGCCAACCGTACTGTCACATTGCTTAGTTTGAAAGCGGGCGAATATTAGTGTGAGAGAATTCGATACAACCATCCAGGAAGCTGCTAGTCGTGTGGCACGTAGTGTTTCGGCAGTCCAACGGGTATGTGCAGAATGGTTCACGGAAGGCCGTAGAACATGGCCAGGGTCACACCACCCAGAGCGTCCCCCGAGAAGACGGACACTTCATCCCAATCGCAGTGCAAGAGAGATTTGCAACTGAGCGAGCTGGCGCAGTGGTTAGCACACTGGACTCGCATTCTGGAGGACGATGGTTCAAACACGCGTCCGGCCATCCTAATTTAGGATTTTCGTGATTTCCCTAAATCGCTTCTGGCAAACGCCGGGACGGTTCCTTTGAAAGGGCACGGCCGACTTCCTTCCCAAATTTTCCCTAATCCAATAGGACTCATGACCTCGCTATTTGGTCCTTTTCCCCAAACCAACCAATCAACAGATGTACGTCCCCCTCAGCTCTGGTGCAACAGTGGAGCAGTGTAACACATACAGAATCAGGTGTGACAGGCCGTCGCCGTTTATTACGGCACGGATTACGCACGTGTCGTCCACCTCTCCGCCTACCTAAGACGAATGAGCAGGAACGTGCAAGACGGCAATGGTGTATGAAACGGAGACACTGGGCACAAGAATGGCATCAGATAGTGTTTTCGGACGAATCCGGGTTCTGTTTATTTGAAAGTTATGGCCGCATTTTGGTTCGCCGCAGACACGGTGAGTGGCATCACAGTGACAGCATTCGCACAAGACATACAGCGCCAACTCAAGGCCTTATGGTGGTGGGTGACATCATGCACAACCACAAGTCACAGTTGGTGCGTGTCCAGGGCATTGTGACCAGTGTGACCAACGTAGATGACGTCCTGCGAGCCGTAGCCATATCCTTACTGCTCAACACCCCAGACGCTAATTTCCAGCAAGACAACGCACGACCCCGCCAGATCACAAGACTTGTCGCCAATCGAAAATGTGTGGGACATGGTGAAACGACGGGTGCAGTGCTGTAACCCGATCCAGCCACCACAGCTGAACTTTGGAACCACGTGAATGCACGTTGGATGGCCATACCACAGGACGCCATTCAAAAATGGTTCAAATGGCTCTGAGCACTATGGGACTTAACTTCTGAGGTCATCAGTCCCCTAGAACTTAGAACTACTTAAACGTAACTACCCTAAGGACATCACACACATCCATGCCCGGGGCAGGATTCGAACCTGCGACCGTAGCAGTCGCGCGGTTCCGCACTGAAGCGCCTAGAACTGCTCGGCCACCGCGGCCGGCAGGACGCCATTTGCGCCTTATACACGTCGATGCCATCGGGCACGATACAAGTTACCAGGGCTCATGGCGGACCCTGTGCCTAGTATTTAACAGGACACATGCTGAGATGGTGACTGAGATGGTGATCATTTCTGCAGAACATGCTAATGTACAAGTCCCGCTAACACGAGCGTCCTATCTCTAGTCGTTCAAGGCGTTCTGCTTTTTTCGGAACGTGAGTGTATTTAACCTAATCATAGTTTCTTCAGGCCCTCTCTTACACAGAACCAGGCTTTTACAAATACGATATTTTTTCATCACAGTTTCTTAAAGAACCACCGTTATTGTAATATGACAAATGATAATAAAACGATAATAACAGAATTTTTAAAAAATATTTGAAACAGAATCTCTTTGGGCTGTTTACAATATTTTGTTGCTGCGCTTTAACGTACTGTATGGAAAGCTTCACGCCGCTGCAAGCTGGCAAGACGCGTACCCGTAACGCAAAGCGACAGATGGTCTACGAGCGTGAGAAAAGTGCGTTGAGCACCAGCCTTGTAGTGCTGGAACTCATAGCGACATCGTGGATTCACCTGGGAGGTTTGGTGCCTGGAAGCGTACCTTTCATGATTTTCCTTTCTTGTTCGAATGCTAACATACAGTTCCAACCGCGATGATGACGACACCTGCGCTGATAACTTGTTGACAATAACTTCAGTAACTCTCATTTCAGTCTCGGAAACTAATTGCAAATTTCAAAAAAAAATGTTCAAATGTGTGTGATATCTTATGGGACTTAACTGCTAAGGTCATCAGTCCCTAAGCTTACACACTACTTAACCTAAAATACCCTAAGGACAAACACACACACTCGAACCTCCGACGGGATCAGCCGTGCAAATTTCAGTTACTACTGATAATTATTGGTTGAAATGTTCAACCGATCACAGTGAAATGGCAGGCGCCAAATTCCCAACCTAGCTCAGAAGAAGTTTAATTACAAGGGACCGTAGAAACAACACGTGAATCCAGGTATGAAGTGTGGTCTCGTGTGAATGCTAACAATTTGTAGAAAATTGCCTGGATGACTTACACTATCATGTTAACAACACGTGAGTCGGTGTGTGAAGCGCAATTTCACGTAAAGACGGAAGAATTGGTGCGAATTTCGCCTCGGAAAACTACAGCTCTGCTGATCTTCAAATCACCTGAAGTATTATCTGTGGGAAATAATTATTAACATCCGGAAATTTTGGTATGAAAATTAATAGCAGACTGGCTGTTGGAATCGTTTTCTTTATTTTGTGATTCTATCAATAAAAGAATATCAAGTAGCGTCCCATTATTTCGCAATTCTCATTTTTAGAAGTGTTGAGATTTTCCGATTTTGCCACACTAATATGCACTGTTAATTGAATGCACGTTAGGTCTGCGGCCAGAGGAGGAGAAACCAATCGAGACGACAACTACGAGTCATATTTAAAAGACAAGAGCTAAGAAAGATACCTCCGAATGTGCTATGAGAAATGGGAGGGACTGTGACATCCAGAAAATTTACCGTGTATGTTGCACTAGGCAAAACGTTTTGGCGGAAAGTATTACACTACTGGCCACTAAAATTGCTACACCACGAAGATGACGTGCTACAGACGCGAAATTTAACCGACAGGAAGAAGATGCTGTGATATGCAAATGATTAGCTTTTCAGAGCGTCCACACAAGCTTGGCGCTGGTGGCGACACCTACAAGTGCTGACATGAGGAAAGTTTCCAACCTATTTCTCATACACAAACAGCAGTTGACCGACATTGGCTGGTGAAACGTTGTTGTGATGCCTCGTGTAAGGAGGAGAAATGCGTACCATCACGTTTCCGGCTTTGATAAAGATCGGATTGTAGCCTATCGCGATTGCGGTTTATCGTATCGCGACATTGCTGTTCGCGTTGGTCGAGATCCAATGACTGTTAGCAGAATATTGAATCGGTGGGTTCAGGAGGGTAATACGGCCGGCCGAAGTGGCCGTGCGGTTAAAGGCGCTGCAGTCTGGAACCGCAAGACCGCTACGGTCGCAGGTTCGAATCCTGCCTCGGGCATGGATGTTTGTGATGTCCTTAGGTTAGTTAGGTTCAACTAGTTCTAAGTTCTAGGGGACTAATGACCTCAGCAGTTGAGTCCCATAGTGCTCAGAGCCATTTGAACCATTTTTGAGGGTAATACGGAACGCCGTGCTGGATCCCAACGGCCTCGTATCACTAGCAGTCGAGATGACGGGCATCTTATCCGCATGGCTGTAACGGATCGTGCAGCCACGTCTCGATCCCTGAGTCAACAGATTGGGACGTTTGCAAGACAACAACCATCTGCACCAACAGTTCGACGATGTTTGCAGCAGCATGGACTATCGGCTCGGAGGCCACGGCTGCGGTTACCCTTGACGCTGCATCACAGACAGGAGCGCCTGCGATTGTGTACTCGATGACGAACCTGGGTGCACGAATGGCAAAACGTCATTTTTTGAGATGAATCCAGGTTCTGTTTACAGCATCATGATGGTCGCATCAGTGTCTGGCGACATCGCGGTGAACCCACATTGGAAGCGTGTATCCGTCATCGCCATACTGGCGTATCACCCGGCGTGATGGTGTGGCGTGCCATTGGTTACACGTCTCGGTCATCTCTTGTTCGCAATGACGGCTCTTTGAACAGTGGACGTTACATTTCAGATGTGTTACGACCCGTGGCTCTACACTTTATTCGATCCCTGCGAAACCCTACATTTCAGAAGGATAATGCACGACCGCATGTCCTGTACGGGCCTTTCTGGATACAGAAAATTTTCGACTGCTGCCCTGGCCAGCACATTCTCCAGATCTCTCACCAATTGAAAACGTCTGGTCAATGGTGGCCGAGCAAGTGGCTCGTCACAATACGCCAGTCACTACTCTTGATGAACTGTGGTATCGTGTCGGAGCTGCATGGGCAGCTGTACCTGTACACGCCATCCAAGCTCTGTTTGACTCAATGCCCAGGCATATCAAGGCCGGTATTAAGACCAGAGGTGTTGTTCTGTGTACTGATTTCTCAGGATCTATGCACCCAAATTGCGTGAAAATGTAATCACATGTCAAATCTAGTATAATATATTTGTCCAATGAATACCCGTTTATCATCTGCATTTCTTCTTGCTGTAGCAATTTTAATGGCCAGTAGTGTACATTCAGGAATCAAGCGCATCGCGAATGAAGGGTACAGTTTGCATCTTTTGGGGAAACAGCCAATAGACACTCATCATCGCTTGCGTGAGGAAACAATATGAGCACGTGCAGACCTGCTACATTTGGCATCCCTATGCGTTGATGTTCATAAATATAATATTTGCCACACCCTCATGAAGAATACAGCATCAGAAAGTAAGTTGCACATGTCGTCCTTCTGTAAATCAATTGCGCAACAAGAGGAGCGCCGTTTCAAAAGGGAGCTGACGTTCTGCTTTTCCTGCAGACAAGATTCTACTGCAGAGCGGATCATCACAGTGCGCGAGTGAAATTGCGCGGCAAATGGGAACCTACTCGAAAGCTGAGGTACGCAAGACAGCACGATTCTTGAGGGCAAAACGTCTGAATTGTTCCCACATTCACCGAAAAATTGTGGCAGTGAGTGTACCAGACGCAACGTTACGTCCAGCCGCAGTGCAATGCAGCCAACAATTCGAGCAAGGGCGACATGTGACTGATGCTGATCGGGTAGTCCAGATC
The DNA here is from genome assembly GCF_023864275.1 of Schistocerca cancellata. Taxonomy (NCBI): domain Eukaryota; kingdom Metazoa; phylum Arthropoda; class Insecta; order Orthoptera; family Acrididae; genus Schistocerca; species Schistocerca cancellata. The sequence continues at coordinate 490,392,333 of NC_064634.1, forward strand.
TTGGACGATGTGGTTTCCACCTTTTCGGCAGGCTGAAGGAACGTCTGAGGGGAAAGAGATTTCCAAACCACGAGGCCGTTCAGCGGTTCTCGAATGGCTCCATGATCAAGGAGCGGATTTCTATCCTCGAGGAAGTGAACAAGTGATAGAATTTTCCGACTGTTGTTTACAGAGATTTGATGACTATTTTGAAAAATAATATCTGTATCTGTGTCACACTAAAGTGTAGTTCAGCGTCCAATGAAAGTTACTTGACCTTCCACCATAATGTGCAACTAACTTACTTTTTGAAGTATTCTGGTACTAGCGATACTATAAAATGGTCAAACGAAAACCGAACGTCCGCCACAATGGGATCATGGAATGGTTCCATTCATAAGCAATCGCCACACGCGTTACAATACTTACCTCGCTGACGGATCCACAACTGCACCCACCCTTGCATTTCCTCGTCCGACTGAAAGCGACGACCACACATGTCTTTCTAGGTCGCCAGAGATGTGAAACTTACATGATGAATGATCCGCACTGTACGGAGTATGTTACAGTGTTTCTCAACCAAAACGCTAAAGCGTAGCCTTCGTCCGACTGCCACTGTGGGGTCGAGCATTAACGTGCTACAAGATGATTCAGGCCGACAGCACTCTTGGGCGTTTTGACTTTACGGCGCATCGCAGTTTATGCAAAGTGTCTACATAGCTCCGCGCATACACTGTGGTTCCACGCTCGAGGAATTCGACGAGCAGAGGATGCCTGCACTCGAAGAAGAAGGCTATAATGTCCTTACCGCAACTTGTGTGAACAGTAATAAATTTAACAGAATATTCCGTCGGTTTTTGGTAGAACAACATTATAATAATAAATGAAAAGCACCAGTTTCCTTTTGTTCTACAATATTATTTTTATTGCTAACCGGTTTTCGGCTTACAAGGCCATCTTCAGGCATTTACTGAGTATTATCACCAAAGAAGTTAAATGTTAGCAGACAACATTGGAAAAGATGTTACTCACCGTATGTTTCTAGTTCACTCTAGATGTGTTACTTCTCTTCCAATGTTGTCTGCTAACATTTAACTTCTTTGGTGATAATACTCAGTAAATGCCTGAAGATGGCCTTGTAAGCCGAAAACCGGTTAGCAATAAAAATAATATTGTAGAACAAAAGCAAACTGGTGCTTTTCATTTATTATTAGTAATAAATTTCTTTGACGTTTGCCCTTGGGCTGTCAGCTGCCGGACAAAAGTACAGGGCTATTACAAATGATTGAAGCGATTTCATAAATTCACTGTAGCTCCATTCATTGACATATGGTCATGACACACTACAGATACGTAGAAAAACTCATAAGTTTTGATCGGCTGAAGCCGCACTTCAGGTTTCTGCCGCCAGAGCGCTCGAGAGTGCAGTGAGACAAAATGGCGACAGGAGCCGAGAAAGCGTATGTCGTGCTTGAAATGCACTCACATCAGTCAGTCATAACAGTGCAACGACACTTCAGGACGAAGTTCAACAAAGATCCACCAACTGCTAACTCCATTCGGCGATGGTATGCGCAGTTTAAAGCTTCTGGATGCCTCTGTAAGGGGAAATCAACGGATCGGCCTTCAGCGAGCGCCGAGTGTGGGAGGAACTTGATTATCGGCTTGATGTCTGCCGAATCACTAAAGGGGCACATATCGAACACTTGTGAATGCCTAAAAAAACTTTTTGAGTTTTTCTATGTGTGTCCAAAGCATTGTGAAAATATCTCAAATAATAAAGTTATTGTAGAGCTGTGAAATCGCTTCAATCATTTGTAATAACCCTGTATGTTGATGCACGGTAACACTCGTCCCCAAATTGCCACTTCAGCGATGCTGTTGGGAAACACTGCGACATTCTCCGCACAGCTCGCCTCTTTCAAAGTGTGACTGTCATATCTTACGCGATCTGAACAACAACATGCATGGAAGTCGGTTTGAGTCGGACAAGGAAGTGCAAGAGTGAGAGGGGTTGTGGATCCGTCGGTGGCCGACTGCTTTCTACGAAAAACGAATTAATCGTCTCGTCTCCTAGTGGGATAAATGTTTTAACGCGTGTGGTAACTACTTTTTAATTGACCCATCCCATAATCACGTTGTGGCAGGTATTCAGTTTTCATTTGACTGCCCTCGTAATACTACTGTTATTGGTAATGATCACAATAGGGACGGTGTTAGGGGTCTACAAAAGAGCGAACTTATGAATTGTTCTGAAAAAGTTCAGTTTGTAATATGCTAAAGTGTGCATGCAGAACAAAGGTACACATTATTGTTTCGCAAGGAAGTCACCAATTATCTTTTCAAGATCGAGGAGAGATATGAGAGACTGTGCACGTTGACGAACAGTGGAGGAGACACCGTGTATGGAAACCTCTGCTCTTGTCTGCATGTCACCAGGACAGCTGTGCGTAAGTGCTGAAACACGATCGAAGAGTTGAATGTCACAGATATGTGTATATCGTACACAGACGTTCATCACCAGCTCCCAACGTGTGATTTTAGATTTATTGCAGTACAAGAGAGATTGCACTCCTGCCACCGTTTTTAATGCAGCATTTTCTGCTATTTTATCTGAGCACCACGACTATGTAGCTGTTTTTACGGATGGGTCGAAACAAGGGGATTCCGTGGGTTGCTCAGTTGTTTTCTCCGGATCGTGTCCTCAAGGTCCGCCTGCCTCAGACTTTTACTGTCTTTGATGCAGAATTGTCTGCGATCTTGCGGGCACTGGAGCCGATGAGACTTTCTTCCTCTCTTAAATTTCTTGTCTGTTCCGATTCACTCAGTGCCCTTCAATCATTGCACCATTTGTATCCGGTGGATAAAGTAGTCCAGACCATCCAGGATGCCCTCCTCCGACTACAGCGACTGGGGAAGGTTGTAGCTTTCTGCTGGGTTCCGGGGCATGTCGGCATTGCTGGGAATGAAAGGGCAGATCTCGCAGCCAAGGAGGCGTGTCTTGATCCACACGTATCTCAGTGTGCTATCCCGTTGCACGCACTCACCTCGCTGTTGAGCTCCCGAGTCATGTGTCGGTGGGAGGATGAGTGGCTGGAAGTGACTGACAATAAGCTCCGTCTAGTCAAGCCCACAACGCGTGTGTGGTGTACTTCCTTTCAGCCCCATCGACGGGACGAGGTTCTCCTCACTCGGCTTCGAATAGGCCACAGCCCTATGACGCATGGCTTCCTGCTCCGGCGAGAGGACCCTCCAATGTGTGGTGCTTGCGGCGTCCAGGTCACTGTGAGCCACATTTTACTGGATTGCGTTTTATGTTCTGACCAGCCGGCCTCGGCTGATTTGCCAGCGGACCTGCCAACTCTTTTAGGCAACACTCGGACGAATGTGGTTAAAGTTTTAAAGTTCTGTGCCTTGTCAAATGTTTTTACAAAGATTTTGGGGAGAGGATTTTAATTTGCTCACTGTGTGACAAGCTCGCCCATCTTTTATGTAAGCCAGCCAATGACACTTTCCTGTGTCATTCTTGTTGCTATGTTTTCTCTTCCCTTAGGTTTTACTTTCTTATGTAGTATTTTCCCTCTTTTCCTACTTTCTTTGAATGTGTTTTTCAGTTTTATTAGGTCTCTGCACATTCGTTCCTTTTAATGTGTGTCAGGGCGCTGATGACCTTGATGTTGAGCGCCCATAAACTCCAACACACACACGCACACACACACACACACACACTCACCAACTCCAGACGTTACTCAGACAGACCTTGCACGATATCGTCGCTCTAATCAGCGATAGACAGTACAAGTATTTGTGCAAGTTTCTTTCTCAGGTCAAGTGTGAAGAGATTTTTATATTTTTGTAGGTCATGGAGAGTTGCTAATGCCTCCCTGAATATTTTCGCTGCGTGTTAGGCCACTGTAACTGTTCATCTATAATTACTTGTTGACTATTTGCTTAGGGAAGGATATTTATGTTTCTCCCATGTAAGATAAAAAATAATAGGCATTCCCGCAGTTTTCTGCAAATGATCCTAAATAGCTAACCTGGGTTTTGGCTGAACTGAACTTTAACTGTTTTGATAACTCAAACTGATCGGTACAGACATTGTCAATAAGTCTTCTGAAGTTGATTGGTTCTGTACCTAGGTAAAACTGAAGGTCATCATCAGCATACATGTGGTATTCGCAACAGCGAAAACTGATAACAAGTCACTGGCGTAAAATGGAATGAGTATCAGACCGTATACCAAATCCTGGGGGACGCCTGCTATTACCAGTCCCCATTGCGAATTTTTGGAACAAGAGATGGCGGAATGTTGGCTAAATGGTAGGTGCGAGAGACGCTATTGCACTGCAACTGGAGATAAATCAAGACCGTTTCACAAGTAATCTACACTCCTGGAAATGGAAAAAAGAACACATTGACACCGGTGTGTCAGACCCACCATACTTGCTCCGGACACTGCGAGAGGGCTGTACAAGCAATGATCACACGCACGGCACAGCAGACACACCAGGAACCGCGGTGTTGGCCGTCGAATGGCGCTAGCTGCGCAGCATTTGTGCACCGCCGCCGTCAGTGTCAGCCAGTTTGCCGTGGCATACGGAGCTCCATCGCAGTCTTTAACACTGGTAGCATGCCGCGACAGCGTGGACGTGAACCGTATGTGCAGTTGACGGACTTTGAGCGAGGGCGTATAGTGGGCATGCGGGAGGCCGGGTGGACGTACCGCCGAATTGCTCAACACGTGGGGCGTGAGGTCTCCACAGTACATCGATGTTGTCGCCAGTGGTCGGCGGAAGGTGCACGTGCCCGTCGACCTGGAATCGGACCGCAGCGACGCACGGATGCACGCCAAGACCGTAGGATCCTACGCAGTGCCGTAGGGGACCGCACCGCCACTTCCCAGCAAATTAGGGACACTGTTGCTCCTGGGGTATCGGCGAGGACCATTCGCAACCGTCTCCATGAAGCTGGGCTACGGTCCCGCACACCGTTAGACCGTCTTCCGCTCACGCCCCAACATCGTGCAGCCCGCCTCCAGTGGTGTCGCGACAGGCGTGAATGGAGGGACGAATGGAGACGTGTCGTCTTCAGCGATGAGAGTCGCTTCTGCCTTGGTGCCAATGATGGTCGTATGCGTGTTTGGCGCCGTGCAGGTGAGCGCCACAATCAGGACCGCATACGACTGAGGCACACAGGGCCAACACCCGGCATCATGGTGTGGGGAGCGATCTCCTACACTGGCCGTACACCACTGGTGATCGTCGAGGGGACACTGAATAGTGCACGGTACATCCAAACCGTCATCGAACCCATCGTTCTACCATTCCTAGACCGGCAAGGGAACTTGCTGTTCCAACAGGACAATGCACGTCCGCATGTATCCCGTGCCACCCAACGTGCTCTAGAAGGTGTAAGTCAACTACCCTGGCCAGCAAGATCTCCGGATCTGTCCCCCATTGAGCATGTTTGGGACTGGATGAAGCGTCGTCTCACGCGGTCTGCACGTCCAGCACGAACGCTGGTCCAACTGAGGCGCCAGGTGGAAATGGCATGGCAAGCCGTTCCACAGGACTACATCCAGCATCTCTACGATCGTCTCCATGGGAGAATAGCAGCCTGCATTGCTGCGAAAGGTGGATATACACTGTACTAGTGCCGACATTGTGCATGCTCTGTTGCCTGTGTCTATGTGCCTGTGGTTCTGTCAGTGTGATCATGTGATGTATCTGACCCCAGGAATGTGTCAATAAAGTTTCCCCTTCCTGGGACAATGAATTCACGGTGTTCTTATTTCAATTTCCAGGAGTGTATATCACACTATAGTCACGTCTTGTCTGTCCATGGCTAGTTCGTCTTTTGCTTTATTGAGCGTATGATGCGCACAATGTTTGTGGAAGCAGGACTGGGGCTCATGAAGTATGTTGTTTGTAGTTAAGTAGCTTGTTAGTTGGTACTGAGTTTATATCTGTTAATGTAGACAGAAGTTGCATAATAGTAACACGAAACATTTCGATTGTACTGTCATCGTTCCCAGTAGATGCTGTTCTCATAGTCCTCTTTTTATTGAATTCTGTCAGCTGTATATGACAATAGGAACAATGGAATAAATGTTTCATTCTACTGTTAGATGCTGGCTTGAAATGCTACCTAGGTGATGAGGTGTTGAAGAGTCATTAAAGTTAGCCTGCAGAAAATCTTTCACGATAAGAGTGCTAGACAGGCGTGCTTCTTTTTTCGTGTGTAACATCTGCAAACTGAAATTAAAAAATAAAGCGACGAACAACGAAGTGTTGTATGACAACACGCTCTGCGTATCATAACACTTCGTTCTGCGCAAAATCACAGCTGTTTCATAGTTGCGATTCTCTTTGTTATTATTTTTTATATTAATTGACACCAGGTTTTGCTCAGCTGTCAGCATAAGCAATACAAATACAATGAATCCTAGAAAACTTTTTTTACGATAATTGTGATGTACACAAATCAGAAATAGGAAACGGAAGAAATATTGTTCCCTCGGCGGTGAAGGATAGTACAGTAAAAATGGCTCTGAGCACTATGGGGCTTAACTTCTGAGGTCATCAGTCCCCTAGAACTTAGAACTACTTAAACCTAACTAACATAAGGACATCACACACATCCATGCCCGAGGCAGGATTCGAACCTGCGACCGTCGCGGTTGCACGGTTCCAGACTGTAGCGCCTAGAACCGCTCGGCCACTTAGATAGTACAGTAACGTCAATGCCTTAATTAATGAAATGGTATTACTTGCAGCAAGCCAAGTATCCATACGAACAATGTTATGACGTCTTGAATACCAATGTCACCAGAGCGATCATTTATGCGGCTTACGTTGAAACACAAATAATGCGAGGGTAATCCCAAAAGTAGGGTCTCCTATTTCTTTATAAGTACAGAACTCTGTTAGTGTGACAGTTGGTCACACTGTTATGAAGAGTGCTTCACGCGCTGCGTGTAAACACACTGCGCCGATTGAAATCCATCGCCAATTGTTGAAAGTGTATGATGAGTCGTGCATGGATGTCAAAAATGTTCGTAAGTGGTGTAGAGAGTTTGCTGCTGGTCCGACCGAAATTCACGATGAACAAAGGAGCGGGAGACCGTCAATTTTTGAGGCGACGGTTGGTTGGTTGGTTTGGGGAAGGAGACCAGACAGCGTGGTCATCGGTCTCATCGGATTACGGAAGGAAGTCGGCCGTGCCCTTTCAGAGGAACCATCCCGGCATTTGCCTGGAGTGATTTAGGGAAATCACGTAAAACCTAAATCAGGATGGCCGGACGCGGGATTGAACCGTCGTCCTCCCGAATGCGAGTCCAGTGTCTAACCACTGCGCCACCCCGCTCGGTCGAGGAGACTGTGTTGAAAGCTGAGCAAAGCATGCGTGAAGATCGACGGATCACCCTGGATGACCTCTGCACTTTTGGTTCCTGAGGTTTTCAGAAGCACCGCTCACAGAATTTTAACGGAAACATTGAACTACCGGAAGGTGTGCGCAAGATGGGTGCCACGCATGCTGACTGAGGACCACATGAGGCAACGAGTCGATGCTTCCCTCGCAGTTTCTTCACCGCCTTGCAGCCGAACAGGACAACTTTCTGGACTCAATTGTCACTGATGACCACTTTACACCTGAGACCAAGCAACAATCACGCCAGTGGCGGCATCCTTGTTCGGTAAAGCCGCGGAAATTCAAACAAGCACAGTCTGTCGGTAAAGTCACGACAACCGTTTTTTGGGATCGGAAAGGGGTATTGTTGGTCGACTTTATGCCCACTGGGGCCACAATTAACGCTGACTGGTACTGTGAGACTCTGAAAAAACTTAAACGGGCAATTCAGAAATGGAGAAGAGGAATGTTGAGCAAGGGCGTACACATGACAACCCTCACACACACATCGCACGGCAAACCGTTGCTCTCCTGGAACAGTTTCAGTGGAACATAATCACCCACCCACCCTATAGTCCTGACTTGGCGCCCAGTGACTATCACCTGTTCCCTAGGTTAAAAGAACATTTGGCCGGAAAGCGCTTCAGCTGCGACGACGAGGTGAATGAAGAGGTTCATAACATTCTGAACAGCATGGCGGCGAGCTGGTATGACATGGGCATACAAAAACTGCCACAGCGTCCATAAAAATGCATCGACAGAAGTGGTGATTGTGTCGAAAAACAGCTAAATGTTCAAACTGTAAACTGATGTAAACCATTGTAGAAATAAACAATCTATATAGTTAAAAAATAGGAGACCTTACTTTTGGGATTACCCTCGTAAAAAGCGCGTCAACAGTGGAAGCCTCGTCGCACTGTGAAGCAGGATAAGCGGCGATCCGCGGCAGGTCTGAGTACAATGCTGGTGAAAGCACAAGTGTTTCAGCGTATATTTTTCATTATGGGGAACCGCAGCACACTTTACTGCCCCAACGACCTAGTTACGGAATCATGATAATGAAAATGTGTCGCCTAGTCGGATGAAACACGTTCACTTTTAGACGATGTCGGTGGCAGTGTCTAGTCTACCCTTATACAGGCGAACGGCTGCTCGAAACATGCAACTGCACTACGGGCTCTGGCGGGTGTGGTCGGTACCACGCTATGGGGGACATTGACCTTGGCTCCCACGACAGCTGTGGTCGCAACTGAAGCCACCACGGCAGCTGCTGACCAGATGCGTCCTTTGGTGCTTAATGTCTCCGCTGACTGGTGGCATCTTCCAGCAGGATAACCGTCCTTGTGACAGTGGCAGAATTGTGCTTCAGTGGTGGGAGCAGAGTGATAGTTAAGTCAGGTTGATTCTTAGCCACCAAATTCGGCTGATCTGAACCAGATACAACTCATCTGGAACGGTATCGGCTGGTATTTCAGCTTCCACAAGCCATCAGCCTGTAATTTACTGGAACAGCATCACTTCTACAGAGATTTGTTGTGCCATATGTCTCCCACAGGAAAAACAACCACATATTTATGCTCTACATATAAAAATTACACTTTTACCTGTTACACCTTGTACATCACAAACTTCGTCACATATCCTTCCTATTATAAATAATACGTACAGAAAGTAAAATATCGTTATCTACTATCATCTTTGGTGTTGCAGTTTTAAAGGGGTGCAGTACACTTTATCAGCGCATGGCTCTAACAGTCTAGTGGGTCGTCACGAACTGTGCGCGCTCTTGAAATGTTAGTTCATGTTGGCTGGAGCAGTACACTACACCACTGTCCTGTCCGTGATTCGTTTGCGGCGATATTTTCCTTTTACTATGTTGGCGAAGTTGTTTTTGATTGCAGTCTCAGACAATTAAGTGAGTCGCTAGCCGCTGGCCACATTCGAATTAAAAAAATGGTTCAAATGGCTCTGAGCACTATGGGACTTAACTTCTGAGGTCATCAGTCCCCTAGAACTTAGAACTACTTAAACCTAACTAACCTAAGGACATCACACACATCCATGCCCGAGGCAGGATTCGAACCTGCGACCGTAGCGGTCGCGCGGTTCCAGACTGTAGCGCATAGAACCGCTCGGTCACCCCGGCCGGCCATTCGAATTAAAACGCCACTTTGCAGATGAGGTAATTGCGATAACTGTAGGAGTACCGCTTTTCGCTTTTAAAGTTTTTAAAAAAATAAAGAAGGAAAATCACTTGGTACAAATTGTTCCACTATTTATCAAAACATTGACATTACAAATTTGTACTCCATTGCATGCGTTTTAACTCATTATGGAAATATGTTTCCTCTTTGATGCTGGGACATCAAAAAGATGGTTTTGGAAGGATTCAACAGCTTGTTGAGGTGATTAAAACTGCTCTCCATGCAGTTCTGTTTCATGTAATGGAACAAAAATAAATCCAGGTGAATACGAGATACAGGACGTTCATTATATGTTTTTCTCCGCCGAATAATTAACTTTTTCACGTTCTGCGTAACAGCTGGCATTCTCATGATGAAGGAAGATGCGATGTTTTGGTTGTTTTTGTGATTCCATCGATAAAGGCTTGTAAGTAAATTATTGTGTACTATCCTTAGTTAAATGTCCTCCGATTATCTAGAGGAGTGGTCGCCAAATACTTTTGGTCAACATCCAGTACTGACATTGTGGGGTAGCACCTGGGGCCTCATATGTACCGATCTTATAATTAACGTTAGGGGTGCTCTCAGCTACTCGACCAAATAGTAGCGGCTTCGGTCAAGAATACCATCATAACGACCGAGAGAGCGGGGTGTTGACGCCACGCCCCTCCTATCCGCATCCTCCTCTGAGGATGGCACGGCGGTCGGATGGTCCCGGTAGGCCACTCGTGGCCTCAAGACGGAGTGCTTTTTTTTTAATTATTAACGAGTAACTTCCGTAAATTAGTATGTTATGAGACCCCCAATAGACAAGCTATAGTAAGTTGGCAGCGACTACAGATAATTAAAAGTCGGCACATTTTGAAACGCTTTTTTCGACTGTTCTCTGTTTCAGATTGCTGCCACCTTCAGCAAACCCTAAGCCGTGACAGTTTAATTGCATGTGGAAGTGTTGTTACGTGTCTGTGTGAGTGGGTGAGTAACTGATTAATAAAAGTAATTGTAGTTGTATTTAAAGGCATTATACAGCATAAGCCACGTTCAAAAATGTTCAGAAAGTCATTTTTCTTCTACTCCTCGCGTTTATTATAATAGCCTTAATTTTATTTCGTATTGTTTGCTACAAATATTGCACAGATCCAAATGAATGGTCAATGGAGTACAATACTTACCACTAAAGGGACGTTTATTACTAATACCAGCGAAACAGCCAGTACATAACTGACGGAGAGTGCAGGTACTTCTACAGATATTGTGCACTGCAGAAACTGGAAGCGTTAGAGATTTCAAGAACTTTCCGTAAGTAGGAAACACTAAACAAGTAACCAATGGTGGGTGGATCTGAACTGGTTACTTACAGCACAGCAGACGGCAAATTACGATGCTACAGTGCATGCACTGTGTTCGTCGCAACGTGTACTGCATCTGGAAATAACCGTCTCTACAGTACGCATCCACGAATCCATGGTACTTCAGTCTGAAGTTCACACCGTCGCAGCTAATCACTACAAATCGCGCAAGCCCGTGAGTTGTCGGAACAGAAAGACAAAAAATCTAGCATTCCTCCTCTCACATTCTCTAACCCCGCCTTTGAAGCAGGAGGTCAGCTTTACTTACCTCACGACCGAAATCACCAACGTCAATTAAAATGAAGCTTATCTTAAAATATTATTGCCTCTGTAAGTACATTTCTTTGTTGATGAACCGAAAGACTACACTCTTAGGAAGCTCTTAGTATTAGATGACGTTTTTGAATGAGGCTGTTAGTTGCTAGATGCACGTTATTATAAAATACGGCTGGGAATAGCGAGCCGACCGCTGCTCCAAAGCAATGGTGGTGTCATGTGAAGTGCAACCAAAGAAAGAGGCAGCATTTTTTGGAAGTGCACCGCAAAAGAGCTCCATAGGTGATTCCTCGAGCAGCCCGCTTCACTTCTTGGGGTGGAGAACGAAAGGAGGAAAAACAAATAAATAAAAACATGCCAGCTGCGTGTAGGCCTTGCGCTCTGAGGGTCCTGTACAAACTGAGTTATGGATGTAGACAGTTCACTTACCACAGAAATCCAGAATCTCGACTACTTTTGCCTGTTATCGGCATTGACGCTGACAAAATACTGACCCGAGAAATTCGAAGACTTTCGAGAGTATTGTAATTTACTCGTGCCTTTTCCTTTACTTGTACTGAGAAAACCTTGCTTCTTGCCAAATTTCATGATTCTATGTCAACGGAAAGTACCCTACAGCTCTTGCTGTGACACAAATGGCCGCATCTTTCGATTGCATTGACTGACAAGTTTACATTTATTACAGCGCCAAGGATCTGTAGACGTTAGTATGTAATATAAATTTCATCAGGTTACCTTCCATTCAGAAGGCTGTTGCACACAGCGACTGTTATATTGACTTGTAAATAATAGATTTCAGCTGTCAGTCGTCCTTTTGAAATTTTATTGGCAGATCTAGATTTCAGCTAGAAACTAGCCATTCTCAATGCACTATCATTTTTCATAAATGCATGTAATGACTGTTGGTCGGGCTTCATCCACTGTTCATTGAATTGTTTCTAGCTGAAATCTAGATTTGCCAATAAAATTTCAAAAGGACGAATGATAGCTGAAATCTATTATTTACAAGTCAATATAAATTTCAACTGCATAGGTGTACCCATTCTTGAGAAGAAGGGGTAGTAACAGTCTGACTGTCAGACAGCCGGAGAGCAAATGAGAAAAAATATGTTTTTCGTGTTATATAATGAGCAATTTACGCTTTTAGGATTTTTCTCTTTTACCTTGCTTCTCATTTAACGTCAGGAACCTATGCCAAGGGAAGTGTTCCATAGGTTTTGAAGAATGAGTTTCGAGAATTAAGTTGTTGTTTTTGTGGTCTTCAGTCCTAAGACTGGTTTGATGTAGCTCTCCATGCTACTCTATCCTGTGCAAGCTTCTTCATCTCCCAGTACCTACTGCAACCTACATCCTTCTGAATCTGCTAAGTGTATTCATCTCTTGGTCTCCCTCTACGATTTTTACCCTCCACGCTGCCCTCCAATACTAAATTGGTGATCCCTTGATGCCTCAGAACATGTCCTACCAATCTATCCCTTCTTCTGGTCATGTTATGTCACAAACTTCTCTTCTCCCCAATCCTATTCAATACTTCCTCATTAGTTATGTGATCTACCCATCTAATCTTCAGCATTCTTCTGTAGCACCACATTTCGAAAGCTTCTATTCTCTTCTTGCCCAAACTATTTATCGTCCACGTTTTACATCCATACATGGCTACACTCCATACAAATACTTTCAGAAATGACTTCCTGACACTTAAATCTATACTCGATGTTAACAAATTTCTCTTCTTCTATGAAACGCTTTCCTTGCCATTGCCAGTCTACATTTATATCCTCTCTACTTCGACCATCATCAGCTATTTTGCTCCCCAAATAGCAAAACTCCTTTACTACTTAAGTGTCTCATTTCCTAATGTAATACCCTCAGCATCACCCGACTTAATTCCACTACATTCCATTATCCTCGTTTTGCTTTTGTTGATGTTCACCTTATATCCTCCTTCCAAGACACTGTCCATTCCATTCAACTGCTCTTCCAACTCCTTTGCTGTCTGACAGAATTACAATGCCATCGGCGAACCTCAAAGTTTTTATTTCTTCTCCATGGATATTAATACCTACTCCGAATTTTTCTTTTGTTTCCTTTACTGCTTGCTCAATATACAGATTGAATAACATCGGAGAGAGGCTACAACCCTGTCTTACTCCATTCCCAACCACTGCTTCCCTTTCATGTCCCTCGACTCTTATAACTGCCATCTGGTTTCTGTACAAATTGTAAATAGCCTTTCGTTCCCTGTATTTTACCCCTGCCACCTTTAGAATTTGAAAGAGAGTATTTCAATCAACATTGTCAAAAGCTTTCTCTAAGTCTACAAATGCTAGAAACATAGGTTTCCCTTTCCTTAATCTTTCTTCTAAGATAAGTCGTAAGGTCAGTATTGCCTCACGTGTTCCAGTATTTCTACGGAATCCAAACTGATCTTCCCCGAGGTCGGCCTCTACTAGTTTTTCCATTCGTCTGTAAAGAATTCGTGTTAGTATTTTGTAGCTGTGGCTTATTAAACTGATTGTTCGGTAATTTTCACATCTGTCAACACCTGCTTTCTTTAGGATCCGAATTATTATATTCTTCTTGAAGTCTGAGGGTATTTCGCCTGTTTCATACATCTTGCTCACCAGATGGTAGAGTTTTGTCAGTACTGGCTCTCCCAAGGCCGTCAGTAGTTCCAATGGAATGTTATCTACTCCGGGGACCTTGTTTCGACTCAGGTCTTTCAGTGCTCTGTCAAACTCTTCACGCAGTATCGCATCTCCCATTTCATCTTCATCTACATCCTCTTCCATTTCCATAATATTGTCCTCAAGTACATCGCCCTTGTATAGACCCTCTATATACTCCTTCCACCTTTCTGCTTTCCCTTCTTTGCTTAGAACTGGGTTTCCATCTGAGCTCTTGATGTTCATACAAGTGGTTCTCTTATCTCCAAAGGTCTCTTTAATTTTCCTGTAGGCAGTATCTATCTTACCCCTAGTGAGATAAGCCTCTACATCCTCACATTTGTCCTCTAGCCATCCCTGCTTAGCCATTTTGCACTTCCTGTCGATATCATTTTTGAGACGTTTGTATTCCTTTTTGCCTGCTTCATTTACTGCATTTTTATATTTTCTCCTTTCATCAATTAAATTCAATATTTCTTCTGTTACCCAAGGATTTCTACTAGCCCTCGTCTTTTTACCTACTTGATCCTCTGCTGCCTTCACTACTTCATCCCTCAAAGCTACCCATTCTTCTTCTACTGTATTTCTTTCCCCCATTCCTGTCAATTGTTCCCTTATGCTGGCCCTGAAACTCTGTACAACCTCTGGTTCTTTCAGTTTATCCAGGTCCCATCTCCTTAAATTCCCACCTTTTTGCAGTTTCTTCACTTTTAATCTACAGGTCATTACCAATAGATTGTGGTCGGAGTCCACATCTGCCCCTGGAAATTTAAAACCTGGTTCCTAAATCTCTGTCTTATCATTATATAATCTATCTGATATCTTTTAGTATCTCCAGGGTTCTTCCATGTATACAACCTTCTTTCATGAATCTTAAACCAAGTGTTAGGTATGATTAAGTTGTGCTCTGTGCAAAATTCTACCAGGCGGCTTTCTCTTTCATTTCTTAGCCCCAATCCATATTCACCTACTATGTTTCCTTCTCTCCCTTTTCCTACTACCGAATTCCAATCACCCATGACTATTAAATTTTCGTCTCCCTTCACTATCTGAATAATTTTTTATTTCATCATACATTTCTTCAATTTCTTCGTCATCTGCAGAGCTAGTTGGCATATAAACTTGTACTACTGTAGTAGGTGTGGGCTTCGTATCTATCTTGGCCACAATAATGCGTTCACTATGCTGTTTGTAGTAGCTTACCCGCATTCCTATTTTCCTATTCATTATTAAACCTACTCCTGCATTACCCCTATTTGATTTTGTGTTTATAACCCTGTAGTCACCTGACCAGAAGTCTTGTTCCTCCTGCCACCGAACTTCACTAATTCCCACTATATCTAACTTTAACCTATCCTTTTTAAATTTTCTAACCTACCTGCCCGATTAAGGGATCCGACATTCAACGCTCCGATCCGTAGAACGCCAGTTTTCTTTCTCCTGATAACGACATCCTCTTGAGTAGTCACCGCCCGGAGATCCGAATGGGGGACTATTTTACCTCTGGAATATTTTACGCAAGAGGACGCCATCATCATTTAATCATACAGTAAAGCTGAATGCCCTCTGGAAAAATTACGGCCGTAGTTTCCCCTTGCTTTCAGCCGTTCGCAGTACCAGCACAGCAAGGCCGTTTTGGTTATTGTTACAAGGCCAGATGAGTCAATCATCCAGACTGTTGCCGTTGCAACTACTGAAAAGGCTGCTGCCCCTCTTCAGGAACCACACGTTTGTCTGGCCTCACAAAGGATACCCCTCCGTTGTGGTTGCACCTACGGTACGGCTATCTCTATCGCTGAGGCACGCAAGCCTCCCCACCAACAGCAAGGTCCATGGTTCATGGGGGGAGGTTTTGCTGCTATAATTCTTAATTCAATTCCATGATACGTGTACTTCTCAAACTTTTGGGAAGAATGCTTTGCGGACATTAGATTTGTCTGATAAAAATTTCTTGGATATCATGGTACAGCGATGTACAAGATCCTGATGGAAACAAATTATTGTTATTACTATTATTATTATATTAAAACATTTAAAACATTTAATTATAATCATCATCTTTGTCTCCTTCCAGTGAGCTGGGCAGGATGTTTATGAACAGTTTGCGTCCATTTTGTCTTGATGTTGTTTCCCAGTTTTCTCCTCTGATCTTCAGATCTTTCTTAATTTGATCCAGCCATCATTTTTCTGAATCGTGCTATTAGTCTTTTCAGGTGCACATTTCTACCCTATTACTGTTTTGGCAGGCAGTTATCCTTTACTCTATTCACATTTACAAACCACTTGAGCCTTGCAGTACCCAGTGTCTCAGTCACAATAATATAACAATAATAATTTGATTACATCACTGTTCGATACATCAGTGTAGCTACCAACACGCCTACAAATTTCGTTTGAATAAACCGTATACAATACCAACACTAAGGGTGCACCAAAAATGTGGAGTCAAAGTAAGAAAAAATAAGGAATGTCTAGGGTTTCCCAAAAGAAAAGAGAAAGGAGAGTACATTGCCAGAAGAAAGGAAACAATACAGAGCAAGAATGACAAATATTGTGAAGCCAAGAAAGGAAGATAATGTCGTGAATTAGCTGTTTCGTCTGGTCCTGAATAGTTCAAATTCTAATAATAATAATAATAATAGTAATATTTTATATACTGTAGTGAAACACTCTCATCTCTGAATGACAAGCAAATTACTAATGAGATCGCACCATCTCGGCAGCCAGTAATTAACTATTACGATCATACAGTGAAATCAATCAGCAAAAGGTTATGAGATTAAGGGACTGATATGCGGATGTAACAGATCAATTAGAGGATTAAAACATGATAAGTTTGCTCTTATTACAATAGCTTTTATACAGGTTACAAGTCTCCGGGCCGATTTGACTGGGTATTGTCACGGCTCAGTTATTAAGCAGAAGGAGGAGGGAATGAATCGTCTCACTATTCTTCGTAGTTATTTCTCCTGTGATGATGGCGGCGGCAGACGATGGGTCGGGATGGCGCGTCGTCTTGGAGCTGTGCGGTGTCGAGTCGGCGGCTCTCATCGGTGCTGCAAGGATTTACGGCGAGGCCCCGGAACGGTCACAACACTGACTGTTCAAATGGCTCTGACCACTATGGGACTTAACATCTATGGTCCCCTATAACTTAGAACTACTTAAACCTAACTAACCTAAGGACAGCACACAACACCCAGTCATCACGAGGCAACTGACTGTTCGCCGTGAGTTGCGTAGGCGAAGCAAAGTTATCCCTGTGGTGTCACCGCCAGACACCACACTTGCTAGGTGGTAGCTTTTAAATCGGCCGCGGTCCGCTAGTATACGACGGACCCGCGTGTCGCCACTGTCAGTGATTGCAGACCGATCGCCGCCACACGGCAGGTCTAGAGACACGTCCTAGCACTCGTCCCAGTTGTACAGCCGACTTAGCCAGAGATGGATCACTGACAACTACGCTCTCATTTGCCGAGACGATAGTTAGCATAGCCTTCTGCTACGTCATTTGCTACGACCTAGCACGGCGCCATAGCATTTGATATTGAGATTATAACATGTACCGTCAAGAGCGATGTACACCAATTGTGGATTAAAGTTAAGAATTATATCAACTACGTACTTTATTTGCTACTATTAATCCCCTCAACTGTTCCAGACCTCACGCTAGTCAGCGTGTAATTAAACGCGTGCATTTCGGCCTCCTATAGCAACACAGTGTTGGCTCTTCTGCCAACACTTCATATGGCGACGAGGATGGGATAAGTTGCAATCACTAGTTGTGGATTAAAGTTAAGTATTATATCAACTACGTACTTTATTCGCTACTATTAATTCCCTTAACTGTTCCAGACCTCACGCCAGTCAGCGTGTAATTAAACGCGTGCATTTTGGCCTCCTATAGCAACACAGTGTTGGCTCTTCTGCCAACACTTCAATCACCTCATCAGGAGGCGGACGTTAGGCAATGAAATTGTAAAGGTCAGAGCAGTGCTTCATTCCCAGGAACTGCATCGCAACGATTTGTCCATTTAACATGTCAGACGAACATTCGAATGTGATTCAGGATGAGAATCAAAGTTAGCAGACTAAGTAACCGATAGGTGAGAGAGCCTCCATGTTCTGCTTTCGCACTGTCTCACCAGCTGTCTCTTCACTTCTCATGACTCTGCTTTGCTCATAGACTCCTCAACTTTTTTTCTCCTCTCCGCGTTGTCATTGGTGGACTAAATTTGCAACGCCACCCACTGACTGACGGCCATTTCGCAACCACGCCTCCCATTGCAAGGAGGAAATCTTCTCTCTTGTATGGGAGGAACTGGTGTTTCCCTCATGCGTTCACTACTGAAGGTGTTCGAAGTGTTGGTCCAGCACAATGTTTCAGTGCAGCCGTGCAACAGTTCTTTATAACAGCTGAGTGTGTGTGAGGCCTGGACAGTCTTAAGTTCGTGCATCTAAGACACTACTAGCGTGCGCGATTGATAAGAAATATTGTTACCGTTTGGCAAACACTTTTTTTAAAAACTGACTAAGTTCTCAGAATGATATTTACAATCTGCAGTGGAGTGTGCGCTGATATGTAGCTTTCCGGCAGATTAAAACTGTGTGCCGAACCGAGACTCGAATTCGGGACTTTGCCTTTCGCGGGCAAGTGCTCTACCAACTGAGCTACCCAAGCACGACTCCACTCTGTCCTCACAGCTTTACTTCTGCCAATACCTCGTCTCCTACCTTCCAAACTTTACAGAAGCTCTCCTGCAGGAGAATGCACGCATAATCTGCAGCTGTGAAAAATATTAGATGTAAATTAAAGGGATATCACTGCTGCCAGCTGCAATGGAACACGAAGCGGAATCAGCAGCGACGAGCTAAAATGTGTGTCAGACCAGGATTGGAACCGAGGATCTCCCGTACAATAACTACTGTTCCATCCGGGACATAGCGCTATTGCAACTGTACGGACTACCTCGTCAGATTCTGCGTCATGTGTCTTCTTTCGGACAGACACCACACATTCATATAACTGATAAGCCTAGCTGTACTATGGATCCCCTTCCTTCAAGTGCGGATGCACAAATACGTCCGACCTCCTGTCGGTATCTCTGAGTAGCGAACAGGAGCATAGTGGACAAGCACTGCGGACAGGCTGCGCGCGGTGGGAGTGTGGGTTGGCTGCGAACGTGCCGAGATAGTCCGTGCACTTGCGGTAACACTGTGTCCCGGATGGCGCAGTGATTACCACACCTGCCTAGTAAGCACGAGATTCCGGGTTCGAATCCCGGTCTGGTACACATTTTCGCTCATCGCCACGGATTTCGCTTAACGTGCGGTTGCAGCTGACAGCAGTGGTACTCCTTTAATTTACATATCTAGCAAATCAGTTCGTCGAAAGTAACGGCCTAAACCACCCGTTTAATATAGAAACCCAAGTGGCAGGGAAAGATCGGGCTCTCCCATTCATTGCTCGTCACAGTTTGAGGCAACCAGAGATAATGAGTACCGAGAGGATAATGGCGTTCAACAAAGCACAAACGGAACTATTTGCGTCCAATTGAGTCTGTGATGAAGAGGAAACAGGAATACTGACTGTAATGGGAAAACTGCAGAAATCGCTGCAGTCCGGAACCGCGGGACTGCTACGGTCGCAGGTTCGAATCCTGCCTCGGGCATGGGTGTGTGTGATGTCCTTAGGTTAGTTAGGTTTAAGTAGTTCTAAGTTCTAGGGGACTTATGACCTAAGATGTTGAGTCCCATAGTGCTCAGAGCCATTTTTTGAACTGCAGAAATAAAACGGTATGTTTGCTTGTGTTGAGATGTTTCGTATTTAGTGATATGTTTCGTCATGTTTTGATCTTTAATGCTACCACTATTATACAATGATGATGGTGATGATTGTGATGTTGGTGATGATATTATACAGACTAATAATGGCAGTATCTGACCTCATTTCCCTTTAGCCTGTTATAATTGAGGCGTTGAGATCAGAAACGAGGCTTGTCATCATTTTTGGGGTATATGAGTTATACTGTAGTCGGTATTTTCCTGTCCGCCGCTCGTGGTCTCACGGTAGCGTTCTCGCTTCCCGAGCCCAGGGTCCCGGGTTCGATTCCTGGCGGGGTCAGGGATTTTCACCTGCCTCGAGATGACTGGGTGTTTGTGTTGTCCTCATCATTTCATCATCATCCAGGAAAGTGGCGAAATTGGACTGAGCAAAGGTTGGGAAATTGTACGGGCGCTGATAACCACGCAGTTGAGCGCCCCACAAACCAAACATCATCATCATCTCGGCATTTTCACACGATTCGGCATCTGTTGGTTCTAAAGTGGGATTTGTTCAGTGATTTTTCCCTGTCAAAATCAGTGTTGAAATTACGTTTTGTGCAGAAAGAGGACTTGTCACAGAGACAAGTCCTATATTGCACGAAAGAACGTGAGGCGTGAGGTCAGCACTGTAGCTGTTTGCAGTAATCAGCTGTGAGATTTCCAAATGGCTTCGGTGACGGAGCCGTCAGACGAGTCCGAAGAAGATTTATATGAATTTAGATGGAAGAAAAGAAGCCCGAATTGTAGAGAAGGAATGTGATTAAACAAAAGAGGGTCAAGGGTTTGGAGCATGCCAAATGGAAAGGACTGAATGGGGGGCTCCATATAGTTCCCAAGTTGTGCAGCGACCGTAAACCATAAAATTACGAAATAAGCAGCAACCAGTCGCAAGATCATGTTTTCTTTATTTAATTTTGCATATCGATTTCAACTGATTAACAGCCATCATCGGTGCTTTCAACGCGTATGTTCCCTGAGTAATAACACTGTCTTAAACAGACGTCAAACATGGAGTGATCCAGTGGTAACTGGAAAGGAATCATTGTTCCTATGGTGGAAACAGGTGCAGATTGCAGGTAAATAGTCAGACAATGTTCATTGTTTGAATTCTCTGTACATAATGTAATATTCTGTAGAAGAGGCAAGTTGTGTAGAAACACTGTACTAAAATGTTAATATAAATTCCTTTCATGGACGCAAAGTTTAAACATATATTTTAGTTGTAATATAGGAAATCGGCAAAAATATGTTATTAGCCGATTATATAGGTTAATAATACACTAATATGTGTTTACAGATGCCGGCGTAAATGTTTGAGAAGTTCTCATTTACTGAGAAGGAACTATTGTTGACAGAATTCAACAATACGCCCAACAAAGGTGGACAGGATGGGTACTTGAGTGCTCACATTCTTCCCTTCATTGCAAAACCAAGGAGACGACGCCAAAATTCCATTACCAATCGTGGAAGGACAGCAAATTATTATTATAAGGTAATTGGCATGACAACTGTAATATTATTTTATTAACCATTTCGTTCCCGAATTATATACGTCTTTGATCCACGTTTTGTAAAATCTTTAAGGCATATATTTAATAGGGTTACAGTATTAAGATTACGTAGAATTTTGTTTTATGATACTAATTCACTTGTATCTACAAGTTAAAGTTGGTTTCAAGGAAACTATGGTATGCGAGAAAGCTTTTATTGCATTCAATGGTATATCAAAACGCGGAGTGGTGGGACTGTTCCAAGTCAATATTTCAGTACAATGACTGTTGTTTAAATCAAAAAGGGGATATGTCAGTCATTTTCTGTTACCATTTTCTACTAGTTGCCTTCATCCTATGATTACAGATTCTTGGTATAACACTGCATTTTTCCTCACGAGTCTGTGAGACTAACTATAAGGTTTGGGAATAACGCTATTCAGAATTATACAGTTTTTCAATATATCTCAGAACATCAATTGGCTGACATATCCCCTTTTTGATCTCAACGCCTCAGTTATAATAATTGTTTTTGGGTGGAACTTTGCACCATAATGCCTACCCTAGGTCCGGGGCAAAGATTCAGTTTGTTCGTTTCTAACGTTTTGAAGTGACAAAGATCGTGGAATAGCGACATGCACATTTACAGGTATGAAAGGGCAGTGCAATAGCGGAGCTGTCATTTGTACTTAGCTGATTCGTGTGAAAAGGTTTCAAACAGATTATGACTCCGCCTCGGTAATTAACAGATACTGAACGTGGAATCGTAGCGGGAACAACACGCATGGACATTCCATTTCAGAAATCGTTAGGAAATTCAACATTCCGAGATAGGTAGTGTCAAGAGCATGCCAATAATATCACATTTCAGGCATTCCTCTCACCACGGACAACGCAGAGGCCGACGGCCGTCACATAACAATCGAGAACAGCGATGTTTGCGTACAGTTGTCAGTGCTAACAAACAAGCAAAACTGCATGAAATAACCACAGAAGTCGACGCGGGACGCACGACGAACGTATCTGTTACAGCAGTGCGGAGAAATTTGTCGTTAATGGGCTATGGCAGCAAACGACAGACGCGAGAGCCTTTGCTACAGGGTGTTTCAAAAATGACCGGTATATTTGAAACGGCAATAAAAACTAAACGAGCAGCGATAGAAATACACCGTTTGTTGCAATATGCTTGGGACAACAGTACATTTTCAGGCAGACAAACTTTCGGTCTGGCGGAATGGCTTCACATGCAGATGAGATGTACTGCTTCAGCTGTTCAATTGTTTCTGGATTCTGGCAGTACACCTGGTCTTTCAAGTGTCCCCACAGAAAGAAGTCACAGGGCTTCATGTCTGGCGAATAGGGAGGTCAATCCACGCCGCCTCCTGTATGTTTCGGATAGCCCAAAGCAATTACACGATCATCGAAATATTCATTCAGGAAATTAAAGACGTCGGCCGTGCGATGTGGCCGGGCACCATCTTGCATAAACCACGAGGTGTACGCAGTGTCGTCTAAGGCAGTTTGTACCGCCACAAATTCACGAAGAATGTCCAGATAGCGTGATGCAGTAATCGTTTCTGATCTGAAAAATGGGCCAATGACTCCTTTGGAAAAAATGGCGGCCCAGACCAGTACTTTTGTACGGATAGAGGTGTAAACTCTGGCGCATGAAACGATACGTGGACGTTGGCGTCATTTGGACCGCAGCTGCAACACGGCGAACGGAAACCCGAGGCCGCTGTTGGATCACCTGCTGCAATAGCTGCGCGTTGCCCTATGTGGTTGCCGTACGCGGTCGCCCTACCTTTCCAGCACGTTCATCCGTTTGAAATTTTTCAAACAGATCCTTTATTGTATCGCTTTTCGGTCCTTTGGTTACATTAAACCTCCGTTGAAAACTTCGTATTGTTGCAACAACACTGTGTTCTAGGCGGTGGAATTCCAACACCAGAAAAATCCTCTGTTCTAAGGAATAAACCATGTTGTCTACAGCACACGTGCACGTTGTGAACAGCACACGCTTACAGCAGAAAGGCGACGTACAGAATGGCGCACCCACAGACTGCGTTGTCTTCTATATCTTTCACATCACTTGCAGCGCCATCTGTTGTTGAAAATTGTAACTACTGTAATTTCGAAAGTTTGTCCGCCTGAAAATGTACTGTTGTCCCAAGCATATTGCAACAAACGGTGTATTTCTATCGCTGCTCGTTTAGTTTTTATTGCCGTTTCAAATATACCGGTCATTTTTTAAACACCCTGTAACAGCACGACATCGCCCGCAGCTCCTGTCTTGATCTCGTGACATATCGGGTGATCCTAGACGACTGCATAATCGTCGCATGGTCAGATGAGTCACGGTTTCAGTTGGTAAGAGCTGATGGCAGGGTTCGAGTGTGGCGCAGATGACACGAAGCCAGGAACCCAAGTTGTCAACAAGGCACTGTGCAAACTGCTGGTGGTTCCATAAAGGTGCGGGTTGGGTTTACATGAAATCGACTGGGTCCTCTACTCCAACTGACCAATCATTGACTGGAAGGGTTGTGTTCGGCAACTTGGAGGCCTCTTGCAGCCATTCATGGGCTTCATGTTCTCAAAGAACGATGGAATTTTTATGGATGACAATGTAGCATCTCCTCGGGTCACAATTGTTCGTGACTGGTTTGAAGAACATTCTGGACAGTTGCAGGCAATGATCTGGCTACAGAGACTGTCCGACATACATCACACCGAACTTTTATGGGATATAATCAAGAGGTCTGTTCGTGCACAAAATCCTGCGCCGGCTCTAATTTCGCTATTATGGACCGCTATAGAGGCAGCATGGCTCAATATTTCTGCAGAGGACATGCGACGACTTGTTGTGTCCATGCCACGCCGCGTTACAGCGCCAGCGCTCTCGAGCATCTTCAGGGATCCCCTCTTCCCCTGGATGGGCGGAGTTCTTGCAGGATCCCCCTGCATCGCCTCCATGTATTTATTTCTGTTGTATTGGTTGAGTCTTCTCTTTTCGTTCTTGTCAGCACGTTGCCCTTCTCAGGCATTTGATGGCTTCGCTGTTGCCTGCGTGTGCGGACAACTGAACGCCGCGTTGCCGCACGTCGCCGGGCAAAAGAAAATCCGACACGATATTAGAGGTATCCCATGACTTTTGTCACCTAGGTCTGTAACCTTAACACATCATACAAACCATCTTCAACTTACACTGAAGCGCCAAAGAAACTAGTATAGGCATGTGTATTCAACTACAGATGGCTCAAATGGCTCTGAGCACTATGAGGCTTAACTTACAATGTCATGTTATCAAGATTTAAGTGAGTTTGAATGTGGTGTTATAGTAGGCGCACGAGTAATGGGACACAGCATCTCCGAGGTAGTGATGAAGTGGGATTTTCCCGTACGACCATTTCACGAGTGTACCATCAGTATCAGGAATCCGGTAAAACACCAAATGTCCAACATCACTGCAGCCAGAGAAACATCCTGCAAGAACGGGACCAATGACGACTGAAGAGTATCTTTCAACGTGACAGAAGTGCAACCCTTCCGCAAATTGCTGCAGTTTTCAGTGTTGGTCCATTAGCAAGTGTAAGCGTGCGAACTATTCAACGCAACAACGTCGATATGATATTTTTACTAAAGTTCAGTCTTGATCACAACACTTATGTCTCAATAACATACGTGACCGGTTTCGGTTATATTTATATACCCATCTTCAGACCCATGGCTTCCTTGGAGGATGGTAGGCGGAGCTCCCCTCAGCTGCTACGAAGTCAACTGAGGGGAGCTCCGCCTACCATCCTTCAAGGAAGCCATGGGTCTGAAGATGGTAGGTGGAGCTCCCCTCAGCTACTACGAAGTCAACTAAGGGGAGCTCCGCCTACCATCCTCCAAGGAAGCCATGGGTCTGAAGATGGTTATATAAATATAACCGAAACAGGTTACCTATGTTATTGAGACATAAGTGTTGTGATCAAGACTGAACTTTAGATAAAATATAATACTCTATTGATCACTGTTTCCAAATATGTTTACCAAAATTGTATAACGTCGATATGGGTTTCGGAGCTGAAGGCCCACTTGTGTACATTTGACGACTGCACGACACAAAGTCTAAGGCCTCTCCTGGGCCCTTCAACATCGAGATTGGACTGTTGATGACTGGAAACACGTTGCCTGGTCGGACGAGCCTCGTTTCAACTTGTATCGAGTGGATGGACGTGTAGGGGTATGGAGACTACCTCATGAATCCACGGACTCTGCACGTCAGCAGGGGTCTGTTCAAGCTGGTGGAGGCTCTGTAATGCTTTTGGGGCGTGCGCAGCTGGAGTGATATGGGCCCGATGATACATCTAGATACGACTCTGACAGGGGACACATACGTAAGCATCCTGTCTGATCACCTACATCAATTCATTTCTTGATGCAGTATTGTACCAACAGCCGTATGTATTGTAGAAATTTATTTTATGAACTTCTTATGTGCTTCCGGCAACGACCTTGCCACAGTGCACACACTGGTTACCGTGAGATCACCGGGCACTTGGATGGGTGACCATCCAGGCCGCCATGCGCTGTTGCCATTTTTCGGGGTGCACTCAGCCTCGTGATGCCAATTGAGGAGCTACTCGACCGAATAGTAGTGGCTTCGGTCAAGAATACCACCATAACGACCGGGAGAGCGGTGTGCTGACCCCACGCCCCTCCTATCCGCATCCTCCATGAGGATGACACGACGGTCGGATGGTCCCGGTAGGCCACTCGTGGCCTGAAGACGGAGTGCTTTTATGTGCTAGCAGTTTCGGCATTACATTGATGCCATCTTCAGGCCCCAAACGTCAAAGTCATAAAATCGCTATACACGGAAGGAGGCATAAAAGATTCACGGATATAGTTGTATGCCTCCTTCCGTGTATAGCGATTTTACGACTTTGACGTTTGGGGCCTGAAGATCGCATCAATGCAATGCCGAAACTGCTAGCAGATAAGAAGTTCATAAAATAAATTTCTACAATACATACGGCTGTTGGTACATTATTGCATCAAGAAATACATGCCAGCTGTTGTCCCATGGTCCATAATGGATCAACGAAGATTTTACATCAATTCATGTCCATTGTGCGTGCATTCCGGCGGGCTTGGTCAGTTCCAGTAGGACAATGCGACACCCCACCCAAATTGCTACAGAGTGGCTCCAGGAACACTCTTCTGAGTTTAAAAACTTCCGCTGGACACCAGACTCCGCAGAAACGATTATTGAGAATACATGGGATACCTTGCAATGTGTTTTTCATAAGAGGTCGCCACCCTCTCGTACTGTTACGGATTTATGGGCAGCCATGTAGGATTCATGGTGTCATTTCCCTCTAGCGCTTCTTTAGACGTCAGTCGAGTCCTTGCCACGTCGTGTTGCGGCACTCCAGCGTGCTCGCGATGACCCTACACGATATTGGGCAGGTATAAATGATTCTTTAGCTCTTCAGTGTATACAACGTGTAAAGTATGATCCCACACAATTTTCATTAGCATATAACTAGGAAAGCAGAAGTGAGAAATAGGAAAGAGCTAATTGCGCACCTTTGCCCCCGTCTACCCCATTCTTTACACAACATTAATAACTGAACCGTGGTTTATTTTCAAAGAGTATTCTTAAGAATTTATTTTATTTACTGGCGATTCATCAAGAACATTAACACATTTAATCACACTATGTAAGCATGGAAGTAGTTGCCAGGGAATAACTGATGAAACCATGACCAAATTCCTTTTATCAAATGGGAATTTTATTCACTTTAATAGTGCCTAAGAGCATTTTTTTAAAAAGAAACAGATCTAAAATTATAATCAGAAAGCACCCTCTAAATATCAAAGTTACAATTTATTCAGAGCCCGCAAGAAACCAGTTTTGACTGTATGAGCTTTCGAGCAGAGAACCTTGCCGCTCCTTTTTGACACGGCCGTAGTTATGACCGCTCACAACAGCCTCTGAAAGACTACACTGGTGCAAATCTGCAACACACCAGATAACTTAAAGAGTTTCAACAATTTACACAAGCACACAAACTATGCACCCCCCGTAGGAGGGATGGAAATGGACAAAACACTAACAATTAAAATATTAACCTTGCCACCGAAGGTGCAACTTGAATTTAAATTCTAAGAAAAGTCTTACGGTGAAAGGGTGGCAACTTTATATACTAAAATGATCATTTAAATAAAAGCCCATGAAATGCAATTCATACAAAATTCTACAAGGTTGGCCAAACAATAGTTAAGATGCTCTACAGTACACAGATACCGCCTCTCAAGATCATAGACAATAATATCAAAGTTTCCAAAGATCAAAACATATATCAGGTATTAGGCCGTTACACCCCAAGCAATTAATTCCTTAACACACCAAATCTGACAGACATGACAGAGGCAGCTACTAACGTACGGTAGGTTGATAGGGAGATTACCGAATAACCCGAACCGCTGGTTGCTCTAAGCCGCCCCTACTCCAAAAGGGAAAAACGGACCACCCAATTTATGAACAACCACGTTCCTGCGGGTGGGCAAACGGAGAAGAATGGTGGGACGACCCCAAAGCAAAACTGCTGTTGACCTCACCAAGAAAACAAGTAGAATTTAACAAGAGTAAATCAAACAACGTATCACCAATCACTTAACTTCTAATAAACTGTGATTTCTGGAGAAGACCTGGCGCAGCATCCCCAAATCGCTCTGCCGAACCTTCCTCAGCCAGCCGCTTACGCTGGAAGGTGCGCCGATCTCCCGTCTCACGGTTTCGCAGCTCGCACCGGCCAGACTGATGTCGTGGGTTGACTCCTGTTGCTCTCGTGTCGACCGCGAAGTCACTACCCCTCGCTATACGCCGCGGCCCACTGGACTCACGTGGCGACCTCACATGCGCCGACGCTCAAGACGGACAGGTCATCTTGTGTCTCCGTGCGCGACCGACTAACCGATCGATCCAACCGCCAATGACCATTGCCTGAGCAATCTCGAACAGACTGGCGGCCTAACGCACAGACTCAGATGCAGGAACTAAGCCCCGAGAGGGCGACCACTCGGTGAGTTCTCTTACTGGCAGAGTGGAAAGACTCTCATTTTGCCGGCTTTAAAGGTTGATCCGAACGACAGACATGCTAGCACTCCGAACGACAGACAGACACTAACTGCCTAAGAAATGCGGACGAGAGACAGACTAGCAAGCTGGGGACGAGAGAATGACCCAGACTGACTCATTGGCGAGTTTTTTTTCCCTTTATTGTTATTTTAATACCTAAACAACAGGTAGGCTGTCAGCGGCTTGCTGCGCAGCTCTTCAGCCATAGTGTTGACAATAACAGAACACAGAATGGAGAATCAGAATGAACATAGTGACGTGCAAAAAAGAGTAGTCACAGATACACAAAAAACACGGAGCCGGTCACACTCGACGATAACGACACTGAAAACACGTTGACACGGCGCACAGAACACTGGTGAATCCGACGGCACAAGTGAACGTAGAAGCGTGACGGCGGACACTAAAAACACAAAACGACGTCACACACACGAGACACAGATGGCGATGATCTCCGGCGCGCGAATATTCACTGTGCGTGTGCGAGTCCGGGGACCTGCCAAGAGAGGAGGAGGGGGGGTGGGAGAGGGGAGCAGAGAAGCCATGGGCAGGGGAGATAGGGGAAGGAGGAAGGGGGAGGGGAAGCCCGGGTGAAGAGGGGAGGAGGGAGGGGGATGGGGATGGGGAAAAGTAAAAAGAAAGGAAGGGAAGAGAAGGGAGGGAGGGTGCCTAAAGGAAAGGACACAGGAAGTGGGGGAGTGGGGATCAAAGCTGATAGGAGGGGTAGATGGAGGGGAGGAGGACATCATCAGGGAGGGGGAGCTGGCGGAAGCCACCTTGGTAAGGAGGGTGGAGAGATGGAGACCGGGTGGGACGTGGGAATACAGGCGTGGCAGCAGGCGGGGGTGGGAGAGGATCGGGGAGACTAGTGGGTGAGGAGGATCGAGTTTGCGTGAGGTGTACAGGATCCGTATCCTTTCAAGGAAAAGGAGGAGGTGGGGGAATGGGATGAGATCGTACAGGATACGCGTGGGGGAGGGGGGGGAGAAGGATGCGATAGGCGAGGTGGAGAGCATGGCGTTCAAGGATTTGGAGGGATTTATAAAAGGTAGGGGGGGCGGAGATCCAAGCCGGATGGGCGTAACATAGGATACGGCAGATGAGGGATTTTCACTGGCGAGCTCACAGCGCCCCTTAAATGCAGGTGAACAGGCAACCTTTCCCCTTTCCTACCAGAGGGAGACACCAAAGCTGCGATTGCCACAGCGGCGCCACTGCCAGAAACGGAGGGCGACTGCTTCACACTACGCGTTGCGGCCCGCTCTTCAAAGTAGCAGTTTTTACCACGGCTCAATAACATTCTGTCCTTCCATGTCAAAGAAGACGAGATTCTGATGCTGCTGGAGTTTTTCCACTCAGTCGTCAGTCTGTGGACGGAGAAGTGCAGAAATTGTGCACTAGACGCGAGATGCCTCCACGGGTCTATTGCAGGGGCGGAGGACCGGCTGCTGTTTTCGTTCCCTCGGCTGCGCGACAAGCAGAGGGAGGAGGGCGGGCCTCGCGGGGGCGGCGGCCGCCGTCGATTACGTCTCGAGAGGAGCCTTCAGCCCACGGCCCCGAGCCACTCGCGGCGCCGGAGTTAATCAGCGCCGGCGGAGTGTGTGCGCTCGCTATCGGGCCGGCGCACGCACCAGCCGCGCCGCGCCGCGCCGCCCCCGGCCGGCCACAAAGCGCGGCCCGCCGCCCCCGCCTTCCTTTCCCGGCGGTGATTGCGGCGCCGGCGTCCATTGTCGGCGCACGAGGCTGGCGCCGCATTGTGGCGCGGCCCTCCCTGCTCTGGCGCCGATGACGGCGATAATGAATCTGGCTCCGTCACTCTTCAGGTGGCGGCGACAAGCGCCGCCTCCCCGCCAGCTGCAGCGCTTCGCCGACAAATAAGAAGGGAGCGCCGGGGGAGGGGGGGGGGGGGGGGGCAGGCATTCCGCCTCCACCACCCGCGCCCGAGTTCACCGCGTCCTGCAGTCGCAAACTCCTCCGGTCCGGTCAAAGATTATTAAATAGAATTATGTCTTGATCTTCTTTTAGATTTTTTGCTTTAATTTTGTATCTTTTTTTAAAGCTGTTTATACTTTATATATATATATATATATATATATATATATATATATATATATATATATATATATATTCTTATTCTCAACATGGGAATTATTATTCTGGGGTTTATTCTTGTTCTCTTGGCTATTTTCGTGAATATCATCTTTTACTTTTGCATTGATTGCCTTTAAATATCTTCGTTTAAAGGGAGAGTATTTCTTTGTTTAATTTGCTTAAGTATTTTAATTTAAAATATTGTTTTGTGAACTGCAGACGCTTTCGTACGTAAGGTTTATAATTTATATAAAAAACAGCTACCAGCCACATGTATGGTTTAAAAAGGTTTATTATCTTCAGACCATGACCGGTTTCGGATTTTTCTTTACAAATCCATCTTCAGATGGCAGATTACAAGCATTCTTAGTTGGACCTAGTTTTGTTTATGTTATTCATTTGCTGCACTGGGAAAGAAAAGAAATATTTTTGTTGTCATATCGGTAATGGTATTTTTACGAAAGATTTACTTCTTTTACAAGATCTAATTGCTCAGAGATGGTTTTTATAAACATCAGTAATCTTGCAGGTTAGTGTACTTACGAGCTGTGTAGTTCTGCCTGACGAAATATTCGTGCGTTAATGTTTTCGAACGCTAGCTTGATACACTTTTTAATATGCACAATGTGAGTGCTATTCCAGTCAATGGACGTCACTTTCAACCTCATCATCTTAATTACACACGCAGCACACA
Organism: Schistocerca cancellata; assembly: GCF_023864275.1. NCBI lineage: Eukaryota > Metazoa > Arthropoda > Insecta > Orthoptera > Acrididae > Schistocerca > Schistocerca cancellata. Next base: position 490,423,432 of record NC_064634.1, read on the forward strand.
CGAATAACGTTTACAAAACGTGGCCCAGCTTCATATTACAAACGAGAACAATGTTTGCAAAGAGCTTACAGTCATAACGATGTTAACTTACAGATGCTGTATAGCGCTTTCGTACGTTACGCGGATGGTATCGCGGACATTCCCGCAACGCTTCGACGGAGGGATTACAAAATCCGATTGGGACTGGACATTAGAGATTGCAAGTGAGTCGCCTTTACTTGTGGGTGTGTTATCGCAGATACAAACCTGGGAATGTGAACTGACAACGTGAATGTGCTACTGAGCTCAAAAAATCCTGTGTGTGTGGAATCCGATCTCATTCATAAGCAAATAAATAAGCAAACCAATAATTTCACGCTCAGTACACTTGGTCAGTACTAACTGTTTGAAAAAACGCAATTGGTTCAAAGGCTATGAGCATTATGGGACTTAACATCTGACGTCATCAGCTCCCTATAACTTAGAACTACTTAAACCTAACTAACCTAAGGACATCACACACACCCACGCCCGAGGCAGGATTCGAATCTGCGACCGTAGTGGTAGCGCGGTTCCGGACTGAAGCGCCTAGAACCGCTCGGTCAGAACGGCCGGCAAACCGTAACTGAATAAAAAAAACGAAGTGTAATGCCGACTTGTATAAGAATATAGCCTGACACACACGAAAATTTCTGGATTGACATATGGCCCTGGTGAAATAAAGAAACTGACAGAACCTACATTGTGCAAAGGAAACGAATGAATCACGTATTGCGCAACTCACCTGCAAAATGAAGTACTGGCAGAAACAGTAACACGACGAGATTCCGCAATAGCTAAAAAAAATACTGCTAAAAACTAACTACAGTTGGTCCAGGCAAATTGGGTTGATGTCTTGACACAGAATGTCAATGAAACACATCACTCAACCTTTAAATACCAAAATTTCAATTAGGAAGGAACTCATCAAAGAGAACGATTATAGAGTCTAATATGAATATTCATTTACTCTTATAACTTCCATAGTACTCAGAAGATCAATCAATAGAATAATTATCAAAAATTCGATTGCAACCAGGATGAAGTCGACCAACAATACAAATCTACAAAAATAAAAATCAACCTTTTACCTCATCAAATAATACCTTGTTCTTCATTTCAAAACCCTTTTTTATGTTCGTACGCTATCCAACTATTATTCTGATTCATCATTCCTCCTCTTAATAAATCTGTAACTCACATAGTTCCAAAAGTGCGTCCACAGATAACACTGTACACACAACGAACCCCGCCTGTTGCACACCGCAGCTATCCACTCATCATCAGTTATCTGCTATATTAGCAGGTCCTTTGCCTCTCCATTTTCTGCGATCCATTGCTTCCTTTTTAAGGCTGCTGTATGTTGTACCGTCCATCATGTCATCCAGTATCTGGAATCTCTTCCTTCCCCGCTTCCTTTTCCCTTCTACATAACCTTCTAAAACTGTTTTTATCAGATCGTCATTCTTTCTTAATATATGCACAATCCTATTTCTTTTTCTTCTGTTTATTACATCTAGTAACTGTCTTTTTTCTCCCACTCTTCTCAGTACCTCTTCATTTTTTATTCTGTCCATCCAACTTATTCTTTCCATCCTCCGCCATGTCCAGATCTCAAAAGCCTCCAGCCTTTCTCTGTCTTTTTTCTTCATAGTCCACGTTTCACCGCCATATAGAAGAACACTCCATACAAGACATTTTATGAGTCTCTTTCTGAGTTCTCTGTCCAAACCGCTGCAGAAAATTCTCCTTTTCTTATAAAACGCCTCTTTTGCCATTGCTATCCTTGTTTTAATTTCTGTGGTGCACTTCCAGTCGGTGTCTGTCCTGCTTTTAAAATACTTAAAATTTTGCACCTGTTCTAGTATTTCTCCATTCAGCATAATTTTTATTTCCTTATTTCCTCCTAGTGCCAATACTTTTGTTTTATTTGTGTTAATTTTCATTCCACGTCAGACGGTGTGCGTCCGAGTCAGCGACTGAGCATGTCGGACACAAGGGGTCGTCCGTCAGATGTATGGAATGTAGCCTCTGACGAGTAGCGAACTTCCCATTCACAACCACGTACCACAATGAACGCACCGTCGTAGGTAGAAAAGGCGAGTGTACCGCTCACCACACCGTGTTCCAGGCAACTTCAGGATGTCTGTGGGTGACCGTATTTACAGGTTGCTGCTGTTGATAGAGGCGATAATAGTCTTTTGTGCTGGGCTTCCGTGTCGTCGGAAGTTCTGACCGTAAGTAGCTGAAGTCAATCAAGAACTCTCTGATGTGGGTGAGTGTCGGTGAAATGTGTCCTACAGGAACCGGGGGATGCAGAGAGTGTGGTGCCAATTCCGCTATCAGGGTACCCGTCAGAGTGGCGTGGGCAGAGGTCCACTTGCGACGCATAGTGTTGAGATAAAGCGATCGCGCACGGTTATATACATGAATTAAACCGATACCGCCCGCCCGCTGCGGCAGCGTCAGGGTGGCGTATCGGACTTCAAAAACCAGACCGGTGCTTACGAAATGTCCATATGCTGCTTGAAATCTGTAAGCCATCTTAGCCGTCAAGGGAAGGATATGCCAAAATAGTTCAGTTTTGAGACAAGATAGGTGTTGACATAACGTGTTCTGAGAAGCATATCTAAGCGACGCAGTTTGTTGTCCTGCAGCAGAGCTCGTGTCTGGTGTAGGAGCCGGCGGTACGTAGCCGCCGCCGTGCGGCGGGCATTGCTATAGAATTGTACTCCTAAACACTTGAGTACGGGCACCTTGTCAAAGGGCACCGCCGTTGTGTGGGAAAGCCCCCCTCCGACATCCATGTATTTTGTCTTCTTCACGTTGATGACGTTCCCAGCGACCGCCCCGTACTGGCGCAGCCACTGTAGCGCCATATGCATTTCATCCTCTGATCTGGCCAGGAACACCACGTCATCGGCGAATGCACCACAACGAAAGGTCACGTTCCGCAAGGAGATACCAGTTAATCGCTGTCGTAGACCATGTAAGGCTGGTTCAAGCGCTGCACCAAATAATATACCCGACAGGGGGCACCCTTGTCGCACTGACCGTCCAACAACAATGTGACCAGACTGATAACCGTTGACCATCATGCGGGAGCGCGCTCCGTGGACCAGTCGAAGGACCACCTGTGCAGACTCCGGAGAGAGGCCCATATGTTGCAAAACTGCGCGTAAGGAGCCGTGGTCAACGCGGTCGAATGCGTGGTCAAAATCTACGGCAACAAGGGCGCCTCGTATTTTGCAGGCCGCCGTCAAAGCAATTACGTCGCGATATGCTCCTAACGCCGTATGAATGTTGCTGACACCACCTAAACATGTCTGATCGGTGTGGATGGCTTTCCCGATAGCGGTGTGGAGACGCGCGCGGAGGATGCGGGCGAAGATCTTGTAGTCGTAGTTGAGGAGTGTGAGTGGCCGGAAGTCCTGCCACCTACAACCACCACTCGCTTTCGGTACTCGGATCAAGAGGCCTTTTGTGAATTCTGTGGGGACAGTGAAATCGGGGCGGATCAGGTCTTGAAACATTTGGAGCCACTTGTCACCCATAAGGTCGTAAAAAGTGCGGTAGAATTCCAGGGGTCAACCGTCCGGTCCAGGCGTCTTGTTTGGTGCTCCACGTGCCAAGGCCGATGTCAGCTCGTCGGGTGTAATGGGCAACAGCAGACTATCATCGGGTGCCACGTCCAGAGGGGCGGGAAAATCGTGCAACGGCTCGTCATAATCACGTACATTTCGCGGATCTTCCATGTACAAGGTCCCATAGTGTCTGGCGAATGTGTGCGCGATGTCCGTTTGTGTCACTGCGCGGCCGCCCTCTTCCGTGTTTACCGCCGTAATGAGCTGACTTTTGCGGTGGCGCCTCTCGCGCACAATGTGATACACTGACAACGTTTCGTTGGGGATACAGTCTTGCACTCGCGCACGGATGCAGACACCTTCGAGCTGCTCTGTCCTGATGCAAAGTAGACGAGCTTTGATGCGTTGTACGGACATCTGACGTTCGGGAGACGGCGGTTGCGTCGCCAGCTCACGTAACGTTGTATAGTAAAATTCCGATGTTGCCCTTTGCCAGTTCGATCTGTCACGCACGTAGGCCATCAAGGTCTTTCGGGGTGCAGGTTTGACACATCCCAGCCACCACAGCAACGTGGAAGCATACATGGGCAGGCGCCTGATACATCGACGCCACGTGTCAGTGACTGCTCGCCGACACGCTTCCTCGCGAAGGAGGAAGACGTTCAGCGTCCACGGGCCCCTGCTGCGTCTTGTGAGTTGTCGGGGTAAGGTGACAGTGCAGTTGTACGCGAGATGGTCCGTGAAGGCCGTCGGCCAGAGTTCTGCATCACGGGTTGCTGTGCGGAGGACACGCGAGACGTATATCCGGTCCAGACGACTGGCAGAATGGCTGGTAAAGTGCGTATATCCACTCTGGGTCCCATGATGTAAGAGCCATGTGTCGTGGAGCGCAAGGTCACGTATCAATGCTTGTAGAGCCGGGCATGGGACGTAATACGGTATCTGGTCCTCGGGCCGCAGAAAACTGTTAAAATCGCCGCCCACTATGTAATGGTCCATATTTCCTTGCAAAAGTGGGACTACCTCCTCCGAATAGAAGACATGCCTGTCACCACGGTGCAAATTACGGGAGGGAGCGTAGACGTTAATGAGGCGGACTGCGCTAAGTGTGAGTGCGATGCCTCGCCCGTTCGGCAAGTACGTCGCGTCCGTCACGTCTATGCCATCTCGGAGAAGGATGGCCGTTCCTCCTGCGCCATCACCTAAGGGTAGGCTGTAGGTGGTGTAGCCATATAGGTCTAAACGCAGCTCGGGACGGACCTCCTGAAGAAGGGCAATGTCCAAGTCTGCCGTTCTGATCATGTCGTGTAATATGCGGTTCTTGACAGTTGAGTGGACACCATTTACATTGACTGTTCCCACACGGTATGACTGAGACATATCAAGTGGCGGAGGCAGTGTGCCGGTGCAAGCCCACAGTGATCTCACACACCACACAGCCATCCATCTGCATGCTGTGCATTACTGTGCCGTATGAGTCCCTGACTGGCAGAGCCCTCCGGGCTCAATGTCAGCCATGGGCTCTGGTGGAGATATCGATGTTTGCTGAGCATCATCTGCTTCCATATCGTCTGCCCAATCACCAAGAGACGATTGTGATGTCATTGGGGACTGGTCGCTTTCACAGGAGCCCACATTTTGGGAGTCGACGCAATGCGCCTCGTTTTCTGGGCCACCAGATTTAGGAGAGTATTCCTTGTCTTCATGCACCTTCTGGTGAATGATGCCACTGGAGTCCGTTGCAATTGTGGACGAGTCAACGAAGTCGATGTCTTCCGCCGGCTTCACATCCCTGTCCTGTTCTTCAGCTGACAATCGCCTCTTCTTGTGTCGCTTGGGTGATTTTTGCTTTCGGGTCCGAGATTCGACATCCACTGGAGGGCGGGGCTCGACACAGTCTCGGTCGCTAGGAATCCCTGTGTCCGATCCCGACAGTGACGGTGGCTGGGTGCCCACGACGCTGCTGTGGGCAGAGGCTGTAGGAACCTCGGCACCGTTGGGCTGCGGCGTCGTCGACGGCGCTGACTCTCCAACGGAGCTGGCAGCGGCTTGAGGAGGTAGCAGGTTTTGATCATCTATCACATCATGTCGTGCCGCCTCCACGTATGTTAGCGGGAGAGAGGTCATAGTGTATCGTTGGGGAAGTTCATTGCGGGACACCTGAACGAGGCGGCGCTGCAGACACTCAGTTCTAACATGGCCTTCCTGGCCGCAGCCCGAGCAGGTCCTCGGTTGTCCATCATATATAACAATTGCACGGCAGCCACCAACGAAAACATATGATGGAACGTGCTTCTTAAGTTCTATGCGCACTTTTCGTACCCCGTTAAGGACAGGGTACGTTTCGAATGTGTCCCATTTCTCCTCTGTGTGGCTCAGAACTGTGCCGTATGGCCGCAGCGCATCAACGACTAGATTGGCAGGAACTTCGAACGGTAGTTCAAAGATGCGCACGGTACGCACCCCCAGACCAGCATGATCAACTCCTACCACGCTCACGTTACCGTCTGCGTGTCAGAAGCGAAAGCCGTTTGCAGATCGTTGGAGTAATCTGTCGCAGGCCGCTTCGTCAATCAGTTTGAGGTACACTGTGCTGGTTACAATAGACAGATGAATTCCTATCAGTTCTTGCGGTTCTATGTGCATGATGTCTCGTAGAAACCGTTCAATTTCATGGGCATTCGGTCTCGTGTACGATGCGTTGAACGTTAGTTTGATTGTAGCTTTTCGATATGAGAACGCCATGTCGGGTCGGTACAGGTACTATACGGCAATACAACGACGCGACCGCGCGCTAGCGGGTAAAAAACAACACCTGCGGAGCACTGCCCGGCGCGCCGAGCCCGTCCGCACGGTATCACGGCTGAAAGCCGACTATCCATCTGAACCACCGCGGGCACAGAGGATAGTGCGTCTGCAGGAACTTATCCCTTGCACGCTCCTCGTGAGATCCACATTCCCAACATGTCCACACCACTACATTCGTAGTGCGCCTAATAGATGTTTGCCCATCATACTCATTACTCGTGGCAGATTAATCTACCAAGTCCCGTACGAGTTCGGGCATAGCGTGTGCGATTGCACAAGAAGGTCAATGGCCGGGAAGCCATATTTTAACTATATATGACGGAAGTATCTGTTCCAGAAAGAACAGTTACCGTGGATGACCATGCAGCTTTGCTAGAAATGAAATGATAATTAAATGGACACCCTAGCTGCAAACAGGCGTTGATGTACTTCATTGGGAGCGTGCAAGGGATAAGTCCCTGCAGACGCACTATCCTCTGTGCCCGCGGTGGCTCAGATGGTTAGAGCGGCTGCCATGTAAGCAGGAGGTCCCGGGTTCGAGTCCCGGTCGGGGCACACATTTTCAACATGTCCCCAATGAAGTACATCAACGCCTGTTTGCAGCTAGGGTGTCCATTTAATTATCATTTCATAGGTTTAAGTAGTTCTAAGTTCTAGGGGACTGATGACCTCAACTGTTAAGTCCCATAGTGCTCAGAGCCATTTGAACCATTTTAACAACAGTTTTGTAAAATCGCGCGCTATGAGAATTTAACGAAAACTGCTACTGAGCTGGATAATGATGGACTGCTTTTTGTTTGTTCTTTTTTTTTTAATTTAAGATCAGTTAAAACTTTTGTGATGGTTGGATTAAAGGCACCTCACCTGGTGCTACAACTACCAAAAACCTCCGATTTTCTGATGACACCGTGCTTTTACCAGCAGCGAAGTTGAACTTGCTGAGCAGTTAACAAAGGTAAAAGACATTAGCCTGTCTTATGGATTGGACCTCAATCTCAGCAAGTCCAGACTCACGATAACTGATCGAGGAGTACAGTTTCAATTCACCAGTCGTGTAAAGAAACTGGAAGTAGTTCATTCTTTCGTCCATCTTGGATCAACCATCTTTTACACAGTAAGCTATGAAGATGAGATAAGAAGACGGATTAGGCAAGAGTGGGTGGCTATGAAGCAGCTCACCAGGATCTGGCAGAACAAAAAAATAACGAACACCACAGAGGTACGGTTTGTTGAAAGACTCGTGTTTCCCGTCTTCTTTTTTGGTTGTGAGACATGGACCCTTAAAGCCAGAGACAAGCAGAGTATCGATGTATTTGAGCTTTGGTGCTGGCATAGGACGCTGCGCGTAAAATGGACTGTCAGAACAACAAATGTGTCCATAATTGAGCAGCTCATTATCTCCACGCGCCTGTCTCCTCTTGTCAGCCAAAAAATTCTCCAGTTCTTTGGCCATAACGAGAGAAAAAATGGAGAAGACCCAGAGAGAATTATGGAAGGAAAGATCGAGGGCAACAGACCGAGGGAAAGAGCAGCAAACAAGTGGACTGATCAAAACAAGATGATCTCTGGTCTACCTCTTCAGCAGGCTCTAAGAGAAGCTGCTAACCGTCCAGGATGAAGATGCTTAATGGGGTCATGACGGTCAGCAATGAGCACGACGACTTGTGTGTGAACACTGTTTTTAATAAATTAATCTAAGCGGACCGTCAGTAAAATTGCTGTCTTCTTCAACTGCCTATGCATAGTACAAGTTTCTTAAGTGCAGAGATAATGAAAAATTATAGTGAAGGAAATATTTGCCTAATATTGTCTCCAATTTGTTAAATTTTACTTATTCTCTATTACCTAGAAGTTTTTTGTCATTATCCCTAGTTCTGGCAAACTAACCACAACAACAACAACAAAAAATCAGTGTTATGGGCTCGCCGTTTTTTAAAGGCGGCGAGGAAAATACCAGCGCTTGGTGGGAAACTGCTCGATTATCGCATCTTTGAACAGTAGCTATTCACGCAGATTATTGGAATGAGTATCATTAGCCTCGGTTCCACTTTTTTGCAATTATTTTAAGGTGTGTGCTCTCGATGCACAGCAATTTCCACATTTTTGGTGTAGCAGTGTGAGTAAATCGTCCGCGCATACGACGTCGAAAACCAATACACTACGCACCAAAACGTGCTGAGCGCGCGTTTACGCGTAATTGCGCCGTGGCTTAAACAATACTGACAGTGCTGTTAAGGTCTCGAATTCTGCACAGTGGAGAGAGTACGATGAGGCCGCCGTGCACAGCAAAGTGGTACTTCAGTCAAACAGTGTTATGCTCCGCGAGTCAGTTCGATGGAAGCGCCTGTCAGCGCAATCTAGCCACAAACAAAGGTTCATTGCAAAATTGTTGAGGCTTTCGTGGCCATTTGTTGACAAACTGCCTATTGGCTTCTGTCTCGGGTTCTTCGGCCGACGTTCATCTAATGATTTTTCTGACGTTTCGCCAGCACGAGTGACTGGCATTGTCAAAGCTTCACCCTCCATTGCCGGTGGTGAACTGGAGCCGAAAAGTGAAATGGCTGGGTCTATACCCATGATGTGTTTGAAGAGCCAGCGTCCTTGAAAACGCTCTGTCTTACGAATTGGTCCTTGGTGGTGCGGATTCGGGGGTTATACGGTAATGGTTAGGGGTCGCTTCTCCCCTTGGTAGATGATGTTAGTGGAGGCGGCGGCGATGATGATGTTAGTGGAGACGGCGGTGATTATGATGTAAGTGTATGTTTGCGTATGGGTTCATATGACTAACGCCTGAATTGGCGATGAATTGTGGTGATTGGTGCTCTCTGGTCAGGGTTTTCGTCCCTTCCCAGAGAGTTGATGAGTTGGTGTGGTGATGCGTTGGATTATTCGTAGAATTTTAATGATTTTTGTTTTATGATATGATAGAATGAGGGCTGACCTAACATTGCTCTGATCTCCTCATTGCTCGAGAACCACAGAGCGTCTGCAACGATTCGGAAGGCTTTGTTTTGGATGATTTCCAACTGTTTGAGATTGGTGTCTGCTGCCATACTCCACGCTTCTGAACCGTAGAGCATGGCTGGGAGGATGATCGTTTTCCAAATTTTGAGTTTGGCAGGTACTGTGAGTCCCCTGCCTTTAAGGAGTGGGTATAGCTGAAAGAGCCGGGCAGAGCCCTTGTTTCTGGCCTCTTTGATGTGGTGCGTAAATGTCAGATTTTTATCCAGTTTTAGCCCGAGGTAGGGAACTACTTCTTTCCAGGGTAGTACCTGGTCGTCGTGCGTGATGTTCACTATGGGGCGTTTGATTTTGTGGCTGAATAATATAGTCTGGCATTTGTCAGCGTTGATTTTTATTTTCCACAGATTGCACCACTTTGTCACTTTGTCTAGGTGTCGTTGTAGGCGGTAGGCTAGATAGTTGATGTTTCTGCCACTGTGGTATAATGCAGTGTCATCTGCATATAGGGCAATGTTACCGCCCGGCTCGAGCTCGCGGCCGCAGACTATATGTACCTGGCGCGCCAACGTCCGAGGGCTTCTCCGCGGTCATTTCCGGTGCGGTTCTCCTCTTGCTACCTGCGACGGTCGTTCGCTGCAGAAATACAAAAACACGCGAACAGTTTGAACAAGAAAGAGGAAAGTCTTAAGGTAAACGGATCCTGGCTTCCCGTACTGCAGCGAACGACCGTCGCAGGTAGCAAGAGGAGAACCGCCCTCGGACGTTGGCGCGCCAGGTACATATAGTCTGCACCCGCGAGCTCGGCTCCAGTTCACCACCGGAAATGGAGGGTGAAGCTTTGACAATGCCAGCCACTCGTGCTGGCGAAACGTCAGAAAAATTATTAGATAAACGTCGGCCGAAGAACCCGAGACAGAAGCCAATAGGAAGTTTGTCAAAGGTTCATTGAATGAAACCGTGCGACGTGGAGCTGGAGCACCTCCTCCGAGATATGACGAATATCTTAACTTCCCTTAATTCTTCGCCATGCTGATGGGTTCTCTGGGAACGCAAGGACTTTTTGTTTTTTAATATACTGGGCGTGAATTTTAAGTTGACAAACCAGAATAACTCGAAAAATGAGCTTCACGCGAAAAAATATGTAGAATCCAAAGATGATTATTTTCGAGGGGAACATCTGCTGGTGCTAAAATTAACCCGCCACCCCAGCCCCCTGGGTGTGGGGCGGGAGGCAAGTTTAAAATTTCAAATGGGAACCCCCATTTTATATTGCAGAATCAGATTCTTCATTAAAAAAAAACTACGTACATTTTGTCTTAAACAGTTGTTTTGATTCTGGGTACTTGGCGCTGTAATTCAAGAGAATCCATGTTCTCATTTTTGCGTGGAAAATGGTTACGGATGAATAAAAAATACTTATTTACTTCGTAAATTTTGATTCGCTACAACTAAAACTCTCCCTCTCTCCCCATAGGGTGGGGTTTGAGAGAGAGGACTGAGTTTCACAAATGTTGACCCAAATATTAATTTTTTTCCGCAGATTCGAATAAGTTTTGTTAAACTCTAATTCCTCTCTCTCAAACCCCACCCTATGGTGAGAGAGGGAGAGTTTTAGTTGTAGTGAATCAAAATTTACGAAGTAAATAAGTTTTTTTTTCATCCTTAACCATTTTCCACGCAACAATGATAACATGGATTTTGTTAAATTACAGCGCCAACTACCCAGAACAAAACCAAATGTTTAAGACGAAATGTACGTAGTTTTTATGTAGAATCTGATTCTGCAATAAAAAATGGGGGTTCACGTTTGAAATTTTAAACTTGACTCCCGCCCCACCCCCAGGGGGCTCGGGGGGCGGGCACCAGCAGGTGTCCCCCTGGGGAAAATAATCAACTTTGGATTCTACACATTTTTTCGTGTGAAGCTTATTTTTCGAGTTATTCTGGTTTGTGAGCTTAAAATTTTCACCCTGTTTATTTCTCGGTACATGTGAAGTGTCGTTGAATCTCATACTAATCTTACACTGTCCAGTTATATTAATGTTGTTGTGACTTGGCAAGACAGCCAAGTCACTATGCGAGAATGCCGAAAGGCACGCGTTAAGCTCACGTAGACTGGCGTGAGGTCTGGAACATTACAATGTAATTAATATAGCAAATAAAGTACGTAGTTGAAGTAATACTTAACTTTATTCCATAATTGGTGAACATCGCTCTTGTTGACACATTATATAATCTCAATATAAACTGGTAATGGCGCCTTGCTAGGTCGTAGCAAATGACGTAGCTGAAGGCTATGCTAACTATCGTCTCGGCAAATGAGAGCGTATTGGTCAGTGTAGCTTCGCTAGCAAAGTCGGCTGTACAACTGGGGCGAGTGCTAGGACGTCTCACTAGACCTGCCGTGTGGCGGCGCTCGGTCTGCAATCACTGACAGTGGCGACACGCGGGTGCGACGTATACTACCGGACCGCGGCCGATTAAAAGGCTACCACCTAGCAAGTGTGGTGTCTGGCGGTGACACCACAAATGTGACCACCTGTCGAAAGCCTGACTAACGACAGACTGCTTGTTGTGTACACAGTTTCGCGTAGTCAGCGCGTACACAACTTCCCCACTACAGCGCGCCCGGCTAAGCACAACAGCGCAGGTGCAGCGCTCGTCCGTCTCCGCACTACGAGATGGCGCTGCCATAAAGACGGACAAAATTCAGCTTCCGCCGATCCGCGTACTAATATGTAACGCAGCCAGTGAGATTGCTGCTAACGTAGAACCTTTTCTCCTCGTGGATCACACTCGTGCAGTGATACATGAACGCGCGTGGTATTATAACGAGTGTACAGACCTCCGATTAGTCAGTCTGCATTTGTCTGCACCAGTCAGTACCAGTCTGCATTACTCTGTACCAGTCTGTACGACTTCTACATTTGTCTGTACCAGTCTATAGTCAAGTTTCAGTCTGCGCCTAACAAGATTGCCACATTCCTGTACATAGCCATGAAGATAAATGTATTGACACTTTTGTCAAGTATCAGAGATATATGTGAGAAGAAGATTAACGTACCAATACCAAAGGAACTTCAGATTGTCAATTGTAAATAGCATCCAGAACCAAGTTAAGTAATTTTTATGCTTGTTTTAATAAATGTGTGTGAAAATTAATCAAGTTCTGTTTAAAGTTGGTCACCGTCAATCTGTGTGCAAGTGGCACTGCTATCATCTGAACTAACGGCAGAAGATAAACACGCCACGATAAGACCACGAGACTTATTGCTGACACTCGCCTACTTCGTTAGAGCGAAAAGTCAGATAATCTGATGGTGTGTGTACTGAAGGCCTCACAGTACGCACACCGCACTGCTGCAAGATGTGCAGCAAGAGAGTCGGTGAGGTTGTGGAAAGTACCGACAGGAATGTAGAGACACGCCAATTCCAGTGCTGTGACCAGTTGCGCTACGTTTCTCTCTTGAGGATCCACAGCGTGTACAGCCCGATCGAGGTGGTCCAACAGACCCTCGATTAGGTTCAAATCCGAAGAGTTTGGTGGCCAGAGGAGTACGGTGAACTCATACTGGTGCTCATCGAACCACGCACGCACAATGCGAGCTGTGTGACAGGTTGCATTGTCCTGCTGGTAGATACCACCTTGATGGGGGAAAACAAACTGCATGTGGGGGTGGCCGTGGTCCCCCAGGATAGCTGCTATGCTGATCCATTTTGCCTTCAACAATGACGAAACCACCCAGGGAGACCCACGAAAAGATTCTGCAGACTATAACACTCTCTTCTCCGGCCTGGAGCCTTCCGACGATTATTGCAGGGTGCTTTCTTTCACATGATTCACGCTGTGCGTGTCAACAGCCGTCTGTCCAACGTAGCACACCTCGCAGTTGACCTGAAGAGGCCACCTGCCACTGCTCAGTAGGCGTCCAGCTGCGGTACTGGTGTGCGGATTCCAATCTTCGTGTCCGACGAACCGCAGTCAGCGTAAGTGCGTGAACCTGCCGCCTGATGCACAGGCCCAGACGCAGCAACGTTCGCTGAACAGTCGTTGAGGAGACACGGTTGGCAGCCGCTCGGTTCACCTGGGCGGTCAGTTGCCAAATACACTCCTGGAAATTGAAATAAGAACACCGTGAATTCATTGTCCCAGGAAGGGGAAACTTTATTGACACATTCCTGGGGTCAGATACATCACATGATCACACTGACAGAACCACAGGCTCATAGACACAGGCAACAGAGCATGCACAATGTCGGCACTAGTACAGTGTATATCCACCTTTCGCAGCAATGCAGGCTGCTATTCTCCCATGGAGACGATCGTAGAGATGCTGGATGTAGTCCTGTGGAACGGCTTGCCATGCCATTTCCACCTGGCGCCTCAGTTGGACCAGCGTTCGTGCTGGACGTGCAGACCGCGTGAGACGACGCTTCATCCAGTCCCAAACATGCTCAATGGGGGACAGATCCGGAGATCTTGCTGGCCAGGGTAGTTGACTTACACCTTCTAGAGCACGTTGGGTGGCACGGGATACATGCGGACGTTCATTGTCCTGTTGGAACAGCAAGTTCCCTTGCCGGTCTAGGAATGGTAGAACGATGGGTTCGATGACGGTTTGGATGTACCGTGCACTATTCAGTGTCCCCTCGACGATCACCAGTGGTGTACGGCCAGTGTAGGAGATCGCTCCCCACACCATGATGTCGGGTGTTGGCCCTGTGTGCCTCGGTCGTATGCAGTCCTGATTGTGGCGCTCACCTGCACGGCGCCAAACACGCATACGACCATCATTGGCACCAAGGCAGAAGCGACTCTCATCGCTGAAGACGACACGTCTCCATTCGTCCCTCCATTCACGCCTGTCGCGACACCACTGGAGGCGGGCTGCACGATGTTGGGGCGTGAGCGGAAGACGGCCTAACGGTGTGCGGGACCGTAGCCCAGCTTCATGGAGACGGTTGCGAATGGTCCTCGCCGATATCCCAGGAGCAACAGTGTCCCTAATTTGCTGGGAAGTGGCGGTGCGGTCCCCTACGGCACTGCGTAGGATCCTACGGTCTTGGCGTGCATCCGTGCGTCGCTACGGTCCGGTCCCAGGTCGACGGGCACGTGCACCTTCCGCCGACCACTGGCGACAACATCGATGTACTGTTGAGACCTCACGCCCCACGTGTTGAGCAATTCGGCGGTACGTCCACCCGGCCTCCCGCATGCCCACTATACGCCCTCGCTCAAAGTCCGTCAACTGCACATACGGTTCACGTCCACGCTGTCGCGGCATGCTACCAGTGTTAAAGACTGCGATGGAGCTCCGTATGCCACGGCAAACTGGCTGACACTGACGGCGGCGGTGCACAAATGCTGCGCAGCTAGCGCCATTCGACGGCCTGGTGTGTCCGCTGTGCCGTGCGTGTGATCATTGCTTGTACAGCCCTCTCGCAGTGTCCGGAGCAAGTATGGTGGGTCTGACACACCGGTGTCAATGTGTTCTTTTTTCCATTTCCAGGAGTGTAACTGCACCTCTATACACCCGTACACATCTCCACAATCGGCGTTCACTCCTGTTATTTATGGCCCGTGCTGCACCACAGTTGCCTCGGGGCCGACTTTAGATACCGTCATTTTTCCTTGCACGGTATAGCTTAACCACAGTGGGACGCGAAGAACAGCTTACAAATATAGCCGTTTCGGAAATGCTTGCCACTGGTTTTTATTTTACCGCAATGCCAGACACAAGGGAATAATGTTTTACAGCAGAACAACTTCGCGAAAATGATACAACAGGCCGCGCGGGATTAGCCGAGCGGTCTCAGGCGCTCCAAAAAAAAAAAAGGTTCAAATGGCTCTGAGCACTATGGGACTTAACTGCTGAGGTATTCAGTCCCCTAGAACTTAGAACTACTTAAACGTAACTAACCTAAGGACATCACACACATCCATGCCCGAAGCAGGATTCGAACCTGCGACCGTAGCGGTCGCGCGGTTTCAGACTGTAGCGCCTAGAACCGCTCGGCCATTCCGGCCGGCTGAGGCGCTGCAGTCATGGACTGTGCGGCTGGTCCCAGCGGAGGTTCGAGTCGTCCCTCGGCCACGGGTGTGTGTGTTTGTCCTTAATTTAGGTTAAGTAGTGTGTAAGCTTAGCGACAGATGACCTTAGCAGTTAGTCCCATAAGATTTCACACATATTTGAACATTTGCTTGATACAACAGGCCTTTTACAGATGTTGACGTTGATTATCAATGATTGATCTTCGGTGAGTCAGAAGATGCCACTGATGCTCACTTGGGTGAGTTCGTCCCAAGTGATCATGAATCTGAGTCTGATGGTTCTTCAGGAGGACACCCTGTGGACAATGAATGCAGGAATCCAGATCCAAACAAACTTATACCTTTGAATATGTCTTATTTGGAATCAGGTTCGCTACGTACCGGAACTGGAGATGCAAATATTATTGCTTACCTGTGTGTGTGTGTGTGTGTGTGTGTGTGTGTGTGTGTGTAAGGGCCATTTCACACAAAAGTGACGTGGCACGGACATTTGGATGGGTGGGGTGTTGAAAGGGGAGGGGGGATGGGCGTGGCGTTGTTCCAAGTCATCTCCATGTCACTGAAGCAGTGGACCAGAGGTGGCGTGGCGGAGGCGCGTCGCTTGCTGGTCCGCGCCACGTCTGTTTGTAATCATCAGCAGCGCGCCCGCTCGACGCTTGGAGGAGACGTTGTTTTCATAAATTTGAAGTCATCCAAAGTGCCTAAAAACATCGTTTTACGTACATGAAGCAAAGCTGCATCCGTTTCTGTAGTTAGTATCTCAGTAAAACATTTACTGTTGGCATAAAAAAATGTAAGTCTGCTTTTGGATTCGTAGACGTTCTCTGCTAGACAGTCTTTCCCATTTGATCTTGATGAAACTGTTCGGTAAAATAAATATTTTTTTCGGCCTCTTATAGTCCGGCGTCACAGCTTGATAGTGAACTGGTTTCATTTACAGATGCAGATGTGTGTATGTGTGTGTGTGTGTGTGTGTGTGTGTGTGTGTGTGTGTGTGTGTGTAACTTACGGGCCCTCGGCTGTGTGTAAAGACTGTAGTCGCTGGCCAGTTTACGTATGGCGCGTTTCAGGTCCTAGATTGCTGCGTATGAAATATAGCTAACGTATTGAAATTGTTTTGAATGGCGGAAGGAGACCGATACCACTTTCCTGTAGCAGGTAAATGAATGACAGTTTTCGCCCTTTGGCCACAGTGAGCTATGACGCGTCACGCTTTATGTCAAGACCGCACGCTATGCAAATTTGTGGCTCGGGATTCTCTTTCGTATGTGGTTTATGAATTCAGTTACAATCACATTTTAACTTAACAGTACATTAACCCCAGAATCATATTTTAACTCTGCATCGGAGTGAGGACTAACATGAAACTTCCTGGCAGATTAAAAATGTGTGCCCGACCGAGACTCGAAATCGGGACCTTTGCCTTTCACGGGCAAGTGCTCTACCACATTTTTTTTTTAATCTCATTTTCTTCGCTTTTGTTTGTTGCATCTGCTCGGGGCGGACGTCGTAACACATCCGTTTAAGTTCGTTGTTGATCGATTAGCTCAGTTTTTTTATTACAGAGGGCTGCTAACCCTCTGACCGAACACGCTGAGCTACCGTACCGGCAACCAGCTGAGCTACCCAAGCATGAATCACGACCTGTGCTCAGTTGGTAGAGCACTTGCCCGCGAAAGTCAAAGGTTCCGAGTTCGAGTCTCGGTCCGGCACACGGTTTTAATTTGCCAAGAAGTTTCATATCAGCGCACACTCCGCTGAAGAGTGAAAATCTCATTCTGGAAGCATCCCCCAGGCTGTGGCTAAGCCACGTCTCCGAAATATCCTTTCTTCCACGACTACTAGTTCTGCAAGGTTCGCAGGAAGAGCTGCGAAGTTTGGAAGATAGGAGACGAGGTACTGGCAGAACTGCAGCTGTGAAAGACCGGTCGTAAGTCGTGCTTCGGTAGCTCAGTTGGGAGAGCACTTGACCGCGAAAGGCAAAGGTCCCGAGTTCGTGTCTCGGTCCGGCACACAGTTTTAATCTACGAGGAAGTTTCCATGCATTAACCGTTATTTTCATTTTAAAACCACAGATCGACAATCGCAAATCCAGCAGCGGAGTTAGCCATATACGGGGTGATAAAAGAATGTTCACAAACTGATATGGCTCATGGGGGATGCAGCAAGCATTGGTAATAACATAGGAAATGGGGGTCGTAAACGCCACGAGAAGGTGTTACGGTCACGTATGGTCTGGCATCATCGGAGGCCATTTAATTGGGCCGTTCATTCTCCCGGACCAACTTGATGGACGCAAGTATCTCGTAGTCCTGCGAGAGGTTCTGCCGAACATTCTGAATGATTTTCCTTGTCTATTCGTTGCCGCATTCGATTCCAGCGCGTCGGAGACCCTGACCATTTCAGCGGACTAGTGAGACACATCTGCGGGCAACCTTTCCCGGCCGCTGGATTGGTCGCGGTGGACCAGTCGCATGGCCACCATTATATATATCAGTTCATGATATCCAGTATTATAAATTTACTCTTTCTGGCGGACACACGTCCAGATCGTCCGCTCTTAAAATTCTGCCATCTCTTTCCCCACATCCACCACTGCTGGTGGCTCACCTCCAACTGCGCAACGCTACGCGCTGTTAACATCCAGCCGCCCAACACTACAATGGCAGACAACAATGCAAACTAGCCACAGACTGCACACAGCACAGCCAGCGATTTTCATACAGAGCGCTACGTGACGTTATCAGCATAAAAACCTAAACAGCCTACTTACAACCAGGCTGAGGAAGTTGAAACAAAATTTGAGAGACAGGAAACTTTATGATGTTAAAACCATAAGAGGCAGGCTGACAGACAAAATGATTGATAAACTACAGCAGTATTATGGGATGGGAATTAGAAATAATACTGTGGACCTGTTGAAAATGAAGCAGGCCGTATGGGCTACCTTGTTCCACAGACTGTCAACTGATGAAAAACCAGTACACCATCTTTGCCTTCCTGGACATGATTCATTCTGCAATTACCGCAATGCCCAGTACTCAAACAGTTCTTACAGCCATAAACATTCTATCCCAGCCGCAGTCCTGGAAATCATAAAACCTGTTTACAGAGACCTGGCAATCCTGAATTACTGAAGAAGTGTTTGCATGGTCAGACTCAAAATGCCAATGAGTTGTTCAATAATCATATTCGCTTACCAAAAAAAATTTTTGTTGGAATAAAGACGCTGAAGTGGGGGGGGGGAGGTCAGTGATGCTGTTATTGCTTTTAATGATGGTAACATATGTCAGAAACCACTTCGAGTAGAGTATACAAATTTTCAGGGAGTAGTAACATACATATCCTGAGTCTACTGAACTAGAAGAAGAACATAATGTTATGTATAATTAAAATTATTTAGGATAACGTACATGAAAGTACACAAAATTTTAACCGTGTAGTAAAAAAATTGTATTTCCGAAAGCAGTGGCTGAAACGCAATTATTGTAGTTCAGTAGACTCAGAACATACAGTTTAATGTCCTGTAAAAGTTTCATGTCAATGGCTACAGTGGTTCCTGAAATACAGGGAAGCCAAGTCACTAAATTTAACATTGTTGGGAATGGGCGTTCCAACTCCCCTTTAACTTAGGCGAAGGACAACACTCACACCAATGCCCAAGGGAGGTCTCGAATCTCCGGCGGGAGTGGCCGCGCAATGCATGACGTGCCGCTTCAAACCGCGCGGCTTTATGCTCACCTATTTTATGATTACCGATTTGGGCTTCCATGGTGCAGGCATTCTGTGTGAGATAAAACACTCTGGCTTCTCTTCCTTATTTATTGCAGGAATCCTGTTTTGATAAAAGTACAACACAGTGCAAAACACACAACGTTTACTGCAACACAAATCTGCATAAGGAGCAGCAGAAGACACCGAAAGAAATTAACATTATTCGTATTGCACTTAAACTAAACATCACATTTTTAAGTCCTCAGTCAATGGGTATTGCCATTCAGATGTGAAAGTCCACAATTCACTAGGTACTTGCACACAGAAATTCTGTTTCTCAGCTGGGATGTACTGTCATATGTCAAGTAACGCTTTCTTCTTCTTGACACTTTTACTGGCGGAATTTTATCACACAACATACGGAAAACTAATTTATCTAGCGGCAGACTTCTTTTCGCAGCACCTGTCGGCTTCTTTGCAATGCTTTTACAAATCCACTGTTGCCTGACGTTATGACATTTTCTTTCCCTTACTACAGTTCGGTAGTCTGGTGAAATGTGTTGCCAGACATAATTAGCCATTTTGAATGAGCCTCTGTGAAACACGTGGTCTAGTGCCCTAAGATCCCTGAAATCCTCTGACTACATCTTGCACAGAAGAAATCCCTTGTCCTTCCGTTGGCACTGACTGGAATCCAGCGACCTGGGTAAAAGGATACTTTGTTCCTCTCTATAAAGACAAAATCTCTATCACATAGTTGGAAACAATGCCCGGTATCGAGGATTTTGGGGTCTGTAGGAGTGAAATGTTTACAAACGATTATATTTTGAAAATGTGTTCTAATATATCGAACATCTCTCGCAAAGTCAGCAATATTTTGGCATATGTTCAAAAGAAAATCATAGGTAAGATCGGTAAGTTTTGATCATAATTCCCGTTTCTTTGCTTTTTTTCTGAATTCTGTACTTCACTTTATTTAACGGACATAGAAACACTTTGGTGATAATTGCGCCATACTTCTTCCCTTTTTTCCAACCATAACGGATCGCTGCTCAACATTTACGAGTTAAGGGGCTCCGGAAAGGCTCAAAATCATGAAAAGTTTAATTTTTACTTTTTTGCGTTTTCTGAATCTGCAGACTATTACCTTTTAATAGATATATAATTTATTCAATTCCGAAGACTACAACTATTTTTAAATTTTTTTTGAAATGTGTTCTACATGGGCGTGACCCACTGTGGCGCTGTTATACTGCTGTCAAATGGTGTTATTATTAACGTCCGTGTTCATCAGGTACATTTTAGTGATGTGAGAAGATAAAGTATGTGTTGTGGCTAACCTGTGATGGTTCAATATATATCGCTGGTGTGATTGTCGATTGTTTCATATTTATTTACTCTGTTGTTATCTCGAAAATATTCGTAATTAATTCTGTTTCTTGAGTCTCTGTTTTGTTGAAGTATAATAATTAGTAAAAGTAAAGTTGCTGTTGCGACTTTCAATGATGGCAACATTGTAAGGTGCAAGGTATTTAGAGATATGGGAATGAAGATAGGTTCTAACATGGTACGAGCGATGCTTGCTTTAGACAAGAAACGTCTTGGGGCTGCAGACAGGGCTGTAAAGAGTCTAGAAATACAAGCAAGAGTAAACAGGAGGAGGAACAAGAGGAAGCTGGAGGAGGAGTTTGCAGAGGATGAAGATAATCCATCCTATGGACCTGGAATGCACTAAAAAGTTAATCCAATCTATGTCGCTCGATTCCCAAAACTTTTATTTTCTCATACTAATTACATGTTTTCTAAGGATCTTCCAAACGTATTTGTTTCAAACTTTCAGTAAATGTTACACAGTACCTTCTGCATAATTTAACACAGCCTTTATCCAAAAAACTGTATATTTTTGAATATATAAATAAAAAATTGCAAAAAATGTTGTGAATTTTCATTACAATTGAAAAAAAACATCTTTAATAACTGAACTAAAATTTTGTAAAATCCCTGTGTTAAGTTGTAGCCCATATTCCAATAAATAATCCGTAAAAAGTTCAACTTCCTACCTCAAATACTTTGTGAGGAAAGATGTAATTTATAAGCGTTATTTTAACATTGCAAGTATAGGGCGTTCCGGAGCCCCTTAAAAAAGATCAAGTTCATCAAAGATGATATATCCTGATACATTGGTAGCACGACCATCCCGCGTCTCTCTGATAGCGCCACTTCACTGTGAACTTGTCACGTCCCTCACGGGCCACAAACCCGACTCACCACCTCCACGCGTCCGCGCCATGCCATTTCTGTGTGAATTGAGCGTAAGGTGAATGATGTTTACCATGCCAAATATTGGTCACCTTCCTTAAAATAGCACACTGGTGATTTTGGAGCACTGCAGAACTGCTACTGGGCAGTCACGTGTCCTTCCCATTGCTGCCAGTGAAGTGCTGTGTACGAGTAAGTGCCAGTTGGCTGCTGTAAAGAATCAACACAGGAACGTGGATCGATGTGGAGACATTACAGAATGGAAGACAGGAGCTACCACATTTAGATGTGTTCCTCAGCAACCAGGAAGCGTATTTGTCTAACTTGCCAGTGTATCAATGTGGACTGCCTGATGTGTCAACATGGAAAGGTGTAGCCATACAACATGACACAGGCACAACAGTTGTTAAAAGTATCCGAACTGACAACTGTTTCCCGGCTAGTAGTAAGTATATGTCGAGAGCAATTGGCAAGTTTTTATTGCACACCCTTTTTAAACGAATTAATTTAATATGAATTAAATTATTAATTTTATTTTGATTCTTAGATAATTTTATTTTAATTTCCATAAATATATAATTTTCATAAATAAAATTAATTTAACTGATTCATCAAAAAAAGATGTGCAATAAAAACACACCCATTGGATTGAATGTACCCACTTCAACTACTGCTACTACTACTACTACTACTACTACTACTACTACTACTATATAAATCCACATCAATTTTTAAAAATTACAGGTTATGAAAATCAATATCATTTTTTTAAACTTTTCCACTCCTGATACTGTCTTCTTCAAATGATTAAAATCGTTAGCAAGAATGTTAACATAATGAATAAATATTTTAGTTGAAAATTTTCTACTTCATCAAAACTACCTGTCTTGTATGGACAAATCCTGGGCTACACTTCCCAGGATTTTTAAAAAATGCTTAGTATTTGAGCAGTATTCTAACCATAAAATTATTTCATGATTTCAATCCACTGACCTTGGCACTGGGCTATCTGCAGAAGATAAAAAATGTTACTTTAAAATTCATACCTCAAGCAGCACACATTAAAAACGATAGCAACGACATAAATAGCATAAGTTCGAAGTCTGAACTATGAATTCCATTTTCAAAAAAGGGGGAAAATTGTTTACAACCATTGTGTTGCCAGAAATATGTGGTACATATTATCTTTTTCAAATTCGTTTTATCCATTACGACAACGATGGTAAACCACTTAACTAGCAGTATAACTCCAAGTTTAAACCACTAATATTGTCTGCCAATACGGTGAATACGACTGCATGACAAAGAGAGAGCCACTGTGTGAGCGAGATGATGATAAGGAGGCAGAGTGAAGCGAAAGGCATGATTATCAGCCATGTCCAGCATACTTAGCTGAGAGATCTCCTAGAGGTAGAACATCTGCATAACAGCTACCACCCAGGCAGTTAAATAGATCGATTTTTGTTTATTTCTCACCTAATTCTAAACAGATTTTAAAAATTCAAATTCTAACATAATCTACATAAAAAGTGCTATTCAGAAAAATAACAATGAATAAAATAGGATATCATTAGATACTCACTTTTTCAGTATAAAAAATTAATATTCTGTCTGGTGCATTAAATGTGAGATTCTTCTTTCCATACATAATTACAGTAAGGTCCCCTTCCTATAAAGTTTCTTTACAGTCCCTAAAAAACAAACAAGCATTGCAAATGGATAAAACACCTCATTTTTCTTACTCTTCGTTTTGTACACCATTGGATGTTGCACATAATTTCATACTAGTCTTCTGAACATCAACAATATTCTTTCTGCAAGTCATGTTAATCATACAGCTAGGATAATTATAAAATTAAATAGACTTATATCTACATTACCCATCGACTGTGTATCTAGTTTAAAATCATGAAATGCAGCATATGCCTTCAGATAATTGGTTGATGGATCCAAGTTCCACATTTCTTGAGGCAATATTTCATTCCTTCGATTTGTAATATAAACATTTTGAAGATTGACATAATCACATAATGAAAAATCAGTCATCTATTTTTTTTATTAGCTTGAAACACAACAAAAGTAAAGTAAGGCATATCAAACTCTACTGAATTATATTAATCCGTATTATCTAGACCAAAACTATTCTTTCCAGTTAATCCTGCTGCCTCAACTGGTTGAAGTTCGTAAAAAGATACAGGAACTTTACGATTTTTTAATATATTTAATATATTTCCTCATAATTCGGTTTATATTTAATAGTAGCCACACGAATTTCCATACATTCTATTATAATTTTCCCTTCATTTTCGTCTTTTAAATTCCAGCACCACTGTAATGACCCCACTGTAGAATACAATGTCCAGCACTTGAACTCGAAGTAAAAATTACAGTACGATCCGCTTCCCAGAAAATTTCTTTACAGTCCCTAAAAAACCAACAAGCATCCAAATTGATAAAGAACTTCATTTTTCTTCCTCTTTCTTTTAGGTGATTAAGAATATGTCCTTCCACACTTATTTTATCAACACAAGATGAAGTTAAATGTAAGAAAACTGATGATGAAATAAAAGGATATTAGAGTCTAGATAGAATATTGTTTCCTTTCTTTATGGGTGCGAAATCAAATAGTTTTCTCACATAATTATCAATAATTCTTATTGGATTTTTTCATCATATGTTGGGTAATCTGATCCATCAGCTCTACCAATCCTAAAGCTCATGTACAACTGAGCATACTTAGGAGATACCCACTCACCACAAATATTTATGTTAATCTCAGTATCCATGTACGAGGCATTCAGATTATTTTTACTTTTTTCATTCACGGGGAATGAGTAGAACTGCTAGATCTCTATTTTCTTCATTATTTATCAAACACAAAAAATTGTAATAAGATATTTCTGAAATAATTGTTACACAAGCTCCACTTAAGTCAATTACATTATCATTTTCATCAGTTACAGTAATTTATAAACCCTGTATAACATAAAAAATATGAATATTAACTGGATAACGTGGTACATGAATTAGTGGTCCACCAAATTTAGCATTAGGCTTGAATGAGGCAATAATTATATTTCCCTGTGAAAATTATCAGTATGGTTCACAAATATTCCATCAGATAAATTAAAATTAATATTCATTAGCTCAAATGGAATAATTTTAGGAATATTGTTACCAACAGTTTTTTATCACCTACAATTATGTGGTTACTAAATCCAAGCACATTTCCAAGACTATGTTTTGTATCTATTTTTTGAGAACAGATGACTTAATACAAATAATAATTCCAGAAGAGAACCTAATGCTAAACATTGTAAGCTTTTACCAGATTCTATTTGCTGTACAATAATAGGACCAAATAGCTGACAGTTACATCATAGCTAGAGGATGGTTAAATGGATTTGCATAAGCACTTGTATGTTTATTCAAAAAGGTTAGATCAACTGAAATATCAAGAACTAAAAAAAAGTGTAAGAAAGTTGAAGATAAAAATAATGAGTACATATCTACTTCAAATGAGAATAATGATGAAATTATATCACTGGATCAATGCCAAATAATTCAATGCTTTTCATTATTAAATGAGCATTTTAAAAGATTACACAATATATCTGTTAGCCCATGATCATGCTGTTTCACCTGAACAAACAAATGAATTTATAGAAGTTCTTGATTATATATGAAAATATGCAAAATTAGAATAATTTGGTCTACATTATACTGATTGTTCATAGGCTAGTAGAGACACTAAATGGATACATGTGGCTGCTATTTTTTATAGGTATAAAAGCAGAATACATTATTAATTTTTATAAATCCATCATAAATATTAATATATAAAAATAAATTTCAATAATGTGTTTTATTCTTAGCAAATGTTTTCGAAATAATACCCAGAGTTTGTTAAAAAAGCTAAGAGGAGTAGAAACAAATCTGATGAATTACAAGAAGAATTTTAATAATGGAAGAAACAACCAAGAACTGAATGTGAAAAATACACTCCTGGAAATTGAAATAAGAACACCGTGAATTCATTGTCCCAGGAATGGGAAACTTTATTGACACATTCCTGGGGTCAGATACATCACATGATCACACTGACAGAACCACAGGCACATGGACACAGGCAGCAGAGCATGCACAATGCCGGCACTAGTACAGTGTATATCCACCTTTCGCAGCAATGCAGGCTGCTATTCTCCCATGGAGACGATCGTAGAGATGCTGGATGTAGTCCTGTGGAACGGCTTGCCATGCCATTTCCACCTGGCGCCTCAGTTGTACCAGCGTTCGTGCTGGACGTGCAGACCACGTGAGACGACGCTTCATCCAGTCCCAAACATGCTCAATGGGGGACAGATCTGGAGATCTTGCTGGCCAGGGTAGTTGACTTACACCTTCTAGAGCACGTTGGGTGGCACGGGATACATGCGGACATGCATTGTCCTGTTGGAACAGCAAGTTCCCTTGCCGGTCTAGGAATGGTAGAACGATGGGTTCGATGACGGTTTGGATGTACCGTGCACTATTCAGTGTCCACTCGACGATCACCAGTGGTGTACGGCCAGTGTAGGAGATCGCTCCCCACACCATGATGCCGGGTGTTGGCCCTGTGTGCCTCGGTCGTATGCAGTCCTGATTGTGGCGCTCACCTGCACGGCTCCAAACACGCATACGACCATCATTGGCACCACGGCAGAAGCGACTCTCATCGCTGAAGACGACACGTCTCCATTCGTCCCTCCATTCACGCCTGTCGCGACACCACTGGAGGCGGGCTGCACGATGTTGGGGCGTGAGCGGATGACGGCCTAACGGTGTGCGGGACCGTAGCCCAGCTTCATGGAGACGGTTGCGAATGGTCCTCGCCGATACCCCAGGAGCAACAGTGTCCCTAATTTGCTGGGAAGTGGCGGTGCGGTCCCCTACGGCACTGCGTAGGATCCTACGGTCTTGGCGTGCATCCGTGCGTCGCTGCGGTCCGGTCCCAGGTCGACGGGCACGTACACCTTCCGCCGACCACTGGCGACAACATCGATGTACTGTGGAGACCTCACGCCCCACGTGTTGAGCAATTCGGCGGTACGTCCACCCGGCCTCCCGCATGCCCACTATACGCCCTCGCTCAAAGTCCGTCAACTGCACATACGGTTCAAGTCCACGCTGTCGCGGCATGCTACCAGTGTTAAAGACTGCGATGGAGCTCCGTATGCCACGGCAAACTGGCTGACACTGACGGCGGCGGTGCACAAATGCCGCGCAGCTAGCGCCATTCGACGGCCAACACCGCGGTTCCTGGTGTGTCCGCTGTGCCGTGCGTGTGATCATTGCTTGTACAGCCCTCTCGCAGTGTCCGGAGCAAGTATGGTGGGTCTGACACACCGGTGTCAATGTGTTCTTTTTTCCATTTCCAGGAGTGTATAAAAAAGATCAACCTGTTACTGATGAAATCTAAAAAGTTGAACAATCATTTCAAGGATTAAGCGACAATATCCTGTAAGCTACTAAAGAAAATAAAGAACTCAAAAAACAAAATTTGCATTATGCAGATCATCAAGAAGAATTTGGCGATATATCACAAATTAATCCATATGATAGCCCTCAACATGATTATACATTAAGTGAAGAAGAGGTACAGAATGTGTTGAATAAATATGAAGAAAAGGTGAAAGATACAAAAAGGTAGCTCAAGCTCAGGGTGCTGTTAAGAAAATAAAGGATGGTATATTAGAAAAATAATTTATGTGGAAGCATGTTGAAGTATATCAACTGTAGTAAAGACACAGTTTTTGGATTGAGACCTGTTGGTAGCTTTAAACATATTGGCAATAACAAGCAAAATTTGATTGAGATAAGTTGAAAATAAGTGATATAGATAAAAACTTTGATGGTGATGATTTAACAAATTATGCAGATTTTTTATGCAGATTTATTATGTTATATTCTGAAAGAAAGCCAAAATAAAATAAAGTACAGGTATTAAATTCCATAGTTTGAAAACAAAAATTAATTATGATTATTTCCTGAAATTAATACAGAAACAGTCAAATACAAATTCTTCATAAGTAGATGAGAAACTAGATGAAGGTGTCATAAAGAAATATGCATAAAACCAACTGAATATGTTTAGACAAATGATGTTAGAGTTTTAATCGATCGAGAAGTACTAATTCATGATGAAAAATTAGGTGAAAATAAAAATTAAAATAGT
Source organism: Schistocerca cancellata (assembly GCF_023864275.1). Lineage (NCBI taxonomy): Eukaryota > Metazoa > Arthropoda > Insecta > Orthoptera > Acrididae > Schistocerca > Schistocerca cancellata. The sequence continues at coordinate 490,451,045 of NC_064634.1, forward strand.
GAAAAAGTTGGAATAACACAAATTTTAACGAATATATTTAGTGATTTCTCTATCAATAATCCAGAAGGAATACTATATCTGACTATATTTTTGAATAACTTCCCACACACATCTTGGAAGAATCAAATATATGGGAAACAATAAGTTAACACATTAATTAATACATTACATTTTGAAATGCATCTACTAGGCTATAGGTTTTGTGGTTCAGGAACCAAACTAGATGAAATGTAAGCTAGAGGAGATCGAAGAATTATTCCAATAGATGAAGCATGTAAACAACATGATATAGCCTGCAAGATCATAAAGATTTATAATCTAGATAGCAACTCAATAAAGAATTTCATTTAGCTGCAAAGGAAATAATGCACACTTCTGATACATTGGTAAGAGAAAAATTAACCACTACAGCAGTTAAAGGAATAATGTATGGAAAAAGAAAATTATGAATGTGCACAGCCATGACTGCTTCAGCTGTCACTGGTAATATAATTGCTGATAACGAATGGGGCTATAAAAATATTAATCCCTGGACAATTTTTATCTGTATAAGGCAATAACTTTACTATTGACTATACTTTGTTACCTAGTGGCAAAACTAAACCAGAATCAATGAAAATTAAACTAAATAATGATCAATTACATGGTACTGGTGATTTTTTAAATGATTCACAGAAAAGGAAGACAGACAGAAACAAAGTTTATGAGCCCATCAGGGCTATAAAAAATCTGATGGCAATTTAATAATATTGCTAGGTACTCCTATTGTACTAAAATTATTAAATATCTAACAAAAAGAAAGCAGGTTCAGGACTAACAAAATATGAAGGTGAATGTCTTCTTTTACTTCTGACAGCATTAACATAGCTAGTAAGTATTGGTTCACTAGCTTGTGGAGCAGCAGCTACAGCAAAAGCTACAGGAGAAGAAAAAATGTGATGCTGAATTAGAAGAACAAAAAAAAACATAATTTAGCAATGAAGAAGAAAGTAACTGGAATAATCGATATATATCCTAATGCTTTAAGCAATTCTAATATACAAAAACTTGCTACAAAAATTTAATATTAAACACTTTCATGATTGATTAATTACCTAATCATCCTAGAGAATATGAATCTAGAATAGTAGTCAGATACATCTGATCATGCTGGCATACATTGGACCTGTGGTTATAAGAATAAAGATTAAAATTTTGTAAATTTTTCTGAAGAGTAGGTAAAATATTTTGGTTAAAGTAAGTTGTACTGTAACAGACAATGAATACAAATTTTTAATTAGATAATTTGTGGCCATTTGTGTATATTTGTTTCAGAACTAACAACCTATAATTATAACAAAGTCTAAAGCAAGTGAATTTGAATTTGGTAAATGAACTGTTTTGGATCTAAGGCATGGCCTAACAGCAGCAACTACTGTAGAAAGATCAATGAGCCAATAAACTGAAGATTTTCAGTTAAATATTACAAAATAAAAAAATTCCAAAACAAACAAATTAATTACCCACTTCAACAATAATCTAAGTGATCGACATAAAAGTTTTCTGGGTATAGTACTGCATCATAATATTTCAGCCACAGTTGCAGTGGCCTTCTTCTGGGTCTACTGGTGAGTTGTAGCTATGCATTGTCCATTACATTTTGTTCTTACTATTTACTGCGCATACCACTACATCATAATTTTAAAAGATAGTTCATTTCATAGGACATTTAAGGAAGGAGAGGGAGCTGTATTTTAATAGGTTATTGCAGGGGCGGGAGAAAGTAACCTCTGTTGTCTATAGGCTCTTGTGGTATGTGACGTGATTGGTGGTCACCATCAAGTGAGAAGTCGGCTGCTGTTTACCAAATGCTGGACGTCGACTGCACGGCGGCAGTTACTCGCCAGCAGTGCTTCTGCTTTGTGTTGACAGTGTGGCCTGTTGGGCTTTGATTGCTGTCAACCAAGATGGGTCAAGCCTGAGCCCATCCTCTCTATTCATGTTGTTAGGCTGTTTAAGTATTTTGATGGACACTCTGATTTTTAAGTTTGGTCATCACCGGCTGCATGGCCAACACACAGGCTTTGCTGAATTTTATTTCTTTTCCTCTCAGTCTTGCTGACGTTCTGCCACCGCAACAACCTATTAAAATAAAGTTCCCTCTCCTTCTTCCTTAAGTGACCTATGAAACGAGCTATCTTTTAAAACTGTGATGTAGTGGCATGCACAGTGAACATTAACAACAAAATATAAGGGATATGCATAGCTAGAATGCACCAGTAGACCCAGAAGAAGGCCTCTGAAACCATGGCCGAAATGATGGTTTTTCTCTAGCACTAGTAGTTTTATATATTATGACATGGCACCATACCCAGAAAACGTTTATGTTGACTGACTCTGGTCGAGGAAGGCTACAGAATTAAATCTAAGTGATGTTTATAATATATGTGCCAAATCGAAATCAAAAATTAAAAATTTTCAGTCATTAGTAGAAGCGAAAATAGAGAATGTAAATAAGCAATTTCAACATGAATTAAATAACATTTTTCAAGCATCTGAACGTTACATTTATTTTAAAGGTAGAAGACTGGTAGCTGTAAAATAGCCTGTAAATGGTTATGATGCTGTTACCAAACAAATGAGTTTGTATCTGCTAAAGCACATTTTGCATCAGCTACTGCTTACTCTAGTCAGTGAACTAGCCTGCAACGAAACTATCTTGTTACGAAACCTGAATACACAAGGATTCTAACACAACTCAGTAACTATCTCGAAAAAGAAGAACTAAAAAGTCTTACACAGAAAGAATAATTATACCAGTATGAGGTTTTAATAAAAGAAATGAAATTTATGATGTTATCACAGAAACCTGTAATATAAAGGTAAATAAAAGGATAACTAACATTTGTTTATCTGATTTTTCACTGAAGACAAAAAGTAGTGGAGCATCATGTAGTCTGCACTACATACTTATTCTCAAAAAAATCATCTCCATGAAAAAAATTACAAGAAGCTGCGAACTTACACTGAGTTAGAGTTACACTTACACTGATAGCAAATCATACACCAAGTGTAACAGAAAGTGAAAACATTTTCCTGAAACTATCTGATGAGGGTTATCTAGATACAAGAGACTAGACTGCTCTACCAAAAATGGCTCTGAGCACTATGGGACTGAACATCTATGGTCATCAGTCCCCTAGAACTTAGAACTACTTAAACCTAACCTAACTAACCTAAGGACAGCACACAACACCCAGCCATCATGAGGCAGAGAAAATCCCTGACCCCGCCGGGAATCGAACCCGGGAACCCGGGCGTGGGAAGCGAGAATGCTACCGCACGACCACGAGATGCGGGCAGACTGCTCTACCAGTAGTTCTGAAAATAATTTTATTTGGTGAAATTTAATCTTACATAAATGAATAATATTAATCTCCTTTCAGATGATCATATTTGGTGCCCAAAATGTAAAAAATTTACTTACATACATCATCTACATAGAACAAAAAAAAAAAAATGGAAGACAAAGAATTGAAGGAATTTTTACAATATGTAAAACTGAAACCAGTAAATTTGTTAAAAAATTTGTAGGTGATGGGACACAGTCTGAAGACTGCTTCGATAATAAATTATTAATGAATTGCATAAATCTAAGGAAAAATTCTTTAAGAAGAAAGGTTCTTTCATTTGATATAGATAATTTATCGCAAGCTGATCTAGTGTAGATAGATTTCGGTAAAATAAAAGAAATGTGAAAAATAAGAATATAAATATCTGATAATTAGGATTGATGTTTTCCCAAAATATGCTTGGGCTATTCTGGTTAAAGATAAAACTAGTAAAACTATTTCAGAAACTTCTGACAAAATTTTAAAGCAAAGATGTTTAAGGAATTTACAAACAGATTATAGTAAGGAATTCTGTGATTAAGGCTATCAAGAATTTATGAAAAAATATAACATTAATCATTAGTCAACTTTTATTGAATTATAAGCATCTGTTGCTGAGAGATTCAATAGAACACTTTTTAAAAAGGGTGGAGTCCCATCGTGCCCACACTACCATCTCTGCACAGTGGTTCGTTTTCTCTAAGCTCTCCACAGGATGTGGCTACCATGATGTTTGTGTAATCTGGTTATGATTAACCATTAATACATGCTCATCTGGAGTCAGATTGCATTGAAAGTTGAACAAAGGGTAGCACTTTGAAGGCCAGAGGAAAAAAGTGCCAAGGAAAGAGCCAAGGGACAAAACTTCTGCGATAGTTGTGTTGGCTAGTAACAACAGTAGTGGATTACTTGCTACCTGTAAGAGATCATCTAAAGGTTAGATAAATTAGTGGTGGGTATCATACAGGCACATACCTTTTACGATTGTAAGGTGTTGTTGCTTGGTGGATGCAGCTAGATAACAGTGTTAACTTCTTGACCAGCATCAGTGTACCTGTAACAACGGGGTTCATATCATTGGTTGGTGTCTGATAGGTCATATACTGAATGCACGGTGCAGTGTAGTGTTGATGGATTGCTTGTCTGTTAGTGTGCGAGTTTATTGGCTTTCCTGCAGTTGCCTGTTGGTCGGCTGTGATAGTAGCTGTCATACCCAGTCAGTATTGCTGAAGTGCAGAGACTCACTGATGTCAATTGAGAGTGTGAGTTAAATCTCCACAGGTAGTTATTCCATAGCTAGCAGTGTCTTTGGTTGGTTACGCATCCACCAATAATTGTGCTCACAGTTCCCCAAGAGTGAGGATAAAAGAAATGTTCGAGTGTCTCGAGTTCCTGTATAGTCGTGTAGCAAGATTTTTAAATACTTTGAACGATTTAAGGCGCTATACTTTGTGAAGGTCCACAGTGCGATTGTAGCGTCCAGCATTGCTAATGATGCGTAGCATTTTGTTCTGTATGACCTGCAGACATTGCAGGTGTGTAGGAACTGGATATCTCCAGATAGGAGCTGCAAACATCCTCAGAGGTCTGATTAGTGTCATGTATTTGATCTTCAAGTAAACTATAAATGGACTGAACTTGTTGAAAAATTATTTGCCAACCAAAGACTGGGATTCATTGGCTGAACACATAAAAGGTGCAACAGATCTACTAAAGAAACTGCTTACCCCACACTTGTCCGCCCTATTCTGGAGTATTGCTGTGCGGCGTGGGATCTGCATCAGATGGACTGACAGATGACATCGAAAAAGAACAAAGAAGGGCAGCTCGTTTTGTATTATCACGAAGTAGGGGAGATAGTTCCAGAGACATGATACGTGAATTGGAGTAGCAATCAATAAAACAAAGGTGTTTTTTGTTGTGACGGGATCTTCTCATCACCAGTTTTCTCCTCTGATTGCGAAAACATTCTGTTGGCACCCACCTACATAGGGGGAAATGATCATCACGATAAAATAACAGAAAATAGGGTTCACGCAGAAAAATTTAAGTGCTCGTTTTTCCCACGCGCCGTTCAAGAGTGGTAGAGAGACAGCTTGAAGGTGGTCCACTGAACCCTTGCCAGGCACTTCGTTGTGATTAACAGAGTAAACACATAGATGTAGATAAATACAGTACTACAAAGTAGTCAACAACAAAAATGAGGTCAATACAAGTTAATGACAAAAATTATACGCCAGCTGTCGTTGTATCTAATGATAAAGCAAATTGTAGACTTACATCTGCTTCACCTGACACAAAGTTTAAAATAAGAGCTAATGTTAAAATCAGTAAACTTATAGGAATTTCTGAAAAGGGATACATAGCTAATAGGTCAACTCAAATTTTTTAAATTGAGGATGTTATTCATTCTAATCTTATCACATATAAATTAAAGGCATTTTATGGGCCAAGAAAAGGACGTTTTAATGAGAAAACAAAGTATCCTGATGTATCTTCCTGAGAAAGTTTCTTGAAAGAAAGGTGACATAGTATATGTTAAATAGTTAGGATTTGTATTTCTTACATCTTGTAAAAGTTGTTGCTCAGTATATCAAGTAATTAACATGTAATTTCTGTAAAAATTAATATTTTGATTCAATTCATTGTTAATCAAGTTTGGGTTATATTCTATTCTTATGATTTCTTCACAATTTGGGTGTTTGTCTAGTAGTACATTTGTGTGTTTGTAGCTTTCTTCTTTGAAATCGAATCACATAGTAACCATTTGCTAAGTCATTATCAGATACTCAGGCAATAGAAACAAGTGGGTTCTGAAGCAGCCTTCAAGCTGGGCCTTATTTCTCAAATTAGTATTTTCAGTTGATACAACAGCTTGTGGTTACATATGGATAATTTGTTCTACAAGCAATTCTTCTTGTCTTTTTAAGTTTTGAATTTCTTCTCTTCTTTTCATCAGCATCCACACTCATTTCTTTGTCAATTTCTGGATCTTGAATTTGTTTGTGTAAATTTTTAATTTGTTCTTGTACTTCATATTTACCATGTTTCTGAACTGAAGGCGATGCTTCCTCCACTACACAAAATTTAAATTTCATAATTATTACCATTTTAGATCCAAAATAAGCTGATATAAGCCTGATTCATTAAATAAAAACAATATGTGATTCCATATTTAAATGGGTGGGTAAATTGACCAAACCTTTATTACTGTATATTTGTCTATGTTCCTCTTTAAAATGGTCTTTAATTGCTTTTGGTGTCTTTAAATTCCAGTACCTCTCCAACATCTTTAGCTTTAAACCATGGATTGTCTTCTCAGTTGTCACAAACACTTCTTTATTGTTATAAAAAATCATGTTCTTACTCTGATATGTATTCGTTAAATATGCTTCAGCAAGAGATGTACTCGAAATTGATTCTATTTAATAGAAGACAACTTTTGTTAGATTCTTTATTTTCATTAAGAAAAACTTTTGTGTATCAATGTATTGTACAATACCAATAAGAAAAATAATATTTTCATATTTTTCATCCTTATGTTATCCTGATGATGACATATCCACATTCACATATCAATTAACATATGAGAATGTGAATTACGTATACAATTTAATTAAAAAGAAGTATGTATTCGAATGAAACGATTAACAACACAAATCGAAAAACAGTAGATGATTTATACCAAAAGACACAAACAAGAACTAAAAAAAACACGAAATTCATGATATAATTTAGTTGTGATTTGGGAATACCTTATTTCAAATCCTGAAGGTGCAGGTGTAGAATACAGAGAGCGAAAGACAGATTACAATTTGTGCAGAAGCCAGATGGCAGTTGTAAGAGTTGGGGGGGGGGTAGTGATTGAGAAGGGAGTGATGCAGGGTTGTAGCCTATCCCTGATGCAGTTCAATCTGTATATTGAGCAAGCAGTAAAGGAAACAAAAGAAAAATTTGGAGTAGGAATTCAAATCCATGGAGAAGTGATAAAAACTCTGAGGTTTGCCAATGACATTGTAATTCTGTGAGAGACAGCAAAGGACCTGGAAGAGCAGTTGAAAGGAATGGACAGTGTCTTGAAAGGAGGATATAAGATGAGAATCAACAAAAGCAAAATGGGGATAATGGAATGTAATCTAATTAAATCAGGTGATGCTGAGGCAATTAGATTAGGAAACGAGACACTTAAAGTAGTAGATGAGTTTTGCTGTTTGGGAAGCAAAATACCTGAAGTAGAAAGGACATAAAGTGTAGAATGGCTATGGCAAGGAAAGCGTTTCTGAAGAAGAGAAACATGTTAACATTGAGTATAGGTTTAAGTGTCAGGAAGTCCTTTCTGAAAATATTTGTATGGAAGTGAAACATAGATGATAAGTAATTTAGACAAGAAGAGAACAGAAGCTTTTGTAATGCAGTGCTACAGAAGAGTTCTGAAGAATAGATGGGTGGATCACATAACTCACGAGGTGGTATTGAATAGAACTCAGGAGAAGAGGAATTTATGGCACAACTTGACTAGAAGAATGGATTGGTTGGTAGGACACGTTCTGAAGCGTCAATGGATCACCAGTTTAGTATTATAGGGAAGTGTGGAAGGTAAAAATTGTAGATGGAGACCGAGATATGAATACATTTAGTAGACTGAGAAGGTTGTAGGTTGCAGTAGCTACTCGGGGTTAAAGAGGTTTGCATAGGATAGAGTAGCATGGTGAGCTGCATCAACCCAATCTCTTAACTGAAGCCCACAACAACACTTTGGGAATGTAACTGGATTAGTTCAGTACTCAATACAAAAACTTAAGAAATTAAAACAGTTGCCTGAAGTAGTCGGACAACTGAAACCAAGAGCTGCTTTTTATGGTGGTAGCCAAATACAATAAAATTAGGAGCTGAAGCAGATGGTGTTAACACAAAAATAAGATATATTGATATGTGTGGTCTCTGTCCAGCTGTACAGTGTTATGTTTATTACCCTGTAGGTTATCCAACAAAAATATACGGGGTGTTACAAAAAGGTACGGCCAAACTTTCAGGAAACATTCCTCACACACAAACAAAGAAAAGATGCTATGTGGACATGTGTCCGGAAACGCTTAGTTTCCATGTTAGAGCTTATTTTAGTTTCGTCAGTATGTACTGTACTTCCTCGATTCACCGCCAGTTGGCCCAATTGAAGGAGGGTAATGTTGACTTTGGTGCTTGTGTTGACATGCGACCCACTGCTCTACAGTACTAGCATCAAGCACATCGGTACATAGCATCAACAGGTTAGTGATCATCACGAACGTGGTTTTGCAGTCAGTACAAAGTTTAGAAATGCGGAGTTGACAGATGCCCATTTGATTAATGGATTAGCACGGGGCAATAGCTGTGGCGCGGTACGTTTGTATCGACATAGATTTCCAGAACGAAGGTGTTCCGACAGGAAGACGTTCGAAGCAATTGATCGGCGTCTTAGGAAGCACGGAACATTCCAGCCTATGACTCGCGACTGGGGAAGACCTAGAACGTCGATGACACCTGCAATGGACGAGGCAATTCTTCGTGCAGTTGACGATAACCCTAATGTCAGCGTCAGAGACGATGCTGCTGTACAAGGTAACGTTGACCACGTCACTGTATGGAGAGTGCTACGGGCGGGAGAACCAGTTGTTTCCGTACCATGTACAGCGTGTGCCGGCACTATCAGCAGCTGATTGGCCTCCATGGGTACACTTCTGCGAACGGTTCATCCAACAATGTGTCAATCCTCATTTCAGTGCAAATGTTTTCTTTACGGATGAGGCTTCATTCCAACGTGATCAAATTGTAAATTTTCACAATCAACATGTGTGAGCTGACGAGATTCCACACGCAATTGTGCAATCACGTCATCAACACAGATTTTCTGTGAACGTTTGGGCAGGCATTGTTGGTGATGTCTTGATTGGGCCCCATGTTCTTCCACCTACGCTCACTGGAGCACGTTATCATGATTTCATACAGGATACTCTACCTGTGCTGCTAGAACATGTGCCTTTACAAGTACGACACAACATGTGGTTCATGCACGATGGAGCTCCTGCACATTTCAGTCGAAGTGTTCGTACGATTCTCAACAACAGATTGGGTGACCGATGGATTGGTAGAGGCGGACCAATTCCATGGCCTCCACGCTCTCCTGACCTCAATCCTCTTGACTTTCATTTATGGGGGCATTTGAAAGCTCTTGTCTACGCAACCCCGGTACCAAATGTAGAGACTCTTTGTGCTCGTATTGTGGACGGCTGTGATACAATACGCCATTCTCCAGAGCTGCATCAGTGCATCAGGGATTCTATGCAACGGAGGGTGGATGCGTGTATCCTTGCTAACGGACGACATTTTGAACACTTCCTGTAACAAAGTGTTTGAAGTCACGCTGGTACATTCTGTTGCTGTGTGTTTCCATTCCATGATTAATGTGATTGGAAGAGAAGTAATAAAATGAGCTCTAACATGGAAAGTAAGCGTTCCCGGACACATGTCCACATAACATATTTTCTTTCTTCGTGTGTGAGGAATATTTCCTGAAAGTTTGGCCGTACCTTTTTGTAACACCCTGTATAAGGTAAGACATTATTCTAAAAAATGGTGTTGGTCTATAAAGTGTGGCACCTAGAGGATTGTATCATCCTGTTTTACCTGCACAAATAAAGACTGATAAAAATGAAAAACTATTCTTTGTTTTATGTGTAAAATAAAATTAAGAAAATATAAAGAAATGTAATCACAATGATGATGAAAGGAGCTTCATTAAAACTTGGACAACTGATGAAGTAAATAAAGCTATACAAAAGAGATACAAAATTTTAGATATCTAAGAAGTGTGGAATTTTGGAAATAAAAACAACATGCTGTTTAAATATTATATGGAATATTTTTGGAAAAAAATTAGAAACAAGCTCCTGTGAGTTTGTAACTAATAAGATATGTATAAAATAGGCAAAAGAAAAATAGGTATTGACTTAGACCTAGATTGAATAAAAGTAATGCCCCAAAAACGAGCTGTTGCTAAGTAACATACTCAGTTTTACTCTTTTACCATAGATTTACTCTTGTACAATAGATTTACAAAACTTTTGTAAGATACTACTGAAAGATCGATTAGATAATGTAGGTATAAACTTAATAAATGACAATATGGTTCAGATGAAGTACAGTTTCAAGAATTATTGTGTAAAACATAACACAGTTTAAAATATTTTTAAAGCTGCATTCATTACATCATATGCATCACTCAGATTATATGATATGTGAGATAAGCTAGGAAAAGTTGTTACATATTTTGATACAGACAGTATTGATAAGGGTGAAATTACTGTGAAAACAAGTTGTATCCTAGGTGAATGGACCGATGAATTAAGAAATAACTGGGTTACCGAGTGGGCTTGAAATTGCCCTAATAGTTATTATTTTATAAAAAATGATAAAAATACAGTGATCAGAATAGATGGATTCACTTTAAACTGTAAGAATATTCAAAAGCTGAATTGTGAATCTGAGATAAGACTGAGGATCAGTTGATAGAAAAGATACGATCAGAGTACAGCCAAATAACTAGATATGAATATTAAAAATGTAATAAACAAAACAGTTAAGAAAAATTCTCATTTCAGTATGATAAAAGAATAGTTTTAGAAAATTAGGACACAGTACCATACAGATATTAAATTTTATTAATAAAATTTTATTCTACATAAATGTTTGCCTAACTGAAGAGGCTCAGCATTGCTAACAATGCTATTTCCTGAAAAAAGTGAGCTACAGTCAAGTAATTTATTTAACATTACTGGTTGTGAATATTTGATTACTAGCCATGGAGAGAAAATATGTGTGGAACTACATAATGTATCTAAATCTATTTTGCTAGGCAGATATTTGAAATTAATTAGTGGTTGGTATTCTCAGTCTTGTGGCAGGAATTTTAAACTGAGGAATGAAGAGACTTAATAATAATGATAAAGATAATGAATTTAGAGATCTAAAATTTTGATTTATACATATAAACCAAAGTTCTGTTCTTTTTTTAGTTTGTGGGAGATTGAGGAGAATGTTAACACATTATCACCAAATGAATTAAACAGGCCCACTTGTAGTTAGAATTACTGATGATAAAAATTCATACAAGTTAATTGTAGTTGAGAGTAAAGCACAGTGTTTCTTTTTAACCTTTGGTTTTAGTTTGGGTCTCAAATTATTTTTTAAAACTTAATTTTAGTGCTCTCAAAATTGTTGTAAATATTTATATATTAATAGGAAGTTAGTACATTGAGTACAGTTTGCATGGTTTTACTGCACACCCATTTTTGACAATTAGATTAATTTTATTTTAATACAAATTAATTAAATTAATTTTATTTTGATTTTTAATTTCATAAATAAAATTAAAGTATTTAATTAATTCATCAAAAAGAAGGTATGCAATGAAAACATGCAAACTGCATTCAACACAACCACTTACTGCTCAAACTCAGTAAGACTTTCAGCTGACAGTGAATCGATGCCAATCTCAATCAGTTTCCAGGGAGTAATGTGAAGAGACCAGAGCCGCTACTTCTCAGTCAAGTAGCTCTTCAGTTTGTCTCACAAGGGCTGAGTGCAGCCCGCTTGCCAGCAGCGCTTGGCAGACTGGATGGTCACCCATCCAAGTGCTAGCCCAGCCCGACAGCGCTTAACTTCAGTGATCTGGCGGGAACCGTGTTACCACTGTGGCGAGGCCGTTACAAGCAACCCCATGGGTAACAGAAAATTAAGTTACCATACAACTCGCTTTCTTGCCAGAAATTTCAGTGTCTAGCCATATTATTATTACGATACAACCACATTTACAACACTCAAGTAACGTGTCAACATTGATATCAACCGTCAGAGTACAAAGATTTCCATGTATATCGTGTATGAAATGCAGACTCAATTGCATCGGTTCTTAATTGCAAAAACAGTCACAATTGATATTTGTCGATTACAGCACAGTCTACCACGAATGAGAAGCAATGGTTTGAGCAAACTGTACGTATTTTAGGAATAAAAGCCCGGTATGTAATAAAAATAGGGGGTTCCTATTTGAAAAAGCAAAACTGACCCCGCCCACGCAGAAGGGGTGGTTAGGAGGAGGCCAGTCGTACCACAGTCAGATGTCCCTTTTACTAATAATAACATTTTTTCGTACGATGCGTCCTTTTCGAGATATTTAGTCGTCTCGAGTTGAAACAAAATTCTCCTCAGAATGGTCAGACAGTCTGAAAAGCTTTTTGGGTGCTGCAAAGTAGGTCGTGCAGGGAAAAAAATTTTAAGGAAAAAAATTCCGATACACGCGCTGATAATCAACGTTATAATACGAGAGGCAGAGAAGACAAGGAAATCCAATGCAAAACAGCTGCAGTTCTTGAGGAAGAAGGTTTGTGGGAAACCGATGGCACAGAAGTGACATCCGCAGTGGTTCCAGGGGCAAGGGAGGTGGAATCAGAGGGGACGTAAACATCTCTCACAAATAGAAGTTCTAGTAAAATCATTTACATTTTTACATACGTCCATAGATTTTTATAAAAACTGATATAAGTATATGTGGTGTCACCGCCAGACACCACACTTGCTAGGTGGTAGCCTTTAAATCGGCCGCGGTCCGTTAGTATACGTCGGACCCGCGTGTCGCCACTATCAGTGATTGCAGACCGAGCGCCGCCACACGGCAGGTCTAGGGACACTTCCTAGCACTCGCCTCAGTTGTACAGCCGACTTTGCTAGCGATGGTTCACTGACAAATTACGCTCTCATTTGCCGAGACGATAGTTAGCATAGCCTTCAGCTACGTCATTTGCTACGACCTAGCAAGGCGCCATTACCAGTTACTATTGATGCTGTAAAACATGTACCGTCAAGAGCGATGTTCACCAATTATGGATTAAAGTTAAGTATTCCAGCAGCTACGTACGTTTTTGGCTATTCTCATTTCCGTGTCCTGTTCCAGACCTCACGCCAGCCTGCGTGAGCTTAAACGCGTGCCTTTCGGCTTCCTCATAGTGGATTGGCTGTCTTGCCAATCCACAACAGTATATACACTGAGGATACAAATCATGGCATCTCATAGATATCTTCTTTTCCTCTTCCTCCATTGTTTTAGCATATAATGATTGTGTATTCAATTAGAAGGCATGAGATATGACCCACATTCGTTTCCTGTAATGAGTGTTAGGACGTTGACAACCTCACCGTTGGGCGCAAATAAGCTCTAAACACATACACACACACATCGGATCAAGTTACAAACGCTAATTGTATTTAAGCCCGTGCCAGTTCGCATCGTGACCATGACAGGTAAATATGTGTTGTAGCGTGACTGATTCGAGACATCAAGTCCAACAGAAAATGGTGGATATCAGGTAATGTACTAGTTGATAACACGAGGACGCCACCGCCACTGGTGGAACAGGAAGGCTAAGAAGAACAACACCGTCTTCCAAGAACTCTGCAGCGATGCCCTTTCAACACGCGCCATACAGCCAATCCTTCCCCCGCCCAGTAACAAAAATATAGTAGTGAGTTGCTGCCTCTGTGGAATATCAACACACAAATGACTGACAGCAATATAAAACTGACGGACATGTTTTAACTCGAATTCGACCGACCAACATCGACAGGTGGATGAAGACTGCCCAGCCGCAGACAGTAAAATGTGTGGATTGCGTCAGAGATTGTCTACTCTGTGCGCCGAACAAACAACACAGACACTCCTAATATCGGAAAGTTCCAAGCTTCCGAGAGAACGCGCACGCGCAACCACCTCGTATAGAACTCGAGAAACGTGCTGTCTCCATAAAAAAAAAAGGCTTGACAGCTCTTTTAGTTTCCCATTTATCATCGCGGGAGGGGGAAAGATCTGCGGAACGTAACACGCTTTACATAAGATGAAGGTATCCAGGATCCGAACTTCCTGAAGCAGACTAATGGAACGCCATTCACGTTCCAGGATTGCATCTTGTATCTTCTCCGTTACCGACTTCCAACGAAGTGTAGCCATTTGGAGCGCAAAACGATCAGGAAAAACAGCTATTTCTAATGGCCACGAAATGACAGCATTATCAAAACCCCGTAATTTCATCAACCGACATTTTCCTTCGTTGATGAGGGCACCAAATACAAGACAAAAAGGCATCCAAGGTAGCCTTGAGCAACGAAATCTCAGCGAAAAATGGAGTAACACCACCACAAAGTCTGCGTAGGCACGCACCGAGGTCGTCCAAGAGTGTAACTGAGCGACTGTCCTTTGAAAAAGGGGTTCGATAGAACAAACAATGACACTGAAAGTGGACGTCCCAGTGGGAATCCACTACGGATGGTAATCGGAGGTGCCAGTCAGCCACTGACAGCCACCGTAGCTTGGATACTCATGACTGAATTAGACAAGACACTGTGCGCGTCAATTGTGAATCCAACGGCTTCCAGTACCTGCAACAGGAATTCATGACTGAACCGGTCGAACGCCATGTCAAAATTAAAAAAGAAAAAAGCCAGGAGACCATGAACAAAAGTAGGATCTAAGAGCGGCGCCTGATACACCATGACTACCGGACTCGGAATAGTACTCCCAGAAATACAGCTTTGATAGTCAGTGTGGTATCGATTGCTACGATGTCACAAACGTAGGTGCGCTCTGCAACACCGACGACTTCGCCCTCTAGCCGGAGCTGTGCAGCTCTGCGAGCATCGCTCCGGATTCAGCCCATTTGATTAGGAGCCGGCGACTAAGCATCACTGTTTCAATTACATAGTTGGTGAGCCACTACAGATTTTGCCCTTGTAACTTGATCGATGCACAACTTCGCACCTACGTGCTCATCTCAGCCAAAGTTACGTAAGCCTAATGTATTCATCTTCTTGCTAAGTAAAGGTTATTTAGCCGGCCAGTATGGCAGAGCGGTTCTAGGCGCTTCAGTCTGGAACCGCGCGACCGCTACGGTCGCAGGTTCGAATCCTGCCTCGGGCATGGATGTGTGTGATGTCCTTAGGTTAGTTAGGTTTAAGTAGTTCTAAGTTCTAGGGGACTGATGATCTCAGTAGTCAAGTCCCATAGTGCTCAGAGCCATTTGAACCAATTAACACAATTTTGCCAGATTTTTGACGGGTCAGGGATAAACCCCTCTTCCAACATTTCGTTCAAAAGCAATGTAAAAGTAATACCCAGCAATGGACAATAACGCACATCAAACCCCGTTGGCAGACCACCCACCTCCTACGGCTTAATGTCATGGCAATCTGACAATAAGATCATAGATGTCGTCACAATGAAAAGCATCTAAAAACGCAGCTTATGAGCAGGTGTAAGTCTACGATCCAGAATCCAAACAAACAATTCGGATGACAGATCGACAGAGAGGGGCGCCTCTTAGAGCCTAACGTAGAACTGATGTAGGGGAAGCAAAACGTCCTTCTGTGCCGCCACAACTTTGCCGTCGTCCGCGTTGAGAGACGTGATACACGCCCGAGTCTGATTTCGAATAAGTTCATCAAATACCAAGTAATGTAGTTTGAAACTCATCTTTAACCCTTTCATTTTACACTGCTTCAGTTGTAATAACTGCCCCTTTCTACGCCTCACGTCCACAATACGTAGTAGAACCTGATAAGCACTTCCATAAAGGTCACGTAAAACAGAGTAAAATTCTTGAGTCCTCCGAAATTACCGCGCTCTGTCGGCGCAGAATCGTACCAACGTTTGTCAGAGCCTCGGCTTTGCCAACTGAATCTATCATTCCAAAATCGAAGAGCATCGCGCAGTTGAATGAAGGTTACGGTCCCACACTTCCTGGACCAGCTCATATAGAGAGGGATCCTCCTAGTGCGCCAAATTCAGAAAACAAGGAGATCGAAAAATTTTACCGACTGTCGCCTGCTATTTAAAGCGGTCCGAAAAGCTGGCGGGGATGACATCAACAGCCAAAATACTATCACGTATCGAATGAGATAAATAAAATCTCTAAAGCCTACTGCAAGGAACAGCAGTAAAATAGATAAATTTGACAAGACTCGGATATTCACAGACACAAACATGTCTCAGTTTCAAGGAACGATCTAAATCTTATCAGTCCCGACAGAAGTTAAAATTATTACTTTTCAAAATACGCTGCGGACTTTTCCGCAACAAATAAACCATCTCTTCCGTGTAAAATAGAGAAAGGTCCAAAGAGCAGCCGGTACCGGACGGTGCATTAAGGAGAATCAATATAAGCTGAAGAAAAGTACATCATACTCCTCTACAATTATTAAGAACTTGCATACTTTCAATAGAAATGAAAAACAAGGTTGTCCCCGCGGAACATTCGCGAGCCACATTAAATACAGTGCAAAAACCAGGGAACACGACATCTGCACAGGAATCATAAAGTGAAGCAACGAAGCGAGCGACAGATCAGATTCCACCCTATTAACATCCAAAGAAAGAAACGTATAAGCATGTATATTTTAGCAAAAAGAAACAGGTTTCGATCCGCTAACCAATTACGTCATCAGTGTGTGGCAAGGTCGACTACCGAGCCCATAGACAAGTCAGCAGGCACCGCGCGTTGCTTACAGAGACTACGAGGCAGTACAGTACTTGTAGTTGGGGACGTAGGAGGTTCTTGGACATCAGCCAAAGTGGGTGACTCTAAGGAGACTCAGAAGCCCATTCCACAGGATGGGATCCTTGCAATTCAGATCGACACACAAGTGAAGGTTCCGGCGTCTCTGCAGCAGAGTCTCAACATCATTTTCACTTGCTGGCCAGCAATCGCTTCCACGCGAGTAACAACAGTAGCTCGTTCCAACGTCAGGAATGCAGAAATCTGTACTACAATATACATCAACCTACAAAGACTTCAGGGAAGGGTGAGGAATAGTATGCAGCTCCTCTCCATCCTGCATACGATGTCTCTTACGCTGCACTGCGGACACCTCGACTTGACAATAACAGTTTTAGGGCCGTGCTGTGAGGCTAAAGGCATTAAGCTGGGATCAGTAGGCCGGCGGGAGTGGCCGAGCGGTTAAAGGCGCTACAGTCTGGAACCGCACGACCGCTACGGTCGCAGGTTCGAATCCTGCCTCGGGCATGGATGTGTGTGATGTCCTTAGGTTAGTTAGGTTTAATTAGTTCTAAGTTCTAGGGGACTTATGACCATAGCAGTTGAGTCCCATAGTGCTCAGAGCCATTCGGGATCAGTAAGCTGTGCGTCCCCCTGTCATTCTATTGCACCCGGGGAAGGACGTGGCTCCAACGTCAGAAACTAGATCAGCCAATCTCAATTTTCGACACAGTTCAAATGAGAACTTCAACAAAAATAATGGTTCAAATGGCTCTGAGCACTATGGGACTCAACTGCTGCGGTCATCAGTCCCCTAGAACTTAGAACTACTTAAACCTACCTAACCTAAGGACATCACACACATCCATGCCCGAGGCAGGATTCGAACCTGCGTCCGGAGCAGCTGCGCGGCTCCGGACTGGAGCGCCTAGAACCGGCGAACTTCAACAAAAATACCTACTGTGGGCAGTTAGCTCTAAAGTGGCCACTTTCACTGCAGAGAAAGTACGTACCGCTTGCCCACTATACGTTACATGAATGCGGTAACCACAGACCTGTATATGGGAAGGAATGTTACTTTTGAACACCATCTCCACTGAACGGACTCTGCTGTAACATTGCAACCGATGTTAAGTGAGCAGGATTCGAGTCGTATACACCTCACATAATATAAGCTTCCGGTGGGCGATTGAACACACAGACATTTCTGTAATCCGGTTCCACGTTAGCTTGAAGCATCATACTTAGGGAACCATCACGATGCTTAGAGAGAACTTGTGAAGTATGACGCAAAAGCAACCTCTCTACTTGTAGCGGACCCAAAACCTTAACAAAAAAGACATAGTTATCAGAATCAAAATAGGCAGTGTGAACCTGATCAGATGTTTCGTGAATGGTATCAATAAGTCAGTCATGAACCCGCAAAGATCCTGGCTGCACGGAAGGCGTGCAGGTTTAGTCGAAACTAAAGCTGACTGTACCTTTTCTCGGAACACACTTGGAACCTATGGCCAACATTATGTGTAGAAACGACGCCACCCAATGGACACACAAAACAGCAAGTAACGCTACGGACCAAACGACGATGTGACACACGCGACAGCAACAACCTTCCCGCTCGACGCTCGAGGCGATACTGCGCCCTAGGCCACCGGTAAACATGTTCAGCCCCGAACAGGTTCCAAAGATATTAAAGTGAATATGCTTGCGCTCATTTCACGAGAAAGAGCGAATTAAGTTTCACACTGCGTAACGTGCTGAATTGCCCCTGAGAATACCGTTCTATTTGTAATCACAAAACGTATATTGGCTTTTTCCCTGCAGCTTCACCCGCGTACGCATACGTCACATCCACTGGCCGATAAAAAAACTGAAACAAACAGAAGAGATGGTCAGTAAGGGCGCCCATGTGATAGTTTGTAGGAGGAACCCAGACCTCGAGATAGGAAGTATTTTTAATATTTTGTAAGACGAATGGCGACTTTGTAAGTAGCCATAAGAAAGTTCCAGTTACGATCCAGTTAAAAATCTACTTGATACCGAAAGAGAAACACCTCACAACACTCCATTTCTTCCTTCGCCTGAGAACTAGTTCGGTGGGGGGGAGGGGGGGCAGGCGCTGCGGCTCCCCCCCCCCCCCCCTCTTCCCCCGGGCACGAGCGTCGTCTATGGTCGGACGTCTATGTTATTTCGTACAGGTAGACACCATCGGCGGGATTATAAATAAATAGACTTGCCATTCTCTGTGACAGTGCATTAGCGTTTTTCGTATTTAGTGTTGTTACCAAGTCTGATATGTTGTGTATGGAGCCTGCACAGCTTCAAGCGTTGAGTGATCACTGTGAAGGACTCGGAGAGGTCGCATATGCGTGTGAGACAGCGTTATCAGCAGCTGACAAAATTCAAAACGGGCATCATTGAGGCAACGTGACCATTTGGCAAGCTGGTCGAATAGTGCGCTATCGAAATTTTATGAGGCATTCAGCTGTAACCGTGGCCCGATGTTGGTCTCCTTGCGACTGTGAGTGTAGGCGTACTTGTCGACAATGTTGCGGTCGACAGGGTCTGACCACCACAAGAGGGGACGACCGCATTGTGCGGGAAGCACATCTTAATACCTTCACATCTGCGCCTGCCATCCGAGAACAAGTAATGGACTCCCAGCAACATTCTGTCATCTCACACTGTTGGTCGAAGACTAGCAGCAGCTAGATAGGGGATTACAGTCCCATGCGTAGGCTGACTTTAACGACACAACGCAAACGGTTGTATGTGGACTGATGCCACGACTGGGAAGCATTGACGGCAAGTATATACAGGGTGATTCAAAAAGGACGTTACAACTTTGAAAATCCATGGTAACTACAGAGATGATTGTAGTGTCAATTTGTAGAGAAATACATCAAGTTCTGTGTTTCGTAATTCGCTAGTGCCGAATCGCACCGCGAGGAGCGCTAGCAGCAGTTGCGGTAAAGACGGCTGCCGTCACTGGATCCGAGTGTGCTAGCTGTGTGTTTTGGTTTGAAGAAACGAAATCGGCGACTACAACGTAATTTCCGCACCAGGTACGCTAAAGATCCTCCTAGTAAGCCAACAGTTTATGAGTGGCATAAATGGTTTGTAGAAGAGTGCTCGGTAAGACATGGGAAATCGTCAGGTCAGCCAAGCACATCTGACTACGTCGTTGAGCGAGTGAGGCAACGTTTTGTCAACAGCCCTACGAGATCGACGTGGCGTGCATCTCGCGAACTACACTCCTGGAAATTGAAATAAGAACACCGTGAATTCATTGTCCCAGGAAGGGGAAACTTTATTGACACATTCCTGGGGTCAGATACATCACATGATCACACTGACAGAACCACAGGCACATAGACACAGGCAACACAGCATGCACAATGTCGGCACTAGTACAGTGTATATCCACCTTTCGCAGCAATGCAGGCTGCTATTCTCCCATGGAGACGATCGTACAGATGCTGGATGTAGTCCTGTGGAACGGCTTGCCATGCCATTTCCACCTGGCGCCTCAGTTGGACCAGCGTTCGTGCTGGAGGTGCAGACCGCGTGAGACGACGCTTCATCCAGTCCCAAACATGCTCAATGGGGGACAGATCCGGAGATCTTGCTGGCCAGGGTAGTTGACTTACACCTTCTAGAGCACGTTGGGTGGCACGGGATACATGCGGACGTGCATTGTCCTGTTGGAACAGCAAGTTCCCTTGCCGGTCTAGGAATGGTAGAACGATGGGTTCGATGACGGTTTGGATGTACCGTGCACTATTCAGTGTCCCCTCGACGATCACCACTGGTGTACGGCCAGTGTAGGAGATCGCTCCCCACACCATGATGCCGGGTGTTGGCCCTGTGTGCCTCGGTCGTATGCAGTCCTGATTGTGGCGCTCACCTGCACGGCGCCAAACACGCATACGACCATCATTGGCACCAAGGCAGAAGCGACTCTCATCGCTGAAGACGACACGTCTCCATTCGTCCCTCCATTCACGCCTGTCGCGACACCACTGGAGGCGGGCTGCACGATGTTGGGGCGTGAGCGGAAGACGGCCTAACGGTGTGCGGGACCGTAGCCCAGCTTCATGGAGACGGTTGCGAATGGTCCTCGCCGATACCCCAGGAGCAACAGTGTCCCTAATTTGCTGGGAAGTGGCGGTGCGGTCCCCTACGGCACTGCGTAGGATCCTACGGTCTTGGCGTGCATCCGTGCGTCGCTGCGGTCCGGTCCCAGGTCGACGGGCACGTGCACCTTCCGCCGACCACTGGCGACAACATCGATGTACTGTGGAGACCTCACGCCCCACGTGTTGAGCAATTCGGCGGTACGTCCACCCGGCCTCCCGCATGCCCACTATACGCCCTCGCTCAAAGTCCGTCAACTGCACATACGGTTCACGTCCACGCTGTCGCGGCATGCTACCAGTGTTAAAGACTGCGATGGAGCTCCGTATGCCACGGCAAACTGGCTGACACTGACGGCGGCGGTGCACAAATGCTGCGCAGCTAGCGCCATTCGACGGCCAACACCGCGGTTCCTGGTGTGTCCGCTGTGCCGTGCGTGTGATCATTGCTTGTACAGCCCTCTCGCAGTGTCCGGAGCAAGTATGGTGGGTCTGACACACCGGTGTCAATGTGTTCTTTTTTCCATTTCCAGGAGTGTACAAATCGCACAAACGACTGTTTGGCGTGTGTTCAGAAACCGTTTTAATATGAAACAGTTCAGACTGACGCTCGTACAAGCAATAAAAGACACTGATAAAACTGCTCGTCAGAACTTCTGTGCGGATATTTTAAACTTATTACATGAGGATGAACATTTCTTGGACAAAATCAGCTTTTCTGACCAGTTGACTTTTCACTTCAGTGGCAAGGTTAACACACGTAACTGTAGGATTTGGGGCAGTGAAAATCCACATGAAACATTGCAACATGTTCGTTCTAGTCCTAAACTGAACTTTTTTGTGCATTGAGCAAGAACAAAGTGTACGGCCCCTTTGTTTTTCGTGAGAGAACCATCAATGGGATAGTGTACCTGGATGTGTTACAACAATTTTTGATACCACAGTTCGATGAGGATGACCAAGACTGAAATGTTTACTACATGCAAGATGGTGCACCATACCGCTACCTGGCTGACGTCCGGGATTTTCTCTGTGACCGCTTTCCAGGGCAATGGATTGGCCGTGATGCACCAGCTGCGTGACCCGCACGTTTCCCAGACCTGAAACCACTCGATTTTTTTTTTGAATGGGGATTCATCAACGATATCGGGTTTGTGCCTCCTGTGCCGGCATCTCTACCTGAACTTAGAGCAAGAATTTACGCCGCCGCTGAGCAAGTTACACCTGTAATGCTACACCGAGTTTGGGAGGAAATTGGCTCTCCGAAGGAATGTGTGCAGAATAACCAACGGAAGCCACATACTGAGAGGCACCCACATCCCTTGCTGATACTGTGGCATCAAGCAGTCAGACCTGCAAGATGAGTCGTCTGCCAAGCGAGTGGATTTATTCTTATTTCTCGGGTAACATCAATGACTGAATATGAGCTCTAGTACCCACAATTAAGCTACAAATTATGCTCCTGTTTGAATATTGCGGAACGGAAACGGATAACTCACATCTGACTATTTGGAATTTACTGTTTGAATATTACGCTACGGAAACGGATAACTCACATCTGACTGTTTGGAATTTACTCAACTCTGATTGTTCACTTCGCTCTGGCAATACCACATTTTCTTTCTTATCCAACGGCTTTGATGAACACGTGGCCATCGCACTGAATATAAATGGCGCACACATTATAAATTCTGGATGTCATGACTACACACTATTCGGAGAACAAGGCAACCAATCTTTTTCTTTTCACTATCTTTTTTATTCCGATAAATTCTATTATGATTCAAAGATAACCTAAACGCACCATTACATTTTATACTACAATTACACATGTGAAACTCTGCCCAGTGGGCATGACTTTACATTGGTGATTCTCTATCTTATGGTCTCGTAATTATTTAACGCTACAGTGCACTTTCTGGATAGGATGGTGGATCTTTTGCTACATCTCACACTTCGACTCTCATACCTATCATCACAAAAATTTACTCCAGACCGAGCGGTACAGAAAGGGACATGCATAACCACTGCCTCTGAACCTATCTTGCTACTCTCCCATGCAAACCACACATACTTAAATTACATGAAATACATCACACTGGCAACATAGAATACATCACAAAGAATAGTCACAACGTTAGAATCACTTCACTTTCAGCTTCCCCTCTTCAATTAGTATTCATCCCAGTTTCACATGACACTGCCCCACTTTTTCTTTCCTACTACGAACTCTGGAGGATATATGCATGTCTTCCTGTGCAATGCAAGCCAAGTGGCGTTCCTGGATAGACGGCTGACTCACCTTGGTTCTCTCTCAGAGTATTAGAGTTTGAATCCAGCGTCACACGGAAACATAACACGCAAAGTAATATTAAGAACACATTCGTCACACACGCGAGTCCTCAACTGATACCTTGGACGATTACTTCTCTTTATCCTTTGTCTCATACACAGATTGAGACTCACACAGTACTCACCACGTGGAAGTGCTCGTCTCTAATTTCAAGTCCAGCACACGCCATTTCTTAAATACTTCCAACTTATAGTACACACGCCAGTAACCCAGCTTAACTTTAGCACTCGGAAGTATTTCAACTTAGTACTAGCGCTCGCAAGTATTTCAACTTATTGCTACACGTGGTTTCATTGTGACCGTTGGTCACTTCCGAAGATTACTACGATCCCCTTAATATTACCTGCCTGTTATTTAATTCTCCCCCCAAAAATTCCTGGAATAGAGAAATAATTATTCCAAACTACTCTTAAGTATTTCACATGCATACCATTCTCTCCACTCCTTTGTCTTTATGAAGCACACCTAAGACAGGTCTTAGCAACACAAGATCCAGCGTCAGAGTGCTGAAACATGGCTGTTCTTCAGGTCATCTCGCACCTCTGCCGAGGTGGGGGGCACCATGCTACCGTATTGGTCAGCCACATTTCAGGCGTTCAAAGCTCAGGTGAATTTCATCTCTTTGGTCCCACCAAAGGTGACCAAAGGACCGTCTCAAAGATGATCATATATTGCACATTCACTATCTGCGGTTAGCAGACGACCATATATTCATTCATTTCACAGATCTCACCAAATTGGATGTAGGGATTTATTTTGTGGGAGTGCACATGTGATCAATTAAATAAATAAATTGCCGTTCTTTCCTACACTGGTAACCGGCTTCGCTGTATTAAGTGAAATTGAGTTATTATTACAAAAAATATGTTGTTCTGACAAGAATAACGGAGAATGTTGTAGCTACTTTCAATGTCGGGTGGAACTGTATCCTTTCAATATAACATCTTAGTTTAAGGTGTAACTAACCTGTTACTACGGGTTATTCCTTATTATTGGGAATGGAAATACTTATTGCTTATGAAATTAACGTGAGAAGATTAGGGTCGCCACCGACTCTAACCATACAACTAATCGAAGGTTTGGTCGAGTCGGAAAATAAATTAATTTGATCACAGACCAAAAACACACAAAAATGCGTACGTTGTGATGTCGCCCATAGCGGATACAATGTAATTAATAGTATTGCCCGTGCACTGTTCACGACAATCAAACATTTAAAATAAAGTAGAACATGCATTAACACTTGTTTTAAAATAAGAGAGGAAACTAATCACTGAACCTGTGCATAAGGAAACGCATTGGATGTGCTAACGGGAAAGCTACGAGGTGAGTGGCTTAGGTGCAAAAACGTAATCTCGGAACACAAGAGAAAATTGTAGATAAAATTATTTATTCTTAAGATAGGGATGTGAGGCATCTACACGATTCCTGATAACACGTGGTTTGTAGAGACACAATTTCTAGGTACAATGCCAAATTCCAACAATATCACATCACACAATCATGCTAACATTATCTGAAACAAACATGCGATCGGACAGTTAGTGATGCCGGTAGCCCAACAAATATAATGTTCTACCACGTGGTTGGCTCCCCACGGACGAAAGACACATAAAGCAAGGAAAATTTACGAGGAGGCAAAGCTCTAAATATTTAGAAAGGTGAAAGCTTATGCAGGCACAGCTGAAGGCAAACAGACATTCATACAGAAGCGAGTGCTCACTTCTTATCGACACCTTTGTGTGGCGTTCTTCCGGCGGGTCCAAGTCTGCTACAGAAATTTGCTAAAAGAAAAATCTGCCAAAGTTTTGTATTCCTTGCTGCGACAAGGCAAATCAATCTTCCAGATTTGAAAAGCGAGACCAAAAGCTAACAGCTCTCCCCTCGCCAAGTAACAGCGCGCCACGCGGTCACTCTAACTCACCCTTCTTCGACTGGAGCACAGCTGTGGACGCTTCCCGTACCAGCGGCAGCCTGCCTCCCGCTTCTTCTCCAGCCTCTTCCACGCTCCGCGTGGCCCAGAAAACCCAAAGGTGCCATTTCCGACACCAACGTAACGCAGGTGGATTTCTCACAAGTAGCGAAAACCTCTTTGCCTACTTGACCACTACGAGAGTTGGCTACTCTGTACAACTCCTGCTGAATCTGTACGACTATCGCAGACTTTCTGCAGCAGACTACGCCACCGTCTAGCAACGTGACATACGACCACATTCATTCAATCATACCATTATGATAATTGTGAGAAAAGAGAAACAAGGAAGGAAAGAGAAATACTAGTGAAAATGGGCTACCGGACTAATGAAAGGTGGCTACAGGACCCTTTCAAAGGTAAAAAAAAAAAACTTGATGTCTTTCCTTACAAACTGTAACTAAAGCCAGCTCTATATCTTCTTTCAGTAAATTTATATGAATTTTTGAAGTTGTAAAGTCGTTTTTCAAACACCCCGTATATCGTCGCACTGTGTTCTGCGACTAATCGTGGTACTGCACTATCCTTGATAACCATCGTCGGCGAGTACAGCGACACCTTCGGGAGAAGTTCCATTCTTCCAGTATTTTGGAGAGGCATTACAGTGTTGGCTGGCGTCGTGATGTGGATAGCCATTGCGTATGATGTCAGGTGGCTGGTAGTGTCTGAGTGGACAGCACACCGGTACTCCACGGGCGCCCTGTGTCTTCGTGGGTTACCTGCCACTCGACAATATCTTGTGGTCTTATTTAAACAACTCAGTTTTCATCCTGACTTGCAGGCGTCTCCACGAATCTAAATCTACATGGATACTCTGCAAATAACATTTAAGCGCCTGGCAGAAGGTTAATCGAACCACCTTCAAAATTCTCTATTATTCTAATCTCGTATAGCGCGCAGAAAGAACGAACATCTATATCTTTCCGTACGAGCTCTAATTTCCCTTATTTTGTCATGGTGATCGTTTCTCCCTATGTAGGTCGGTGTCAACAAAATATTTTCTCATTTGGAGAAGAAAGTTGGTGATTGGAATTTAGTGAGAAGATTCCGTCGCAAAGAAAAACGCCCTTGTTTTAATGGTGTCCGGCCCAAATGCTGTATCATTTCAGTGACACTCTCTCCCCTATTTCGCGGTAATACAAAACGTGCTGACCTTCTTCGGACTTTTTCGATGTACTCTGTCAGTCTTATCTGGTAATGATCCCATATCGCGGAGCAGATTTGTAAAAGAGGACGGGTAAGCGTAATGTAGGCAGTTCCTTAGAGATCTGTTACATTTTGTAAGTGTCCTGCCAATAAAACGCAGTCTTTGGTTAGCATTCCCCACAGCATTGAAGTTGTTCGTAATTGTAACTCCTAGGTATTTAGTTGAATTTACGGTCTTTAGATTTGACTGATTTATCGTGTAACCGAAGTTTAACGGATTCCTTTTAGCACTCATATGGATGACCTCACACTTTTCGTTATTTAGGGTCAACTGCCACTTTTCGCGCCATTCAGATATCTTTTCTAAATCGTTTTGCAGTTCGTTTTGATCTTTGATGACTTTATTAGTCGATAAAGGGCAGCGTCATCTGCAAACAACCGAAGACGGCTGCTCAAATTGTCTCCCAAGTCGTTTATATAGATAAGGAACAGCAAAGGGCCTCTAACATTACCTTGCGGGCCGGACGGTGTGGCCGAGCGGTTCTAGGCGTTTCAGTCTGGAACAGCGCGACCGCTACGTTCGCAGATTCGAATCCTGCCTCGCGCATAGATGTGTGTGATGTTCTTAGGTTAGTTAGGTTTAAGTAGTTCTAAGTTCCAGGGTACTGATGACCTCAGATGTTCAGTCCCATACTGCTCAGAGCCATTTGAAATATCTTGCGGAACGCCATAAATTACTTCTGAACTGTGTGTTTGATGTCGAAGTACTCCCGTAGCCAGCAAGATCCCCAGATCTGTCCCCGGGACCAGCTCGCGCGTCACCTCTGTCCCGTTGGCAGTATCCAAGATGTTAAGGACCAGTCACAGCTGCTGTGGGCCAGCTTGCCTCAGTGATGATTAACCACTTTACGACACCCTTCCCAACCGAATACAGAGGGGCTGCAACGTCGTCCTGGTAAGAGACCTCACAGTGACAATATCTTTGCAAGTTTGTCTCGACTTCGTAATCACTGACATAACATTAGACCCTACATACCTTCAAAAACAGTGAAGTTTCATTTCGTTGCCTCCTTCACTTTTTCTGTCACCTTTCTCTGTTTCTTTCCCATCTAGTACTGCGTCTTTTTCTTCAGCATTTAGGAAATTTTCCTTTATCATTTAATCTTGTGGCCGGATGCTCTTCCTGAGGACACAGTCGTGAAGGCAGCCTAAGGCAGGGAAGTCGTGCGCGCCATCCGTCTTGTGAATCGTGCAAACTGTGTTCTGCATGTAATCGTATTTTAACTGTTTATGTATCGTATCTTCTGAGACGAAATTTCGAACCTAGCCTAACATTCCCCTATACGATCTTGGGAAAAACCACACTCACGCTGGTCGGTATACCAGCAACGATCGTTAAGGCACCACGAGGATATTACTTGTACAGATACTATCTCATCTGTATCTGTAGCGTATTTCTCCCTGCAGTTAAACTGAATCCTGAGGACACTTGTAATTCTGTATAGGTAAGAAGTACTCAAAAAGTCGTGGACAATGGTTCAAACTTTTAGGTGTAACAAAAGAACAAACACTTTTTAAAATCAATAACAGAGTAAGAATTTCATCCCATTTCTTTGAATTTGCTCACATTCTTTCTTTTGTTAGTATCTTTTCGTTTATGGTAAAAGTGTGAGTGTAAATGATTCAAATGGCTCTGAGCACTATGGGACTTAACTTCTGAGGTCATCAGTCCCCTAGAACTTAGAACTGCTTAAACCGAACTAACCTAAGGACATCACACCCATCCATGCCCGAGGCATGATTCGAACCTGCGACCGCAGCGGTCGCGCGGTTCCAAACTGAAGCGTCTAGAACCGCTCGTCCACATCGGCCGGCTGTGAGTGTAAATGAAAAATCGTGGAATTCTGAAGCAACATTTATTTCAACTTACGAACAGTACTCCAGAAACAAATGTGCTAGTTGAATTCGCGCAACACTGCTTCATGCCTTCCTGCTGATTTGGAGAAACGCATCTTTCACCTGCCTTCACATCTACATTACCACCACCACCGTTAAGGTTAGTAGGGATATCCTACTCCAGCAGTAGTTATATACCAGGGGTTATTAGATTAAAAACAGCCGACCAGTTGCAAAGGATAAAGTAATCTTTACCAAGGTTTCGATAGATTTAAACCTATCTTCTTCAGAAGGCGGCAGTATTACATTAACATGGAGTGATACGTCATTGCCATTTTTACAAACATCTCCATAGCTCCATTAGTCCAAATAAAATATAAGTTGCTTATGCGCTCTCCAACTTCCATGTACTTAATTTTATTTATCTGACAAACCCTACTCTTAGGGCTATATTTTATTTGGACTAATGGAGCTATGGAGATGTTTGTAAAAACGGCAATGACGTATCACTCCATGTTAATGTAATACTGCCGCCTTCTGAAGAAGATAGGTTTAAATCTATCGAAACCTAGGTAAAGATTACTTTATCCTTTGCAACTGGTTGGCTGTTTTTAATCTATTTACGTGGAACCGTTGCTGTTACGCAGCTATGTTTAAAATACCAGGGGTTCCTAAATAATGCTTTTATGTCACACCTTTTCACCTCAACCCCACCCCCATCGAGACTGCCATCATTGAGCCTAGCGACCCTCGACAAACAGGATTCGATACTAATATCGGTCGTTACTGGTTGTTTTTACACGGGACAGTTTCTCACCCGCACTCCCGCTATTAGGGGCAGTAGGGGTTTACTACCTCCACAGCAGTAGTTATACAAAAATAAATAAGATGTGGGGTATACATAGAGACTATGATTTTATAAATATGTGAAGGAGGCTCGGTTGCCCTCAGTGGTCTATCCCAGGTTTGATACCGTCTCTTATTGCTTCTTTCAACTCTGGCAAAGGTTTATTCATGTTTAGGACTACGAGCTGTTCCGTGGTTCGGAAGACACTTTAAACTGGGTAAGTGAATTAAAGGATCTGAAGAAGTCAAAGGCATACCAGAGTCAACAGAACAACGACTAGAATTAGCTGTAGTTTTGAAAAACGGAGAAGCAAAAAAAAGTATTTGTTTCTTTTACTGGAAAGACGATTATTTTTAAGTCCCTGTTGGTTAAAAGTAACAATATTCCCGTTACATTAAATTCAACTGCGATACTGAACATTTCTAGACCTTCTGAAAATGTCATCCTCTGAGAAAATCAAATCTAGTTATGCCTTACCAAACAGAAAAACCAATTTAATATAGAATGAACTCTAACAACACGGACAAAATATCAGAGTTCGTTCAGGGAATTTTCTGAGTATTTTGGTGTAAGTAAGCCGTGGTCCCCGGTCGCTCCTTACAGAATAGTTGCATTCCGTTCGTTTTGAAACCTTGTTCACCTTCGTCCCTGTATTTCACTGAAAATACCAGCACAACAATGCAAATGTCGATGGTATGTGCAGTGTGACCTGTTTAGAAACACAGTCCTCCTTACGGTCAGAGTACCTGCCGTTGGCAGATGTAATCCGTGCTCTTCCCTTCGCCCTCAGTCTTGCATTCAGTACTGCTCGGGTTTGTCTTAGACGGTACCACCAGACCTGGTAATCACGGATTTTGATGAGTCCTAGGTATTCTGTCGAGGGATTTGTCCTGGGTACCTGGTTAGGTACTTTTCATGCGATGGCCCATGGTTTCTGCTAAAATCCACATTAGAATTTTATGTGCAACTGCTGTACCTGTTATGTTAACACTGTCTCTGCCACCAGGCACACTGTAGCAGCTACCACACGGTTAACACACTGGTGGTCCATGTTCAGATCCAGCCCTTGTATTTTTTCACTTCATCATAAAGGATATCACATGTCACGCAAAACTTTTCAGAAATAGTCATTTTCACAGTAGTAATTTCATTAATAATCCAATTATTACAATAGTCTTTCTTTATACGTCAGTTCCGCTTGCAGTTCGTGGTTAAAATTCCAAATATGTGGACGATGTGCTCTTTGTGATGTTCCTAGGCGTGACTTCGACTCATGTTGTACCTTCTTCCTCATAGACTTCACGGAATTACCAGGCCCTGTAAACCAGAAGTTGGTTTTCGTCGCCAGCATCAGCTTTTCGGAATGCGTCGTCAGGGCAGTGTGTGTCAAAAGAGCACAGTGGAGTGGTAGAAGCAATCATCTCTACAGAAGGATGGCCACAAGAAGATTTTTCAGAAGTCGAGGAGTGTGACCAGCAACCGAAGGGCCCACGGGTTAACGCTAGCAGATACACCGAAAGATAGTTTCACGGTTTTACTTTTCTTACAACTCCGGGCGCGGTTTCCGCTAATGGCATATCCAGCGCAATACAAGATATGATGGTCGAAAGACAAATAATCGTTGCGGATAATTTAATAGACGTAATCTGCTGTGTAGCAAACTGAAGAATATTTTATGGAATTATTGATTTGTTAACCTAATTGCAGTGGCTAAAACGACAATTTTTGTATAATTCTACATGACTTTTAATTTTTCATCATACTGTGTACGATGAAATACAAAAAAAAAATGCAAGGACAAGATTTGAACCTGGAATACCATTATAATACCTGTGAAGGTTACCCGCTACGCTACGCTAGATGGTCGAATCATTATAACGTTGCAGGTACTGGAGCTACACATATGACTTCAACATCGAGTTTCATGGAAAGCAAGGGCTATCGCATGAAAAGTCGCTACCAGGTACTCAGGACAGACTCATCAAACTATATGGTTAACAGGTCTGATAGCCCCCTTGTTGTTGTTGTTGTGGTGGTCTTCAGTCCTGCCGGCCGCGGTGGCCGTGCGGTTCTAGGCGCTTCAGTTCGGAACCGCGGGACTGCTGCGGTCGCAGGTTCGAATCCTGCCTCGGGCATGGATGTGTGTGATGTCCTTAGGTTAGTTAGGTTTAAGTAGTTCTAAGTTCTAGGGGACTGATGACCTAGGATGTTAAGTCCCATAGTGCTCAGAGCCATTTGAACCATTTCTTCAGTCCTGAGACTGGTTTGATGCAGCTCTCCATGCTACTCTATCCTGCGCAAGCTTCTTCATCTCCCAGTACCTACTGCAGCCTACATCCTTCTGAATCTGCTTAGTGCATTCATCTCTTGGTCTCCCTCTACGATTTTTACCCTCCACGCTGTCCTCCAATACTAAATTGGTGATCCCTCGACCTCAGAATATGTCCTACCAACCGATTCCTTCTTCTAGTCAAGTTGTGCCACAAACTTCTGTTCTCCCCAATCCTATTCAATACCTCCTCATTAGTTATGTGCTCTACCCATCTAATCTTCAGCGTTCTTCTGTATCACCACATTCCAAAAACTTCTATTCTCTTCTTGTCCAAACTATTTATAGTCCACGTTACACTTCTATACGTGGCTACACTCCATACAAATACTTTCAGGAACGATTTCCTGACACTTAAATCTATACTCGGTGTTAACACATTTCTCTTCTTCAGAAACGCTTTCCTTGCCATTGACAGTCTACATTTTATATTCTCTTTACTTCGACCATCATCAGTTATTTTGCTCCCCAAATAGCAAAATTGCTTTACTACTTTAAGTGTCTCATTTCCTAATCTAATTCCCTCAGTATCACCCGACTTAATTCGACTACATTCCATTATCCTCGTTTTGCTTTTGTTGAAGTTCATCTTATACCCTCCTTTCAAGACACTGTCCATTCCGTTCAGCTGCTCTTCCAAGTCCTTTGCTGTCTCTGGCAGAATTACGTCATCGGCGAACCTCAAAGTTTTTATTTCTGCCCCATAGATTTTAATACCTACTCCGAATTTTGCTTTTGTTTCTTTTACTGCTTGCTCAATATACAGATTGAATAACATCGGGGTTAGGCTACAACCCTGTCTCATTCCCTTCCCAACCACTGCTTCCCTTTCATACCCCTCGACTCTTATAAGTGCCATCTGCTTTCTGTACAAATTGTAAATAGCCTTTCGCTCCCTGTATTTTACCCCTGCAACCTTCAGAATTTGAAAGAAAGTATTCCAATCAACATTGTCAAAAGCTTTCTGTAAGTCTACAAATGCTAGAAACGTAGGTTTGCCTTTCCTTAATCTTTCTTCTAAGATAAGTCGTAGGGTCAGTATTGCCTCTCGTGTTCCAACATTTCTACGGAATCCAAACTGATCTTCCCCGGGGTCGACTTCTACTAGTTTTTCCATTCGTCTGTAAGGAATTCGTGTTAGTATTTTGCAGCTGTGGCTTATTGAACTGATAGTTCGGTAATTTTCACATTAAAAAAAAAAGTTTGTGTGGCTGTATCTGAACTTTTTGAAGAAATTTCATGGAAACAAAGGTAACAGGGGTGCAATCACTTGTACTCTGTAACGAATCACCGAAGACCAGCTGTTTGAGGATTACCTGTTCATATTTCGGCAATTTTGGAGAAAGAAATAAAAACGAAGCCTAAAGTATTCTGTTATAATTCGAAACGCACTACTATGCATTTGACTCACGTTGTACTGCCGCAAGACAGTGCAACTCCCACCACTGAAGATGCATTTGAAGGTCACACCAGTAAGGAATGCGGTGCTGCTACTAGATTAATCTATCTTGCGAAACAAAGTTTTTGGTGGTGGAGACGTATATGTGGAAAACATTCGCTACTGGTTAAATAGCAATGCGTATGAACCGGTATTCGAGCAACTAAGTGAGGCGGATGTAATTAAGAAAGTGTTCTGTGTTCAGGAAGGGAATGAAGAGTTGGCGATCGGGAAAGTCGGCGGCATGCATACCGAGGCACTGAAAGGCGTGGATCTGTTGTTTGAATATGCAGGATAACATTCGCCGATGTGGCTGATTACCCAGAAAATGGAATCCGTCCTCAGGAAACAAGTAAACAGTAAACAAAAACAGAAGATAATTATTGCACGATATTTTTCGGAAACTGGACCAAGAGCAAGCCTAACTGAATACAGTGTGTATTAACGTCTGCATCTACACTCCACGAGCCGCCACATGGTTGGTGGCGGAGGGTGCTTGTGTCTCATTACCGCTACCGTCCCTCGCCCCTTTTGCCCCTTCCAGGGAGGGATATTGTCGGTATGCTATCATCTAATTTTGTAAACAAGTTGTCAGTGTCCGGCGAGTAACGCGTAAAGTAATGCAATGGACTTAGAATGTGACGTATACACTTTTTCTGAATACAGCAAACAAAAGTTTTCGGCTACACACTAACGCAGATGACCAGGATCTTACTGTACCGACAAAATATCCTTGAACAAGCTCCGAAATTTTGTCACTGGAGCTCGGGCAGAGCAAACAGTGGCCGAAGCAGGTAAGAAACAAATTGTGCTGAATGTTGTATTGCCGGCCGTTGTGGCCGAGCGGTTCTAGGCGCTTCAGTCTGGAGCCGCGCGACCGCTACGGTCGTAGGTTCGAATTCTGCCTCGGCCATGGATGTGTGTGATGTCCTTAGGTTAGTTAGGTTTAAATAGTTCTAAGTTCTAGGGGACTGATGACCTCAGATGTTAAGTCCCATAGTGCTCAGAGCCATTTGAACCATTTGAATGTTGTATTGCGGCTGGCGCAGTATGTAACTTAAAAACTAAGTAAGCCCTGTGGCCCACTTCTACATCTACGTCTGCATGGATAGTCTGCAAATCACATTTAAGTGCCTGGCAGAGGGTTCATCGAACCACCTTCACAATTCTCTATCATTCCAATCTCGTATAGCGCACAGAAAGAAAGAATATCTATATCTTTCCGTACGAGCTCTGATTTCCCTTGTTTTATCGTGGTGATCGTTTCTCCCTTTGTAGGTCGGTGTCACTTCGTAGTGATCGGTAGAGTACATATTTGTATTAATTCTGGAATACATATACACGAGCTGTGTTCAAAAAACAAAGTGAATTTTGTTATTTTGCGTATTATGTTAGTACAATTTAGGCGATTTTTTGTTCTTTTGTGTCAGTTAATTTATGTTAAAAATATCTGTATAATGTTAGCCGTATCGACTGTATAGTCTGTTGTTAGTAATCAGAAATGTTACCTGTGTGTTTGTACTGTCTGTACATGTAAATTCAAGTCCATCGTCGCATTTTTATTTTTATTTTTTATTTTATTTTATTTTTTCATTTTTTTGTTTTTTGGTCTGTATATGAAGGCTAATCTCAAGAACCGATAGTAGATGGACTGATTTACAAGAATGGTTTTTGTGTATAACTTATAAATATTTCGGGCAAACTGGCTGAACTATGATGGTGTTTGTCGATTACGTCGCGCCTCCGGAGTCATTTTGTTGCAGATAGTTGTCGAATTTGGAATAAAAACAGCGTCGAGTGCACGTTTCTCAGGAGTTGCTAGATGAAGTCAACAACGATCCAGAACTACTAAGTCAACAGAACTACTGAAAGGTCTCATAACAGCTTATGAATCATAGGTTTACGGATATGACGTAGAAACTAAGCCTCAGTTCTCCCATTGGAAGCATTCTTGATCACCAAGAACTGCAAAAAAAAAAATTGCCAAGTGCGATCAAATGTGAAGATTATTCTCATTGCGTTCTTCAGTTTTAACGGCATAGTTCACCTTGAGAGCCACAAGGTCGCACGATCAATAAGGAGTACTGTTTACAAGTTTAATTCCGTCTGCATGAAACAACCCGAAGAAAGATGCCAGGATCTGTGGCAAAACAACAGCTCACACTTCGTTGCTTGTTCGTGAATTGTTGACAATAAACAACACTTTAATGATGTCCCAGCCTCCATATTCTCCAGACATGGCCTCATGTGACATTTTCCTGCTTAAAAAATTAAAGACATGGTCCTTTCTTCCTGTTTTCAAAAATAAAGAAAACCTTACAGGTCGTCGTTTTACAAGCATGCGTGAGACTAAAAAGGCGTCGCTGAGAGAGTTGAAAGTTGTCCCAAACACCGAGATTGTAGCATTCCTGTCGTCGAGCCGTCTCGTAGACCTGTTCTTTCTCCTAAAGTAGAATACGGGGCGAATCGGGAAACTGACTAACTGTCTTAGGTTCCGGTCACAGTGGCGCCGACGTCGGCGTATTCCGCCGATGACCGACATCGATCGAAAACTGCCGATATTTTCAAAGGATAGTGCGCAGTACGTACGTCCTCTTTGTGCAAACCGGATCTCAACGTCCGAGTGTACAGACTTCGGACGATGGACGGTGGAATGCAAATTAGTTTTTTTTTTCCTTCGGTCGAATTAGCAGACGCTCTCGCACTCAAAACATAGCTTGTGTGAAAATGAGGAGTCTAGTACAAGAGAGATGGAGCTTGTAGCGTCCTGGGAATGAGAAATATGAAGGACAGTTAAAAGAAAATGACACAGATGGGCTAACAAGGAAAAGTGTTTATAATTTCAAAAGTAATCGTCATGATAGTTAATACATTTATCCCACTGTGAGACAAGACAGTCAATGTCTTCACGGAAAAAAGATTGCGGTTTCCTACGAAACCATGATTATACCTAGGCGTGCACCTCTTCATTGGGGAGGAAATTGACGGCCACTATCATCTTTCTTCAGGACTCCAAAAATTTGGAAATCGCATGTGGAGAGACCTGTACTATATGGAAGATGTGTAACGGCTTTCCAGCGAAACTTCTGCATTGCACTGAAAACAATCTTGGCAATATGCGAGTCCCGCTTCGGACGAAGAGATGCACGGCTCTGTGCCATCATGAATCCGCAATCAACTGAAAACATTTTTCCATGAAGACGTTGACCGTTATTTTGTCTTACGGTGGGATACATGTATTAAGAGTTATGGAGATTACATTTGCCATAATAAGCCGTTTACTTAGTTCTTTTCAACCTGTTCGTTTTATTTGAATGCCCCTTAAGTCTATACAGGGTGGTCAGAAACAGTCTGAAAATCTTGTAAGGATATTGCAGGGTAAAAGGTAGGTTGTGCTGAGGAATAAGTGTTAAGAACAGAATTCGATAGGTTGCACCGTTCCCGGGCTGATTAGCACTGAACTTGGCCAACCAGGCGGTTGCGCACGCAAATTCAAGCGGCCCGCCACATACAACTGTCAGTTGTTCTCGTAGCGTAGATGACAGTTTGGATTCCGTAGAAATGTTGGAACACGTGAGGCAATACTGACCCTACGACTTATCTTAGAAGGAAGATTAAGGAAAGGCAAACCTACGTTTCTACCATTTGTAGACTTAGAGAAAGCTTTTGACAATGTTGATTGGAATACTCTCTTTCAAATTCTGAAGGTGGCAGGGGTAAAATACCGGGAGCGAAAGGCTATTTACAATTTGTACAGGAAGCAGATGGCAGTTATAAGAGTCGAGGGGCATGAAAGGGAAGCAGTGGTTGGGAAGGGAGTTAGACTGGGTTGTAGCCTCTCCCCGATGTTGTTCAATCTGTATATTGAGCAAGCAATACAGGAAACAAAAGAAAAGTTCGGAGTAGGTATTAAAATCCATGGAGAAGAAATAAAAACTTTGAGGTTCGCCGATGACATTGTAATTCTGTCGGAGACAGCAAAGGACTTGGAAGAGCAGCTGAACGGAATGAACAGTGTCTTGAAAGGAGGGTATAAGATGAACATCAACAAAAGCAAAACGAGGATAATGGAATGTAGTCGAATTAAGTCGGGTGATGCTGAGGGAATTAGATTAGGAAATGAGACACTTAAAGTAGAAAAGGAGTTTTGCTATTTGGGGAGCAAAATAACTGACGATGGTCGAAGTAGAAAGGATATAAAATGTAGACTGGCGATGGCAAGGAAAGCGTTTCTGAAGAAGAGAAATTTGTTAACATCGAGTATAGATTTAAATATCAGGAAGTTGTTTCTGAAAGTATTTGTATGGAGTGTAGCCATGTATGGAAGTGAAACGTGGACGATAAATAGTTTAGACAAGAAGAGAATAGAAGCATTCGAAATGTGGTGCTACAGAAGAATGCTGAAGATTAGATGGGTAGATCACATAACTAATGAGGAGGTATTGAATTGAATTGGGGAGAAGAGGACCTTGTCGCACAACTTCACTAGAAGAAGGGATCGATTGGTAGGACATGTTTTGAGACATCGAGGGATCACCAATTTAGTATTGGAGGGCAGCGTGGAGGGTAAAAATCGTAGAGGGAGTCCAAGAGATGAATACACTAAGCAGATTCAGAAGGATGTAGGCTGCAGTAGGTACTGGGAGATGAAGAAGCTTGCACAGGATAGAGTAGCATGGAGAGCTGCATCAAACCAGTCTCAGGACTGAAGACGGCAACAACAACAACAACAGATGACAGCGCACGAGATTGCTCACACTTTGGCTGGAATTCCATCCTTACTACCGTTCCACGTCCACTTTTTCTACCGCCCTCTTGGCCTGCTTTAGAGAACCAAACGAAGAACATCTTTGGCGACACCGTGTGTGGGCGGGTCGCTTGGACTGGCGGGCGCAACGGTCTGATTGGCAAAATTCAGTGCTAATTAGCTATGGAACGACGGCGCAACCGATCGAATTTTTTTTCTTTCAACTATTTTTGGACACAATCTACTTTGCAACACTTTTACACGCTTTTAGGACTGTTTCTGACCACACTGTGTATTAACAGGGTATGTGTCCAAAACTGTGGACGGAAATCGTTATTGTACTGGCAACCACAAATTTCGAACGACTTAAAAATTCGACAATAATGTAAATGTTGCTTAAAATCCGTCTTGATAGCAAAAAAATATTTTTTTTTATTATTCATATGACCGGTTTCGGTTCATTCAGAACCATCTTCAGATCTGACGTAGCATGTGAAAGTTGTTGGATTTGGACGGGTTACTCCTGTAACTGAAATATCAGATCTGAAGATGGTTCTGAATGAACCGAAACCGGTCATATGAATAATAAAAAATTTTTTTGCAATCAAGACGGATTTTAAGGAACATTATAAAATCACTGATTGCTGTTATCCCATAAGACATTATGTCTGTTTTTGCAAATAATGTAAATAATCTGTTATCTTAAATGGCTGGCTCTGAGCACCATGGGACTTAACTTCTAAGGTCATCAGTCCCCTACTAGAACTTAGAACTACTTAAACCTAACTAACCTAAGGACGTCACACACATCCATGCCCGAGGCAGGATTCGAACCTGCGACCGCAGCGGTCGCGCGGTTCCAGACTGTAGCGCCTAGAACCGCTCTGCCACCCCGGCCGGCTCTGTTATCTTAGATTACATTCTGTATGTTCTGTGACTCTCTAGCCGTTTCAATCTCATGTCTCTAGTTTGCTGCATATCATCTGCAACACAGGCAAAATCCGTATCGGAAATTTTTTGACCTAGTTTAGAACCTCAACAAATTATGTTTTGAAGTGAGAACAGTGGTGTACGTGGATTTAAATGGTTAGTGCCACTGTAGTGTTCGTTTTTTATTATTATTATTAAAAATGTGGGCACTAGCGGTTCAGGAATTGTTGTTACTTCTTACTGGGGTTTCTGTGCCAGGAAAGTGGTTCTGTCATGTGAAGTGTTTTGCAAATGTGATGTATGAGTTTCCACTTTTCAGTGCGTCTTATTCTAAAACTTATGTTCGTCTTCCACACATATGCTGAATGAAAGGCATTGAATGTTAACTGATCTATCACTGTTTTCTTGAATTTATTTGAAACTGTGCAGAGTGTTTGTAATGTTGCTTTACACTGCCACCAAGAATTGTGTCGAGTATACCAAGGAATATAATGTTTCTCTCTTCATTTCATGTATTAGTAAAACGTGTGTGGCTATTCTAATACGTCAGATATAGGTTAGAATCTATTCGAACCTCCTTGAGAGAAGAGATTCCAATCCTGAACGCGGCAAACGCTGACGAACCGTGTGACCAGGATTTCGGCCGATGTCATCGGTCGTGCTCTGCCAACGGCGTTTGGTACTGCTGCAAGCGCAAGTTCCCAGTGACAATTGGCGGTTATTATTACATCAGTAATCTGCTCCTTTAGCTGAACTACGCGACCAGCAATTTAGTTACACGTTGGATCGTTTCAACGACTTTATTTGAAATTTTTTTTATTATTATGCGCAGACGAATAATTTCAACGGCGAACGGCCGAGTGCACCAATCTAGATTACAATTTAACCGCGGTAAAGTCCACATTTAAGCCTGTTCAAAGTAAAATTCTGTTGCATCGACCTCGACCAACGTTAAACGACGGCACACATCTGGTTTTCCCGAGATGACTTGGTTTCTAAGCGTACGATGTAAACATGTACCGAGACAGACTCAAGATATTAATTTATGAATCAAAGTTACCAGGAGTGGAATTAAGTCGCGCCTCCACATGTGACCACACTGCCTG
This sequence comes from Schistocerca cancellata, assembly GCF_023864275.1. Lineage (NCBI taxonomy): Eukaryota > Metazoa > Arthropoda > Insecta > Orthoptera > Acrididae > Schistocerca > Schistocerca cancellata. The sequence goes on from NC_064634.1 coordinate 490,490,893, forward strand.
TTTTTCTCTAACAAGGGGGCCACAGAAAAATGGTACTTTTGTAATTTTCTGTATTTATCGTACGTGAAGGTCGTAAGTGAAATATACCTCTCCCAAAGCAGTTCGATGTAGCTCTCAAAATTCTCGTAGAAATCCACTTCTAAGTTTACCGACCACATTTAGTATGTTAAAAAAAATTTTTATTATTATTTTTTCGACAGCAGTGTGGCTCTTTGGTGCGGTGCTTGTGCCTTGCTAGAGGGATCTGAATTCGATTCTGGGTGGATTTAAATTTTTAAACAAAGGTACATGTTGCATGCTGCATATTGTATGGAGCGTAACATACCAAAAGACAAGAAATTAATTTGTGCTTTTTTAACTTACAGGATCTTGATCAATAATCTTTTATAAAAGGTAATTAATAATTTTTTTCTGTGATCCAAACTGCATTTTTGTGAGCAGTCTATAGTTAGAAATAAGAAGACCTGCATTTTTCATAAAAATTACCATTAGATGCGGTAATTAGCATAAGTCTGATGAATTTTATCTTTAAATGACGCAGGATTCGAAATGAACGGAAAAAAGAAAAAAAAAAGACCGAAACGAGACTCCGTGCATTCCTTCTTTTGTATTGCACGCGTTAGTTCTTTCATTTTCAAGAACTGTTGCATTCACAGTAACCAAATCCAGAAATAAGGGCTACATCCCTACCATGCTTCGTAAAATTTGTTGTTCTTCTTATGTTTTCCATTTCGCTAAACGTAAACACACTTCTGCTTGTTGACGAAAGTGAGAACTTGTGACAGTAACGTAACTCACGAGCGGTTGTCTGCAAACCTTACGTACTTAGCTATAAAGACGGCCGTGTGCAGATTCACATGTCAATTAACATCTTTGCGTCTCCAGGGATCTCCTACTGCATTACGACGAGTTAACCGCGATGAGATGCACGTTTGGCTGATCACGATTATAAATGTTACCAGTCACTGTCTATTTATCTCAGCCGGCCGTTGTGGCCTAGCGGTTCTAGGTGCTTCAGTCTGGAATTGCGCGACCGCTACGGTCCCAGGTCCGAATCCTGCCTCAGCTATGGATGAGTGTGATATCCTTAGGTTAGTTAGGTTTAAGTAGTTCTAAGTTCTAGGCGACTAATGACATCAGCTGTTAAGTCCCATAGTGCTCAGAGCCATTTTACTTATCTCCACGACACGTTTTAAAGGTTTAAACCTCCACTATTTGTTGGATTTACATTTGTTGGTGTGACATTTGTGTGTGTGTGTGTGTGTGTGTGTGTGTGTGTGTGTTTTACGATCTTTTGGAGGAACTTGTGGCGCTGTCTACACATCGTAACACAACACACACACACACACACACACACACAGACACACACACACACACACACACACATGTCATACTTACAAATCTAAATGCACCTGATGATGGAGGTTTAAACCTTTGAAACGTGTCGTGGAGATAACTAAACAGTGACTGGTAACAATAAACTTGTTTCACTTAATGTCAATAACAGTCACGGTAGAGTCTAACGTAAAATGTTCGCATTTAAATTTGATCACGATTTGGTGACTAACGATGGTGCAGGGCAGACACATTTTAAACGCGGTTAATTTGTGCCGCGATCACAGGACATCGCTTATCGCGCTTCCTGACTGAGATTGGTGCACTCGGCCCGAACCGTACGACAGTTTGCAACGATAGCTAGCGAATGGCTCAGCCGACCAGCTACTACTATTACTTGCCCGCGGCGCTAAACACAGGGCAAAACAAGCCAGTGTTTGGTCCAGGCATGCAGTTTTACTTATGCTCACAATTTTCCGACGCTATTCCTTGCTAGGCTCGTTTGTAAAACTAGGCCTGTACCGTGATACTCGGACGAGCTGTAAAAGGAGCTATCTTACAAGTTGCAGAAGTGTTTCAGAAACTGGAAGAAACGCTGTGAGAAGTGTATAATATCTGACGGGAACTATTTTGAAGGAGGTACCGTGGATGTAAGCGAATAAATAAAATTCTTTCCAAAAAGTAATCCTTACATATTTCGAGACACACCTCGTGTTTTGCATGTAGATGAAACAGCGAGGGAAAGGAGGCGAAAAAAAAAAAGAAAAGAAAAAAAGAAAGGGAATCGCCGAGCAGCCGGACGGCGGTCGTGCGGTCACGTAAATGGAAACTTGTGCCGCGCGCGACTCGGCGGCGTCGCCGGCGTCAAGTTATAAATATTGACGCGCGAGAGCCGGTCGCGAGTGGTGGAGAGGTGGGGGCAGCGGGGCCCAGAGCCCGCCCCCCCAGCCTGGCGGGCGGGGGCAAAAGAAGACGGACGAGAAGGAGAAGAAAAAAAGGACGGCTAGGCAGGGAGGGAAAAAGAAGCCCACGCGTCTCGGCGCCGGGGGGAGGCGTGTGGGGCGGTGGCGGCGGCGGCGGCGACGGCAGCGGCGGCGTCGGCGGCCGAGAGGAGGCGGCGGCCGGACCCAGAGCGATCGCCGTGCTGGCAGCTGCAGCTGCAGCTGCGGCGTTCCGCGGCGGACTCCTGCCGGCAGAGCGCCGCGCGTCGGCCGCGTCGGGCCGCCGTCCCACTACTCGTGCCCGCCCGGAGAGGGGAACCCGCGGCCGCCGGTATCGACCGGCAGCTCCGCCCACTGCGGCCAATGGGCGCGCGAGCAGCGCCGTTGCCATGGCGACCGTGGGCGGCGCGTGCGCGGAGCGCTCCCTCCGCGGGCGGCCCGGACCGCCGGCAGCGCCAACCGCGCGCGCGTCACGTGACACTGCCCCCCCCCCTCTCGCTGCGGTCCCCCCGCCCTCCCGCAGTGGTGGGAGGCAACAATGCGTGAGTCGTGGGGCTGCGGGTCGGCAGGCAGTTCCGAGGCGCAGGCCGTGGCGAGCGACACACGCACCGCGCACGACGCACCGCGCCAGCCCCACCAGTAATCAGCAGCCACAGCAGCAGCAGCCGCCGGGGAACCGCCGAGCGCGACCGCGTGTCTGCCGCCCCCACCTCGAGCGAGCGCCCCGTGGACGCGACAGCCGCCGCTGTCGTGACGGACACAGCTCCGCTTCCGCAGCCGACGACTCCGGATCGAGCAGCGAGCGACAGGATCGCAGCAGAGGGACGAGTGTGCAACAGTGCGGACACGTGCGCGCGGTGAATGTGAACCTCGTGCCGGGCGAAGCGCGTGCAGCCCGATGCGGGCGCGCTGCAGCTGCTAGCCGCTCGCCGCGCAGCAGCCAAGACGACGCCGACGCCGACGCCGACGCCGCCGCTGCCGCTGGCGCAGGCCGGGCCGGGCCCCTCGGCCGCCTCGAGGCGCCGGCACGCTCCCGCCCCCACAGCCGCCGCTGGCGTCGTGGCGACCACCGCCGCCGCCGCCGCCGCCGCAGCCGCCGCCGCCCCCGCCGCCGCCTTCCTGGGCCTGCACCACGCGCACCACCACGCCCACGGCCACGCGCACCACCACCACCCGCACCACACGCCACCCCACGCGCCGGGCCCCGGTCCGGCACATGCGGCCCCGGCCGCCGGCTGCTGCGCCCTCACCGCCGCCCACAACATAGGTGCGTAACGTCAGCCCCACCCGACGTCACTCACGTGGCTTCGCATGCATGCCCTGACACGTCCCAGTGTAGGTAAACACGTGGCCCCTGCCGCTATTTCTCCCGTACTGTTGCTCACAGCAGGGGCATGCGTGTCCCCACAGGGACTAATACTTGGGCCTCCACCATTTCCTCCAGTACGGTACATAAATACTGTCAGCATCGTCAAAAACAAACGTGCGCTCTGAACAGTGGTTTCGCATCCGTTCCCTAAACCGTTCCAATGTGCTGCTAGTTTATACAAGATATTACAAGACAAGTGTGATCCACAAGGACCAATAGTTGGGCCTGCACAATTGCCTAAGCTTTGGTTGATAAATTCTGTTAACACCTTACTAAACATACATGTGTGTTATGTCTTAACGATTTCAGACAGCGGGTTACTAAATTTTCTACCTTCTCGTATTCTGAAACTACATTAAAATGTTCATTATAATAGTTTCGTGTGACGTGACACCTTAGGTGACAATTTATGTTTTCGTATATACATTTTGATCATTATTACCATGACTGGCATTCTGAGAAGTTTTTTTGGAAATGAGCCCGTCGGCCTCCACATCTCTCCACTGCATTTCTAATTTCGCTGTTGTCCTAAGAGTCTGCCGATAAAAACTGTTCGTAGTAATTTCGTAACAAATTCCGTGACGTTACACGTTGCTTATAATAATTGCAACCACGGTGAAGCTTAACAAATCATGTTGACTGTGCGACCCAGATATTTCTCCACACTAGGAACGAGAGTGCCTTCAGTATTCACGGGAAAGCAGACGCTCATGCAGACATTAATATCAATAGGTACGAAACTGACGAAGCACAACTCCGCTTCCACGGTTGAGGGCTAACATTGTGAAGTTTGTGTCGATTTTGTAATTTTGTTGCCATAATATCTGAATAAGCTGATGCAGTCATGTCTATAATGCACCTAGGGGAATGCTAGTTGTAAATGTGACTGTGTGTGTGTGTGTGTGTGTGTGTGTGTGTGTGTGTGTGTGTGTGTGCCCGCTAATCGTTAGCAAGTGACTTTGACTCACATATCTGACGGAATGTGTGATATCCAGGGAAAATTCTAACTATTGCATATACTTGTATATACATTCGCAAGTGAATTATTCGCCTCCCTGTGACACCCACCAGTTTCACAACAGCTTGTCAGGAAAGAACTTTTAAGCGATTTCCGTAACTGTTGGTTTATACATGACCCGTTGTTTGTACGTGTGTTACAAATGCGAGTGAAGTTTCGAAGTTTTTTCATTGACGACGTATTGAGTAGAATTTATCTTGAGGTAAATTTGTCAACGTTAGAACGGCGCAGAAAAAAATACATATATTTTTTCACTGCTCTGTACACGTGTTCCCCAAAAAATGCGCTAGATATTTATATATGAACTTCCCAGCTTCCTTAGAAATTATTTCCTAGTATCCTGTCTTTCAACATGTTATGCTGTCATTTGTTCACTCGAAATGTTGTAAACGAGCAGCTGATGAAGTTCCTCGAAGGCCTACGACCCTTTTGGCTTTCGTTGGAAGATTGGAAGCAAGTTGTAAATTTTTCGTTTCACTACGAGAAATGCATGTAGGTCTGTTTGTCGCGTGTGATTAAACTACAGAAGTAGGGAATACAATTTTTTACAGGCACTGAATCGTATATAGAAATAATCGGATGAGTACAGCGACGATACGTAAATTGCGATATTTGTTTAAATGGGCTCTGACATTTATAGTATGCATTTAGCTACCCAAAGCAAGTATAGACAATCGATAATATATCGAAACATTGCACTCAGAAAACATTCCAACAGACATTTCTTTTTTGCGTTAGTAATACCGACAAATAAGAAGTTATCTAAATGAAGCCTCAGCAAGTTGGTTGCCAAGTTTTATTTACGCTAAACGTTAATACTTTGGAGTTAAAAATCTAGCAAGAAGACCTAACGAGACACCTTGATTTCGCGCTGTAGCTAGACTAAGAAAAATGCTGAAATTTACATTTGCCGTAATTTATACATACTTTCTTGCATTTTTACTGAGGAATATATGACGTCTTTCTGCGCAACTAGGTCTTATTGGGAAAAGACGTTTATTTTTACTCCTATCGTGAGTCAAGACAAAGCTTTTTTAATATATTTGATGAAGAACGTATGTTATTTAAGAACCTAATGCTTCCTAGAACAGCGTGGACTCGTGCAGCAAGTAGGTATTCTCTATCTGTAACTTTTCGGTTAGTTTCCAAACCGTTAGGAGAACCATTTTATTTATTTTTTTTCCATTTGAGAAAACAACAAGTATCGGCGTACTTCAGGAACACGTCGGCAGTGTTTCAACCAAGACGCTCCTGAACACAACATCGATGAACGTTTCTGCATGAAGCGGCCTTACAATCGGTTCTCAGATGTAGACGTACGACAGTGTTGTTTATCACGTGGCAACTATGAAAATACTGAGTGAGAACGGATGGAGCACCCACATAATTTAATAAAGATAAGTTATGGGTATCTAGGGTGTACACAAACATATATGTCACAACGCGAAATACAGTTCATAGAATTACTACAACATTAAAATAGATGCAGACGTCAAAGCATGAAAGTCAAACTGTCAGTTCTTCAGTTATCGAGTTGCTACTACCCTCAGATTCACTAAGAAATGGTTCCAACGATCAGTTCTAAGTTTCCCAAGTTTGATCATTCTTTAATGTTTCATTTATTTCGTACGATAAGTGCCCTCTATTACTTTCTACGGCTGTGTATATTTCGAAGATATTATGTTCCGTTATTGAAAGCATTTCCTAAAGAATGTAGATATATTTCTGATCTCATTACAAAGTTTTGAAATTTTAAGATGTCTACAAACAAAACTAAGTGTGTTATAATTATCCTTATTCTTGGAAAGAAAAATTAACTGTCCAATTTTCTCAGAGTTCTGTAGAGTTATGATACTGCATGAGGAGGACTGCCTCTATTAGAATTGCTTTCTCCTTGAATACTTATGTTATATTCTATTTTCACTATCAATTTGTGGCACGCTGAACATTTCAGTGAGAAATCTTAGGTAAGCATTCCTAAAACACTGTGCACTCAACTAAAGACGATCTCATGCTTTCATTTAACATGAGTGCTTTTCTTTTACTCGGAATTTTCATCGATGAAGTGCAAAAAAAGGTGTTACATGAGAGGTGTACCACCCATCGTATTTACTCCAAACAAACCTGGAAAGCCACTGAACAGTACGAAGCTTTTTAACTATGTACTCATAAGCAGAAGTTTCGGTAGTAAAACGACGTTTCTTACAGATCACTTATATTTACAACATTCAGTGTCATTATGGACTCTTGGGCACGTTGTGGCAATAATATTTGGTTTAAAGCATTTGGTAGCAGCAATGTAGGATCTGTCACAGTATGCCATGTTCGATTTAATGGGCGTTTTTGAGTTAAAATTATATTTCAATAATGTGATCTGGCTTTTAGAAGTACACTTTTTAATGTTGTGCTATATATCCAGATTTTGTAGGCTATCTAAAAAATGTTAAAGAAACTAAGTAGGCTTCGTTAGCTGCCCGTCCAAAGAGAGTGCTAAATGTTATAGAAAAATAAAATGTACTGGTGCAGCTGTCTCTGCTGTAAAGAGACAAATGAGCATTATTTTGAAAAACCCCTGTCCGGTTAAAGTCCCCACGAGCCAAGGCATCTACAACCTTCTTTCTTTAAGATTTCCGTTCTGAAATAGACAAGTATGAAGCTCCTGAATCAGTTTATAATGAACAGAAGCATTGCGCAGTTTATTGCCCTCGCAAATAACGTATTCAAATCATAATTATTTTATTTAATGCTCGTTCTTCTTCCCTGTTATCGTGCGAGTGCATTGTAAATAGTTTAAATAACTTATCAGACCAAGACTTGCCAAGACTTAAGCACGCGTTTCAACAGACTACAAACAGGCAGTCGCTCGGAAGAGACATGAAAGGTTCCCTTCACTTAGAAGTAAAAAAAAAAGTAAGCATGTTCACAAGACATTTAACTGTTGGTGACAGCGTTCATTCATAGATCATCATGAAAACTGCTGTCTAACACCAAAGTAATTTTAACACAAGTTGTGACTTCATCTACTACGGCATGACTGTAAGCCTTCTCGATACGGACAAACATTGGAAAGTAAATTATGTTTTTCCATTTTAAACAAGAAGAACAACCAAATTACACACTGCACTTTGGTTAAAAAATGAGTATTTTAAGTTTGTATACTTTAGTTAAAAAAAGAGTCTTTGAAGTTTGTATTAACAGCTCCATACGTCGCAACACCGCATGCTACCTTTGTGCACCATAACCTAACAGAATAGTGATTTTTCTGTCCAGTTTCTGTGAAAGCCTCTTCCCGCTGCACTCTGCCACATCGTAGGGTCTACTCCCTCTGAAAAAGAGAATCGATCGAAGTGCGTAGCGGTACATCGTTAAGAAACGTCTGGTCTTGTGTAACTCCCCTCACTCTTGAAAAGCAAACTTTTGTGATAGGGAAACATGGTTCCATATTAATACTTATGTGCTTCTAGGCAGCAATCTGACACGAATTTCGAATGTGCTCATTGCTTCCTCATGTGGTCTGTAACACTTTTTGTGTTCTACGCTGCTTTTTGTTTACAAGGATTTCCTTTTAAAAAAACAGTTAATTTATCGTTCTACTTCCGTTTCTATGCTTTAGGTGCAAAATGTTATTTTCTCCGTTAGTTACTCAAAAGTGAAAGCTCCCTAAAGAGTAACAGCTAATTACACTATTATGAGGGGAAGAGGATATTCTATGACTGAATCATTACATTCGAGTGAGTCTAGCAATTTTTAAACGATGATTGAGACATGCCATTGTCATGACTTTTCCTCTTGGATTTACAAATGTACAAACATCTTTGATATATTTCAGTATATAACTGGTACTCACTCAAATAATTACAAAATTAATAAATAATTCACACTCAAAAATGATGTTCTTATTTTGAATAAAAAAACGTAATGTTCAAGAAACTTCAAAAACTGAAGACCGTTTGACGATGCAATAACCTTTTGAATTCGGTCGACAAGTGTCAGATTTGTCTGCAATGTGGTTCAACATTTCAATTCAAGTAGCCTTATTGGAACATTTCACGACATTTATGAGGAATTGTTTTGTTGGTCATGTGTCGCATTACCGTCAATGTTCCGTTTAAGGCATGTAATAATGCCGTACCGAATATACAAATAATGGCGTTCCTTCCTTGTCACGGATACCATTCTCAGAGTGGACGCTACATCACTCTAATCGGTGAAAACGGATCTTTTATAGACTCGGTTTGTTGTCCGCCCGTCTCTCCGTCTGTTAAGATACTTTTTCCTCAGGAGCAGGTAGGGGAACCAAGTTGAAATATATGTCAAAATAAGGTTTACGGTCCCTTGATGACATAAAAGATTAAAGCTTCTAAGTCGATGCAGTCAAAGTGAAAAGATGCGGTCCTTTATCTAACATGGTTTGATACTCGCCAAACTTACATATCAAAAGTTATATACGAACTGTCGGTAGACATAATTAAGTTTGTACGAAACACTAAAAGCACGAATCCGACTAACATTTGCTCGGTTTTTTTTTTTTTTTAATGAAGATTTTGTCCGATTGCCCAGTTATACAGATTACGTTACTGCAGATGTGCTATACATCTAGGAAGTGACTCGTTACCTTTAAGGGATGGGGTAAGTAGATACATTTCAACTGTGCCCGGTAAATGGGTTGAACTTTGTACAGGGATATTTTCATCAGTTTCTCGTTCGAACAGGCAATGGGAATATTATAGCGTGACTCAATTTATTTATGCATGTTACACTGCGTGGGTGGACTTCACAGTCGATATTTTTGCTTGGTGAGATATGGTTAAATTTCATTTTCGGTATCATTTCGACCGAAATATTATTCTGACTAGGAACAGACATGTTAAGCGTTAACTATAACCTCACCAGGTAACCAAAGTAGCAAACAATGAGACGCAATATTCCTCGGAGGTAGCAGAAGATCGCGACAAGATCGCACCGCGCAGTCAGCAACAGCTGTCAGCCGTTTTATCAAGTATTTCACTCTGCACCCTCTACAATTTTATTCTCTTTTACTGTACATTTCACAGCCAGGTTAGCTAGTTCTGCATGCCGTAACTCATGTCCTACTTACCACCTGGTTTTACTAGCAAGGGTATCTTGTAGACAACTTTCCTCGCCTACTCCTTTCACTGCATCTTCGTTTTATACTTCGCATGTTCACTTCATTTCAGAATCACGTTTTCTGGGATAAAATCATTATCTATTCATCCAGTATTCTCCATGCGTTTTACTTTTTTCCATGTGGGAATGCTTCCGAAAACAAAAAGGTTTTGGAGTCAGGGCCTCACACTAACCCAACTATATGCCGTTCTGAGCTACAATTTTTGTAAAACTGTTACAGTTAATTCTTTATCGATCCGTTTCAGAGGCGATCGCAAAGAAAGGAAGCTATTTCAGAAGAAAGCATTGCTAAGCTGCTTTGGGCTACTGAGTGCGCTTTTACACGACCGAAACCTAGCAAATGAGTCTACTATCAATACGTACTCGATGTGTGGTAACTACCGCCTTTCTCCACGAGTTTTGCACATTACATCAGCTCTGCAATCTCGTACGAGTCCATACAAGAAAAGTCCATCTTTTTCTACTCGAAAGGCTAATTCCTATTAATTGTGTCTGCTTACGTTGTGTGAAGTCAAAAGGCTAAAAATTCTACTTTCGACTGAATTAATATTTTAATTTCTGTAATTGTATAGTCAGAGGAAGATTCTCACTTTTAGTCCTGTATTACACATCAATGAAATCGTCAACGACGCCAGTTTTTCCTCGACCGTCGGTTGCTCTTTAATATCTTTCAGCAGTAGAGGTTCTCCTCTTTGCAAAAATTCTTTAGGATTCTCCTTTTGTCGGACTGCCCGGGACGCTGGGTATTGCGTAATACCAAAACAGGCAGTAATACATCTTGCAGACTGTAGCGAATAAGTGTATTTCCTGTTGTCTTTGGTCCGAACACATCATTTCCAAAATAAAGGAATATATTGGTATAGAGGTAATAATTCAAATATTTTCAGTCTGAGTGTCTGCAGCAGAAGATATTTTCGTATCGGAGTTATCGTGTAGATGATTTCATTCTTACAATTTTTGCTATTAGTAACGAATGTTTACGCAACGTCGAGACGTTTGGAATTTGTATCTGTACTTTCGTCTCAGATTTGGGCACTGTACCCCCTTTGTTAACACTTTGTCTAGAGATTTGCTACATTTAACTGTGATTCAGTTAACGCTAGCTAACAATTTTTCTTATTCTACTGCGTAAGAGATAGGAAGGCTGTTGTTTTGTTGTGCGACCATTGAGAACCTGTGTTCAGACGTGTAAAAATGACACACTGTTTCCCGCATATACTGGAGTAATAAATAAGACTATACTGCGACTATGTAAAAAGTACTCTATCTTCCACTTCGTTATTTCTTGATTTTATGCTCGCAACATTGTTGATTGCAGTATCGGGTTGTGTTATATCAAAGTTGACGTGCACCTTATCGGATCCATATCTGTTGACTTGTCGGCCTGTAGTGCATTAAGACGACAACGTTTTTCCCTCCCGTCGTAAGAAGGAAAACAAAATTGAGAAGCTTAACAATTTTTGACCTCTTAAAACCAGAGACTCGAATTTCGCTTTGTTTGTTCCCTATAACAGGGCAATATCACGTAAACAGAGTCGTACACGGAAAAATCACGTGCACAGAAATGTAAGATTAAGACAGAATTCGGAATTAAATTACCTGTGGCACTATCACTGCTCCAATTATTGATAATCGAACAACCACCAAGATACTAAGTTGTTGACAGGAAGCGACTACATATATCATATTTGTGACAGACTGCACCGGCATCTGTGTCTTATATATTACACAAATTGACGCTGATCTTTGAAGCACGTCACGCGAAAAATGATAGCAGTAGTGGCTGGCAGTTGGCATACTGCAAAATGATAGTTGCTGCCTACTAAGTAAAGTATTAGTCCATATACTGAATATGTTAATAAGTTAACTACTAGTGCAGATTCTCCAATAGCCGTGAGCGAATTACTGGCCAAGCCAGCACATTTATCTATTGCTACTTCATCAAGTCTCTACTGCAGATCGTTTAACTCCCAAGTGTCCATTTATTACAACCTATTATTTTTCAAATTACAAGCATAAAGTTATTTGTGGCAAAAAAAAGTCTGACGAAAAACTGAGTGTGCAATAAAAAAGAATTAAATTTAATTCGTGTAAACACACTGACTAATGATAAGAAACTAAGTCGCCTATGTGCAAAGGTCTCTTTTTTTATATGCTACACTCTTTCAAGGTGTCATGTCGGTCTCTTTTAAGGCTTCATCACTATCTCGGAAAGACTTCGTATGTTGTGTCACTTGCCGTACATCCTAAACAGAGTTTTAGCGACAGCGTAGTAGTAGGCTATATAATATAGTCGGTATCCTTCGGCTGTTTCGTGTCTCGGCATAGCTCTAGTCATCGTCAAGTACGTGCAGGTTATCAAAATTCCATTCTGCTCGCTGCCATACAAAACAACCAAAAACGTACTGGCAACACTTACATACAAACCAACATTTATGGCTGGAGAGAGGTGAGACAAGAAAGGAGCGAAGCTCCATTCTTTTAACTCTGCGTGCAGTTGTGTCCATTACGGCTATAGTTGTGGGACTTTCAGAAGGTTATAGATACAAAACCTTGTGAAGTGACCTTTCGCTAACGTCTGCCATAACTGAATACATTTCCGAGAGCCGTTTCTCAATTTTAAACTAAACATTTATTATTTTATTCATGGCTGTAGTTTTCAGCAACTATAGCACTATTTTTTTAAGATTAATTTCAGTCATCAGTTGCAAATTAATTTTATCATGCTTTACCGGTTTCGACAAATTTTAATATCCATAATTATGGATATTAATAATTATGGCTACTAAAAAATAATTATGGCTACTAAAATATTTATAAATATATAAATAGGGATTTATAATATCCCTAATGTTGTAGGTATCTGAAGATGACTAATTTGACGAAGCCGGTAAAGCGGAATAACATTTATTTGCAACTGATGACTGAAATTTATCCTGAAAAACTAAACAGTCGGGTTAAGGCGTTTCAGACGTAGTCTTCACGTGATATCAGGGAATATGAAACGAAATCTTGAATGTTTGTCCGACTCACGCTACCCTTAGCATACCTCCCAGTTTTAGGATGCCTTTCGCCGTAACTCTGAAACCTGTAATTTCACAGGTGCTGCTCAGGCGTTCTCGACGCTCCCACATAGCTCACGGTTTTATCTTGTGGGCGCAGTCCAAGAATCGCAAACAGCACTGCAGTCGGTATGGTGCTGAACGTTCCGGAGATACTTGTCCCAGTACACTCGCGTAACTTTACAGTGGTTGCAGTTGCACTTAACGATGACGGCGCGACACACACGTTCCGCGTGCAGTGGGACTTCATTACAATCTGCAGTGACGCTATAGGCTATCAAACTGTGGCTATGTATGTCGTCAAGTTTCTTTTCTCATCGCTATCAAGACCTAGATAATTGCGTATTTTCATGTGGCAAGGGTCTTATCGACCATATGCCTGTTGTACGATTCTCTTCCACTTCTTCGTATCGAGAGCCCTGTTTGTCGGTCTAGTGTTGATATTCATCCTGGTTCTGTTCTCCCGCATGTTAGCTCGCCACCGAATTCTGGGTTTTCCTCTTCCTCCGCTTGTTCAATATATTGTCCCGCAGGATTCTACTCTAGGTAGTCTATTCTCCGCCATTCTTGCTATGTGACCAACCCAGGTCTGCCGTCTCTTCATTAGAATTTCGACGATGTTTCGGTGTTTGTACAGCTCTCTTAATTCTTACTTGTTTTCTTATCCTCCATACCTCCAAAAATTTTCGCCGCGCGGGATTAGCGAGCGGTCACGGACTGTGCGGCTGGTCCCGGCGCAGGTTCGAGTCCTCCCTCGGGCATGCGTGTGTGTGTTAAGTAGTGTGTAAGCTTAGGGACTGATGACCTTAGCAGTTAAGTTCCATAAGATTTCACACACATTTGAACATTTTTTCCAAAAATTTTCCTTTCGAATGTTAAGAGTTTTCCTTCATATTTCCTTCTAAATATTAATGCTTCACATCTGCATAATCTTATCCGTACAACAGTTAACTGAAACGAGCAAATTTTTAATTTAGTGCTAAATGATCTTTCCCGTGCAATACTGATGCAACTAAAAGTGCTTTGTTATCTGCTGCTAGACGGCATCTATTTGTATATCCGTTCGGTTGTCTTCACTAAAAAGACTACCTAAGCGACCAACTGTATTGAAAAAAGTCAAACAATTATCACTTCGGACTGTTTTACTTACGACCTGATATTTTGTTTTTCCTTCATTCTCACATAATCGTGTTTTCTCAGCGGTTTTGTAATAATTTTGCATCATTCTGATTAATTTGTTTTACAACTACTTATTAATGCTATACTATCTGAGTAGGCTAGTCTAGTAATGTTTACCCCTGCAGTTGGATTCTTTGTGTATTAGTTTCAGTACATTCATTACCCAACTTACGTAAGAGGAACTTAAATAATATATGTGAACTGTCGTCCCATTGTCTCATTGCACAGAATATTTTTTTTTTTATTGAACTGTCATGCACGTTAACAGGAGCATTCCTCGTGGCAGAAAGCTTACACTAAAACGGCGAGTATGTAGTTTTTTTGCAGCTATATATATTTCTTAATCTGTTACTCGCGCACCACTCCTACGATTGCACGAATGCGTCGTACGCTCTCTGTTCCGCCTTTGATCTGGAGTTAACAGACGCTACAGTGAGTACGTCAGCAGTAAATGTTCCAACCACTGTGTCCACCCGAGTTAAAAAATTCCAAAAGAAGTCTGCAAGGGTACATCACCTGTTCACCTATACATATGCTCTGTAGGCAAACTGTTCCATCCACTGTATTCAGCCGAGTTAAAAAAATTCCAAGAGAGATCTGCAAGGGTACATCACCTCTACACCGACATATATGATATGTAGGTGCATACCTCGTGTCATAGGAGATCTCGCAGCAGTATCAGCTGTTCCCTGTCCTTTTCGATTAGCAGATCGAGGGAGGGAAAACGGCTGCCCGTGTGCCTCTGTACACACCTTTCATCTCATTCCCATGGTCCCTTCACGAGGTATACGTTGGCGGTGGGAGGACGATCGCACAATCTCCTTCAAATACAGATCTCTAAATTTACACAAGATAGTTCCGCGATAACTATATCGTCTTTATTCTAAGAATTCTCAATTAAGTTCCCCGAACATTTCTTTTCCACTTCCGTATGGCTACACAGACCTGTTACGATCCTAGCAGCGCGCCAGTGAATTCGTTCGATGGCTGTTTTATGCCTACAGGATAGAGAATCCAAATACTGGAATAAAACTCTGGAATTGCTCACATTAGCGTCTTGTGTACAATGTCCGTTTTAAGTAATGCATTTTCTGATAACCCTTTCAACAAATGGAAGTGTTCCATTCACCTTCTGTGATACTAACTTTGCGAGATCCTCCCATTTCACAATGTTTCTCAAGCAATACCCTCAACATTTGACGTAGGTCTACTCAAGATGTTCGCCAATAATCTTGAAAAGCCCCTATACACCGGAGCGAACGGAAGCGAATGCGCATTCGCAGACGATTCACCATATTACACTACCATTTGTTTGTATCTGTGAACGACCACAGCGAAATAACGCTGCGTTATTCTTTTTTAGCGCTAATAATTACCACACAGGATACGACACTATACAGGGTGTCTACACCGAAATGCTCTATTTTAAATTTTCTCCCAAGACAAAAATAAAAGACA
This sequence comes from Schistocerca cancellata, assembly GCF_023864275.1. Lineage (NCBI taxonomy): Eukaryota > Metazoa > Arthropoda > Insecta > Orthoptera > Acrididae > Schistocerca > Schistocerca cancellata. The sequence continues at coordinate 490,506,403 of NC_064634.1, forward strand.
TAAATTTATTTCCTTCTCAAAAATAAGTTACATGTCAACTTATGATTCAAAAGAAAGTTTACATCAAGTCAAAACACTTGCACTTTAGTGACGCGAAGAATGTCTTGTCAGTATTCCGTTTCCACCCAGTTCCACTGCAACATGTTAGCATCTACGGTACGAAGACTTGCACAAACCGACTACTGACGTCTTGACGTCTTCAAGGTCCCGCACTGCAGCGGCGAATACCCTATCCTTCACGTAGCCACAGAGACAAAAATCCAACGTTGTGTTGTCAGAAGGTGGAGGCCAAGTTACGGGACCATCTCGACCGGTCCAACGTCCTGGAAATGTTCGATTCAGATTGTTTGGAACATCAAACGACCAATGAGGTGGAGTATCATCTACTTGAAACGAAAAGGTTTTGTTGCATGTCTTCAACCTCGGGAAAAAGCAAACAAATGGCTCTGAGCACTATGGGACTTAACATCTATGGTCATCAGTCCCCTAGAACTTAGAAGTAGTTAAACCTAACTAACCTAAGGACATCACACAACACCCAGCCATCACGAGGCAGAGAAAATCCCTGACCCCGCCGGGAATCGAACCCGGGAACCGGGACGCGGGAAGCGAGAACGCTACCGCACGACCACGAGCTGCGGGCTGTAAAGCAAACATCTTCAACATGTCTACGTATGTCTTTTAGCACATTGGAGGCCACACTTACGAGTTATCTCTCACATTTTCACTGATACTTTCTGGACTCTGTGACCTCAAAATGCGAACACTGTTCTTATTCAAAAAGATCTAGATACATGAAATGTGGCCTCATCAGAAAACATTACTCGTGACAAAAAACCAGGATTCCAGTCGTTTCGGTTAGTGTTTTTACACACAGAAACCCGTATCCCCGTTTCTGTCATCGGGCTTTATTGCCTGCAGAATCTGCGCCTTGTATGAGTACAGACGCAGCCGCTTTTTAAGGACCTTGCAAATAGTTGCCCGCGCCATGTACAATTGATTTGCGTAGATTTCGTTGCAAAATCTTGTCACTGTCAAACTGCTCCTCAGAGACACGTTGACTCCCTGCATGCCGCTTCAGAATGCTGCCAGTATCCGGAAACAGCCTATGCCACGCTTTTATCCACTTGGCGTCTCGTGCTACTTCCTAGTAAACAAAACGAAACAGCCTTTGCACTATAACTGTCTATTTAAACTCTGCCTACCAAAGCGCAGTTTGTGCTTTTTCCTGAACTGACACAATCTTTGCTTGTACTGACAACAAAGAAACAAAGAAAACGCGCCAGTCGTTGACAAAAATTAGGCGGCAACTTCGTTTCATTCTGCACCCAACGGGCAAGTCACGCCTTGAAACAAAGGAAGATGCACTGTTTTTAAACCACCACACCTCAAAAACAGGGCATTTCGGTGTAGTTACACTGTACAGTTCGGAACACGGTGCAAAAATTTTATATTGAGAGAGGATTGTTTTACAAGACGATCGCATTATTTTGGACGAATTAAGCAAATTGGTGTACGAAAGGAAGTCTAATTTAAGTGTCTCAATCTGTATGTAAGACATGACATGTGCGGACGTTGTGCACGTGACGCTGAAGTGCAGCTGCAGCTTTCTTTACAATTAGTGCGAACTCAGCACATATGTTGGCTCATGCTTTCCGCTGGTTTGTCATTACAAGTCAGGGAGCAATTTGGAAGTAGACCACTTACCACCGACGATCAGCATACCCTCAATTAAAGGCCAGCATTTACACACTGCTTTTTAGCAAACGGAGGCATTTACATTAGTTCCCTTTTCGCGTTTCAGTAACTACTACATCACAGATCTGGTGGTTGCAACGACGTACAGGAAGCACTTCAACAATTTCATTGCAGCACGTATAAGAAAGATAATGGGGATAAAATTTAGTTAATACATAGGCCTATCACAAAGACAACTTGATAAAATCTGCTATATACTTCGCTAGAAACCATTTTCATTTGCAATCGAAAAACTTGGAACATAGTGATGCTTCAGATATGTAATTACACATACCATGAACTAAACTGTAGTTTCTCACGAGTATTTCTAATTTTTATCAGCATTTCGCACATGTTTACTTTAAAGGAAATTTAGTCTGGTGAAAATTTAGAAACCTTGTAGTTAATCACTCCGTTTCCACCGGCTGCAGTCATCTGATGAATTTATCATATTTCTCACGTCCCCTGCAGCACCTTTGAGTGCTTCAGCAATTCTACCAGCCATATTGCTTTTCCTTTGGCATGTGTGCCGTGCATTTCTTGGATCCCACAGACACCTATCATACAGCAACATTACATCTCTTCACAGCAACACTCCATCTGTCCACACCATTCCACCGTTCCCGCAACTCGTGTCAAAAATTGAAGCATTTTTTCTTTGATTTCAATTTAGTGGGTTTCAGCCATCTCATCACGATAGGGCCGTGTACTGGAGACGATTTTCTTTTGAGTTACGTCGATGCGAACGTAAGGACAACACACACTCCATCGCCGAGCGGAGGAAAAAGCAGAAGTAGACAAGACACCGGACGAAATTTTTCTGTGCTACTAGCATTGAAACGGAGGCTTGATTTTACAGTTCGCTAAAATCTAATGTGAACCGAACAGGGCAGAACAGCGTTTGCTCACTCCCGTGCTTTTTGCACGTTCGCTTGCGTTTTCTTTGGTGCAAAGGGAGGCTTCACAATAAATTACTAAACTCTCGTAACGATTCCACTTCGTATCTCTTCGCTGTTCCCGCCAATCTGGACATTTTGGGAACACGTGCTCCTGAGTACCTCCATGGCAAACGTTATTAATAACATTTGAATTATTTATCGCCTGGCTCCAGAGGTTTTCCGACCCTGGTGCTCTGGTAAATATTACGAATGTTTAGTAATACTGTGCCTGTTGTTAATGGCTGGTGCATTTCTTTTATCGGCTAGAATTTGTCGTATTGTGGTCTATCTAGCAGTCACAGCTTTTTGGAGTAGTTGATATAACACTGGCCGTCTTTAGTTCTAATCTCAAATTTTTGAACTGAAATTAGCACACATGGATGATGATGAGCCTGATTTTGACACCAACACACTGGCTGATTTGCTTGAAGAACTTCACTCGAGCGCGCCGGCCGCGGTGGCCGAGCGGTTCTAGGCGCTTCAGTCTGGAACCGCACGACTGCTAAGGTCGCAGGTTCGAATCCTGCCTCGGGCATGGATGTGTGTGATTTCCTTACGTTAGTTAGGTTTAAGTAGTTCTAAGTTCTAGGGGACTGATGACCTCAGATGTTAAGTCCCATAGTGCTCAGAGCCATTTGAACCATTTTGAACTTCACTCGAGCAGTTGCAGCAGAATCTACGGCAACCTCACAGGAGAAAGATACGCTCATTTTGTCCATGGAGCATTTTGTAACCGCCGCTCAGAACACAGATCGTAATAACAGTGTCTGAAGCAGATGACACTCTACTCTCTGCGTAAAAGACTCGTCGAGCTATAATAATTTGCAATTAGAACAGAATATAAACTATCTCTTCTTTTCTAATAACATTTCGAGCAATAAAATTAATGTCGTGGGATAGGGTATAAACATGACATTTTGTACTTATTTTGTGTGTAACACACCATTGTAAATCTAATGCTTGGAATTAATTAGCACGTAACCTATAAATTACGACTTGAAAATAGATACCAAGAGCGGTAATTTCATTTAATAACTTTATTTAGCTAGCACAATATTTAGGCCACTATTCACAAAACTAGGTGTCATCTATGTCGTTTGTGTTGTTGGTGCGATTATTGTATACCACTGTCCGCCCCCGGTAGCCGAGAGGTGCCGGCACGGTAGCTCAGCGTGTTCGGTCAGAGGGTTTAGCTACCCTCTGCAACAAAAAACACTGAGTGAACGAATCAACGATCAATCTGAACAGGCGTCATCGGACGTCTACCACGAACAAATTCAACGAACAATCTGGAACAAAATGAGATTAAAAAAAAAAAGTGGTCAGTGCGACAGAATGTCAATCCTAGGGGCCCGGGTTCGATTCCCGGCTGGGTCGGAGATGGCTCTGAGCACTATGGGACTTAACTTCTGAGGTCATCAGTCCCCTAGAACTTAGAACTACTTAAATCGAACTAACCTAAGGACATCACACACATCCATGCCCGAGGCAGGATTCGAACCTGCAAGCGGTCGCGCGGTTCCAGACTGTAGTGCCTAGAACCGCTCGACCACCCCGGCCGGCTGGGTCGGAGATCTTCTCCGCTCAGGGAATGGGTGTTGTGTTGACCTAATCATCATCATTTCATCCCCATCGACGCGCAAGTCGCCGCAGTGGCGTCAAATCGAAAGACTTGCACCCGGCGAACGGTCTACCCGACGGGAGACCCTAGTCACACGACATTTTTTTTAAAATTTGTATACAACTGATTTTCGTGGACTTTCTCTCGGTAGACGTGACCATTCACCCTTCTAACGACAACGAGGCTCCGAAACTAGTGCAAAATAAAATTATGAAATAAAATTAAGGCGCACACTCCGCTGCAGAGTGAAAACCTCATGCTGGAAAATTAAGGCTGTTCGTACCTATTCTCCTCAAGTCTTCGACCAGTCGCCGTCCCATTCGACCCAACAAGGGGGAACTATAGAAACTGTAAATTATCACTTCAAAATGGCTCTAACTACTATGCGACTTAACTTCTGAGGTCATCAGTCGCCTAGAACTTAGAAGTAATTAAACCTAACTAACCGAAGGACATCACACACATCCATGCCCGAGGCAGGATTCGAACCTGCGACCGGAGCGGTCGCTCGGCTCCAGATTGTAGCGCCGAGAACCGCACGGCCACTCTGGCCGGCATTATCACTTCCTTTGAATAAAATCTGCAGTAGTAAAATTTACGATGGTTTAATATCAACGTAATATTTTCCCCCCATTAGCGCTCTAGGTTGTAACAGATGCAGTCTTTACGGTCGTTATGTTACATTTAGCCACACTTAGAGCGAGCGTTCTTTACAGTAAGCGGGCAGCTTGTCCGAGTCTTCGTGCGTTCTCTCACTGCCTAGTCGCAGCTCGCCTGCGCGTGGGCGGCAAACGCACGCGCCGAGAGAAAGCCGCGCAGTGGCGTGAGCGTGCTCGCCGTGCAGTGGCCGGGGCCGGCCACGGGGCACCAGGTACCAGCTTCACACCTGTCCCTGTGTCCGCCTCGCCTCGCCTGTGCCACTTCTGACCTTTCAACTCGCCCGCGACGCGACGGAGCTGCCCGCATCGGCCAACTACAGCCGCTGTTCCAGGGAAGACGTACAGTCGATTAGCTCGGGTAATACCGGTGTGTTTACGTTCGCCGCGACGCCTGCGCAGAACCGTGCACTCCGCACTGCAGCAGCTCGTACCGTTCAGGTAGCCCGTGCAGCGTGTGAACCGCACAAGATACCCTCCACCAGGCATCCGAGACGCTTCCGTACGAACTCAGAGCTCTGGCAGTGGTTTGTTATTCACAAGAGCGGCACCTCCCACATGCACTTAGGTGAAAAAAGCCACTGAATACCTCGTAATATCGTGTCGGACCTCCTTTTCCACGGCGTAGAGCGGAAAATCGACGCGGTACAGACTCAACACGTCATTGAAAATCCGCTGAAGAAATATTGAACCATGCTGCCTGCAGAATTTTGAATTTGTTGCCAGTGCAGGATTTTGTGAACGATTCAACCACTTGATTACATCTCATAAATGCCCGACAGGATCATTTCGAGCGATATGTGTGGTCGAATCAAATGGTTCAAATGGCTCTGACAAGGGAACATCCCCATCGCACCCCCCTCAGATTTAGTTATTACTTGGCACAGTGGATAGGCCTTGAAAAACTGAACACAGATCGATCGAGAAAACAGGAAGAAGTTGTGTGGAACTATGAAAAAATAAGCAAAATATACAAACTGGGTCGTCCATGTGTAAGATAAGCAATATTAAGGGCAATGTGAGGCAAGGAGTTCCGTGGTCCCGTGGTTAGCGTGAACGGCTGCGGAACGCGAGGTCCTTGGTACAAATCTTCCCTCGACCGAAAATTTTAACTTTTTATTTTCAGTTTATGTGAAAAACTCTTATGTTTTCATCCCTTTTTTTGGAGTGATTATTACATCCACAAGAAAACCTAAATCGGGCAAGGTAGAAGAAACTTTTCATCCATTCGCCAAGTGTACTAGTTAGGTGGGTCGACAACATATTCCTGTCATGTGACGCACATGCTGTCACCAGTGTCGTATACAAAATATCAGACGTGTTTTCCTGTGGAGGAATCGGTTGACCTATGACCTTGCGATCAAATGTTTTCGGTTCCCATTGGAGAGGCACGTCCTTTCGTCAACTAATCACACGGTTTTGCGGTGCGGTCGCAAAACACAGACACTAAACTTATTACAGTGAACAGAGACGTCAATGAACGAACGGACAGATCATTACTTGCGAAAATAAAGAAAGCAAAATTTTCAGGGGAGGGCAGATTTGAACCAAGGACCTCTTGTTCCGCAGCTGTTCACGCTAACCACGCGACCACGGCGCTCCTCGCCCCATTATGGCCTTATTATTGCCTATCTTACACATGGACGACCCAGTTTGTATATTTTGCGTATTTTTTCATAGTTCCACACAACTTCTTCCTGTTTTCTCGATTGATCTGTGTTCAGTTTTTCAAGGCCTACCCATTGTGCCAACTTATAACTAAATCTGAGGGGGGTGCGATGGGGATGTTCCCTTGTGAGCACTATGGCACTTAACATCTATGGTCATCAGTCCCCTAGAACTTAGAACTACTTAAACCTAACTAACCTAAGGACAGCACACAACACCCAGCCGTCACGAGGCAGAGAAAATCCCTGACCCCGCCGGGAATCGAACCCGGGAACCCGGGCGTGGGAAGCGAGAACGCTACCGCACGACCACGAGATGCGCGCTGCGGTCGAATCATTCGTTCGAATTGTCCAGACTCGTCTTAAAACCGATCGCGAACGCCTATGGCCCGACGACATGGCACATTGCCATCCATAAGAATTCCATCGTTGTTTAAGAGCGTGAAGTACATGAATGCTAAGGAAATGCAATCCGAAAACAAAGGAAGTAGGTTACAGTACGCTTGTTCGCCCACTGCTTGAATACTGCTCAGCAGTGTGGGATCCGTACCAGATAGGGTTGATACAAGACATAGAGAAGATCCAACGGAGAGCAGCGCGCTTCGTTACAGTATCATTTTGTAATCGCGAAAGCGTTACGGAGATGATAGATAAACTCCAGTGGAAGACTCTGCAGGAGAGACGCTCAGTAGCTCAGTACGGGCTTTTGTCAAAGTTTCGAGAACATACCTTCACCGAAGAGTCAAGCAGTATATTACTCCCTCCTACGTATATCTCGCGAAGAGACCACGAGGATAAAATCAGAGAGATTAGAGCCCACACAGAGGCATACCGACAATCCTTCTTTCCACGAACAATACGAGACTGGAATAGAAGGGAGAACCGATAGAGGTACTGAAGGTACCCTCCGCCACACACCGTCAGGTGGCTTGCGGAGTATGGATGTAGATGTAGACGTCCAAGTAGCCGAACACAGTCGTTTCCAGTCAATGGTAGGTCCAGCTGGCCCAGACGACCCAGCCCGGAGCTTTATGGAGCTACCACCAGCTTGCACAGTGCCTCGGCCCCATGGCTCCTTGGGATCTGCGCCACACTCGAACCTTTCCATCAGCAGTTGTCAACTGAAATGAAGAATCGTCTGACCAGGCCAGGGTCTAGGGTCCAACCGATATGGTCACTAGCCCAGCAGAGGCGTTGCGGGCGGTGCGCTGCGGGCGATGTTGTGCTTTTAGCCAAAGAACTCGCGTCGGTTGCCTGCTACCATAGCCCATTAACGCCAAATTTCGCCGCATTGTCGTAGCGGATACGTTCCTTGTATGTCCCAGATTGACTTCTACCGTTGTTTCACGCACTGTCGCTTGTCTGTTAGCTCTGACAAATCTACACAAACGCCGCTGCGTAGGCCGTCGGTCACTGCCTTCTACATGCTTAAAGTTTGAAACCTCCCCTTAGAAAAATTTAAAAGTGACAGTGCTGGAAAACCTCTTAGGTTATTTGATTTTCAAACAGCTGAGCAGAACTGAACGTGCTCAGACATTTGTCTCTCTACATATTCTGATCAACACTAAAGTGATACACGATATTTTTAGCGCAACGCTATCTGACTTTTAATAATCCCTACAAAAGAATGGCCCTGACTAACAATAACCTGGCGGCAGCTCGTGGTGGTGCGGTAGCGTTCTCGCTTCCCACGCCCAGGTTCCCGGGTTCGATTCCCGGCGGGGTCAGGGATTTTCTCTGCCTCGTGATGCCTGGGTGTTGTGTGCTGTCCTTAGGTTAGTTAGGTTTAAGTAGTTCTAAGTTCTAGGGGACTGATGACCATAGCTGTTAAGTCCCATAGTGCTCAGAACCATTTGAACCATTTTGAACAATAACCTATACCTTTCATGAATCACTTACCTCACAAAAATCTTCGTTACTCGAACTACTGCAATACGGCGAGCGCCAATACTGCCAGCTAAGTAAAGGATTCTAACTACTGAAGGGACTAGGGACTGATGACCATAGCAGTCTGGTCTCTTTAATTCCACAAACCAACCAACTGAAGGGACTAACTACTGATAGGCATAGTTAGCAAATCAAAGATTTTGATAGAGAACAAACAATGTATTTACCTTAATAATGTTCAAATGGCTCTGAGCACTATGGGACCTAACATCTTAGGTCGTCAGTCCCCTAGAACTTAGAACTACTTAAACCTAACTAACCTAAGGACATCACACACATCCGTGCCCGAGGCAGGATTCGAACCTGCGACCGTAGCAGTCCCGCGGTTCCGGACTGCAGCGCCTAGAACCGCACGGCCACCGCGGCCGGCTAATAATGTTCAAAAGTGATCATTCAAAAGTAATCATATATATATATATATATATATATATATATATATATATATATATAATTTCATGATATCCAGTATTACAGTGATCATTCAAAAGTAATCATATATATATATATATATATATATATATATATATATATATATATATATATATATATATATATATATATATCAGTTCATGATATCCAGTATTACAAATTTATTCTTTCTGATGGACACACGTCCAGATCGTCCGCTCTCAAAATTCTGCCATCTCTCTTCCCACATCCACCATTGCTGGCGGCTCACCTCCAACTGCGCAACGCTACGCGCTGTTCACGTTCAACTTCCCAACACTACAATAGCAAATATTCCAACAATGCAAACCAGCCACAGACTGCACACAGCACAGCCAGTGATTTTCATACAGAGCGCTACGTGGCGTTACCGACATAAAAACCTAAACAGCCTACTTAGAAGATATATCCTTGAAATTTGTCCGTGGCTAGAGGTAACGCCTGAAATTTTTTATCATCGACACACCCTTGATATTGTCGATCTCGCAGTATTGAATTCCCTAACGATTTCCGAAACGGAATGTCACATATGTCTAGCTACAACTACCATTCCGCGTTGAAAGTCTGTTAATTCCCGTCGTGCGGCCGAATCACGTCGGAGACCTTTTCATGTGAAGCACCTGAGAACATATGACAGCTGCGACAATGCGCTGCTCTTTTACACCTTCTATACCCGATACCACCGCCATATGTGAATGCGCATTTAGCTATCCCATGACCTCAGCGTATAGGTCTAATGTGTTGGTGCCCGACACTCGCGCTTTAACAACCACTCTTCGCATCGAGGACACCAAACGCGTATTCCAGATTAGTGAGGTTATAATCCCCGTGAAGCCAACCTCATGTAGGTTTCCCGTCGTTTCCCTACTTTACTTACATGTACATCCACACCTACATGATTACTTCTCAATTCTCACTTAAGTCCTTTGCAAAGGGTTATTTCAACTACTTTCAGACTATTTTTGTACCCTTCCACTATCGAATAGTACGTGAGAAAGATGAAAATCTAAATATATCTGTGGGAGCTCTGATTTTCCTACTTTGTACCTATGTCTACTTCTCGCTATGTATATGGGCGCCAACAAAATATTTTCGCACTCGGAGGGGAAACTTGTGATTGAAATTTCATGAGAAGATCCCGTCTTAACGAAAAACGCCTTTATTTTAATGATTGTCACCCCATCACGTGCATCGTATCCGTGACACTCTTTCCCCTATTTCGGTTCTTTGAACTTTTCAAAGTCCTCTTATCTGGTACCGATGCTCCAGAAGAATGCTGATTCATGTAGTGTATGCTGTCTATTATATATCTGTTATATCTTCACTACTGTGTATTAACAATAAAATGCAGTCTTTGGTTCGTCTTCCCTCACACTATTTTCTGTATCACAGCTCTCCAGTTTCAATTATTAGTAATTGTCATCCTGAGATATTTAGTTGAATCGACAACCGTTAAATCTGTGTGATCTATCGTCTAATTGAAATTTAACGAACCTTATTCTCCACATGTGGAAGATTTCATACCTTCACCTGACGCTAGTGATGCAATGGGCATGCACGTTTGCAATAATTCTTTGTCCATTCTAGGCTTTCACTTCATCTGGAACCTCTTCCGTGTCGACCGGGCGTTAAACCTGTAATCTTCCTCCTCCCTAGATGTCACATCGAGCCAATTTAAGCTGTCAGAAAGAAGCGGGTTCGCATTAAACATGTGTAAGACTGAAGTCTTGGTCACGAAAGTCTTATTTAAATTCCTGTATTTTCCCAAAATTTCTTTACCCCTAAACATCGGTCTTCTTTCGTTAACGAAGACACACCATATCCCTATTCTAGTCACTAGCTACTGATCAATCCTCTAGATATTGACCTATTCTTGATATGTTAAACCTCACAGAAAAAGAATACGAGCATCAGAAGACCTACGAAGTGAGCGCACAAACTGGAAACTACAAAACGAGTGTAACTGCATTTAGCGCAGAAACACCGCGTCACTGATATGCGAGACTATTATCCAGTCTGACTCGTAATATTGTCATCTGTTTCCCGTTTTACCCTATACTGTACAATATGAACCGTGAAAATGTGTTTTATGAGCTCAGGTCTTGAAAATAACTTATGTATTGAAAGTTTAAAAGAACATGAGAAAGAAGGGACTAACTAAAAGATGTCCAATAAAGAAATCAGTATGTAGCATTCCTATTCAGTCAAGCTACTTATTCATTCAGACTAAGATCTGTAAGCAAGGTGTCAAACACCTTTAAAATACATTTGCCGAATAATCGACTGATAAACACACAGGTGATTCTGCTTTGAACAACGGGTAGTTGGAAAATAAAGTAATGTTGCACTACGCTAAAAAGTTCTAAGAGTCCAGTGCCGTAATTCTGAAACAAAATCATTCATATGACATAAAAGAAATGTAGATAGAAAGAACCAGAAGATAGGGAACAAAACGTTTAAATTCGCCCAACGATTTTAACAAAACCATTTGTGGCTGGTTAAACATATATGCTTGTCTTCGACATCTCGTGACACGACCTGATTCTGAAGAGGCGACAGAGGGAACTTATTTCATTCTTGTCGTTCCGTCATGTTACGCTAAGAGTACGAAAATCCGCTAAGTGCAGTCTCTGTCGCAGCTAATTTGAACGTTCACTCTAGTACCATTGCATGTTGCAATTTTGTGTTGCGTAGTCTCATTGATCCGCGTATTTTTTGATTTGTTCGTGTCTTCATAAATTTCGTGATTTCTATATAATGCTGTGATATGCGTCCGGTACGATAACAGACACGTAATATTTCAATAAATTTGCAAAAAAACTGTCGTGTGCGTTCTGTACCACGTTAGACACAGAAAAAGGGTTCAGTAGTTGTTTAAAAAGTTCTATTAATAGTAGGACAGAGAATGAGATGTAACGTTGGAAACATCGAGACTTTATATTAGAATAACAATGGTATATGTTTCACCTGAAGTCTAGGAAGCGAACGTTCTTGTGATAAACGTGTATGATACAACTTAACTGTCAGCAAGTAATACTCAGCCAACTAGCTTTAATATTACTTGTTTCGAGTTGTGTTTCGTAATAAGAAACGGTCCACCTGTAACAGTTACAAAAACAAAATAAATGCTTAAAACGTAATAAAATGAAAATAATCAGAAATGTTGTACTAAAGAAATAAATGAAGGTATGAATAAAATGAGAACATTGTGCGTTGAGATGATGTGGTTTACGTTCCCCAAAAGGAACCATTTTTGGTTTCAACTTGTCATTCTCACTAATGGCAAAGGGCAAAGTATATTATACCTGTAGTTCCAGTGCATTTTCTGCGTGAGGGTGAATGCATGCTTGTATTTGTCCTTGCAGTTCATTGCACAGGCGCATATTGTTGTTGTTGTTGTTGTTGTTGTGATGGTGGTGGTGGTCTTCAGTCCGAAGACAGGTCTGCTGCAGTTCTCCACGTCTGTTATCCTGTGCATGTTTCAATGGCTCTGAGCACTATGGGACTTAACTTCTGTCATTAGTCCCCTAGAACTTAGAAATACTTAAACTTAACTAACCTAAAGACATCACACACATCCATGCCCGAGGCAGGATTAGAACCTGCGACCATAGCAGTCGCTCGGTTCCAGACTGTAGCGCCTAGAACCGCTCGGCCACCCCGGTCGGCCTATCCTATGCATGTTTACTAATCGTTGCATAGCTATTGAAAGCTACATCTGCACTTGCGCCTGCTTACTGTAGTAAACATTAATGTTCCTCTACAATTTCCTCATTCAATAATTATCATCTGCTTCATGCCTCAAAATGTCTCCTGGTGCTATCACGTATGTTAGTCAAGGTGCGTCATAAAGATCTTTTCTCGCCTCTTCTATCCAGTAACCTTTCTTCAAGTTTTTCTGTAACATGACATTTCAATAGCTTTTACGCTTCTTTTGTCAGAAGTCTTTGTCGTCCATATTTGACTTCCAAATAAGCCTTAACTTCATACACGATTTCCAGAAGACACATTCTAACAGTTATATATCAATTATGTTTTAAACAAATATATTTTTCAGAAACGTTGTTGCTGTTATCTTCGTTTTATGACCCGTTTACTTTCACCATCGTCAGTTATTTTCCTGAAAAATAAAAAAAATCTATCTATTACTACTACACCTCGCAGTGTCATTCCCTCAGTGCATACGACGTAATTCGACAGTATTCCACTTCCCTCGTTTGAGTTTTTTTGTTGTGCATCTTATAATCTGCTTTCAAGACTTCATCCGTTCTGTTCAACTGATCTTCAAAGACCTCCGTTTCTCTTGCAGAGTTTTAATGTCGTCGGCAAAACTTAATTCCTTCTTCGTTATCTTCAAATCTTTGTTAAAAATTCTCCTTAGTTTTCGTCTTACTGTATGCACAGCATGATTGAAACGACGGGTAAGTTTCAAGCTCGCCTGACGATCTTCTCGAATCTTGCCTCCCTTGTGACAGCGTAAAAGGTAGCGTACATGTTGCAGATAATTTTCGCTCTCTGTGTTTTACCCCAGGTAACTTAAAAATTTCAAAGAGTGCATCCCAGACAATACTGTCAAAAGTTCCTTTTAAATAAATAAAAAAATTCCATATATCTTAATTTTATCCATATTTCACAGCTTCCAACGTGATTGTATTCAATACACTGGAGGTATGTATTGAGAAACGAGTTCAGTCACAACTTCTCCTGTTTTATTAATTAAATACACGATGCATTTCGGACCCTGTGGGTCGATCATCATATGTAATTTGTCTTAATACATGCTTCATTTCTTCTCTTGAATGAGGTGAAATGCATATTCCTGTCACGAAATGGGTTAATGTTAGGTTATGAATTTCGTAAATCAAACGCGGAAAATACGTACGAGGTAGTGGAGAAGATGAACTATGTAAACTTACCACATAATCCAAGAAAAGCGATTTTAACTTTTTAGCACCAGCAAACATTGTTTTTTCTCCATCGTTTTTGTACATGTCACTTCATTCATGTCACGAAAACGATGGAGGAAAGAATGTTCGCTGGTGCTAAAAAGTTAAAAACGCTTTTCTTGGATTATGTGGTAAGTTTACACTGTGCATCTTTTCCACTATTTTGCGTATATTTTCCATGTTTGACTTACGAAATTCATAACCAACCATCATACCATTTTGTGACAGGAATATGCATTTCACCTCATTAAACGCATGTTTTAAGACAAATTACACATGATGATGGACCCACAGGGTCCGAAATGCATCGTGTACTTAATAAAACACGAAAAGTTGTAACTGAAGGCGTTTTGTAATTCATACCTCCAGTCCATACATCTTGGTTTGCTTTTCTTCAACCTTCTTTTTACAATAATGTGCCGTAGGGGTGATATTACTTCGTGTATTCATCAGTTTCTCCGGAACTCAAACTGATATTGTCCAAGGTTGACTTTTACTAGGCGATCCATTCTCCTGAAAATGATATGTATTAGTATAACGTACCCATGACTTACCAAGCTGATAGTTCAGTTATACCATATGACAATATATCGCCAAGTGCTTTTGTTTTACATTTGTTTGTTACAGGAAGATTTACACAGATAGGGCTACCTGTGGGAGTACGCGTGAACTGCGGGAAGTTCTTGGGGCCCTGGATCGAAACATGGTTTAATATGGGCATTCAAACATTTTAGCACTCAAAAATCTACATCCGCTTCAACCCATCTCCAGCTGACATAGTGGCAGTGGAGCTAACCTTTAGCCCGTTTATTACGAGGCTTAGATCAGTCAATGCGACGTTAGACGCCCCTACCCAGACTCGAGCCTCGCCAAACGCTGTCGCCGACATTTCGCTCTGCATGTTAGCGCTGTTTACCGTGATACCAGCCTGTAGACAGTGCCGTCCTTTCTGTTCCCTTCGCTTTGGCCGGCCGCGGTGGCCGAGCGGTTCTAGGCGCTTCAGTCCGGAACCGCGCGATCGCTGCGGTCGCAGGTTCGAATCCTGCCTAGAGCATGGATGTGTGTGATGTCCTTAGGTTAGTTAGGTTTAAGTAGCTCTTAGGGGACTGATGACCTCAGATGCTAAGTCCCATAGTGCTCAGAGCCCTTTGAACCATTTTTGAACCTTCGCTTTGCCAAATACGTTCTACAGTGCTACGCTTCTATGCGTATCAGCGTCACCAAGAGTTTACGCACCTCTGTACAACTTCACTCTTTAGCCGGATTTGGTAGCAACGCTCTAGGCGACACCTACTGTCATCGCATTTGTACGCTTACCGCGGAAGGATGGAAGCGAAAGAAATGAAATGTTTCTTCTATGTTGCTCTGGTCATCAGCACAAAATCTGTTTCTTGCTCCGTATCTACTTGCGGAAGGGATACCGTTGCCGTGTGTGCTTTCTTCATGCATCCTCTCGTACGTTTTTTTACTACTGATTTTATTTCAGATCGGCGACGTCTCTGTCGTTCCCCTAACACCGTAAGAACCTTCGGCAGTCCAGCAGCGAGGCAATTGGCATGCGTCGTTAGTAGCTTCTAATGAGTTTCCTTTGTAGACTGTGTGCTTTTCAGCGGTGTGAGAAACGAAGGAATACAGCTTGCCTTGTCTGCAAATAATAATTGTTTTGTTCGTTGCATCTCACGGGTTTCCCGTATTGTTCCCGGTTAGAAACCTGGAATTTTCGCTGTGGTTGTTCCCAGGCAAATGTCGGTAACGTCGCTTTATGAATGCCAAGTCCGTATTCCCAGCAACTCCTTCCTTGACGGTATGGTGGGGTACGCCGTCCTTAATGCCCCTGCTGTAACAGCACGTGTTCCTCTGATTGTGCGACTATCGGCGCCGACTAGTGCTACAGCGCGTACGAGTTTCGTTGCGTTATCTAACGGGGAAACAAAATATTTTATTCTCGAAACAGCCATGTCGACTGCGTGGCTCTGAAAATTGTTGAAGGAAATCGATGGACGAATGTACTCCTTGTCAAAACACCTGTGATAATGCTTCTAAGGTCACTAGGAGCGATTAAAATGCATACCCATTTTGCATCAGACACAGACATACTAAAAACAAATCTACAGACCAAATCCACAATGCGAGAACATGCCGGTAGAAGAAAAATGCTATTGTCTTGAATTTTAATGGGTCCCTATACATAATGACTTGACTCGCTTTTCTCTGCGTGGACAATACGTACTGGATTATTCAATCCCCACAATACGAGTCGAACGTTCCTTTCTTGCTTCAATAATGGAAGGACATTGCAGCCTGTCAGACCTAGAACGCACCTATTTTCTAGTTTCCCGTTTTCTTTTTGGTTAAGAATTCAACTGATCTCTGAAGACATCGAGTTCGTGCCTGAAACTATTTTACATATACATACAGCCCTTTAAGAATACGACAAAGTTGGCATGTATATCATGTTCATTTTACCAAGGAGGGATGTTCCCCTTCGGTTTATGGGGTGTTCCATACGGCGTCCGGTATCGACAACAATACAAGTTTCGTTTCTCGCCACAGTTAAAATGTTTAAATGTATTAATTTGTGCTCCGGATCGACAGTCGGAGTGAATATCTTGAAAGACATATATTGTATACAATGTTACCAATGATACATTTACCAATGCGACATTTAACAGTTGTGGTTCTGTTGCAGAAGTGCTTGAGTGCAGAGATGTCCATCACAAACTGAACAAAAAAGATATTATAATTAATGGCGGGAAAATGATGTCCTTCCAAAAGAAAAAAGTGTAATTTTACGTTCGTAGTCGACTGAGTGCATTCGCGGTAATCATGTGCAACATTCACTTTAGGGGTTATTCACACACAAAGAGGAATCGTGTCGCTGTTGGAAATGTTTCCGTTCCACTGTCAATAAATATACCTCGAGCGAAAAGTGCTCCAGAACAATTTCATGGTGCTCTATTCGTTTAGAACATAAACACTGACTTTCAGAAGGATTTTGTTCGTAATGACAGCCGAAAAGATAGTTTTCACTGACAGCGAGCATTGCATGAAACAGCCCCTGGGTTGTCTCTGTTCTGTCTGATTTCATGTATAACTGACACAAATGAAATTTAATGGCACCCAAAAGTTCTTAGGTGAAACGTTTATATACACTACTCTCGCGCTTTCGTAATTACCTAACGTATTTCTGTCGTACCACATTAGTTCTTTTCTGGCTTTCTAATGTTGCACGTTCCATTCAGTACGATGGTATGATCCGTATACTTCGCTGCATATAAAAATTCTTTATACCTGCATCGATCTTTCATGTTAGCAAACCTCAACTGTTGAAAAGTTTCCACTTACAGTGTCCCGTCTTACGAATAACTTAAATCGGAGCGACACAGAGAGAGTGTTAGGAATACTGCTATGCTGTGTGGCACTCGCAGCAGATAGGACTGTCGGAGAACATCGGTCAAAGAAGGGCAGCCCATTTTGTGTTGTCGTAAAATAGGGGACAGAATGCCACGGATATGATACGCCAATTGGGGTGGCAATCGTTAAAACAAAGGCGCTCTTCGTTGCGGCTGGATCTTCTCGTGGAATATCAGTCACCAACTTTCTCTCTACAGCGCGTAAATATTTTGTTGGTGCCCACCTACATAGCGAGAAACGATCATCATAATAAAAATAAGACAAACCAGAGCTCTCACGAAAGATTTAAGTGTGCGTTTCTCGCGCGCGCTGTTCGAGAGTCGAACGGTAGAAAAATACCTTGAAGGTGGTTAGATGAACCTTCTGCCAGGCACTTAATTGTGAATTACAGTCATGTAAGATGTAGATATGCTTCCGGCGTCTGCTTCGCATCTTTCATCTTGCATAGTCTCGCTTCCTGTCTAAGACTATTCTTTCACTTTGTATATCAATATTTCTTCTGATTTTGAGGGAGACTATAGTCTGGTTTGTACATTTTTCTTATCACTACCGCCTTCAATTTATTTATCTGTAATCCAGACCTCGTGCTGACACAATGTCCACTTTGTTCAGTAGTTCTTGTAAGTTTTCATTATTTTCCGGCGAGGAGCAATAGAATCGAAATGCTTTTAACAGTAACATAGGAAATGCAAATGAGCTTCGTAAGCTGAAGCATCCCAAACTTGGTGAAGGGGTGGAAAGGCGAGATAAGTACACGCAGCAACGTCAGACAACGCTCAGCGCTCGCCAGACCTGCTTGCCCCCTTTACTGTCGTATTTTTATGTGTCATTTGGAGTAAGAGGAGAATGGAGTCAACACGACAGATCGTAAATCACCTAAAGTGCGCATTTATAACTAGGATAAAAGTTATTTTCTTTATTTTTGTATGAGCGTGTTTCGAAGGAGAAAGGAAAGTGCCGAACGGGCGTCGTAAGTACTGTCTGGCGCCAACATTCGGGCAGCCTCGACTTGTTACGGCTGCGGCGACAGCAGTAATTCCACGGGTTATCCACACGCGAGAGCTGCCTGGCTGCAAGTGGTTCACCGAAGCGGCGGAAGGAAGAAAATGTACGCTCACCTATTGGCGAAAACCCCGATGCAGAAATGAATGCCCGTTGCACAGATTCGACAGACAGTCGTTCTTCCCGCGAACCATACGCGACTGGAACAGAAAATGGAGGTAATGACAGTGGCACGTAAAGTGCCCTCCGCCACACACCGTTGGGTGGCTTGCGGAGTATAAATGTAGATGTAGATAAATATGCTCTGCACACTAGTCGTGAAGTGGCAAAGACACACTGCATGCGAGAAGTAGCTACGACAACTGTGAAAGACTGCGTCACTAACACGGCTAATCCTCGAGATTTATTATTTAGGAAGCGAAGATGGTAACTAAAGAGTACTAGTAGGGAAGAAGGTTTTGAGAGCAATAAATTACAATATTAGATTACTCCCTTTAATTTTATGTTTATATTTGCAATTTTGTTTACGAGTGTAGGCTCAGAGTTTCAACACTTATCGTCGGAGGTTATAATGCTGCCAGCCATAAGTGGGTGCAACAGTGTCGGTGCATACGTTTTCGCTTTAAAACGTGCGAAACGTACTTTACGTGGAAGCCTAAGTTTAAAGCTGGTGAGCTACACTCACTTGTAGCTCAATTTGGCGGCGTTTTCAAATTCTGTACTGGAGCTAACGAACAGCCGTTTAGTAAATGGGCAAGCAGGCCAATCAGTTCCTACAATTTTGTCGTCACAGAGCTTCCGCACAATTTTTATATCGCTCCAGACGCACTAAAATTTGATGGCTGTATTTTTAGACTTGTGAACATATTATTTCGGCTTACAACTGCCGTGTTATGAAATGTTTGAACTTGAATGACACACTATGAAACGTCCCCCCTTAGAAAAATTATACATGACTGTGTTTAAACTGACACACAATATTTTTAGCGCAGCGGAATCTGACTTTCAATAATTCCTACAAAAGATTGTCCTGACTAACATTAACCTATACCTTTCACAAATCACTTACCTCACAAAAATCTTCGTTACTCGAACTACTGCAATACAGCGAGCGCCACTGCTGCCAGCTAAATAAAAGATTCTAACTACTGAAGGCACTAACTACTGATAGGCATAGTTAGCAAATGAAAGATTTTGATAGAGAACAAACAATGTATTTACCTTACTAGTGTTCAGAAGTCATAATATATATAGCAGTTCATGACATCCAGTCTTTCAAATGTACTGTCTCTGATGGACCGTCCAGATCATCCGCTCTCAAAAATCCGCCATCTCACTTCCCCATATCCACCACTGCGGGCGGCTCACCTCCAACTGCACAACGTTAGCCGCTGTTCACATCCAGCTGCCGCTGCCCAACACTACAATGGCAGACAACAATGCAAACTAGCCACAGACTGCACACAGCACAGCCAGTGATTTTCATACAGAGCGCTACGTGGCGTTACCAATAAGAAAACCTAAACAGCCTACTTAACAACTATTCTTAACCAACTCCCCTATAGGGAATCAAAATTAAATTCGTATGGGCCTATGAGGAGCAGTAATCGTGAAACGTAACTTGTAGCCACGCAAAAATATCGGCATGCAAGAATACGGCATGGAACAGAACATTGTTGGAACAGACGATAAGTCACCGAAAAGGTGTCAACAAGAAGTACAGCAGGAGACAAAATTTCTCAGGAAAATCTCTCCGTGCTAGGGACAGACTCGTGGTGACCGGAAGCGTGCAACTATAGCTACCACTTAGTAGCGGAATAAATCAAGGATTAAGGACGCAGAGAAATGTTCTGCACGAACGACTGTTCTTTCGGAGAATATAAATCCTTACTTCGTGTCACAAACAACAGGATTATCATTAACAACAGTAGAAAATATCCATTTTCCAAGGGAAATGATCAGACGTATCAAATAACAGTTATTCGTGAAATTATTTAATGTTTCAACAGGCAATAGCGAGAATTTAAAAATTAGTATTGCAACACTTACTGGTATTATCAGTCGGGGTACGTTTTGCAATACTCAAAATAATACTGGTGATGATGGCCATAGCACTTCCTGCTTACAAGATGCAGCGCGGCTTCCAGATAATGAACCGATCAGCCAGCCAATGGCTCATTTTAGTTCGCGGTTTACAGTTTGTGTTACTCTGGACTGGGAAACGTTATATTCCACATACAGTTCTCAAGTTCTGAACACCACCACGATTTAAATAGCTGTTACTTTTCTTTATCACACTGTACCGCTGGTCTGATAAAACAGCTCGTGACTTATCGTTATAAGTTACCAAGACAGCGCAAACGGTTTTCGGAGACAGTAGCTACTCTCCAAGCCACTCGTAAATTATGAGTTTTACTATATCTCATCGGATGTCTCTACGTATTTTTAGATCGTCTGACTGCAAAAAGAAAACGAATGCTGTAATTCGACATACAGCCCGTCACTCAAGACACTGTGTAAATATCCAAGTAGAATTTTTCGCCTTTTTCGCTTTTCGTACGAGTGCCCCATCAAGAAATCCGCCATTACAAGGTAGACTACCAGCGAAACAGGTACGTTTCTGGCGCTGCACATGTTGTTAATTTTTTTGCTCTAATAACGTATCATCTATTGCACGCTCTCTGTTGTCAAAATGGCAAACAAGCGTAGAATTTCAAAATTTAGTTAGATAACAATCCAAATGAAAATCGAAGAGATATGGGAGGTAAAGCGAAATTTGCTGTTAAAAAAATGGATCAAAGTAGGAGGGGCCGTAGACGCACGTTTCCTACCTACCAAAACACAGCCATAAATTTGGTCGAAAAGTTAAAAAAACCAGGGAAGAAATTTGAAAACGGTGGAACTAATACTGTATTTGCAAGTGTATAATATTGAGATAAAACAACACTAAGGCAAAGTGTGTTGTTAAAGCTTCCGAATAGTCTTAACACTATGCATATTGATAGATGTTAGATTGACGAGAATCTATAGAAACAGAAAGTTGAAAATTTACACGGTACAATGCAAAAAGTTGGGTTAGGAACCAAAGCGTTTGGAGTTACAGAAATATATTACAAACAGTCACAGCGAGCAGTAAACAAAGCACCTGTAAATGCAAGACATTAGCTACAGCGAATATTCGTGCGATAGCTCACTGAAATAGCTTCACACTTCCGAAACGCAACATACAATGGGGGATCATCTCATATAATACCCGATATACTTAAAACGTTTCCCTGCTAGGCGCACGCGTCGCGATTAATTCGTCGTGCTTTCACCGGAAACCATTTTCTCCGATTAGCCGTCGTAGATTAGCTGCAGGACGTAATCCCGTTGGCGCTGTTGTTGCTTTTTTACCTTAGCCGTAGAATGGCGATGCCGTTTGTGTTCAGAGTCAAGTGCGGATAGGGGCTCTTCATTTGTCCCGGCAATGGTATTTTAAAAGCGTCATAAGTCGCGCCCCGATAGGCCCCCGGCGCGGCAGTAAAGATAGGCGCGAATGTGCTCCAGAAATCAGCGGACGCTAAACGAACCATTGTCTCCGCCGTAGGTGTGCCAACCATGCCGCCGCCACTGATGGGGCACGAACTACCTCGCTAGCTCTCTACACTTCTCCTCAACCTCCTGCAATTAATTAAGTGTAGTGATGACGTGTGTCAGCGGCTGCGAACTTCCCTTTGCTACTAGCATGCAAGCTGTGTTCGAACAGTGACGGGAATTTTGTAATGTCGCGTGTTGTAATAGTATTATTCGCAAGGCTTTCTCGTTGTTTCCAGGTAAACATGTATGCGCACATTGTTCGCCGTATCGCATATTTAGCCTGTTGTCGACTATCGAGGAGGTTACATGCATTTTCGAAGTATCAGCGATTATTTTGAATAAAAATGGATAAGAGAATTTGTCTTAATTTTATGACTTATACAGTCCAGTACAGCCGTTTGAAAACGTGTTTGCTATAAAGGTATGCAACAGGGTAGTCACAGTAAGGGGTACTTACGTCGGTTTGGCCGACGTCTATCCTGCCTCTCTGACCTGGTTCGATCCTCATTCACGTGTTTGTGAGGGTTAGAGCAACATGGTTGAGTATACATTTGCAGAATACATCGACCCGAACCTTTGGTATGGTGAAGCTCACGGTAATGGAACAGCCGCTCGTCACCTTTATAAAGATCGTTATCCACAACTTGGCTCCATCGCATACCCTTTTCACCACAATTGCGCAACGTCTTCCGGAAAGGGTACCTTCACCTCAGCAGACATGACGGAGGTGCTAAAAGGAGTTGCCGAACACGCGAAGTGGAAGAGGCTGAAATGCATCACATTGAAGAGAACCCGCCAACGAGCACAGAGCAATTTCTTTGGTTATTAATGAGTGGCATTGTAAAACAAGTGATGTACTGGGCCACGCCTAATAAATTACTTCTAAAAATTGTCGCGTTACCAACATGTCTTCAAATGGTACCCTTCTGGACATGGGTTCCAGTTCAAAATATTATCTACTCAGTGCCCTCTAAAAGTTCCATATGTTATCAACCGATGAAAACGTGGTACAAGTGAAAGAAACGATCATAAACGATCACCGAATCGCAGTGAGGCCGCTGATATTGCTGGCAAATCAACTGACTCATACTTCGTAATTTTTCGGATGTTTTGCACACGAAACGTGCCACAAAAAATTGTCCAAAAATTGTTAAATTTCGACCATCAAAAGCGGCGAATAGCAAGTACCTCCGGAGTCGCTACTTTGTGTCAGCTACGGTGCAGAACTATTAAACGTGTGGTTAACATTTGATGAAACATGGATATACGGGTACCAAGTCTATTTTTAGAGATCAATTTTCGGCGAGTCTGTTATGAGTAAAGCAAGAATTGTCCCAGTGGAAGTATTCTGCGTTTCAAAGACCGAAAGACGTTGACAAGTGCGGTCAGATGTGAAGGTTATCCTCACTGTGTTCTCTGATTTTAATGCCACAGTGCACCATGAGCGCTTGCAACAAGCTGTGATCGTCAACAAGGAGTATTATTTAGAAGCTCAACGCCGTTTACGTGAAACAATCTGGAAAAAAAATCTACGCCCGGATTTGTGGCGGAACAATTCCTGGCTTCCGCATGACGATTACGCATCTTCTCACACTTCGTTGCTCATTCGTGAATTTTTGGCCGGAAACAATACTGTGACGATGCCCCATCCCGACACAGTCTAATGCGAGTTTTTCTGTTCCCAAAATAAAGAAAACCTTAAAGTGCTGTGCTTTTACAAACAAAGATCAGGGAAATTCCAAAGACAAACTCCAGAAGCGTTCTGAGGATTGAAAAATGCGGTAGCGCCATTGCGTTAAATCTAATGGGGACTGCTTTGAAGGGGGATAACACTGATATAGACGAATACGCGAAATTCTTTAAAGAATGCAGTTTTTAAGCACATCTGCACAATTACCTAACGGCAGTTTGCTTTTTGTTCTTTCACTTATTTCGGAAATCGCCAGATCGTGCGTACTAATCCCCTATGGCATCATCCATACCCTCATTTTGTGGATACCCTCATTTTGTGGCGATGTCTACATGAACTATACCCTTATAACAACGAGGCTACATCTCGTTGTATTTACCGTCATCTAGAGTTTACTGAAGAGCTTAGGTTTTCCGCACTTCCTTGCAGAAAAGCTTAAGTGTTCCAAGCATTCAAAACATACCACACATGTAATTTTCTTCGTCTATCGTGCATCTGAATAGACGAATGTTCAGGTGGAATACATATATTTTGGTGCTGTATCCGACAGTGATTCCTCAGGTAATTAAAGATGAAACAATAAATATAGGTTACAGCTGTATACTCTGTCAAGCTACGAGAGATGATAGCCATGTATCCTAATTCTGCCTGCACTTTTCCAATGTTGGGTCTCCTCCTTATCATCTCTGTTATCCAATCCGTATATATTACAAAATTAGTGAGCAAATTTGTCACAACGTGATACTGTCCTAGTAAGCAAGTCAATGGAAACTGCATTAGGATCTGTTTAAGATACTAAGTGAAGTTTAGATATTTGTACGTGTTGAGATGGGGCATAACATGGAGAAGGTTGTGAGCACATTTTCACCTTCGTAGAAAAGCAGCAGATAACACAGTCTGTTTGAAAGTATATTTCGGTTCCGCGCCACTCACGACAAAAAGAAAAAATCTTCTTTCTAAGGTTCTTTTGAGTGGACGGAGAGGAGAAGAGGGTATACTGACAGAGGCATCGTCTTAGGAAAGATGGAATGATCGCAAAATTCTTTTGGTGTAATACGAGGTGCATTCAAGTTCTAAGGCCTCCGATTTTTTTTTCTCCGGACTGGAAAGAGATAGAAACATGCGCATTGTTTTAAAATGAGGCCGCGTTCATTGTCAATACGTCCCAGAGATGGCAGCACCGTACGGCAGATGGAATTTTACCGCCAGCGGCGAGAAGGAGGACTGTTTTAAATACTTAAAATGGCGACGTTTTCCTTACTTGAACAGTGTGCAATCATTCGTTTTCTGAAATTGCGTAATGTGAAACCAATTGAAATTCATCGACAGTTGAAGGAGACATGTGGTGATGGAGTTATGGATGTGTCGAAAGTGCGTTCGTGGGTGCGACAGTTTAATGAATGCAGAACATCGTGTGACAACAAACTGAAACAACCTCGGGCTCGCACAAGCCGGTCTGACGACATGATCGAGAAAGTGCAGAGAATTGTTTTGGGGGATCGCCGAATGACTGTTGAACAGATCGCCTCCAGAGTTGGCATTTCTGTGGGTTCTGTGCACACAATCCTGCATGACGACCTGAAAATGCGAAAAGTGTCATCCAGGTGGGTGCCACGAATGCTGACGGACGACCACATGGCTGCCCGTGTGGCATGTTGCCAAGCAATGTTGACGCGCAACGACAGCATCAATGGGACTTTCTTTTCGTCGGTTGTGACAATGGATGAGACGTGGATGCCATTTTTCAATCCAGAAACAAAGCGCCAGTCAGGTCGATGGAAGCACACAGATTCGCCGCCACCAAAAAAAACTTCGGGTAACCGCCAGGGCTGAAAAAATGATGGTGTCCATGTTCTGGGACAGCGAGGGCGTAATCCTTACCCATTGCGTTCCAAAGGGTACTACGATAACAGGTGCATCCTACGAAAATGTTTTGAAGAACAAATTCCTTCCTGCACTGCAACAAAAACGTCCTGGAAGGGCTGCGCGAGTGCTGTTTCACCAAGACAACGCACCCGCACATCGAGCTAACGTTACGCAACAGTTTCTCCGTGATAACAACTTTCAAGTGATTCCTCATGCTCCCTACTCACCTGACGTAGTGACTTTTGGCTTTTTCCAACAATGAAAGACACTCTCCGTGGCCGCACATTCACCAGCCGTGCTGCTATTGCCTCAGCGATTTTCCAGTGGTCAAAACAGACTCCTAAAGAAGCCTTCGCCGCTGCCATGAAATCATGGCGTCAGCGTTGTGAAAAATGTGTACGTCTGCAGGGCGATTACGTCGAGAAGTAACGCCAGTTTCATCGATTTCGGGTGAGTAGTTAATTAGAAAAAAATTCGGAGGCCTTAGAACTTTTGAATGCACCTCGTACAGGAGAGCTCATGGATACAATGAAGTACGATGACAGCTTGGGAGCACAGACCCACTGTTTTGGCTCGCTAAAGCAGAAAAAAACACTGTGAAGAGTAGCACTCCTGGGATACAATCGTCCTTCAGAAGAAATTCGTCAATCTGAGGAAGTTAGGGTCTCAGTATCCACTCTGATGGCGGATGACGACTCGCATCTTTTCACATTCGGGTAGCTTGCGTACTGGCACCCGCCCAGCCGTGCTTCATCCACATGGAGTTATAGGTTTATTTATTTTGAAATTCGATGTGGGTATTAAAGAGAGGAAAACTAGCTGGTGCGACAGAGGCAGGAAGTGAGTGTAACCGTGCGGAAAATCGGGAAGAGCGCCATCTTTAGCCGCAGCAACTGTCAACAACGACTCTAACTGTTCACAGAAAGGCTTGCAGCCAGTGTGCGTTAAGTACAATCCACTACATTTCGACTGGGCACTTGCCAGTCGCCATCAGGCCATGCGCGTTTCCCGGTCAGGCACAAATTATCATACGTCACTAGAGTTGCAAAAAAGACGTAGGCTACAGTAGATTATCGTAAGTATCCGTAGACTAGAATAGTTTTGCTAGCAGCATTGACCAGTTAGGATAGTAACGGCGTTACCTGTGCGTCAGGTGTGTTGCACACCTATCGGGCATTACCTCATTTTGATCGCTTTTTGCGTATAGGATCAGTGTCTTGCCACACGCCCTTAGAAAATGGAAGCATTGAACCGTCAAGAAAGTGAGTGAAGATATAAAAAGGGCCCCGTATCCTGCGGAACATTTTTCGTCTACCTAGTTACCAATCTGTCTGTTACTAAAAAATAAACAGTATTTGTAGCGAAACTCCAGTTATCTCATTTTAATCAGGTTTTATTCGAAAACTGGTGTGTGATGTGCAACAGATGGATGTTGTAGTAAAAATTAAAAAAAACATACAGATTTATCATATAGAGCTAGAAAACGCAATTTCCTCAGAAAAAGGCAAAATTAAAAAAAAGCAAAACAAACAAAAAAACAAACATCGCTTCAATACTTCGTCGAGTTTATATAAAACATGTTTCTGTTATTCATAAACAACTTTCGCACTTATCAATATTTACAGGAATGTCTTACCATTGATCATGATGGAGAGCGTTTTACGGAGTGCAACATAAAAACAGTAATTACATTATTATTTTTTGGTTGTTCATGTCAATTCAGAAGTTACGCAATCAACTTGTTTCTATTACTTACCAAATGCAATTTATATTTTGTAAGTATATAAAATACACAATGGACTAACACTGAAGGGCGGCCGCGGTGGCCAAGGGGTTCTAGGCGCTTCAGTCCGGAACCGCGCGACTGCTACGGTCGCAGGTCCGAATCCTGCCTCGGGCATGGATGTGTGTGATGTCCTTAGGTTAGTTAGGTTTAAGTAGTTCCAAGTTCTAGGGGACTGATGACCTCAGATGTGCTCAGAGCCATTTGAACTAACACTGAACAATGTTCGGTTGTAATTATGTGAAAAAGCAACAAACAAACAAGAAACGAAGTCGTCGGTTCCCAGTTTCCCTCTCACAGATTCATTTATGTTCTTTCCCTAGCAGTACCACCAATAGTACCGCTAATCCTACAATTTACTATGTCATTTATGTATGTACTGTACCAAAGCTAACGACGAACCGTAGTTTTGAAAGGTCGCAACTATGTATGTCATAGGTAGTACATCTATACGTAACACAGCCCCAAGATGTTCGCATTCAGTGAATTTACTTCGAATTGATTTCGGACGGCTATTAATCGTCACTAATGCCTGTTCATCCAGACATGAAAGTAAAAAAAAAGGATTCTTTATTAATGGAGTACTAAAAAGATGTTACTATGGTCAAAATTTTTCTTTCATCATACTCCACTGAATTGGCGGTGGAGGTGAAATGTTTGGCAACAGCAGACTTGGCGAGTAGAGAAAATGCGTGCGCAGCGTTGACGTTGGGTGTAGCTTTCTTCAACGGTGCGCGTGGTTTGGGCTGTCTAGGCCATGCCATACTGGCAAGGTGTACTGTACACTTCGGGCATCTTCTTTTACTGAATGCAGAAAGTCTGTAATTTTAGGTGGTGGACGGAAAATCACATTCACCTGAAATTTAAAAAGGATTCATGCTATCTTAAACGAAATATTGCCGTCAACGGAAAAAAGCGCTAGGGAATTTCCTGGTTCTTGGTTGTAATTGACTTTTTTTTGAGTCATCAGCCTTTTGACTGGTTTGATGCAGTACCCCACGAATACCTTTCCTGTACGGACGATTTCATCTCAGAGTAGCAACTGTAATCTACGTCCTCAATTATTTACTGCAAGTATTCCAATCTCTGACGTCTTCTACAATTTTTATCCTCTACAGCTCCCACTAGTACCATGGAAGTTATTCCCTGATGTCTTAACAGACGTCCCATCTTCTCGCCGATTCTGCAGAAAATGTCTTCATAATTATTATCAGTCCACATAATTTTCAACATTCGCCTGTAGCACCACATCTCAAATGGTTTGGTTCTCTTCTGTTGCGGTTTTCCCACAGTCGATGTTTCACTACCGTACAATTTTGTGGTCCAGACGTACATTTTCAGAAATTTCCTCCACAAATTAAGGCCTATGTATGACACTAGTGGACTTCTCTTGGCCAGCAGTGCTGTCGTTGCCATAGCTAGTCTGCTCTTTATGCCCTCCTTGCTCCGTCCATAGAGGGTTACTTTTGCTGCCTAGGTAGCAGAATTCCTTAATTTTGTGAACTTCGTGATCCCCAATCCTGATGTTAAGTTCTTCGCTGCTCTCATTTCTGCTGCTTCTCACAACTTTCGTCTTTCTTCGATTTACTCTCAATCTATATTCTGTACTCATTAGATTGTTTACTCCATTTAACAGAACCTGTAATACTTTTTCACTTTCACTGAGGATAGCAACGTCATCAGCGAATCTTATCATTAATATTATTTCAACTTGTGTTTTAATCCCACTCTTGAATCTAGCTTATACTTCCGTCATTGCTTCTCGGATGTATAGTCTGGTCATTGTTGCCGGAAGACTACTTCCCTGGCTTACACCCTTTTTAACCCGAGCGCTTCGCGCGTAGTCTTGCAGTGTTATCGTTCTGTCTCACACATGTTTCCCTAACCTTACACCTTTTCCCAGGTCGACAAATCTTGTGGACGTGTCTTTATTTTTCTTCAGCCTCGCTTCCGTTATCAACCGCAACGTCAGAACCACTTCTCTGGTTCCAACAGTTCCAAAAGTAAAACTGATCGTCATCTAACAGATCTTAAATCTTCTTTTCCATTCTTCTGTTCTCGTCAGCAACTTCGATGCATGAACTGTTAAGCTTATTGTTCGATAATTCTTGGACTTGTAGGCTCTTGATATCTTTGGAATTGTGTGGATGATATTTTTCCGAAAGTCTCATGGTAAACTGCCAGTTTTATACAATCTACACTCCAACGAGAACAATCGTTTTGCTGCCATTTCTGCAAATGGTTTTAGAAATTCCGATGAAACGTTATATATCCCTTGTACCTTATTTGATCTTTAATCGTCCAAAACAATTTTTAATTCTGATTACAATACTAGATCTCCCATCTTTTGACTCTGGGTCCAGCTCTTTAGGCAAACTGTCTGTGCTCTGTTGGCAAGTGATTTAAGTACACTCACGGTTTGCGATTATTTAAAAAAAAAAAAAAAAAAAAGCTCTCAACACATCTGGCATCCCATCGTATTGCGCGTTCAGGTCAGGTCAACACTGGAGCATTCCGTTCTGAACGGCAACTAATAATGACTTAATCCATACTGATGGTCATTATCGATCGCTTGTAAAACAAAGTCGCACGAAAATCGTAGTATTGACATTGATCTTTAACTTTTGGCCGCGTAGTAATTGTTATGGAGGTTACCCGCAGATGCACCGGCGAATATGCTCATCGTTGCATGGTTTAACCCGCGAAATTAATTTTACAGTTAATATCCGCGGGCAAGCACATTCGCACACACATATCTGTTCATGTTGATCCTTCACGTTTCGCCGTGAGTATGTGCCATAGGTTCCGCTGTCGTATATCTGCCATGGGTTCCGCTACCGTACTTCGCCGCGTGAACAGAAAAATCAAAGATTTTAGTACCCGATGAAGTAGGTACTTTTGAGGCGAAGTTACAAAGAGCAAATCGAGCGATCGTCGTAATCGGGGAACCTCGGCGCATTACTGCGTGCCCCACATAGTAAACAGTAGACAAGTAACGGATGGATAACTTGTACGCGCGTGGGTACACGGTTGGAGGGCAGCCGCAGCCGTCATTTTCGTGATATTATTTATTTATTCGTTTGTTTATTTAGTTTTTTTGTTGAGCTGTCTGAGTTTTTCGGGCGGAGCGCCCGCGGGCCTGCAGTAATTATCGGTGTGCCGGCAGCGGCCGCCGCTTCATTAGTTTTCCAATTTTTCAGCTGGCGAGGCTTTGCCCGCCCCCCGCCCCCCGCGCCGCCCCCGGGGGCGGACAGGCGGCCGCTGCCGTCGCGCTGATTAACGCCGAAATTTTTGCAGTCGCTGTCCCGAATCGCGGCGCGCCGACCGCCGCTGTGCTCGCTACGCTACGCTACGGCCCGGTCCGGGTTCGCCAATTTTTTTTCATTTTTCCCCCGCAGATATTCCGTGCGTCTCTCTCTGTTTCTCATTCTCTTTTTATTATTAAACCGCCGAGTATCGTATTTCTGTCTATGCGCGTGTGTGCCGCTCTCTCTTTCTCTCTCTCTCTCTCTCGTTGTTTCATTTACTCCCGCAACGGCGCATCGCGGAATGAAAATTCGGCCTGCACCAGCGCTCTCTAGTCCTTTTGCTCGTCGCTGTAGTCCCGTGTAGTCCTGCCTGCGTCGTGTGCTCTTACAGCGGCAGCAGACTGCACACTAGGTAACGCAGTACAGCGTTATTCTCCTATTTGCCGCCGCCGCCAGACAGAGTACAACGAATCGACTTCAAAGAATGAGACTTTTTTCCTCATGTTTTCCTTCTGTTTCGTTGACACCGAAGCAACTTAGAATAAAATTTTTTTTTTAAATGTTGAAATGTAAAGCTACAGAAGAATGCTGAAGATCAGATTCATTGGATGTGGTAGCCGAATCGAAATGGAGAGGAAATAAATTTGTGATAAAATATGACTAAAAGAACACTCTCGGTTGGTAGGACACATTCTGAGGTATCTGAGGTCGATTTGGTAAAGGGTGTTAGCATGGGACATGGGGCTTAAAACTGTAGAGAGAGTACAGTAAATACTTTGAAATCGATATACGCTGCAGTAGTTATTCATAGATGAAGAGGTTGGCACAGGATGGACTAAGCGAGCTGCATCAAATCTGTTTTCAGACTGAACGCAAGAACACACATCATCTGACGATGATCCTGACGCGAAAGTTAGCTAAAAGAGAAAAAAAAAGAATGTTCGTGCTTGCTTGCTGCCGTTTCTACAAGAATCATTTAAGCGGTCATTTTTTTCAACGCGCTGATACGTACTGGAGAGATAGAGAAATAGTCTGAAGGTGGTTCGAATACCCTCTGCCAAGCACTTAAGTGAGAGCCACAGAGCAATCACATGTAGACGTAGATGTAAAATCATCCTCCTTTGAGGAGGACTTTCATTCAGCAGTATCTCCAAATGCAATATAAAAAAAATGGTTCAAATGGCTCTGAGCACTATGGGACTTAACTTCTAAGGTCACCAGTTCCCTAGAACTTAGAACTAATTAAACCTAACTAAGGAGATCACACACATCCGCATTCGAACCTGCGACCTTAGCGGTCGCGCGGTTCCAGACTGTAGCGCCTACAACTGCTCGGCCACTTCGGCCGGCTAAATGCAATATAATTCGTTATTCTTTTATAATATACTTGAATCGCCAAAGATAGTCAACGGATGCTTTAATAATGGTCCAAAAAGTAGTTTAATATCGTAACATTAGTAACTAACACACAAGTGGTAACAACGCTCGTCCGAAAGACCAGTTACAATTTTATCTGCGCCTACCGATCTGTGATTCACAGACTGATAGTAGAGACCATCATTACATGTTCAATTTTAAACAGGAACCGTGGCTGGCCACTGCAAGCAGTTTTAAGTTGATGCACACCACCGGTCGAAAGTTTTCGACCACCCATGGAGAAAGCTATTTACTTTGTTTGGATCTACAAACACAGCGTATAAACTAAATAGATCAGCAAAATAAATATTTTGTCTCTCTATCATTAGGTATCATAAAACACGGATTAGATCTTATCGTCTTCAAAGTATCCACCCTTGGCCCCACAACAACTGCACGAACTCTTGACATTCTGGAGACAAGGTTTTGTACTGATTTGTAAACACTGCACACCAAAGTGCCTGTAAATTGTTCCATAGATCTCCAGCATTAGATGACTTCATTTTTCTAACCCCCCTATAAAGTTCATGCCATAAGAGTTAGACTGGATTTGTCAGGTAAATGACTTGTCCAAATCGTATTCTTCATTTCCCCACTTTTCTCTTTTCTATTGACATGCCGTCTGCACTATTTAAAAGCACATTTAGCATCATTGCCCTGCTGCAGAACAAGCCCACGACTAATAAATTTCTTGCCAGATGGAACAGCATTGTTGATCAGTATCCTGGGATATCGTTCCTTCTTTAATCTTCCAGTAACTCTCACTAGATCATTAACATTGCCACTCGCAAACATTTGCCACGCCATGACCGTTTCTTCACCGTTGGCGTTACACACTGCCTCTTCAACAGTTATCGACAACGACGACGAACAAACATTCCACAATGGCTTCCAAATACTTCAAACTTAGAGTAGACCGCGAGAACACGTCGGACCATCGCTGGACACCCCAGTTTTTATATTGCAGCAACACACTAAGATCGTTTCGCCTTATTTTGTTTGCGTAGTAAGAGTTTTTGGCTGCCATGTAACCCTTGCTCGCGGAGACGTTGCACTGTTGAGACCGAGATTGACGCTGTTAGCAAACTGTTTACCTTCTTCGCGAATTTCAGGTGCAGTACGAGTCTTCTCACCTTTACTCTGTACACATGTAAACCAATTTTCCCCGTACCACGTTACTGAGGGTGTTCCAGATCGTGAAACACCTGCATTGGCATCAGTTTTCTTGAAAAATGGTTCAAATGGCTCTGAGCACTATGGGTCTTAAGTTCTGAAGTCATCAGTCCCCTATAACTTAGAACTACTTAAACCTAACTAACCTAAGGACATCACACACACCTATGCCCGAGGCAGGATTCGAACCTGCGACCGTAGCGGTCACGCGGTTCCAGACTGCAGCGCCTATAACCGCTCGGCCACGCCGGCTGGCAGTTTGCTTGAAGCCCTGCAATGTACACAACTGTAGATTGAGCCACTCCAACTTCTGTTGCCGTTGTCCTACTCGAATTGTTGCTGTTATCGTACTAGAATAGCCTTTCTGATGCAGAACTACAATTACAGTTCCTTTTTCGATTCCAGTCCCCTTCTCCCGTGCCATTAGGCGGTAATATGGTATGACCTTGGTCAGGTATACAAACTCACTGCTAGATGCGTAAAACGTACTGCTTACTACACAGATGGCTAAAGAAATGGGGCCTATTCGAATGGAACCGTCTTAGAAAAAGGTCAGTGCTGGTGTGAACACTCATCAGCGCCTCTCTAGGCGAACTAGTCGAATACATAACAGAGGTGCTTGACCTTTACATGTTTATACTTGTTTCATAATCAGAATGGGACACTATAGACTATTCAAAACGTAATCCCCGTTTTAATCACAAATCCATAGTTGTCACAGTTGATCCAAAATGTTTGACCGGTAATGTAGATTGAAATGGTTATTCAGCAATCAGGAGAGTCGCATTGCATTGAGAGCTGCATCATAAAATTCTTCAGTCTCAAGATGTCATCAGAAAAGCACAGTAGCGTTTCGGATTATGGGGACAAACCATCAATTACCGACAATTGCTAATACATCGGTATCCAGCTTGCACACGGATTACTGCTAATGGTAACGAAAATTTATTTCAAGGGAGCGTAAGTAGCGCGAAAATACCTTGAATACCTCAGCGCCTTGCTAGATACGGTCTTATTCCAAGCGGAACGTAGGTCTCGCTTTCCCCGGTGTGGTGACCGGCTCGCGATTTAACGCAGTTAGTTCGAATTCTTGAAACGCTTTGACACTTGCCAATATTTCTTAGTTTTGGCACTTCATCGCTTCGAGGCGCGTCTAACATCAGTGAAAGGTATCGTAAAACACCGAGTACCTACGTCGCCTTCAACGTAAAGGAAACTGATGGAACCCATGTGCGAAGCCCTTCTTTTTAGAATCGATTGAAATTTATGCAGATTCATCCGTAAAACAACGGACTCGCAGTTGGGTAGCGCGGCCTTCAAATTCCCGCCTAGTCATTTTGATTTTCAATCGTTTCTCTCGAAGGTCAATGCCGGACTGGTTCCTTCGAGGAGATGACCTCCTCCTCTACATTTGTCAGATCTGAGCTTGCATCCGAACCAATGACCCGCTGTCAACGGAACATCGAATTGCAACAGCCCTTCCCTTTTTTTTCCCGTAAATGTGCCCCGCGACCGTGATAGCTGCCGGCTCTGCTTTGCACTGGACTGACAGCAGCAAGTCGTAGTCTCCGCGACGTTTTTCGACGTTAGTCAATTTGTGCGATACAAATCACGGACTGTGTTGACAAGTAATATTGATAAACATAATACAACTTTGCATAATATAACTTTATTCGATAATTGTCGCTATGGTCACATTGTGTTGGCGCTTAGAACGGGTAAGCAGATGTCGCACCTTAAGAACTACACAGCACAAAAATACCATGTAAAGTTACGAAGTTGTAGTATAGGCCTATTTGTCAATATTAGTTAACATGTTAGTTTCTTACAAGGGAACCTCCCCATCGCAGCCCCCTCAGATTTAGTTATAAGTTGGCACAGTGGATAGGCCTTGAAAAACTGAACACAGATCAATCGAGAAAACAGGAAGAAGTTGTATGGAACTATGAAAAAAAAAATAAGCAAAATATACAAACTGATTAGTCCATGCGCATGATAGGCAACATCAAGGAGAATGTGAATTCAGGATCGCCGTGGTCCCGTGGTTAGCGTGAGCAGATGCGGAACGAGAGGTCCTCGCTTCAAATCTTCCTTCGAGTGAAAAGTTTATTTTCGCAAAGTTATGATCTGTCCGTTCGTTCATTGACGTCTCTGTTCACTGTAATAGTGTCTGTGTTTTGCGACCGCACCGAAAAACCGTGCGATTAGTAGTGGGAACCTTGTTATTGAAGTCGCGAGCTGTATTTGCTGGATTCATATTGCCCACGGAATACATCTCACGTATTTAATGCACTCTTGTCCAAAGTAGCGAACAGTCAACTGCCAACCAGGGAGCCTCGTTAGCAGGAATACTCTCTCTTCCGTGCGCTGTAGTCGACTGACGTCGTGTGTTTCGATGTTTGTTTAGGTGTAGCGTCCCCATACTACGGCGCAGTTACCTCGCATCGGACGGACGGACGGACAGATAATAATTGTCTGAAAATAAAAAATTAAAGTTTTCAAGATAATAATTGTCTGAAAATAAAAAAAATTAAACTTTTCACTTGAGGGAAGACTTGAACCAAGGACCTCTCGTTCCGCAACTGCACACGCTAACCACGGGACCACTGCGCTCCTAAGCTCACATTACCCTTGATGTTGCCTATCTTGCCCATGGACTACTCAGTTTGTATATCTTGCTTATTTTTTTCATAGTTCCAAACAACTTATTCCTGTTTTCTTGATTGATCTGTGTTCAGTTTTTCAAGGCCTATCCACTGTGCCAACTTATAACTAAATCTGAGGGGGGTGCGATGGGGAGGTTCCCTTGTTAGTACCATCCCCCTGCTTGTTCAGATATTTCGTAGGGTACACGAAAGGAAATATCTTTCAAGGCGCTGTCTTCTATGTCATATTCAAGAAAGTAATTCGGTGGTTTAAGTATGAGCAAGCAATCTCTGTTAGAAAAGTCAGTGTGGCAGGAAAAGTTTTAAATGTTACTCTTATGAAGTGATTAATAGCCGATTTTCAGAACCACTTGCTGTAATATTTTATTATGCAATTCCGAACCACTTTATCAATTGCTATAAATTTATCCGAGTTCAACCACTTAAATGGAAGTAGGAGGAAGGGTTAGAGTTTAACGTCCTTTCGACGAGTAGTTCGTCAGAGACGGAGTTCAAGCTCGAATAGGGGATGAACGAGGAAGGAAATCAGCCACGTTCTTTTCTAAGGAACCATCCCAACATCGGCCTTAAACGGGTTAAGGAAACCGCGCTAAACTTACATCTGGATGGCCAGACGACGAAAAATGCCGAGCTATCGTCTTACTACTGCACCATCTCGATCGTTAGGAAAACGGTGACATAGAATAGGCATACGCTACCAGAAAAAGAAATGGTAATTGCTGAGGTAACTATTTAACGGCGGAAAATGATTTTTCCTGATTGGACTTGTACTGCAAGAGGTAACGACTGAAGTTAGCGATGCTAAAATTTTGAGAAAAAAAGAAAATATTATAAATAGTGTTAGTTTTGTCTTTATTTTCTGCTAAGCAACGTATAAAATTTTATGAAGTTTGCGAGAATTACCAGATTTGGCAGTGTTTCCAAAGATAATGTTTGGCCCTTTGCGTCTTGCAGGGAACTGAAGCACTTAGCACTGCAAGCACCTAGAGATTCCATTAACTGTTACATAAGTTCTCCTCCACTCTTGAATTAGTGATAATAAACGGGTATTATCTACAACACTGACATTTAAAATAACACTCATCGCATCCATACCTAATCGAAGAATGTTTGTTTGTTCTTTAGCTCTGACTGCTGCTTTTTTATTTACACGCTTTGTAATCGTTTCGCTACGCCAGAAGATCAACGTCAGAATTGTGAATTTGATTCTCTTGTTATTCGTCGCCAGATTTCTTGTAAGGCACCGTCCAACTCCATGAAGCGAGTCAATACAGCTACACGGGACACTGCTGTGATTTTCGAAATACACTATGCACATTTTCATCACAGGACCATTCCGTTTTCATGTGGCATTGGCTGACACTCTCTGTGAATTTGTTTGCTTTCACTACGTTTAAATAAAGTTGGATTCGTTTCGACTTGATTACACTGTGATTTTTTGATGAAAATAAAGCGTATTTCTTTCTGATTCCGTTCAGTAGGTCGAATGTATGGACGCTCAAGTCGTTCGACTGTCGGCATTGCTGCATGAGGGAATCACCGATGCGAAAGACACTATTGCTGTTCCTGACTGGACAGCTGGAATCTGCTGGAATTCTGGACATTCTTTACACGTTTTACAAGACGTGCCACCACAGAAATAGCACGTAATTTTGGAACCGTACGGAAATAGTAGATTTCCTGCGTTGGTCTTACGGTAGTCCTACACGGAAATAAAAACTTCAGTTACGTCATATACTGGGATTACCTCAGATGCGCCATATGTGCATTTTAATCTGGTATTTATAATTTCTTTTGAATACTTTCTTTATTATAATTTTCTACTCGTAGGTTACTCACTTTGTGTTTTTTTTTAATGCTCATATGTTTTTCATGCTATTAATAATCACGCTTAAAATTCACTGACGAGCCAAAACATTATGACCACCTGATTAATAGCTTGTTTGTCTGTCTTTGGGACGAAATTCATCGCTGACTCTGCGTATCAGGGATCCGACAGTTCGTTTGCAGGTTTGTGGCGGCATGTGATATTGGCCGTCTACGCACAGGTCATGTAATTCGCGTAAATAACACGCCGCTGATTTGCGTGCGGGGTTATGCGCCTCAGATGGGTTCCACAGCACTTGCGTCAGGCGAATTTGGACGCCGAGGCATCAACATGAGTTCACTATAATGTTCATCAGGCCACTGCAGCACGGTTCTGGCTCCGAGACCCAGACAACTAAACTGGCGAAAGATGACATCGCCGTCGGAGGAGACACTAAGCGTGAAGGAGTGCAGGTGGTTCGCAGCTGGAAGCGTGATGGTCCCGCGACCACTGCAGTCGTAATTGCTGACGTCGTTGGGTCAACATGTGAACAGGGAGGGGTGGTCTGCCGCGGAGCTTCACGTACGACAATCTACAACGAACGGTGTGGTCCGAAACACTCGTGGGTGCACCAGCATTCCGCTCTTCCGGCAGAGATGCCACAGATCACCTTCTATTCTACTTTACAGAGCAAACAAGCCTCCGAACCCCACGTTCTGTGAAGAGTCCTGGACGTCCAACCATTTAGAGCCTAGTGGTAGTTTCATTGCCTTTCTGCCACTTTCCGTAGATGCTCACGACAGCAGCACGAGAACATTCGGCCATCTTCGCCGTTATCGAAATATTCGTTCACAGGCTCTACGTAATAAAAATCCGTTCTTTGTCCAAGTCGCTTATCTCAAAGGGTTTCCCCATTTGCAGCCCATATCTTCGGTGGGGTTATCTCCCGTTAGCGTCTGCTCCGCTTACATACTTTTCTTACCGCGTCACATGTCCGCAGTGCCACCATGCGGCATCTAACGTTGCTATGGGCACTGGTCATAATATTTTGGCGTATCAGTGTATTTCTACACTTGTTTTCAACAGTAATATCGTTTGACAATTATTATTTCCGCACGCGTACGAGAATGTTGCTGTAACACGTAAACATATTCACATCAAATCTTAGCAAGAGACTATTCAAAACAAACATTTGGGTTGCAGTTCGTTTGAGATTTGTATGGGGAAGTGTGAAGGACCTCGTGATGTAATGCAGAAGGCTTCAGGCGGGACTTCACGGCTTCGCATTAAATTTATTGTGACGGGTTATGATGCTATTCTTTAGAAAAGTACGGCGCAGTTTTGCCTTTATCGCCCTGTGTGTGATCGACTGGTGATTCGGTTGCTGGTCCGTCTGAAGTCCACTCCTTGCCAAACCTTCTGCATTACGTCATGCATAACTTGATCAACTGTATGGTGGATCCTCCTTTGAGCCAGTCAGTGTAGCCGGTCGGGGTATTTTAGCAAGTACCTAATCGCCAATTCCCAGTAGCAGAAATCAAATGGTATGTGTCGTCTCACGGGCGAGGTGGTGGCAGAACTGACAGTGCTCGACAAACAGATCTAGAGAGCTGTTACTGATTCAGTCAATATGGAGGAGAACCTATTAGCGCTAGTGTGCTCATAAATTTGCGGAACAGCAGATCGAAGTACACTATGTCGCCGAGTCCTTACTGCAGTACGATGTGTAATCAGAATAGCGCCTCTCAGGAGAAGCAGGTACATTGCCGCTACAGTCGTTTTCCCTTTAACTACTCACTGCTTCAGCTGAAACGTCAAGTTGGCCTTAAGCGTTATTCTTGTATCCCTCAGTTTCTTTTTACAACGAATGCACAGTACCTGCAAGCTACCCGGTTCCCCGAAGAACGCGAACGTAGTTTGAGGTCGTGACATTCTTGGATGAATGTCTTCCGGTTGGCTTGCCGCGTCGGATTTGTTTGTAAACATAAGCTTTCAAAGACTTCCTCTATCGTCGTCATCCTAACAGGCCGCGTGGTACTTCCGCACGTAGCTGGGCGAATTAAGTCATGGAGACGTCACGAAGACACGGAACTTCTGTACGCTACCGGAGACAATATCTATTCAGCCTTGCATGATGCAATTTCGATGGATAAAGGTCGATTCCCACTTGACGGAACGGAACGACACATCAAAACATTCCACAATGCGTTTCAAACGGCGGCATTCGCACACGCCGTCCGCAAACGGAAAGGGACGTCAACAACAAGGTTTCGCGGATAGAATGTTTTGATGCTGACGTCGGTGGAGGGGTGACAGCTTAACACCTGCTAACATCGGAAGCCAACCTACTCTCGTCTCATTCACTCATGTTATAGTAGTGGATTTGTCGCTTTTATCTCCTCTTAGCTTTTTTTTTTTCATGACAGACTGCAAAGATTCCATAACGACCTGGATATCTTCTCCACGAGGGCCAGATTTCTGAAAGCACAAAATGACTTGTTTTACAATAACTTGGCAAAGAAAAAGCTTAGACTGTGTACAAATCAGAATATAAAGTGCGGAAATAACTTTCATTAAATAACCTTTTTAACAGGTAAAAAGTCAGAGGAGAAATGTACAGTTAGTTTTGACGTTATACGGTACTCGAAAAAAAAATCATAGCTGATAAGGTATAACGACTCTATTTATTGTTTTCTAAATATTGTTTGAGGATTTTCGTATGCATATATTTTCTCTAGCAAATACATGTCGATGTTTAGAAATGTCTGAATGACTTTTCCTACTGTTTCAGTTATCAAAAGTTTACAATGCAAAGTTTGTGAGGAACATTCGTTATGATGTTTGCTTTGGACAATAACGAACTTTATTATACCTGGCTCCTTAATCGTGATACTGCCTTTTTCCACCATGGATGGCGCCTGCCACCCTTACTTCCACAGTTCCACTGGGCTAAGAGAAGTGACCCTGTAATGGCGCGTCTAGTACGAACACACTGCCATTTGACTGTGACGTTGCATGTCATTCGGTTCCCTGTAGTTTCCCTGACGTTCAGTGAATCAGCCGTAGCTCAGTTCTACAATCTTTTGCCACTGAACGCCCGTTCCGTGCACCACTAATGGTACAATCGCTGTCTCGGTTAAAGGTGTAGCTGCACATTCTAATGTTACTGACGGGATCTCGGTAGGTGGATAAATACGGTAAGATTTTAGTTACATCCTGGCGATTACGATAGAGCAACTCGTTAAAAAGAGTGTACAAACAAATCGAAAAACATTTATGCAACTCTTCCCAAAACTTCGATGCTAACTACTCAACAAATTCCTCATTCATCTTATATCTGAATTTAACGGGAAGACTACCCGAAGCTTAAGCGAAGGTCACAAAGTTTTCAGATGGCTCTGAACACTATGGGACTTGACATCTGAGGTCATCAGTCCCCTAGAACTTAGAACTACTTAAACCTAACTAACCTAAGGACACCACACATCCATGCCCGAGGCAGGATTCGAACCTGCGACAGTAGCGGTCGCGCGGTTCCAAACTGAAGCGCCTAGAACCGCTCGGCCACAATAGCCGGCCGTTATCTCATGTGTGAATTGTGAACATAACGTGTAAATATTAAATTACGAAAAATAGCATATATTATCTAAAATATAATATATAAAGTGAATTATTCTTAAACAATTCCCGGTAAAGGTTAATGCAGTTACCACATTAGAGGTATATATGTGTCCCACATGTTTATTAGCCGGATAGTGGATGTAAGAAGCACCAGCATATCGAAGATAAAACTAGTGTATGTTTCTTCAAGTGCATCTATGCCGTATTAGAGGCAACAGGGTACATCAATAATGCAAGAGCACCGCTGAACTGACACGCGGCGAATGGCACTAGAGAACATGTTGACATTTTGTACCACTAGAGATCGCTTGTGTATTCATGCCATCGTCAACACCTCGTATAAATATGTAATTTTAATAAAACGAGGTAACTGGTATTCACTTATAAAATTTTTGTAACGTGCAAGAGCTACAATATTTTCTAGAAACAGCAAGAGTAGACGTAAGCATATTAGAGGTAAAACGGTAAGTGCAAAAATACAATATGTCGCTAATACTGCAGCCTAAAAAATGTGTGACTGGTACAAAATTTTTGTTTTATCGAGGCCGACCATCATAAAAGAAGGTTTTTATTAATACGGTCTCGGTGTGGCTGAGCGGTTCTAGGCGCTTCAGTCTGGAACCGCACGACGGATGCGGTCGGAGGTTCGAATCCTGCCTCGGGCATGGATGTGTGCGATGTCCTTAGGTTAGTTAGGTTTAAGTAGTTCTAAGTTCTAGGGGACTGGTGACCTCAGATGTTAAGTCCCATAGGAAAGTCCCATAGGAAAGTCCCATAGGAAAGTTCCTTCAAATTCCATGCTTCAGCGAAACATATGGGTCCAGTTCATGTTTATTTAAATCAAATTATACTTACTTTTATAACATGTCACACAAGGCTTCACTTCGGTCGTTGTGATATCACACAACGACAGAAGTGAAGCCGCGGGTGAAAGGAGAAAATGTTGCCCGTCAAATTCTAAATACACGTAAAGCCTCCTCAAGGAAAGGTTATCATATTAAGAAGCAGTTCCCTAATAGCTGTTTCCAAACAAATATTTCGGCTTCTCTGATCTAGATATCTTCACCGGAGAGTCGAAAAAAATATAAAATTCCCAGGTGACGAAATCATCTTCGCTAGAAGAAAAATCGCTCCATGTGGTCGAACTAGCACGCGTGCAGAACCCGACAACTTTATGTTGCTTGATTTATTCTTCTGTTGAGGCCGCTAGGCAAAATGACATTCCAGCTGACCTGGCAGTGGCAAAAGCAGACCTGACAGCAGTTACGTGGTTATCTGGCGCCCCCGAGTGAACACAAGCGGGCGTTCCCCGGGGGTACAGTGGCAGTCCCGGGTGTACTGCAGTAGGGACGCCAGAGCGGAGCGCGCAGGTCGCCGAGTTGCGTGACGGAGGTCTGACGGCTCCTCCAACACAGCCGGCGTGTCTGGTATCTCGTCGCACGCCCGCAGACCTCGGTCGCGGCCGAATGCCCATCCTTATCGTCGTCCGAGCAGTCCGCGGAGTTTTACGGCGCCGGTAAAGGCGACCAGCCGTTCATTACACAGCTACTAAACGGCGCGCTCGTTCACAAATTTCCTGCCATTGTCGACCGCCTGACGAGCTTTTTAAAAACCGGCGGGGCACCTCCCGCCGTAAAAACCAGCGCTATCGGCGACGGTCGCCTTTATCGGCCGTTCGCGGCTCGAGAAGGCCGAGCTCGCCTCGTGTCCCCATCGCCGAGGCGTCCAAGATGGCGGCCGTCTGCGTCACACCGCAGCGCCCGCCAGCAGCGGAGGATGCTAAATTCACCCAACCTGGATATGATGTGACGTCATTATGACGTATTTACGCTTTAGTCGATTAACACACCTATCGACTTTTACGAACGTTCGAGGTTCTAAACTGTCGTCAGCTAGTAGTTTGTTTTGACACGTGCGATTCTGAAAACAGCTGTGTGGCAGCGTATATGTATTTCGCCAAAATAAAAGTAAAAGAGCTGGATATTAATAGAAATATTCCTGACCGTGGCCTTGAAAACACCACGGACAACACGTTTCGTAAAAAAGTGAAGTCTTCTTATGTCCCGACCAGATTAGATTGTGTGATTGTTGTATTGAATGCTTACGCCGAAAATAATATTTATTTATTATCAACATTTTAGTATGGTTTCATACAATTGGTCTTGTCAGTACATATTAGGTTGTAGCAGCATACTCTTGCTGACTTCTTTTTCTTAATTTGTATAGCTGAAAGAGAACTCGTGCAAGTTTGTTAGCTAAGTAATTTACATGTCCATCCCAAGATGGTCTTTTATCAACCATAATTCCAAGTAATTTTACACTCGGACCGCAGAGACAGGTACCTTAGTGTCCAGTAATGACTGGTGTGTAGAATGATTGAATTTCGAACTCAAAAAGAAAAATATGAGGCATTGTTGAAGAAAAATC
The DNA here is from genome assembly GCF_023864275.1 of Schistocerca cancellata. Taxonomy (NCBI): domain Eukaryota; kingdom Metazoa; phylum Arthropoda; class Insecta; order Orthoptera; family Acrididae; genus Schistocerca; species Schistocerca cancellata. The sequence goes on from NC_064634.1 coordinate 490,550,054, forward strand.
GTCGACCGGCGATGAAATACGAGGGGAAGTGGATTTCTCAATGCAATCTTAACCAAAGGTTAGTGTCTAGTACTGATTGACGTATGAAATGATTGAATGCAGTGTCAAAGCATTCCATGGTGGTATGATAAACCAGATGTACTGTTAATTATGACATGTATACAACCACAATAGTTTTAGCATGTACCTGGCCATGTCAATGTGCTTTATCTCAGCAATATAATTTGCTAAGACAAGATTATGCAAAATACGAATTGCTTCACAACATGAGCGGATAGCCACAATAATTAGAGACGATTCAAACGAAAAACAACGCACACGACACAAACACAGTGCAATACACGATTTAAACGCAAGGAAGGCAAAACGAATGGCGCAGAGCACAGCGCTACCCTGTCACAACCTCTCGAAAGTTCACAAAAGTCGAATAGTCGATATACGGTTTCTATCGTTTTCGATGTAGCGTGTATGCGTCATAATGACGTCACATCGTATCCAAGTCCGGTGAACTTAGCATCCTCCGCCAGCAGCGAGTCGGCGTAACGTCTCAGTCCCCCGTCATGTCTCTCACAACACTAACCTCCTTCCCTGACCCCCTCTCCACCCCCACCCCCAAAAAATAAAAGCAATCGCGAAATCTGCCACGACTGCTGCAGTTAGAAAGTGAACCGTGGTTCCGATTCTGGTCTCACCAGTGAATCATCACCCCCACGCAACTGTTTGAAGAACCGAATTCCTATGTTTAGAACGTCATATCTCCCGTACACTGATATAATTTTGCAACTTCAGTCAGTGTGTAAGTAGGCTGTTCAGGTTTTTATGTTGGTAACGCCACGTAGCGCTCTGTACGAAAATCACTGGCTGTGCTGTGTGCAGTCTGTGGCTGGTTGGTATTGTTGGAATATTCGCTATAGTAGTGTTGGGGAGTTGGGTGTGAACAGCGCATAGCGTTGCGCATTTGGAGGTGAGCCGCCAGCAGTGGTGGATGTGGGGAGAGAGATGGCAGAATTTTGAGAGCAGACGATCTGGACGTGTGTCCATCAGAAAAATTTTTAAGACTGGATGTCAGGAACTGATATAGATATATATATATAATGATTTTTGAACGCTATTTAGGTAAATATATTGTTTGTTCTCTATCAAAATGTTTCATTTGCTAACTATGCCTATCAGTAGTTAGTGCCTTCAGTGATTAGAATCTTTTATTTAGCTGGCAGCATTGGCATTCGCTGTATTACAGTAGTTCGAGTAACAAAGATTTTTGTGAGGTAAGTGATTCGTGAAAGGTATAGGTTAATGTTAGTCAGGGCCATTCTTTTGTAGGGATTATTGAAAGTCAGATTGCGTTGCGCTAAAAATATTTTGTGTTAGTTTAGTGTTCATCAGAATAAGTAAAGAGAGAAATGTCTGAGTACGTTCAGTTCCGCCCAGCTATTTGAAAATGAAATAACGTAAGCGGTTTATCAGCACAGTCATTCATAAATTTTTCTAAGGGGACGTGTCAAGTGGTACGCGAGGACTGCGTCTGGAAAATAAGTTGCTAATATAGTACAGTATTAACACGTTAAAACCTCAAGCTTGATGCTGCAGTTTTATCACATGAACCGAGAAAATGTAGTAAGAACTAAGCTTTGTTCCTTTCATTATTTTATGGAGAGTGTCAGCGAGAAAAGTTTCTGAAAGGTTTGAAATTATGTCTAAAGTCTGGTGGGAGGCGCTAACTGCCCTCATTCTCAGTTAGCGGATGAATATAGCACGGATAACTGGCTCACTGTGAGTTGTGCTGTCTCTGGATATGCAAGTTACATTCCATTAACCTTGTTTTGCTGACGTTCATCTGATAAATCTCTTTTCAAGATACCATCCATTCCATTCATCTGTTCTTCCACCAAATCTTCTGTCGCTTCTGACAGAATTACAATGTCATCGGCAAATGTTAACGTTTTTATTTCTTTCTCATTAACGTCAATTCCCTTTCCAAATTTCTCCTTGATTTCCTTTGCAGCTTGCGCGATCTACAATTTGGATGACATCCTCTTTCACTTCCTTCTCAAGTACGGCTTCCTGTTCAAGTCCTTAGGCCAGTCTCTGGTAACTGCAGTCTGGTTTCAGTACAAGATTTAATAACCTCTCGGTGTCTGTGTTTTATTTGTACTACTTTCACATTTCCAGAAAGAACAGTCAAAAGCTTTCTCTAAATCTACAAAAGCGATAAACGAAGGTTTGCCTTTCTTCGCGTAGTATATTCTAAAGTAAGACGTAAAGTCAGTATTGCTTAGGGTGTCCCTGAACCCAAACTGGTGTTCCCCGTGGTCGGCTTCTACCAGTTATTCAACTCCTCTGTAAATAAACCATGTCATTTTTCTGCGACCATGACCGATTGAACAGATGGTTTCATAGTATTCACACCAGACAGCACTCGCCTTCTTTGCAATTCGAATTATTACACGACTCCTGAACACTGAGGATGTTTCGCCTGTCTGATAAATCTTACGCACTAATTAATTTTGTGATAGCTGGTTCTTTCAAGCATATCAGTAACTCAGAGAGAGTATTGTCTATTCCAGGAGTCTCTTTTTCCACTTAGGTCTTTCACTGCTGTGTCAAATTCTTGTGACAGTACCATTCCCCTTTCTCATTTTCACCTGCTCCTTCTTTTCTTTTTGTAATAGTCACCCGAAGTACATTTCCTTTATATAGACCCACTCTATACATTACTTTCACCGTGGCACTACCCTGTGTTCTACACTGCCCAGCACATTAAACTGACCACCGGTTAAAAGTCTGAATAACCATCTTTTACAGTGTGAGACGTGCGAGTCAGAGAAGTTCTAGAAGGTATCGACAGGGATGTGGAGCCATGTGGACTCCAGTGCGTGGTCAGCTGCACTAGGTTTCGCAGTTGACGATCCATGGCACGAATAGCCCGATCCTTGTGGTCTCATAGATTCTCAAAATGGTTCAAATGGCTCTGAGCACTATGGGACTTAACTTCTGAGGTCATCAGTCCCCTAGAACTCAGAACTACTTAAACCTAACTAACCTAAGGACATCACACATATTCATGCCGGAGGCAGGATTCGACCGTAGCAGTCGCGTGGTTCCAGACTGCAGCGCCTAGAACCGATCGGCCATCCCGGCCGGCCATAGATTCTCGATTGGGTTTAAATCCGTGGAGTCTGGTGGCAAGAAAGGCATCGTGAACTCATCCTCGTACTCTTCGAACCACGCAACTACGCTGCGAGCTGTAACATGTTCCATTGACCTGCTGGTAGACGCTATCGTGCCGAGGAAAAATAAACAGTATGTAAGGGTGGACATGATCCCTAAGAATAGGTACACACTTGTGCTGACCCGTTGTGCTTTCCAAAATGACGAGATCACCCCGGAAATGCAACTAAAACATTCTCCAGACCATAACGTTCCCTATTGACTGCAGGGTGTCTGCTTTCAGCCGTTTCACGCCGAACACGTCGTCTTCCATCTGTCCACTGGAGCATAAAGCGGGATTCATCTGAAAAGGCCACTTGTTGCCACTCAGTGGGCGTGAAGCTGCGGCACTGGCGTTAACATTCCAGCCGTAGTCGCCGATAAACAGCAGTCAACACAGGTGCAAAAACCAGGCGCCTGCTGCAGAGGTCCGAACGCAGCAACGTTCGGTGAAAGGGGACGCTGTTGGTGGCCGGTTACTTTTTTTTTTTATGTGGTTGTCTCTGTATAGCTGCACCATGGGAAGCAAGGAGTGGACTTTGGTTGGTGGCACGTGTCCTCGTTCTAGAACTGCACGCAATTAATTACTGGGTTTTTCATTCATAAACGCCGGCCGCTGCGACCGAGCGGTTATAGGCGCTTCAGTCCGGAATCGCGCTGCTGCAACGGTCGCAGGTTCGAATCCTGCGTCAGGCATGGATGTGTGTGATGTCCTTAGGTTAGTTAGGTTTAAGTAGTTCTAAGTCTACGGGATTTATGACCTCAGATGTTAAGTCCTATAGTGCTTAGAGCCATTTGAACCTATTTATCTCAAACAAAGAGCTACTTAAGTTTCCATGTGCTGTGGTGTAAGCTCTCTTCTGTATAGTCCACGTAGCTTCGCTGCTGGTGAGGTGCAAATCCCGCCAAGTTCACTGTAAGGTTGCTACAGGGTGTTTCAAAAATGACCGGTACATTTGAAACGGCAATAAAAACTAAACGAGCAGCGATAGAAATACACCGTTTGTTGCAATATGCTTGGGACAACAGTACATTTTCAGGCAGACAAACTTTCGAAATTACAGTAGTTACAATTTTCAACAACAGATGGCGCTGCGGTCTCGGAAGCTCTATAGTACGATATTTTCCACATATCCACCATGCGTAGCAATAATATGGCGTAGTCTCTGAATGAAATTACCCGCAACCTTTGACAACGTGTCTGGCGGAATGGCTTCACATGCAGATGAGATGTACTGCTTCAGCTGTTCAATTGTTTCTGGATTCTGGCGGTACACCTGGTCTATCAAGTGCCTATCACAGAAAGAAGTCACAGGGGTTCATGTCTGGCGAATAGGGAGGCCAATCCACGCCGCCTCCTGTATGTTTCGGATAGCCCAAAGCAATCACACGATCATCGAAATATTCATTCAGGAAATTAAAGACGTCGGCCGTGCGATGTGGCCGGGCACCATCTTGCATAAACCACGAGGTGTTCGCAGTGTCGTCTAAGGCTGTTTGTACCGCCACAAATTCACGAAGAATGTCCAGATAGCGTGATGCAGTAATCGTTTCGGATCTGAAAAACGGGCCAATGATTCCTTTGGAAGAAATGGCGGCCCAGACCAGTACTTTTTGAGGATGCAGGGACGATGGGACTGCAACATGGGGCTTTTCGGTTCCCCATATGCGCCAGTTCTGTTTATTGACGAAGCCGTCCAGGTAAAAATAAGCTTCGTCAGTAAACCAAATGCTGCCCACATGCATATCGCCGTCATCAATCCTGTGCACTATATCGTTAGCGAATGTCTCTCGTGCAGCAATGGTAGCGGCGCTGAGGGGTTGCCGCGTTTGAATTTTGTACGGATAGAGGTGTAAACTCTGGCGCATGAGACGATACGTGGACGTTGGCGTCATTTGGACCGCAGCTGCAACACGGCGAACGGAAACCCGAGGCCGCTGTCGGATCACCTGCTGCACTAGCTGCGCGTTGCCCTCTGTCGTTGCCGTACGTGGTCGCCCTACCTTTCCAGCAAGTTCATCCGTCACGTTCCCAGTCCGTTGAAATTTTTCAAACAGATCCTTTATTGTATCGCTTTTCCGTCCTTTGGTTACATTAAACCTCCGTTGAAAACTTCGTCTTGTTGCAACAACACTGTGTTCTAGGCGGTGGAATTCCCACACCAGAAAAATCCTCTGTTCTAAGGAATAAACCATGTTGTCCACAGCACACTTGCACGTTGTGAACAGCACACGCTTACAGCAGAAAGACGACGTACAGAATGGCGCACCCACAGACTGCGTTGTCTTCTATATCTTTCACATCACTTGCAGCGCCATCTGTTGTTGAAAATTGTAACTACTGTAATTTCGAAAGTTTGTCCGCCTGAAAATGTACTGTTGTCCCAAGCATGTTGCAACAAACGGTGTATTTCTATCGCTGCTCGTTTAGTTTTTATTGCCGTTTCAAATATACCGGTCATTTTTGAAACACCCTGTATGTGCTGCCTGTGTCTGTGCTAGAGGCTAAGTCTCTGGATAATCTCGCTGGCACGCTGGAACTCCATTGCGTACGGACTCGAACTAACTGACGTAACAGCCTCGAACTAACGGGCTAAATTGGCCCTCCGATCCGCAGCGGCGATCCTAAATACTGGCCGCTGAGAGGGCGTTGGCGGCGCGTTTCCAGCGAGTCTTGGCTTCTATCGGTTCTCTCGTAACCTCTATGCCGCATGGTGTGCTGTCCCCAGCGTACGCCAGCGCAAGTTCATCTAGGCAATCACTTGCTAGACAGTTGCAAGTCTATTCGCCCATACACATCAACACAGCCGTTGTTCATCCCTATCATCTACGGCCTGTGGTGGGGCCACAGTTGTGTGGGCGCCGGTTTTGGATAGCGCCATTTTACCATGCACGGCATACTTTAACCACAGTTTAAAATCTTAGTCGTTTTGGAAATTGTTGCACCCTTGGTGCGCTTTTGGATGTCAGATAAATTTCTCAGTTCCCGCATGACGACAACAACGACTGCACTAGAACGAAACTTTCACTCTACAGCGGAGTGTGCGCTGATATGAAACTTCCTGGCAGATTAAAACTGTGTGCCGGACCGAGACACACAATTTTAATCTGCAAGGAAGTTTCATATCAGCGCACACTCCGCTGTAGAGTGAAAGTTTCATTCTAGAAACATCCCCCAGGCTGTGGCTAAGCCATGTCTCCGCAATATCCTTTCTTTCAGGAGTTCTAGTTCTGCAAGGTTTGCAGGAGAGCTTCTGTAAAGTTTGGAAGGTAGGAAACGAGGTAATGGGAAAAGTAAAGCTGTGAGGACGGGGCGTGAGTCGTGCTTGGGTAGCTCAGTCGGTAGAGCACTTGCCCGCGAAAGGCAAAGGTCCCGAGTTCGAGTGTCGGTCCGGGACACAGTTTTAATCTGCCAGAAAGTTTCAACGACTGCACTGTTTTCACCCTCCTCCCCCCGACACGGTTTATACAGGGTGGTCAGAAAATGTGGGAAATGCTTGTAGGGATGTTACACGGCAGGTTGTACTGAGACATAAATGTTAAGAAAGAAATTCGATACGTTGCTCTGTTTCCGAGTTATTTAGCATAAACTTTAGCCAATCGGGGCGTCGCACGCTCACATTCAAGCGGCCTGCCAGGGGCGGTGTTGCCCAACGAGTGCTCTGTCTCGTTAGCTGAAACTTGAATTTTCGCGCGCGACGATCTGATTGGCTAACTTCAATGCTAAATAACTCGGAAACGGCGCAACGTATCGAATTTTTTTGTAACGTTCATATCTCAATACAACCTGCCCTGCAACATCCCTACAAGCGTTTCAGACATTTTCTGATCACACTGTATATTCTCCACTGCTAGTGCTGCCATCTGCCAGTTGTTATAGTACGCTGACGTCGAACATAGGCAGTGGTCACGTTAATGTGATTGGGCTGTGTGTGCCCTTTGTCTGTGCACGCTTCTACAGCCTTGCTGCTGGTGTAGTCAGAATGTACGACGCGGACGCCAAGAGGTCGTGAAGTGCCAAAAGCTGCTGCTGCTGCTCTCATCTATTGCTTTCCCCTCTTTGGGGAAGTGTGAGGGGCAGTCTGTAGCCTTTCGGCTTTTACTCCCCTGTGAACGTGTGTGTGTGATTTTTCTATAGTTTTTGGTGTCTGTGATTTGTGATGATTGTTGTGAGTGTGTCTGGTACTTGCCTGAGGTAGGCGAGAAGTTTGTTGTTATATGGGAAGGAACAGGATGATGGATTGGGTGTTGGGATTTTCTCTTCGACTTAGTCGTCGAAGATCGTCATAGGGCGCTTGTGCTTATCGCGGGACATGTCGTACCGACCTAGGGAGTGGATGAGTGCGTTTCCGGATCTGGAAGAACCCTCATAGAAGGCCCTTGCCAGATCCTGGAAACGCTCTCTCAGGAGTGGGATTTCGTCTGCGGCGTGCAGGTCGTCTGTGGGGAATCCAAGAGGTAGATGCAGTGCCCTTCTGAGGGCGCGGTTCTGTAGCCTCTGGAGTTTGTCCAGGTGCTGCTTTGCCGCGTATCCCCAGACAGGGCACGCATACTCCATTACTGGCCGGATCAGGGCCTGGTACACATTTACTGCTACTCGCCAGGGATGGGAGCTGGTTTTGTTCAGGATAGGGTATAGGATGGACATTCTGGCGCAGACCTTCCTGTGGACCTCGTCTATGTGGGGTTTCCACGTAAGACGAGAGTCCAAGGTTATGCCAAGGTACTTGGCGGTTCTGCGCCAGGGGAGTTGGGTTCCATTTAGGTGGAGGTGGAGGGGGGAGTGCCAAAAGCTCCGCGTGGCTCCCTTATAGGAGGGCAGCGCACCGCGCCTCACCCGACACCGCATTCCGCCGCCTGCAGTTCCGCGCCCGCGTCGTGTCAGTGGAGAGAGGGAAGCGGCGACATCGTGCCGACCTGTCACTCGCCGCGTGGCAGGGCAGGGACTGGGGGTGGGGTGGGGGGGGGGGCGGCGCGCCACTGTGAAATTTCTGGAAGGCCGGCGAGGCGCCGCGTCGCGGGACCAGACGCCCGTGTCCAATCCGGCGACACGGCCGCCGCGGCCGCCGCACCTGCGCGCACAGAGAGGGGCGTGGGCCGAAGAGGCCGGCCTGCGCCGGGACGGCGCGCCTCCCGTGCTCACCGTGCACGGGAACTGACGGACGGGCTCGAGGGAGAAGACGTACTCTGGAGTATGGGGGCGTGATAAGGATCAGTTTTTCTGCACTACATTCTGATGACTGGCCTCCTCGCTCTAAACAAGTGTCGTGACTTAGGGATTTATACGTACCAAAAAACTTATGACGATGACGGAACTGTGGCAAATGGAATCATCGATTTGATCATACTCTGTTCAAAACTTCTTCAGGATTGAAATGGGGGTACGAAGCAGTGGGGGCAGACTCTCGAGGAAGGCATGGCACGAATCGAGCCAATCCGAAGAGCCCTGCTGTAGCATCCACCTGCAGTTGGACGATCGTTCATTTCGTGCTGTGATTTTCTTTTACACTACTGGCCATTAAAATTGCTACACCAAGAAGAAATGTAGATGATAAACGGGTATTCATTGGACAAATATATTATACTAGAACTGACACTTGATTACATTTTCTCGCAATTTGGGTGCATAGATACTTGAAATCAATACCCAGAACGACCACCTCTGGCCGTGATAACGGCCTTGATACGCCTGGGCATTGAGTCAAACAGAGCTTGGATGGCGTGTACAGGTACAGCTGCCCATGCAGCTTCAACACGATACCACAGTTCATCAAGAGTAGTGACTGGCCAGTTGCTCGGCCACCATTGACCAGACGTTTTCAACTGATGAGAGATCTGGAGAATGTGCTGGCCAGGGTAGCAGTTGAACATTTTCTGTATCCAGAAAGGCCCGTACAGGACCTGCAACACGCGGTCGTGCATTATCCTGCTGAAATGAAGCGTTTCAGCAGGGATCGAATGAAGGGTAGAGCCACGGGTCGTAACACACCTGAAATGTAACGTCGACTGTTCAAAGTGCCGTCAATGCGAACAAGAGGTGACCGAGAGAGGTGACCGAGACGTGTAACCAATGGCACCCCATACCATCACGCCGGGTGATACGCCAGTATGGCGATGACGATTACGCGCTTCCAATGACCGTCCACCGCGATGTCGCCAAACACGGATGCGACCATCATGATGTTGTAAACAGAACCTGGATTCATCAAAAAATGACGTTCTGCTATTGGCGCACCCAGCTTCGTCGTTGAGTACACCATCGCAGGCGCTCCTGTCTGTGATGCAGCGTCAAGGGTAACCGCAGCCATGGTCTCCGAGCTGATAGTCCATGCCGCTGCAAACGTCGTCGAACTGTTCGTGCAGATGCTTGTTGTCTTGCAAACGTCCTTATCTGTCGACTCGGGTATCGAGACGTGGCTGCACGATCCGTTACAGCCATGTGGATAAGATGCCTGTCATCTCGACTGCTAGTGATACGAGGCCGTTGGGATTCAGCACGGCGTCCCGTATTACCCACCTGAACCCACCGATTCCATATTCTGCTAACAGTCATTGGATCTCGACCAACGCGAGCAGCAATGTCGCGATACGATAAACCGCAATCGCGATATTCTACTATCCGACCTTTTTCAAAGTCGGAAACGTCATGATACGCATTTCTCCTTCCTTACACGAGCCATCGCAACAACGTTTCACCAGGCAACGCCGGTCAACTGCTGTTTCTGTATGAGAAATCGGTTGGAAACTTTCCCACATGTCAGCACGCTGTAGGTGTCTTCATCGGCGCCAACCTTGTGTCAATGCTCTGAAAAGCTAATCATCTGCATATCACAGCATCTTCTTCCTGTCGGTTAAATTTCGCGTCTGTAGCACGTCATCTTCGTGGTGTAGCAATTTAATGGCCAGTAGTGTATTTTCTTACGATCGCGGTAGTTAATATTATCTTGTTATGCCGTTTGTTATGTGATACTGGACAATACCACAAGCAAGTTCGTCAAATGTTATGTGTGCAAACGTTCCACTTAACTCTCTTGGTCAACAGACTAATACAAAACGTCAGTTGAGGAAATACATTGCCCGTTACGTGCCTAATTTAGAGAAAAGAAAAAAGGCGAATGGAGGACCGCTATGGGCATTAACAAGGTGAGAGAAACAACCAGCAATGAAAGTAAATAAAAACACAGTTGCGAAAACAGCAAGGAAATTGTCGAGAACACAGAGGAGGCTAGAAATACACTCCTGGAAATAGATATAAAAGTATATACACAAAAGAAAACAAAGAAAAAAATCTAAACTACACTCCTGGAAATTGAAATAAGAACACCGTGAATTCATTGTCCCAGGAAGGGGAAACTTTATTGACACATTCCTGGGGTCAGATACATCACATGATCACACTGACAGAACCACAGGCACATAGACACAGGCAACAGAGCATGCACAATGTCGGCACTAGTACAGTGTATATCCACCTTTCGCAGCAATGCAGGCTGCTATTCTCCCATGGAGACGATCGTAGAGATGCTGGATGTAGTCCTGTGGAACGGCTTGCCATGCCATTTCCACCTGGCGCCTCAGTTGGACCAGCGTTCGTGCTGGACGTGCAGACCGCGTGAGACGACGCTTCATCCAGTCCCAAACATGCTCAATGGGGGACAGATCCGGAGATCTTGCTGGCCAGGGTAGTTGACTTACACCTTCTAGAGCACGTTGGGTGGCACGGGATACATGCGGACGTGCATTGTCCTGTTGGAACAGCAAGTTCCCTTGCCGGTCTAGGAATGGTAGAACGATGGGTTCGATGACGGTTTGGATATACCGTGCACTATTCAGCGTCCTCTCGACGATCACCAGTGGTGTACGGCCAGTGTAGGAGATCGCTCCCCACACCATGATGCCGGATGTTGGCCCTGTGTGCCTCGGTCGTATGCAGTCCTGATTGTGGCGCTCACCTGCACGGCGCCAAACACGCAAACGACCATCATTGGCACCAAGGCAGAAGCGACTCTCATCGCTGAAGACGACACGTCTCCATTCGTCTCTCCATTTACGCCTGTCGCGACACCACTGGAGGCGGGCTGCACGATGTTGGGGCGTGAGCGGAAGACGGCCTAACGGTGTGCGGGACCGTAGCCCAGCTTCATGGAGACGGTTGCGAATGGTCCTCGCCGATACCCCAGGAGCAACAGTGTCCCTAATTTTCTGGGAAGTGGCGGTGCGGTCCCCTACGGCACTGCGTAGGATCCTACGGTCTTGGCGTGCATCCGTGCGTCGTTGCGGTCCGGTCCCAGGTCGACGGGCACGTGCACCTTCCGCCGACCACTGGCGACAACATCGATGTACTGTGGAGACCTCACGCCCCACGTGTTGAGCAATTCGGCGGTACGTCCACCCGGCCTCCCGCATGCCCACTATACGCCCTCGCTCAAAGTCCGTCAACTGCACATACGGTTCACGTCCACGCTGTCGCGGCATGCTACCAGTGTTAAAGACTGCGATGGAGCTCCGTATGCCACGGCAAACTGGCTGACACTGACGGCGGCGGTGCACAAATGCTGCGCAGCTAGCGCCATTCGACGGCCAACACCGCGGTTCCTGGTGTGTCCGCTGTGCCGTGCGTGTGATCATTGCTTGTACAGCCCTCTCGCAGTGTCCGGAGCAAGTATGGTGGGTCTGACACACCGGTGTCAATGTGTTCTTTTTTCCATTTCCAGGAGTGTATGTAGATTAAATAGTTCGCGAATCTCAGCGAGTTGAATGAACCTTAATGCCACACAAGATGTGGCAACTTTGTTGCGCTCAGCGCCTTCACTTGCACACCTATCGTGTCAGTCGTAAAGTAATTTTGAACGCAGTATACACACTAATTTGGGATGACTAAAAATGACAGAAACCACGCACATGCACGTTGATACCCCAAATAACTTAATTAGCGTGCATATCCGAAATTTGTAGATATACGCACACACACACAGACACACACACACACACACACACATACACACACACTCATACACACGCACACACAACTCTAAACACAAAATAGATGTACGACCCATTTTTGAGTAACGCTTGCCGTTCTTTACCAGCTAAACCTAAAGAGACGAACTGCAGACGTCATAACTGTTTGCTTAGTCCATTTCAAATACGCCAAATCACACCTTTCTGTAAAAAAGATCTATGTTCTTCTGTTGAAGAACCGTGGGGTGGAGTTACAGGAACAGTGTTCCAGAGAAACTGCAAATATTTTACTGTATCAGTCGCGTATTTCGATCAACAATCGCAAAGACGGCGTAAGAGAAGTTAGCACCGACACGGAAGTACATCAACAATCATTTTTCACTCGCTCAGTTACAGATAAAATTGCTCAGTTTCATTCGGAATTGACACAGAGGAAAATGATATAACTCGGTGTCAGTCATAACTTCTCTCACACTGTCTTTACGATCGTTGATCGAAGTTCGCGACTGGTAAAGTAAAATAGTTTGTAGTCTCTCTGGAAAGCTGCTTCTCTGAATTTACCCCACGGATTTTGCCGAGCGAGGTGCACAGTGATAGCACATTGAACTAGCATGTAGGAGGACGAAGGTTCAAACCCCCGTCCGTGCGTCCGGACTTAGTTTTCCGTATTTTCCTAAATCGCACTAGGCAAATGTCGGGATGGATCCTCTGAAAGACCACGGCCGATTTCCGTTCCCGTCATTTCCTAATGCGAGCTTATGCGCCGTCCCTAATGATCCCATTGTCGACGAGACTTCAATCTTTCTCCCTTACCACGGGTTTTCAACTGAGAAACATCTCATTGAACTGGTCTGACACGGACTAAGCCAAACGGCTGCAGTTTGTCTCTGAATTATTTGGGTGTCTTTTTTCAGAGTTAACCAATAAGAAACCATAACAATTACGCAAAAATGGGTCACACATGAATTTTGATTGTAGCGTCCTGAGCACACGCTTTATATTTTCAAAGGGAAAATAACTCAGATTTTACATTCGCTCTGCAAGACGATTTTACCGGTGCATCGCACTTAAGAACTAGTAACTCTTGGCAATATCATCATCGATGTAGTCTGACCTACAAAGTAATCACGAATTATGTTGCGAAATAATGTGCAGGCCCCTTATATTTCACAAACCACTAACTTAAAATTTAAAAAAATAAGGGATTGTACGCTCTCGGGTAAATATCTTGGGGAGTTCGCCAGAAGAGGTTTCACAAAAAGCTGGGATCTGTACTATACGTGAGGTCGAAATTTTGCCAATGAAAGAAAGGCTGCGATTCAGCACATTGATTCACAGTCTTCACCAGTAAACTTACGGTTGAATGTTCAAATGTGTGTGAAATCTTATGGGACTAAACTGCTAAGGTCATCAGTCCTTAAGCTTAAACACTACTTAATGTAAATTATCCCAAGGACAAACACACACACCCATGCCCGAGGGAGGACTCGGACCTCCACCGGGACCAGCCGCACAGTCCATGACTGCAGCGCCTGAGACAGCTCGGCTAATCCCGCGCGGCTTTACGGTTGTCTGAAGAGAGACTTATCAGCCGGCCGCGGTGGTCGTGCGGTTCTAGGCGCTCCAGTCCGGAGCCTCGCAGCTGCTACGGTCGCAGGTTCGAATCCTGCCTCGGGCATGGATGTGTGTGATGTCCTTAGGTTAGTTAGGTTTAATTAGTTCTAAGTTCTAGGGGACTGATGACCACAGCAGTTGAGTCCCATAGTGCTCAGAGCCATTTGAACCATTTGAGAGACTTATCATTGTATTCCTTGTTTTCGAGTTTCAAAAATTGACGTTTTTTTAAAGTCTTACTGCTTAAATAGGCTAATCAAAAAATTGCGAATGTTAGTCGAGCAGAAGCTATTAGTTTCTGATGGTATTATGATGTGCCGAAGAGTTGGTTTCGATATCTTGGATGGTTTGTGGACTATGAGAGGTGGTGGTGTTACTCGCATATTGACGCCGAGAACGGTTGTTTTAGGCGTGCCGAACGCTACATGATCGTCCTAATTTCCATGTACGCGAATCGGGAACATTTCAACATAACGCTCGGCAGTTCACTGTTTTCTGACGTAATTATTTCTAGGACTTACTGTTCCTGTCCACCGGGCAAACAGAAAATGTTCGCCGGCCAGCTACTGAATAACACGTTCTTGCCCACAGGACTTCACAGCACACTGAAGCAGCAGTAACGCTCGCTTCCGCAATGCCTTATCCCCTTAGCCGAAGAGGAGAAATAAATCTGCCACAATGTACAGAGGCTTCATTTCACTGTAAAAAAAAATTTCAGATTGAGGTGATCTCGTGCTGTTGAGGTTTGAGTACGAATAGCTTCAAATGGCTCTGAGCACTATGGGACTCAACTGCTGTGGTCATAAGTCCCCTAGAACTTAGAACTACTTAAACCTAACTAACCTAAGGACAGCACACAACACCCAGCCATCACGAGGCAGAGAAAATCCCTGACCCCGCCGGGAATCGAACCCGGGAACCCGGGCGTGGGAAGCGAGAACGCTACCGCACGACCACGAGATGCGGGCGTTCGAATAGCTGCTACGCTTTTAATCAGGCCAGTTTCGTGAGAATTTATGTTAGCGGGCCAAGGTGAAGTTCGTTCGTTGTAATTGACGACTGAGTTCGCGTGGGGTATAGCTGTCTTCTCGTAGTATTTGGAGATTAGTTGTGAAATGGGAAATGTGTGGCGCTCGTTTGAAGAAATTGTGTTGAGCTGAGAGGAGCGAGCGGAGATTAATGTGGCGGCCGCGATTGTAATTGAGACTGCCGCCGGCTCCCATTAGGCGGAGAATTTGTCACGAGGCGTCCGCCGTCACGAAATAATTGCGGAGAACAGATAATGGGCCGCTAATTACAATCAACAGCGGAAGCGAACGCTGCGCCGGGCTGCGCGCGCAACGCGGAGTTTGTCACCCAGCCATTGTGGCTGCTGTTTGAGTAGCCGACTGCCGCCGGCGATCTGTTTTAATTTCGGGAGTCCCTCTTTCAATAGCGGGGGAGCTGCAGAGCCCACGTACGGGACAGCGCTTCTCACAAGGAGACGGCACGACCGTGGGGTCGGGGATCTGTCCGCAATTTTGTGTGGTGAAACACCTCATGTGGTTAAAATATTAGGACACACTACTCGGAAAATCCCGGGAAAAATCGATACAAAGTTTTTTAGGGGCCTTATGAGTATAAAATGTTAGTACACTGCCGAGCCGTCGTCTGGCCTCAGTGTTTAGGGCTGGGATTCTTACGCCAGTGGTCTCGTGTTCGATTCCTCCTGTGGCACTTATAGCACGGTAGCTCAGCGTGTTCGGTCAGAGGGTTAGCAGCCCTCTGTAATAAAAAAAAAAAACTGAGCTAATCGATCAACAACTAACAACGTCTTACGACGTCCGCCCCGAGCATATTCAACGAACGAAAACGAACAACATGAGATTAAAAAAAAAAAAAAAAATCTGGCCTTGGTGTTTAGGGCTGGGATTCTTACGCCAGAGGTCTCGTGTTCGATTCCTCCTGTGGCACTTATTTTTTCTTCTGTTTCATTTTCTTCGGTTATTCCACCAATTATTCAGAAAGTTTCCCAAACCTACATTATCTTTAACAAATTAGTTACATTATTGAATAAAAATTGTTTTCTTTCTGTCCAAGAACACAGTTCATCGCGGTGGGTTTCCCATTTTTCATTGTAAAGTATATGAGGAGAAACATTGCCTTTTTACTCAGAATAACAAAGTCGATTGGGAAACATTCAATTTTTATACGTATAATAATTATAAACAAGAACCGCAGTGGTAATTATCGTAAAAACAAACAAAGCAATAATTTTTGCGACGTCTTGCGCAACATATAAAAGCGGAATTTTTACATTCACAGGGCGTTTACAATAAATCTGTACAAAAACATGCCCCATTAACATTTACGAAAATGTTTCGAGTTTCTGACAATTTTGAGGCAAACCAGGCTTATTAAATCATGTCTCGGAATATTGGTGACGATAATTGATGGTGAATTATAGAATGAATTTTTATACAATCTTCCCGGGAATTAATTTCACGATTCTCCTGTAACAATGCGCTGCAATTTTGCAAGCAACAGAAGAAAAAAGAAAGTGTCGGAGGAGGAATCGAACACGAGACCTCTGACGTAAGGGTCCGAGCGCTAAACATGTAGGCCAGAACTAACATTTTATGCTCATAAGACACCTAGGAAACTTTGGATCGATTTTTCTCGGGATTTTCCGAGTAGTGCGTCCTAATATTTTAACCACGTGAGGTGTTAGGGGTCCTCTTTCACCACACAAAACTGCGGACAAATCCCTGACCCCACGGTCGTGCCGTCTCCTTGTCAGACCGCATCATGCGGGCACGTTTCTTCGCCACCGCCACTCGTCATTGCAAATGTTATCAGTACAAACAACGCATATGAGCAGTCAGGATAACAGTTTCTACGCGTATTTTTCTGCACGAATTCTATTCTGATGACCCGAATTCTTGAAACGCTGACCTAGTTAATTGTTACATGAGAAAAATAGTGGCATGAAAAATACTTGAATGGGACAAATACATCGTTAAAGAAGTATGATTAAAATAGCGGGTTAAAACGTTGACAGTAAAAATCCGAAAATGAGCACGGGATTTCCGTACAAACTTAATTATTTATACAGATAATTGGTACATCCTGGGAGGAGAGAATTTCGACGATTTTTGCCTGTTACCAATATCGATACTGGCAAAACACCAAAATACGCGACATAAATGGCCCACTGGTTTCATTGCGTTTACTTAGAAACCTAAATTTTTCACATCTTCAACGGACCGTAGACCCCAGTATGTGACATACACTGGACTTCATTCGTCTATCTATTTCTGAAAAAAAAGGGTTCTTAAAAACGAAGTGCTGCTGCAAGGTTCCGGTTTCACCGACTGAGGCACGTAACACCAAAAATGAACAAAAAAAAAAAGCACGTAATAAAATTTTCGAAGTACAAAACTGATTTGTGACGAACAGTATTAATGTATCAAACGGTATCTTACTAAAGTGTGGAAAACATAAACTTACGCTTAGCCTTACGGATGTGACTGCCTTTTGTGTCAGAATATCTCACAACGTGTCTTAATGTTCTTCACTGCTGGCTTCATCGTACTCTCGATGCTCTGTACACTTGAGCGACATTTTGGTTGAGTAGCCACCGATGTTGAAACTGACGATTCACAGAAATAAGTGGCAGCTTACGACAGAAGAAGTGTCGTCATTTAATGCGACAGCATCGAAAATTCTGCCTCAACACCAAGTTAAAAACTGTTGAAGTATTTCCCTGAAAAACTAGTTTGTGATTTGAGTCACTCGACTGACACTGTAAATTCTTATTGACATTTTAACGATATTTGTGTAGGTGAGCTTTTTTGTTTTCCAAATGCATCAAATGATCATTTAGGATATGCTCAACAGTAACTGGTTTTGGCCGGCCGCGGTGGCTGAGCGGTTCTAGGCGCTTCAGTCCAGAACTCCGAGACTGCTACGGCCGCAGTTTCGAATCCTGCGTCGGACATGGATGTGTGTGATGTGCTTAGGTTAGTTAGGTTTAAGTAGTTCTAAGTTCTAGGGGACTGATGACCTCAGATGTTAAGTCCCATAGTGCTCAGAGCCATTTGAACCAGTAATTGGTATTGCACGCCGAAGCACGGTAGAAACGCTGGACTACGTTATATAGGATTCCATATATCGTTCGGTTAAAGCTGGACTGAAGCTCAGCTGTTTGCTAGATCGCTCAGCACCACCAGCTGCCATAAACCTCAACACAGCTAATCCGCGACTATTGACCTCATAGGAGTCCGCCATATGCCAGCAGTTCAAAGGCGGGAGGCAACAGAATGGTCTAACGCCACAACAAACGAGTTTGAGTGTTTATAATTACGGATGTCTGGGACTGTTTACAATAAAATGTGTAAATACCTGTAACCAGCGAGTGCTTGTGGTTCTTCGTCGTTTGCTGTACAATAAGTAATGTTAATACTGGAAGCAAATGATAAAATTAGAAATTACGAAAAACAGTTTTTTTTCATGTTATTATTCGGCGCACAGAAAAGGTTATTGTAACCCTCAGAGGGGTCCCCGAACCCGAGTTTGAGAAACCTTGTACAAGAATACCTTCCTTCCTGACGGAATTTTACATTTCGTGCTGCTAAACGACACGAGTCGTCTCAATGTAGCCGGGATTATGAGCGGAAAAGTAAAACAGGGGAGAGGACTTTCAGCGAAGTCGTGTAGCTGTTTCTGTAAACTCACTTTCCTGACAGTAAATTTTGTGTGTGTGTAAATTCCGTGGATGTTACGCGACAAGCAAAATCAAAGATAATGCAATATCCGGTAGTTGAGAGACGAATGAAAAATGGAGGGAACAAAAAAAGGGAGGTGCTATCGTGTCAGTCGTAAACACGGATATGAGTAGCTGTTTTTTCAGTAAACAGCATGTTGGGCATAAGTGTCGTCGTACGGTAAATGAGAGTGTGCGGCATCTAGCAGAGTGTAAATTGATGAAATATTTTATAGTTCGTGAGACAAATCCTCTTCCCTGCTTCATCGTAAAGAGCCCTGAAGTTTATGCACTGCAAGGGTAATGAAGTTAGGCCTATAAATACAGTTCAAGGATTCATTCATACTCCAATAAAATTCATTTTCTGATTTATGGGAGATTTTACTGATTCTACGTTTCTAGTCTCAGGTTTCAGTGAAGTAGTTCCGTTTTTTTTACCCGAAGCTCGACGCATCTCGTTGCACTGTAGCACTAACACACTACGCGAAGTGCTTTTCATTGAATTATCTACTTAAAGCCACACAGCCACACAATTTTTCAGTTAAAGTATGAAGTGAGACAACATTTTCAAATAAGTACCAAATCCGAACATGAGCAGACAATCCAAAAATGAAAGGTCCCATGTAAACATTACATATCCTGTGACTCTTCAATCTATCCGATAACTTTCCTGTGCAAGGATCTGCTTTTTGAAGGTTAAATGCACTTTGCCACCTTCGGCTGTCTAAAATATCTGAAGTGAATGTTTCTTTATATAATCGTTCCCTTGCGCACTGTCAGCATCAAGAATCGAACCTCCATCTACACTTGACGGCCCTGATGGAGCTTTAATTGTTGAGGCTCTTTGTAATAGCCTAAAGTCGAAAGAGCACAAGTGAATGACGAAATACTGAAACTTCCTTTATAAATAAATGTTGTCACACTTTCAATATGACTATGTCGCACAAGATGGCAAAACGTTTTCACTTTAAAAAAATGCTCTCCATTTAATTCCGTCGTGTATAAGGAACGAAAACTTTTCGCGTGAAAGGGCGTATCGCCGTGGAAATCTTGTACAGTCATTTCACCATCATGCCTTACACGCTGTTGTGTGTCTTTGCTTTGTTAGATCTCTTGTATGCTACCTGCTCACGTTCAAACACGCTGTGAGATCAATTCGTTCGTTTTTTTTTGCTATAGACAATCACAGTTACACCAAAGCTATCTGAAGATTATCAGTAACGGCAGTTATCAGTAAATGATTTCACCAGTTCACCTATTTAACAGCAGCTATACGTCTGACCAAGATCTGATAGGTCAGCGTAGATAGTTGGAATGTGAAAGAGCCCGGTTCGATTCCCGGTACAACCGAGGACTTTTCGTTGGTGGGAAGACTGGCACTGGGTGCCCTCAGCCTCTTGATGTCAACTGAGGAGTTACTTGAATAAGATGTAGCAGCTCCACGCTCTGGTAAAGTCGGAAAAACCGATCAGGAGAGGGGTGTGCTGACCACGTGCCCCTCCACACTGCATCCGCGTGACAGAGAATGGCACGGCGGTCGGTCGACGTCCCTTGGACCTTCAGGGCCTGGAAGAGGAGCTCGTCCTTTTTTTAACATTGCCAATGGATGCTGTTCAGCTACTTTAACATTATTCTGCATTAAACTGGACGCAGCCTTGATAATTCAGTGCCCGACGTCCCTTTTTTTTCAGACGGTCACGTGACCAAATGAATCAGCTGTGGAATTTATTTGTCAATAATATCCTTATCTCGGCTAGGGTACGACGGTTTTGTTGCGTTCAGTGCAACGAAAGACGGAACAAATACAATTTCACGAGCAGAATTTAGAATAATAACCAATATTAAGTAGTTATTTGAGTTTATTGACCCATATTTTGTAAGTTTAAAGTAAAGATCTGAGTTTTACATCCCCGTCCACAGGCATGTTCCACGAGACACATTACATTGCGTTACGAACAACACCTCCAGTATCGTGTTAGCTTGAACTGAAGCATTGTTGAGTAGCCACAAAATGGTCTAAGCAAAATAAAGATCGACGCATTACAGCAGAGGGGTTCGATCTGCGTCGTGGAGAAATGGCAGTAACAAAAACAAATGATCACCATTTTGAGATTATAATCGATCGATTAATTTTGAAATGCAAAGATTCATATGAAATTATGGGAACGGTCAACACGTAATGGCGAAGTACCAAAATTAAACTGAAAATACTCTACACAGGCCTAAAAGGGTACACTGAAAGCACCGACGTACCAAGTGAAATGGTAGTCGAGAAGGATGCAGGTAAAACAAACAAGACCGTTTTTTTGTGGACATGTATCCTATGTGTTTCCCCTGAATGGTGCCCCTGCGGAGTGGTATTTTTAGTTTTAATAAACACTACAAATACATTTTCTCGATACATCCACTGCTGTGTTGAACAGCGTAGTGAAGTAGTGTATTCTCTACCGTACTCAAATTTACATACGTCCGTGGGTTGAATGATACCACAAAAGTAGCATTTGTTTATTTTCCATAACTGCGGTACCACATGAAGTACAATTCTTGTTGTGGCACGAGAAATTAAGCTGAAAATTGTGTGCCATAATACGTACAAATGATCATCGCTTAAAATTCCAACACTGTAAGTGCAACTGAAATGGTTTGACAAATATTCCTCTTGAGAGTAGTCTTGAAAAAAAAAAAAGCAACTGTAACTTTCCCGTTTTATTTTCCCTAAATGACATCAACAGAAAAACAGGGCAACATTCCTTTTACACTTTTCCAGTCCAGCTGTCTGCGTGAGACGAGAAGCAGAGTGACTTTTTTTCTGCTCTCCAGTCACCCACATGAGATCTTACTTAGTCGGTAATATTCACGATGTTGACAGGGCGTTGACCTGTAAATTTACTTTCTTCGTGTTTTTTGAGCTCACTTTCTGATTTTAAGGCCTTTTAATTAAAACATGATATATCGTCGTTTTTATCGATATAGGTTACACCACACTCACACTTCTTATCCATCCGCCTGTTCTTCCTCTTTTATTGGGCAGACCTGTGCTTCATCAGTTTTTTTGTTTTGTTTTTCTGTTTTTTTTTTTCATTCTTAACATATGTTTTACCATTTGTTGTATTTTTTATTACTTCATTCATATTAATTTGTAATTTCGTCCTTATTTAGTTATAGCTTTTTCTCTAAAGTTGTGTATCATCAGATATTTTCCACAGGAATCTTATCTGAACGCCCTGTGCTCCATTGATACAAAACACTGTGCTGATGTTGCCGTAACGTGATGTAGTTGAAGTCCCTTCTCTTGCCTATGACGAAACTTACATCCGATTGTGCTGTACAGAGACAGAAGTTTTTGTAGGCATTTCAAGAGGCCGAATTAACGTCACTGCCCATATGTAAACCATTATCAACCGTTGTTATTGTTTGAAAACTTCATTACATACTCGTGACATTTTAAATTGTACACTTGTGTTATATTCTGTGTTCTGGCCAATCTAAATTAGTTTGCTGGTCATCTGTTTCAAAATTTATCGGCACTTTTTCCGTCATTTTAATGTTGATCACAATAAAAAGAACTGAGATTAGTAGCCGGCCGCGGTGGCCGAGCGTTTCTAGGCGCTTCAGTCCGGAACCGCGCGACTGCTATGGGCGCAGGTTCGAATCCTGCCTCGGGCATGGATGTCTACATCTACATTTATACTCCGCAAGCCACCCAACGGTGTGTGGCGGAGGGCACTTTACGTGCCACTGTCATTACCTCCCTTTCCTGTTCCAGTCGCGTATGGTTCGCGGGAAGAACGACTGTCTGAAAGCCTCTGTGCGCGCTCTAATCTCTCTAATTTTACATTCGTGATCTCCTCGGGAGGTATAAGTAGGGGGAAGCAATATATTCGATACCTCATCCAGAAACGCACCCTCTCGAAACCTGGCGAGCAAGCTACACCGCGAAGCAGAGCGCCTCTCTTGCAGAGTCCGCCACTTGAGTTTGTTAAACATCTGCGTAACGCTATCACGGTTACCAAATAACCCTGTGACGAAACGCGCCGCTCTTCTTTGAATCTTCTCTATCTCCTCCGTCAACCCGATCTGGTACGGATCCCACACTGATGAGCAATACTCAAGTATAGGTCGAACGAGTGTTTTGTAAGCCACCTCCTTTGTTGATGGACTACATTTTCTAAGGACTCTCCCAATGAATCTCAACCTGGTACCCGCCTTACCAACAATTAATTTTATATGATCATTCCACTTCAAATCGTTCCGCACGCATACTCCCAGATATTTTACAGAAGTAACTGCTACCAGTGTTTGTTCCGCTATCATATAATCATACAATAAAGGATCCTTCTTTCTATGTATTCGCAATACATTACATTTGTCTATGTTAAGGGTCAGTTGCCACTCCCTGCACCAAGTGCCTATCCGCTGCAGATCTTCCTGCATTTCGCTACAATTTTCTAATGCTGCAACTTCTCTGTATACTACAGCATCATCCGCGAAAAGCCGCATGGAACTTCCGACACTATCTACTAGGTCATTTATATATATTGTGAAAAGCAATGGTCCCATAACACTCCCCTGTGGCACACCAGAGGTTACTTTAACGTCTGTAGACGTCTCTCCGTTGATAACAACATGCTGCGTTCTGTTTGCTAAAAACTCTTCAATCCAGCCACACAGCTGGTCTGATATTCCGTAGGCTCTTACTTTGTTTATCAGGCGACAGTGCGGAACTGTATCGAACGCCTTCCGGAAGTCAAGAAAAATAGCATCTACCTGGGAGCCTGTATCTAATATTTTCTGGGTCTCATGTACAAATAAAGCGAGTTGGGTCTCACACGATCGCTGTTTCCGGAATCCATGTTGATTCCTACATAGTAGATTCTGAGTTTCCAAAAACGACATGATATTCGAGCAAAAAACATGTTTTAAAATTCTACAACAGATCGACGTCAGAGATATAGGTCTATAGTTTTGCGCATCTGCTCGACGACCCTTCTTGAAGACTGGGACTACCTGTGCTCTTTTCCAATCATTTGGAACCTTCCGTTCCTCTAGAGACTTGCGGTACACGGCTGTTAGAAGGGGGGCAAGTTCTTTCGCGTACTCTGTGTAGAATCGAATTGGTATCCCGTCAGGTCCAGTGGACTTTCCTCTGTTGAGTGATTCCAGTTGCTTTTCTATTCCTTGGACACTTATTTCGATGTCAGCCATTTTTTCGTTTGTGCGAGGATTTAGAGAAGGAACTGCAGTGCGGTCTTCCTCTGTGAAACAGCTTTGGAAAAAGGTGTTTAGTATTTCAGCTTTACGCTTGTCATCCTCTGTTTCAATGCCATCATCATCCCGGAGTGTCTGGATATGCTGTTTCGAGCCACTTACTGATTTAACGTAAGACCAGAACTTCCTAGGATTTTCTGTCAAGTCGGTACATAGAATTTTACTTTCGAATTCACCGAACGCTTCACGCATAGCCCTCCTTACGCTAACTTTGACATCGTTTAGCTTCTGTTTGTCTGAGAGGTTTTGGCTGCGTTTAAACTTGCAGTGAAGCTCTCTTTGCTTTCGCAGTAGCTTCCTAACTTTGTTGTTGTACCACGGTGGGTTTTTCCCGTCCCTCACAGTTTTACTCGGCACGTGCCTGTCTAAAACGCATTTTACGATTGCCTTGAACTTTTTCCATAAACACTCAACATTGTCAGTGTCGGAACAGAAGATTTCGTTTTGAACTGTTAGGTAGTCTGAAATCTGCCTTCTATTACTCTTGCTAAACAGATAAACCTTCCGCCCTTTTTTTATATTCCTATTAACTTCCAAATTCAGGGATGCTGCAACGGCCTTATGATCACTGATTCCCTGTTCTGCACTTACAGAGTCGAAAAGTTCGGGTCTGTTTGTTACCAGTAGGTCCAAGATGTTATCTCCACGAGTCGGTTCTCTGTTTAATTGCTCGAGGTAATTTTCGGATAGTGCACTCAGTATAATGTCACTCGATGCTCTGTCCCTACCACCCGTCCTAAACATCTGAGTGTCCCAGTCTATATCTGGTAAATTGAAATCTCCACCTAAGACTATAACATGCTGAGAAAATTTATGTGAAATGTATTCCAAATTTTCTCTCAGTTGTTCTGCCACTAATGCTGCTGAGTCGGGGGGTCGGTAAAAGGAGCCAATTATTAACCTAGCTCGGTTGTTGAGTGTAACCTCCACCCATAATAATTCACAGGAACTATCCACTTCTACTTCACTACAGGATAAACTACTACTAACAGCGACGAACACTCCACCACCGGTTGCATGCAATCTATCCTTTCTAAACACCGTCTGTACCTTTGTAAAAATTTCGGCAGAATTTATCTCTGGCTTCAGCCAGCTTTCTGTACCTATAACGATTTCAGCTTCAGTGCTTTCTATCAGCGCTTGAAGTTCCGGTAATTTACCAACGCAGCTTCGACAGTTTACAACTACAATACCGATTGCTGCTTGGTCCCCGCATGTTCTGACTTTGCCCCGCACCCGTTGAGGCTGTTGCCCTTTCTGTACTTGCCCGAGGCCATCTAACCTAAAAAACCGCCCAGCCCACGCCACACAACCCCTGCTACCCGTGTAGCCGCTTGTTGCGTGTAGTGGACTCCTGACCTATCCAGCGGAACCCGAAAGATGTGTGTGACGTCCTTAGGGTAGTTAGGTTTACGTACCGTAGTTCTAAGTTCTAGGGGACTGATGGCCTCCGATGTTAAGTCCTATACTGCTCAGAGCCATTTGAACCATTTGAGATTAGTAGCCATACTTTCCGGAGACCCCAGTCTAATTTTATTTTGTGCACACTAAGTGTAAGATTATTATAACAAATTCATTAAATATTAAGAGTTGTTTATGGAGAAAGTTGCTCAAAAATATTTTAAATAAGCGTTGTTTGTTTCCCTTCTGTTACTAGAGCCATGTCTCCCTGTGTTCTTCCGTCCATACAACATATATTTTATCGACGTTTTGAGTCATTTGGAGATGGACCAATTGCAGCAGAAATGCATTTCTCATGGTGAATAAAGCTAAAACAGGATGTTTCAGGCCTGTAAGATAGGTTGCAGCTATCTGTATTGAATATCGAATTATTGTAGCTGTTAAGAAAAAAAATCTAAATCAGCCAATAAAACATACATTTGATATCGTGATGCGTTTCAGATTCTTAGATTTGGCTTATGAAAACTATTTGGGACTTTAATTCCTCAGTATGAACGCAATGAGAACAATGGCGTTATATATGCCAAAATAATTAAAGATCACAGGATGGAAATAAGAGTGTAACATAAACACCGCTTTTGACGATTTTTTGTATAAACAGCTCCATTTTTGTCCCATTTGCGTAATGTTACGGAATATCGGACCACGTTTGTGACCGTACTGAGGATTTGGTAACAGGCAGATGTCGACATATCCATTGTCACTGACAGCAAAACGTCAGACGTGCGGACGTACTTCGAGGGTGCTGCTACAGAACTTCGAGACACACACATGACATGGAGGATATCGGCGTAAACATGGCGACGTTGTTTGTGGATTATGCTGTTATTCGTGGTGAGTCGCATAACTCGTAATGCGCCTTTTATTTCTTGAACGGTTCACTATGTCGAAAAGAGGTTCCCGGCACATGATAGTTAGGAAGAGAGATCTGTAATTTTTTGCACGGATAATAGTCTCTAACTTTTGTATAATGCAAGATGGAACGAGATGCTTCTTTAAAGACATTCGAAAGCGCTTGAAAAGGCGAGTACATTTTGCTACTGTTTGTGTTAAACTTCCGACAAAGATATCCGAGCTTCAGCTATTGCAGTTTAAACACCGACCGGTGGAAATCTTATAGCAGACTCGGCCGTTGTGCCAAGCCTTTCCATTGTTTCCTCGTTTTCACAAAAGCTGTTATGTTAAACACGAGTACCTATTTAAATCTCAAATAGTTTTCCTAAGCACCCTCTCATACACTACAAGTTGGAATGTAAAATGTAGGGAAATGAAACTGATGCGGAAAATAAAATAAAATTCTATCACTGTTTTCTCGCGTCCGAAGTCTTTCCGGGTAGTTGAGGCTTTTACTCGCTATAGCGCCCATTTTGTGCCAGTTTACCACCAAGGTAACTTTGCTGGAGGTTTTCCCAAAACACTTCCAGTGTTAAACTGCAGTGAAAATACCTCTGCGCATGTTTCACGAGTTGGGCTTCGCGTAACAGCCGACAGTAAACATGCGCCACTGTATCGTGAGCATCATATCTTCGTTTCGTTCAATTGGTCACTAAACGCAGCTGTTCCTCTCAGTCGTTCATATGTAATGACATTGCGAAGTACTCGGTACAGACCATGCGGGAGATGTGCTTGCACAGTGGAGATCTGGTTTCCAGCGTTTTCTGTGGTGGGCAGTTCTCCTCTTCTTTAACAAGTGTCAGTTCCCCGCTGTAATCTCTCCACGGAAAATTACCTTCTACCACGCACCAATTAATCATTGTCAATCAAATCATCCACATTTATTCACTTTTGAAAAGTATCTGATCGGATTTTCTAGTAATATATGCGCCGACAGCTCGTCGACGCCAAAGTATTTTCTAGTACGTTTATTCTTTGGAATAACAGAGATACATGTATGTATTCTCCATGGTTGTTAGACGGGTAACTAGGACAGCTTCGGAAGTATCTGTTGAAAGATTGGCGGGTTTCTAAAAGAGACATATTTGCTTTTCTTCTCGCTAAAGCGAGCTATTAACATTTGTGCCACTAGCGGGTTGTTTGAAGAGAAATAAATTGTAACGGAAAATAATTAAGACTTGGAACCAAAAGAAATCTGGACATGTAATGGAGATGGATTGAATATACAATTTCCTTCATAAATAAGGTTTGTGACCCCTTTTATTCTGGAGTGAATGAACGAATGAGTTCTTTGTCTGAATCATTGATGATCGCGTTGGCCCTGTAATTAGTGGGGAAGTTTCAGCTATGTCGAAGAGAGCCTGCAATCACCGAGTCTTTGTTAAATCGTCCAAAAAGGCTTCGTACACATCTGGAATTCGAAATCTGTCGTAAAAGGAACGAATTGTTCAAACGATCGATTTTCCCAACTGAATGCAGCGCTTAACAATAATAATCAATGTAAAGATCTTTTACAACAAGCCAGCCGCTGAATACTAAGACGAAGGGCTCCACCAGAGATTCTATTTGGCTGATTTCACGTAATGAAATATTATATTTAAAACTGTACATAGATAAAGGAGAGAGAGAGAGAGAGAGAGAGAGCGAATGAAATTAGAGAAAATACTCATAATCCTCCATTAGTCTAACTTTTCGCCTGTCTTATCACGGATCAGCCTAAAGACAAAACGGGAGACCCTTACTTTACTGTATAGATTTATGTGTGAAAGTGAAGGGATCTTAAAGGCAACAGATACACGTCTATACAGACAAAACATTACACAAAGTTAGCGGCAACCTGCATGCATTCATCATTCAGCATCTATTCTCTTCCTACATTAATACATTATACCGCGTCAGGCAGTTTTTATTTTCCCACCCTATAGCTCCAATTACAAGAATCGTAGCTGACTCTTTATGAATGTCGAACAAAGAGGAGCAAGAGGAAATATGTTTTACCTCGAGCACGCATGCTTGTCTTCTTGCTGCGTACAACGAAGAAGTTTGACACGACTGCCGATTATTGGTGCCTTGCATTTTCAAGGGATCCGACAGTTTTTTGGTACTCTTGTGGAGGTATGCGGTATTAGATGTCTTCGCACAGGTCATGTAATTCGCGTAAACAATGAGCCGCTGATTTACGTAGGCGCTGGTGGCGCCCGATAGACACCCTGGAAGGTTCCTCACGTACATCAGGCGAATTGGGTCGCCGAGACGTCAACGTGAGTTCTGTTGTGTTAGCTGAAGAGCCAACACCGTGTTACGAGTGGAGGCCGAAATGCACGCGTGTTTGCTTACTGACGTGAGGTCTGGAATATGACAAGGAATGAGAGTTCAGAAAGCGGACGTAATTAGTTTGATACTTAACTTTAATCCATTAATGATGAACGTCGCTCTTGACGGTACATAATTCACAATATTATCCGTTCAGAATACATTCTTGAAGAATATGGCGCCTTGCTAGGTCGTAGCAAATGACGTAGCTGAAGGCTAAGCTAAACTGTCGTCTCTGCAAATGAGAGCGTATGTAGACAGTGAACCATCGCTAGCAAAGTCGGCTGTACAACTGCGGCGAGTGCTAGGGAGTCTCTCTAGACTAGACCTGCCGTGTGGCGGCGCTCGGTCTGCAATCACTGATAGTGGCGACACGCGGGTCCGACGTATACTAACGGACCGCGGCCGATTTAAAGGCTACCACTTAGCAAGTGTGGTGTCTGGCGGTGACACCACAAGTTCACTATTATGCTCCACAAACCACTGCAGTACGGTTCTGGCTCCGAGACACGGACAGTTACACTGCTGAAAGATGACATCACCGCCGGGCAAGACATCAAGCATGAAGGGATGCAGGTGATTTGCATCTGCCAGAGTGTCTTCGATACTACCATGCAAGTGCAAGAGACTTGTCTCCCATAGCATAATATGCTCCCATCAGTCTGCATCCTTGGCACGCTCCACGTTTCGAATCACGGTTCACGTTGAAGACGGCGTTTGTGGAGACGACCATGGACCCATTGTAACAAAGGATGTGAATCGCCCGAAGAGCCTACACGTTTCCATTGATCGACGGTCGAATCGCGATGGTCCCATGATCACTGTAATCGGAACTGACGATGCCGTTGGGACAATATGTCAACCGGTATGGATGGTCTGCTGCGGAGCTCCATATTCAACATTGTACGGTGAACGGTGTGTTGCGAAACACTTGTACGTGCACCAGCATTTATGCTCTTTCGGCAGTGATGCCACAGACCACCATCTATCCCACTTAGCCGGGCAGGCAGGCCTGTGAAGAGCCGTGGACGATCAACCATTAATGGCCTAATAGTAGTTTCACTGTCCTTCTACCTCTTTCTGCATGTGCTCACGACAGTAGCACGTGAACATTCGACCAGCTTCGCCGTTTTCGAGATACTCGTTCACAGTCTCAGCGTAATAATAATCTGCACTGAAAAGCCACTTATCTCAATGAATTTCCCAACTTTTAGCCCACATCTTTCCCAGGGTCATCTTCTGTCCGTGTCTGCTCCACTTACATACCTTTGCTACCGCGTCACCCGCCCGCAACGCCACCAGGTGGATTCCAACGTCACAGTGGGCGGTGGTCATAACGTTTTGGCTGTGATCGTCGTTTTAAGATCGTTCTAGTTCTATTGGACACGTACATCGTACCATTTAAAAAAATATGCACGTGAACATTCGACCAGCTTCGCCGTTTTCGAGATACTCGTTCACAGTCTCAGCGTAATAATAATCTGCACTGAAAAGCCACTTATCTCAATGAATTTCCCAACTTTTAGACCATATCTTTCCCAGGGTCATCTTCTGTCCGTGTCTGCTCCACTTACATACCTTTGCTACCGCGTCACCCGCCCGCAACCAGGTGGATTCCAACGTCACAGTGGGCAGTGGTCATAACGTTTTGGCTGTGATCGTCGTTTTAAGATCGTTCTAGTTCTATCGGACAAGTACATCGTACCATTTAAAAAAGACATATTTACTTCGATTTTTCGGTTAATACACAAGAGTATTACCCACACAACAAAAAAAATGGTTCAAATGGCTCTGAGCACTATGGGACTTAACTTCTCAGGTCATCAGTCCCCTAGAACTAAGAACTAGTTAAACCTAACTAACCTAATGACATCCCACTCATCCATGCCCGAGGCAGGACTCGATTCTGCGACCGTAGCGATCGCGCGGTTCCAGACTGCAGCGTCTAGAACCACTCGGCCACTCCGGCCGACCCCCACACAACACAAATAGTGTACGCCCTCCTACTATAATTTTCCGAAAACTTGTGTCTCGAACTGCTCGAGAAATGGAATAGGTATTGAAACGTCCCCTTTGAAAAACTGTACACGACTGTGCTTAAACTGACACACAATATTTTTAGCGCAACGCAACCTGACTTTCAATAAGCCCTACAAAACAATGGCCCTGACTATCTTTAACCTATACCTTTCACAAATCACTTACCTCACAAAAATCTACGTTACTCGAACTACTGCAATACAGCGAGCGCCACTATTGCCAGCTAAATAAAAGATTCAAACTACGGAAGGCACTAACTACTGATAGGGATAGTTAGCAAATGGAAGATATTAATAGAGAACAAACAATGTATTTACCTTAATAGTCATAATATATATAGCAGTTCATGACAAATTACAAAACTCCGCCATCTATCTCCCCACATCCACCACTGCTGGCGGCTCACCTCCAACTGCGCAACGCTACGCGCTGTTCACATCCAGCTGCCGCTGCCCAACACTACAATGGCAGACAACAATGCAAACTAGCCACAGACTGCACACAGCACAGCCAGTGATTTTCATATAGAGCGCTACGTAACGTTGCCAATAAGAAAACATAAACAGCCTACTTACATAAAGAAAACATAAACAGCCTACTTACATAGCCCCCATGCTCCCCACAAAAAATTTTACAAATTGTTTTGGGCAGTGGGCAATACATATTTGTTAAAATTTTTGATAATCGTAATTACAATAACAAAGAGTGTTACGTCTTACACGACTGACCTCGTGTAAGGGGAGATAGCAAAGCCAGAAAAATTGCCGCAATAGTTCGACACCGCCACAGCGACGCAGGCGACCAGGAATGCGACAGTGAAGGGCGGGAGGCGCGATTCCGCATAGCTGACGCCTAATCGAGAAGTGATATTCCGCACTGATTACCCGGCGGGCCAAGTCGCAGAAATCTCCGCAGATGGCTTATCGCAGCGGGGCGGCCCGCCTGCCGCCTTCACAAACTGCCGCCAGCGCCGCCGACTCCAAACTTTAAATTAACTCGCCTTTATCAAGTTCGCACCGCGGCTGCGGAAGTTTGTTTTCGCTGCCTCAAAAGTGCGCTAAGCCGTCCGCGGAGTTTGCCGGCACTCCTGAGGCGCGGTTTCGTACCGGAGTCGGTTCCCACGCGTTGCTGCGCGTCGCCGCAGATTAACGACGGAAGTAATGCCCGGCAGTAACGCAGCGTGCGCGCCACGCAGCCAACATCACTCGGCACTCACGATTATCGACTCCCATTGCAGATAACGATCTACTGACGCACAGCCTGCAAGGATTCAGAAATTATCGTTCTTGTGAAACACAACTCGCTCTTTATTCGTGTGAAGTAGCAAGTGCTATCGATAGTGGATCTCAAATTGATTCCAAAATTACAGTTTCAGGAATCATTTCCAAACCATTCGTTACAAGTGGCTTCTAATCATATTAGTGTCCGTGGGGTAACGTCCCAGTCGTGCGACTGGACTCGTGATTTCCTGCCAAAAAGGTCACAGGATTAATTGATGGGAAACGGAGTTATAAAACTACCGTAGGTTATCATCAGTAAGTGTGGTTTTCCTAGTAGCTGCGATACCTGTATGCTACCTGTGTTGCATAGCTATCAGGCATTACTTCATAACGATACCTTCTTTTACGTATGAGATCAGAGTCTTACTAGATTCCCGTAAAAACCAGAAGCCGCGAGCCGTCGAGAAACTGAGCGAGGATATATAAAGGTCTGGGCTGCATAACCTAGGGAACATTTTTGTTCTCCATAGTTATCCACCTGTCTGTTACTGAAAAGTAAACAGGATGTATAGCAAAACTGAAATTGTAAATTTTAATTCAGGTTTTGTTCGAAAAATGTTGATTTGTAACGTGAAACAAACGCCTGCTGTAGTACATACAAATAAAACAATACAGATTTATCATATACACCTAGGAAGCACAATTTCCTCAGCGAAAAGGTAAAATAAAAAACTGCAAAACAAAACTATATCACATATCACCGTTACTCACAAGTAACATCTGCATTTATCAATAATAACCAGAAACTCTTTCGTTTGATCATGATGAACAATGTTCTGTTGAGCACAAAATAACAACTTTTAATGCAAGTACGTACGCAACATACGTTATATATATATATATATATATATATATATATATATATATATATATATATATCATTTTTGCCCTTGAGACAATGATTGAACTTGAATGTTACATCATTATCAATTTTCTCCTTTTTTCACGTTCTCTTCTTTTCTCTTCCCAAAACCTTTTCATTGTTTGACTGTGTTCATATTTCCTTTGTTCTGTCCGTATTTTCCCTGGTCTCTTTCTTTCTTTTACTTCCAATTTCGTGTTCATAATTTTGTTTCTGAAATTGTCTCTTCCATTTATCATTTCTTTATTGATTCCCGCTTGTTTTAGGTCTTCTTTTATTTCATGAAACCACTTGGTTTTTTTGATTGAGCTGTTGACTACGTACAAGATTCTCTTTGTGAGTCTGGTGTTGTTTATTCTGTGCACCGGCCCAAAGAATGTTAGTCGACGTTTTCTGATTATGTCTGTGAGTCTGTCTGTATGTTCATATTGTTCTATGGTTGACCTCTTTATCCATATACCATGTGAATGTACTGATCCAAAAATTTTTCGAGGGACTTTATGTTCTATCTTTTCAGTCTCTACGATGCCCGATGCTCCAATTGTGGTCGTTTCTGATGCATAGAGGGCTTCTGGTAGTACAACTGTATTGTACTGCCTGATTTTCGCCTGTCTTGAGATGCTTCTTTTATTGCAGTGCGTCCATGTAAGTTTACACCCTTTCTGAAGTTTTTCTGTCCGTTCTGTTTTTGATGCCGTGTTTGATCCTCCTATTTGCATGTGTTCTCCAAGATACTTGAATATTTCCACTCTGTTAACCAATCCGTATTTTGCGTGTTGTTGTTCTTTCTTTCCTTATATTGTTTTTATGATATCTGTAACCCCGCTTTAGCCGAGCCTTGATGTCAATATTCCAGGACTTCTTTCGCTTCTTCTCTGTCGTCTGAGTATTGCCACGTCATTTGAGAAATGTTGAGCATTTTATGATTGTCTTGTGTGCACGTGTTCTTCCTAACTGAATTCCTTTTACTTTTCTTCCCACTGCTTGATAATTTTGTCCAGGACTATGATGAATAGAAGTGGTGAGAGACCATCTCCTTGTCTGAACCCTGTACGTATCTCGAATGGCTCTGATATTTATCCCATAAATTTTATTTTGCATGTGGTGTCTGCGAGCGTCTGTTCTATCAGTGCCCTTGTTTTTCTCTCTGTTCCGCATTCTTCTATTGGGTCAAAGAGAGTCTGCCTGTTAATGGAGTCATAGGCCTTCAAGTCCACAAATGTAGCTACAGCGTTGTTCGCCTGTCTCACCTTAAAGAGTGTTAACAGGTTCCAAATTTGTTCAATACAGGATCTTCCCTTACTGAACTCTGCTTGGTATTCACCCTTCTTTGTATCCACTTGTGGTTTCAGTCTGTTGGCCGGCCGGTGTGGCCGAGCGGTTCTAGGCGCTTCAGTCTGGAACCGCGCAACCGCTACGGTCGCAGGTTCGAATCCTGCCTCGGGCATGGATGTGTGTGATGTCCTTAGGTTGGTTAGGTTTACGTAGTTCTAAGTTCTAGGGGACTGATGACCTCAGATGTTAAGTCCCATAGTGCTCAGAGCCATTTGAACCATTTTTTCAGTCTGTTCAGTAACACCGTGGACAGAATTTTGTAAGTAATTTTTATTAGGGTCTGTCCTATCAACTATATATGCACCTCTTTCGACGAGCGAGCGAGAGGTTATAAATGATTACTAAGTATGGAGCTATCGTTCAAAAAGAAAAAAAAAAAATTCGCAGAAGCAAGTTCCGTCTGATTGGTAAACGATCCAACGTCTGTGTTGTAAATATCCTTTGGAGAGGCAGCTTTCCCCCAAAATTTTATAATTCGGTAATGTAGGAATTTCGAAAACTAATTTTTTGTTCCGCAATCGCACTCGGGAGCTGTTTCCCGCAGATAATCCAATATTTCTAGTAGTTTTTGGCTTCTCAAACCACGATCACAATTCACGTTCCTGGTGCCATA
Organism: Schistocerca cancellata; assembly: GCF_023864275.1. NCBI lineage: Eukaryota > Metazoa > Arthropoda > Insecta > Orthoptera > Acrididae > Schistocerca > Schistocerca cancellata. The sequence goes on from NC_064634.1 coordinate 490,584,649, forward strand.
AGCTGTTCCAGAAACTGACAAATCGTACCTGACGATTCGTTCCTGGACACTTCTTCAGTGAGAAAGAGAAGGCGCACTTAAATCGAACGGACCAAAGCAGAAATTATTCCACTGTCGTATTTCTAGATGTCTGTGTGTCGAATTTTCTCAGGTGGAAGTAAGGCCTCAGGCCATTATGTGCGTAAACCAGTGGTCGTCAAACTACGGTCCACGGGCGACATTCCGTCAGAACCAAGCGTACGTGCAGCCTGCGGTTCTCAGTGGCATTGTATTATAATATGCTTTAGCAACTATAAGCCGAATGCCAGAACGTCAACTAGCGTTAAGAGTTTCTTAGGAGTGCAGATTTGCCGCTCAGTAACAAACAAAAAACGTACAGAGACAATAATATTTCAAGATGAGTTAAGCAATTTTAATTGACGCTGGTGAATTCGTACGTGAGCTAACTGACCGCTTACCTCTATGGCAGAGGGTTAAGTACCACGGGCACTGCGTTTTTAGAAGGTTTGAGAGGGGGAATACTTTATTGTTTGTCTCCCAGCACTGACAACTCATGGGCGTGAGCGTCTTGTAGCGATTAGCTGCTGTGGTATGGATTTCGACACGGAAGTAACATGGATTCGCGAATGTGCACTATGGAGACGGTAACACTCAAATGCGGTACACACAGGGTGACAATTATTAAACTATATGAAATAAAATTTTCATAACTTCTGAACGGTTTGCTTTCGGACGTGTACAGTTTGCCACGGGGCCTGATGGACATTAGTATGGGTTCGTCAATAAGCAAAACTGGAGCATTTGGGGGACAAAATCCTCATTTCGCGATCGAGAATTCACCCTCAACGGGTGACCGTGTGACGTGCAATGTAGCGCCATGGAATAATCCATGGAGGTAAGAATAAGGGGAGATGGCGCTACGTATCCCAGCCGTACTACGTTTTGAAGCCGTGGGGGCGTGGCTCGCTGCCATGACACTCAGACCAAAACATTGCCAGTGTGCTATAGCGCTGCGTGTATTACAGTCGCTAATTGCACCATGTACGCATGTAACGTCATCGGATTGGTTGTTTCAAAGTTTTTGTTTAAAATAAAATCTCGTAAAGGCGAAATTCCGCGTTTCTTCTGATTAAAAATAGTTTTTAATGTAATATTACGAATAGCTAGTCTTCAATGTAAACGATACAATTTTGTTAATTCAGTAATAAACGTGTATCACAAACTAAATAATAGAAACTGAAAACTAAGTTAGCTATACCCTCCCTCCAAAGCCCCATAAATACAACTTGTTTGTAATACGTACTGGGACATTTCAGTTACGTTACACTACTGGGAAATACTGTTCATCACCACCAATATTTACTGAAATACGGTACATAGAATGGAAAATCTACACAGTGTCCTGTTTAGGCCTATACTTTACGCCAGTTAATGTGGTGTTAGCTTTTAATTTGGTACATGATGAAGACAAAGTGAGTTACTCAACACTTCGATTATCGACGATACGCACGTATTATACTGAAACGTGAACTTGAAAACTAAGCATTTAATTTTTTGAATTAACCCACCTTTTGCAAATGTTTTGGGTGTGTAGAGAAAACTGATGGTACAGCATTTTCTCGGAGCCTTACTGTTGAAAGGGAAGTTCGGTCTATGTCCTCTTCTCGGAAATGCTGAGACCATATAGTGCTCCATTTAGACGCACGCCAATTCCTCCTCCTCACGGCATTCTCCCACAGAGCTCTCCGACTTTCATTTTTAGGAAATCTAAAATCATACAGGAGAAAAACACGCTATAGTACAAGTACCGATGTAGCACACGTTCATTCACAATGAAGTTGTAAAATCACACTTTACGAGACAACTTACACATGAAATGTTATTTCCTTCGATTTCGCATCACAATCAGAACGATTCGAACATCCGAACACCACACAAGTCATCAGAATAGCGCAAAATCCTTCCAAAAGCGAGCGACAAGCCTATGCACACAAGCTTACAGCAGCAATGTTTTGGTCGGATTGAGATGGCTACCCTAGGCTTCACATGGCTTCGCAGCTGTGACGTCACGGCGTCTCCCTCTATTCTTACCTCCATGGAATAATCGGTGCGACATTCCATAATGGCACGGTGATTACCGGACGACACGTGATGGTTTTAGAAGATGATATCATCCCCATTATCGAAAGTGATCCCGATTTCGACAAGATGTGGTTCATGAAAGACGGAGCTCGACCCCATCGAAGCAGGAGAGTATTTTATGTCCTGGAGGAGCACTTTGGGGACCGCATTCTGGCTCTGGGGTGCGCAGACGCCGCTGGCGTGGGCCTCGATTGGCCGCCATGTTCTCCGGGTCTGAACGTATGCGATTCCTTTTTGGGGGCCTATATTAAAGGCAAGGTGTACAGCAATAACCCCAAAACCATTGCTGACCTGAAAACAGCCATTCAGGAAGTCATCGACAGCATCAATTTTCTGACACTTCAGAGGGTCGTGAAGAATTTCGCTCTTCGTCTGCGCCACATCATCGCCAATGATGGCAGACATATCGAACATGCGGTAATCTAAATCTGAATACCTGTAGTGACTTTTGCATGTTGAATAAAGTGTGTACACGCCGTAGTTTGTTACTACGAGTAATTTACGTTTTTTACTACATAGTTCAATAATTGTCACCCTGTACGACGTGCATTCAAGTTCTAAGGCCTCCGATTTTTTTCTCCGGACTGGAAAGAGATAGAAACATGCGCATTGTTTCAAAATGAAGCCGCGTTCATTGTCAATACGTCCCAGAGATGGCAGCACCGTACGGCAGATGGAATTTTACCGCCAGTCGCGAGAATGAGAAATGTTTTAAATACTTAAAATGGCGACGTTTTCCTTACTTGAACAGTGTGCAATCATTCGTTTTCTGAATTTGCGTGGTGTGAAACCAACTGAAATTCATCGACAGTTGAAGGAGACATGTGGTGATGGAATTATGGATGTGTAGAAAGTGCGTTCGTGGGTGCGACAGTTTAATGAAGGCAGAACATCGTGTGACAACAAACTGAAACAACCTCGGCCTCGCACAAGCCGGTCTGACGACATGATCGAGAAAGAGGAGAGAATTGTTTTGGGGGATCGCCGAATGACTGTTGAACAGATCGCCTCCAGAGTTGGAATTTCTGTGGGTTCTGTGCACACAATCCTGCATGACGACCTGAAAATGCGAAAAGTGTCATCCAGGTGGATGCCACGAATGCTGACGGACGACCACATGGCTGCCCGTGTGGCATGTTGCCAAGCAATGTTGACGCGCAACGACAGCATGAAAGGGACTTTCTTTTCGTCGGTTGCGACAATGGATAAGACGTGGATGCCATTTTTCAATCCAGAAACAAAGCGCCAGTCAGCTCAATGGAAGCACACAGATTCACCTCCATCAAAAAAATTTCGGGTAGCCGCCAGTGCTGAAAAAATGATGGTGTCCATGTTCTGGGACAGCGAGGGCGTAATCCTTACCCATTGCGTTCCAAAGGGCACTACGGTAACAGGTGCATCCTGCGAAAATGTTTTGAAGAACAAATTCCTTCCTGCACTGCAACAAAAACGTCCTGGAAGGGCTGCGCGTGTGCTGTTTCACCAAGACAACGCACCCGCACATCGAGCTAACGTTACGCAACACTTTCTTCGTGATAACAACTTTGAAGTGATTCCTCATGCTCCCTACTCAACTGACCTGGCTCCTAGTGACTTTTGGCTTTTTCCAACAATGAAAGACACTCTCCGTGGCCGCAAATTCACCAGCCGTGCTGCTATTGCCTCAGCGATTTTCTAGTGGTCAAAACAGACTCTTAAAGAAGCCTTCGCCGCTGCCATGGAATCATGGCGTCAGCGTTGTGAAAAATGTGTACGTCTGCAGGGCGATTACGTCGAGAAGTAACGCCAGTTTCATCGATTTCGGGTGCGTAATTAATTAAAAAAAATTGGAGACCTTAGAACTTAAATGCATCTCGTATTACTCATATTAAATTAACAGTGTTGTAACACAACTCAAGGTGTAGAAGAAAAGTGGCTGTCAACATTTGTATTAAACGTTTGTGATCGTGTCTCATATTGCATAATGGATTTAAATACAAGTAAAATTGCTATTATTAATCAATTTATCATACGTCCTCACTGCCAATACAACAAAAATTCGGCGGGCGACTACAGTGTCACAACTGTGGGGTCGACGAAGGTGTGAAACAGAAAAAATCCGACTGGAAGTGTTCCAAACGTTGCCGACTTTTAACGATTAGTACTTGGGGACCGGCGGCCAACTTATCGTGCCCTTACTGTATCTACTGTATTGGGCGTTCACACCCTACTAATTTATGCTGGTTACCAATTAATAATAAGATCGTAACATGCACGACCCGAAGTGCTGTTCCACAAAGACAATATTCGCTCAACACGTTTGACGATCGTGGAAAACTGTGTAATAAGCACACACAGTTAGTCCAACGGCTGTTTACCCTTTGCGCAGATTCGATCCTGGTGTGGCCTGTGTCGCAGGTTAGAGGGCTGCACGCTAAGCTATAGGGGCAAGTCGGAAGCTGGTCGTACGCGAGGGGCGAGAGAACGGACGCGGAAGCGGATACGGCCGGAGCAAACGCCGCCGGCTTTGGGGCTGAGCGAGCGACGGATCGCTGGCCGCCATCTTGGCGTCGCCGGCCTTCCGGCAGTGCGGCGTGCGAGGCGCCGCTATGGCGGCCGCCCGTCACGGAGGCGGCGTCGGCGGCGGCGGCGGCCGGGGTCGTTAAGGGCTCGCAAAGGGCGCGGGGGTGGCTGTCGAAATAGCCGCCCAATCTGGCCGCGCCCCGTTCCGTCACTCCTTGTCCGTAGCGTCGGGCCTGCCCGCTACCAAACGCAGACCGACAAGGCGTCGCGACGCGCGTCCTTCTATCACCGACTTACACTATGTGATCTAAAGTATCCGGAAACCTCCAAAAACTTTCATATTAGGTGCATTGTGCTGCCACCTACCGAAAGGTACTCCATATAAGCGACCTCAGTAGTCAATTAGACATCGTGGTCAGGTGATCGCGTGTCACTTGTGTCATACGTCTGTACGTGAAATTTCCACGCTACTAAACATCCCTAGGTCCGCTGTTTCCGATGTGATAGTGAAGTGGAAACGTGAAAGGGCAGGTACAGCCCAAAAGCGTACAGGGCGCCCTCGTCTGTTGACTGACAGAGACCGCCGACAGTTGAAGAGAGTCGTAATGTGTGATAGGCAGACATCTATCCAGACCATTACACAGGAATTCCAAACTGCATCAGGATCCACTGCAAGTATTGTGACAGTTAGGCGGCAGGTGATGAAACTTGGATTTCATGGTCGAGCGGCTGCTCATAAGCCACGCATCACGCCGGTAAATGCCAAACGACTCCTCGCTTGGTGTAAGGAGCGTAAACATTGGACTGGAAAAACGTTGTGTGGAGTGACGAGTCACGGTACACAGTGTGGCGATCCGATGGCAGGGTGTGGGAATGGCGAATAGCCCGTGAATGTCATCGGCCAGCGTATGTAGTGCCAACAGTAAATTTCGGTAGTGGTGGTGTTATGGTGTGGTCGAGTTTTCATGGAGGGGACTTGCACCCTGTGGTGTCACCGCCAGACACCACACTTGCTAGGTGGTAGCCTTTAAATCGGCCGCGGTCCGCTAGTATACGACGGACCCGCGTGTCGCCACTGTCAGTGATTGCAGACCGAGCGCCGCCACACGGCAGGTCTGGAGACACTTCCTAGCACTCGCCCCAGTTGTACAGCCGACTTTGCTAGAGATGGTTCACTGACAAATTACGCTCTCATTTGCCGAGACGATAGTTAGCATAGCCTTCAGCTACGTCATTTGCTACGACCTAGCAAGGCGCCATTATCAATTGCTATTTATGTTGTGATGCATGTACCGTCAGACCGATGTTCACCAATTATGAATTAAAGTTAAGTATTCCATCAGCTACGTTCTTTGCTACTATAAATTCCCTTAACTGTTCCAGACCTCACGCCAGCCTGCGTGAGCTTAAACGTGTGCCTTTCGGCTACCGGTCATAGTGGCTTGGCTGTCTTGCCAAGTCACAACACACCCCATGTTGTTTTTCGTGGCACTATCACAGCACAGGTTTACATTGATGTTTTAAGCACCTTCTTGCTTCCCACTGTTGAAGAGCAATTTGGGGATGACGTTTGCATCTTTCAACACGATTGAACATCTGCTTCATAAGTCACGGCCTGTGGCGGAGTGGTTACACGCCACTAACACTCTTCTAATGGACTGGCCTGCACAGAGTCCCGACCTGAATCCTATAGAACGCATATGGGATGTTTTGGAACGCCGACTTCGTGCCAGGACTCACCGACCTCACATCGATACCTATTCCCAGTGCAGCACTCCGTGAAGAATGGGCTGCCATTCCCTAAGAAACCTTCCAGCAGCTCATTCAACGTATGCCTGCCGAGAGTGGAAGCTGTCATCAAAACTAAGGGTGGGCCAAAACCATATTGAATTCCAGCATTACGGATGGAGGGCGCCACGAACTTGTAAGTCATTTTCAGCCATCTGTCCGGATACTTTTAATCACACAGTGCACCTCCCCATCGCGTACACGGCGCTTCACGATTGCGTCAACGGCGGTGACCCCTTGTGGGTAGCCAATGATTCAGATATGGCCTACGCGCAGATCCAGTGGGGTGTCATGGGGTCAAACAATAGTGTACTGGAAATGTTTATATTTTACATGTATATTAATTTCAAATTTGAAGCTAATTTTGGAGATTACAGTGTCGTGAGAACTAAGAGTCTCGACGATGGCAAGTATAAAATATTCCAAGCTTCATTTGACAGAGGATACTTTTCATTCGCGTTCCTGAGAGTTAGCATACACGAGTTGGTCTGCGCCCAGACTGGCTGTGGGAAACATTCCAGCTAGAAGGGCCCATTCACTGCTGCTGACGAGAACTCAGAGCCGGTTCGACTGGTGGAACAAAAACTACAGCACATTTAGGGAATGCAGATCCCTAAAGAAAGGACGCTCCACTGAGAAAAAATTACAGAAGGATTGACTTTCTGGAGCGTAGATGCAGCGTTCCCTCCATTTATACCCCCGCGTAACAGTAATCTGCAAATCTGCGTTCACAATCTTAGAGCCGAGTAAAAAACTGATAATGAAGAGCGCCCACTTCGACTATACTTGTACCCTATAAATTAAGAAGTTGCGGTACTTTGTTGCTATTAAAAGGTGAAGTAAAGAAAGTCTGTGGCACAAGTTCGTGACCGGGCTGAATGTAAAGTACAGCCTTTCTTCGCCCAGGACAAAAGTAGGGGCATGGTGGAGAGCCCAGCACCCCGAACGCCTTTTATCCCCACAAAACATTCCCAGTACTTACTGTACTTTGTGGCTGTTTGAGTGCGTCTGAGGCCGTCCAGTAGGGACTGGAACGAGGAAGAGTCACAACCCCTATCTGAGCCCAGGTCTTCGAGGGCTGGAGTCAAGTGCCCTACCTCCTGGAACACCACGGCCGCAATTTGTTGCTATTATAATTCTCGAAAAAAACCGCTTGACACATGTAATTCTCAAATATTTGGACATGGCTTTACAGATGATGTACTTATCTTAAGGTTTGCCTATGCGTTGTACTAAGCGCTGATGTAAACAAATTATTAAATTTTTTAATTACAGAAGACCAATTATAGACCTATGACTATGGCAAAATAATTTTCTTCTCATCTTCCCAGAACTTCTTCAAGAGTTGGCTGATTCAGAAATGGTTCAAATGGCTCTGAGCACTATGGGACTTAACATCTGAGGTCATCAGTCCCCCATAACTTAGAACTACCTAAACCTAACTAACCTAAGGACTTCACACACATCCATGCGCGAGACAGGATTCGAATCTGCGACCGTAGCAGTCGCGCGGTTCCGGACGGAAGCGCCTAGAACCGCTCGGTCACCGCGGCACAACAAATGCGGCGCAAAACACGTCAAGATTATATTAATTTATGCTCACACAGTGTCAGCACTAGTTCTTCTACACCAGACGACTGTGAGTGAAATGCGCGCAGAATATTTTATTCCAACTGACTTTAGCACGATTCAAAAATGTAAAAAATGACAGTAAGAGATGGAATTCTCATTCTGAAATAAATCACTTACGTGTTTCACAGTTTACGTAAATCACTTCGCCCAAGTGCACGAATCCTTCCTTCATCAAGTTTTTTGATAGAGTCAAATGGAGATAATTCTCCATCTCATAACGATGGGACGTTACACGGGAAACTTCTCTCTCACTTCAAAACTGTACAGTTAACGTAAGGTTTAATCATTTCGATATAATGTACAAGTACCGGCAACAGAATACTTTACGAAAGAAATCTTCCTATCAGAATGGGACACTGCAAGGCACTATCACGTTTGCTGTTGGCGCGAACGTGGATGAACGTGACGACAACTTCAAAAATGGTTCAAATGGCTCTGATCACTATGGGACTTAACAGCTCAGGTCATCAGTCGCCTAGAACGTAGAACTACTTAAACCTAACTAGCCTAAGGACATCACACACATCCATGCCCGAGGCAGGATTCAAACCTGCGACTGTAGCGGTCGCGCGGTTCCAGACTGAAGCGCCTAGAACCGCTTGGCCACACCGGCCGGCACGACATCTTCTATTTTATAACGTAATCTCCATACTTTATTACATACACGCATTTTTTGTTGTGAAAGTCGCTAGCCGTAAGTGTTCCCTAAAGAACTATGCTACAAGACTGTGAATATAGCGAAATTTTACCACTGTTACTAACGTCCACATAAGATCTGCTCTTCTGTATGTGTGCGCAACTGGAATCTCTCACATCAGAAGTGAATAACTTCTTGAATGAAAAGTTAATATTACTCCTACTTTCTTCTCTGTTCTCGTATTTAATACACTTTTGTACCCCGAACTACAAGGATAACGGGGAAGGAAGCTTTGTTTTTCAAAAAGTATGCGTGTAATCTCGTTTTGGAGGACCCAGAAATAGAATTTTTTGACTTCTCAGACAGTTTAGTTCTTTGCTCTTACTTTGGAACTAAATTCAATACCTCCTTGCAGCTGGATATCTGATGTGTCGCTTCGTGCCATCCAGAGACTACGCCGCGCTTAGAAATGTTGCTTTTTTAAATAACTGACAGGAAAAGATTGCGGTGATCCATTTGTTAATGAGATTTTTAGACAGTGCGTACCGAATGTCCGAATGTATATATGACTTGCAGCGACTGCAGCCATCTACTAGGGGTAACCTCTCAGAGTTTAACGAACTCTGTGTCGAGATAAGGCAGGAAGTGCTTCGCGGAATCTGCACATATGCCGCTGACGCAGTGCGCCCAACACAAAACATTTCATCGCTGCATCAGGAAACATCCCACCAGCTGCGTCTCGTACGCGTGCGTGTTCAGTGTTTGTTTCCAAAGACTATCCAATACGCAAGACCGAAAACAACATATCTTTTATCAGGCTCCTGTCTTCCGTGTTGCTATACTATACTACTTTTCGTCGGTGCATTCCAGATACGCTCTTCTTCAGGAGGAAGGAATTGCAGCCGAGTGCGCACTAGGCACGCTTAATAGATAACGGAGTATAAAGTTCGAAAACAGGTAACTGTGTCTTTCTACGGAGTCTTACTTCGGCACTATCATGCAACAATCGACGGGGTGATAACATTTTACCAGTCGGAGCGTAGAATGGCAGAAGTCTGGATGTTGTAGTGCAGCTAGAAAATCAGAAAAGGAAAATCTGAAAGCTCAATCTAGGCGTAGTGGGAGTCAGTGAAGAGAAATGGAAAGAAGAACTTCTGGTGAAATGAACCAGCAATATCAACAGCAGCAGAAAGTGGTATAACAGGAGTAGGATTCACTACAATAGGAAGATAGGCCAGAGAGTGAGTTTCTGTGAACAGTTCAGTGATACAATTATTCTCATCAGAATAGACAGAAAAACCGTGGCCAACAACAAAAGTTGAGGTACACGTGCCGACGTCACAAAAAGACAGTGAGTGTATGAGGCCACTGAACGGGAAACTCACTATGTAAAGGGAAATTAAAATGTAATAACCATCGAGAACTGAAACGCTGTTTTAGTGGAAGGCTGTAGAGGCTAAAAAATGTAGAAGAAGACAGACGCTTGAATATATCCAACAAATAGTCGAGGACACTGGATCTAACTGCTTCTCTTAGAGATGAAGAGACTGACTCAGAATAGGAAGTTATGGCGCGCTGTATCAAAACAGTCAGATGATGACACCTTCCTCTTCCCTCCTCCCCCACAATCCAACAAATGTGTCTACGTTTGGCACTTCGCAACCTATCGAGCAGTGTGGTGGAGTAACACTGTGAACCATAATCTTTTTCCTTCCTCACTATAGTACCTGATTACGGTATCCGGAAAGATATATTGTCAGTAAGTGTACCACTCTCTGTAAGTCAATGGCTTAAGTATAAACTTGAGGTATCAGAAATGAAAACCGGATATGTAACTGCTCACCAGTTTTATTCCTAGACCATTAACTATGTCTAGATCTGCAATCAGCAAGACGCCGAATGCTGTGTGGCAAAAGGTACACAGCACACGAATGTCGTGGTTCCGCTACCACCCTGCATGTAACCAAATTACTTCAAAAGTTAATTCTCACAGCGTATGCGTGAGATGACCACTGCCAGACTGAGCAGACTGAATACCATTTGGTAGGGATGCAGGCATGTAACACGGTAAGGAAAGTACAGAAACGGAAGAGAGACGAATGGAGAATCTTTCTGGCAACGATACGAGTAGCAAATGGGGAAATCCACTGACATAACCGACTTTGAGATAAGAACAGATGGTTGCTGCCCGGTGCGTGGGGATCTTCGAGACTGGACCGGCGGTTAGTGGAAACGGTTCGCCTTGTCGGACGAATCACGTTTCTTGCTACACTAGGTCGATGGTTGTGTCCGAATGCGTCATCATTCAGGTGAAGGGCTGCTCGAAACGTGTCTCGTGCAATTGTGAAGGCAGTGCTAGTCTATAGAGGACATTCATCTGGCATCCTTGACAGCTGTGGTAGTAGTTGCAGGCACTGTGACAAGTGTGGACTACGTGAATATCACTAAGGACCAGCTGCATCACTTCACGTTCTCCCCCCACACCAGTGCCATCTTCCAGCAGGGTAACTAGGTCAGAATTTTATTACAGTGATTTGAGGAGGATGATACTGAATTCACGTTGATGTCTTGGCAACCAAACGAGCGTGGTGGGAACCCAATGGAGCACATCTGGGACGCTATCGGGCACCAGCTCCGCGCCCACAAATCCCCGCCCGTAATTTTTGAGAATTTTGTGACCTGTGCGTAGACATATGTAATCACATACCTCTGGACACCTAGCAATAATTTCTCAAATCCAAAATAGTTTCTGGTATAGCTTTCCAAGGGTGTACCAACTCGATATTAATACATGTTTCTTGTCCCTTATCAACACTTGGACTTACGGAGTGCTCACACCTTTCTTTTCGGTTTCTGACGAGTTTGTTGAGTATTTCAGAGATACTCTCACGCTTACCCGATAACGCTGTATGGAATATACCCTGTCTCTTTAATTTACCCAACATGTAAAGGTACGAAACCGACGACCAGTACTCAAGAAATGGCTGTCGTAAGCGATCTACATCGGTTTAACACATGGGAACTTTTCGACAAATCTCAGTCCCGGATCTGGCTTTCTCATTCCGCCTTAATTCACTTCTGACAGATATTTGACAACTGAAGCCGATTCCAGTGTCTTGTGCAGTCAAACGGTATCGGGTCTTTTCAGCTATCTGTGTGCACTGCATTGTCCGTAATTATATTTGGAGTCAGATGTCAGTCTTTGCATCTCGTCATAATTACATGGAAGTTTCTCAGCATTCTGTCATGTCCATGTATACAACAGCGCAGTCAGAGAGAGCCACGGATGTCATTTGTTGTGAAACTAACGGCCCTGTGAGCCACAGATGTTTTCACTTATGGTAGGACGGAGTGGCCGAGCGGTTCTAGGCGCTTCAGTCTGGAACCGCGCAACCGCTACGGTCGCAGGTTCGAATCCTGCCTCCGGCATGGATGTGTGTGATGTCCTTAGGTTAGTTAGGTTTCAGTAGTTCTATGTTCTAGGCGACTGATGACCTCAGCTGTTAAGTCCCATAGTGCTCAGAGCCATTTTTTGCGGTAATGGCCCCATCAAAGATGTACAGCGCATGCCGGAAACTTCCTCCGCTTATGACGGTACCTTCCCATAAAGAACGACAGACTAAGTCCTGCCAAGCACAGAACTACGCAAGTCTCTGCAGGAAGTACTACGCGTTCCGTACGCCGTTTGGTGGAATCGTTGTGCATCCATACAAGACGTCATCGAGCACGTCATTAAAGGCGAAGACGTCAGAAAAAAAAGCTTCCATCATTCAAAGTTTAGTTCGATGATCAAAGCTTGCTGACAGATACGGTCGTGTCGGACGATTATTGCTTTCGTCTAAACGTCTCTTGTGGAACTGTAACTCTGGCAAAACCGTGTTCTGGCGCCATTATCCTTTAGCGGGGTACCTATCGGTATCTAAACAGCAGACTTTTATCTACTGCTTTTCAGTTCAAAGAGCGGACTTTTGACCTGCTCCAATTTCTGTTCATCTCTTTGTCGGTCGTACAGTGTTTCTGTGCCCCGGGGGTCTATAAGATTACACTATCACAAGTATTCTCGAGTCCTCGCGCAGGTCAAGGCGTTCTTTTGATTTTTGTTGGTAGTCGGTAACTTGGTCATTGATGGTATTCAACTCTTTGCACTATTATTTTGTTTTACCTTCTCTTCAAGTTGCTTTAACAGATCTGGTGTGTCTCACTTTTACAGTTAGAAAATACGCGTGTCTGTTTTCGTACCTATCTTTCTTCCAATACACTCTCAGAACAATCAGAAGACTACAGACGTGTTTGTTGATCTTCCGTTTCTTTTAAGCAAAATTCTCTATCGTTCGGATAATTTGATACTATCACTGTTTTATAAAACATCGACGACTATCGTTTTTCCCTACAAATTCTTATTTCCGTCTTTGCTTCTTCGACGTGTATATTGAACAGTAGGGGCGAAAGGTTACATCTGTATTAATCCGTGCAGTCCACGCTTATTGTTCCCTCTTGGTTTCTGTACATTTTGTGTATTACCCGCCTTTCCCTATAGCGTACACCTATTTTTCTCAGAATTTCGAACATCTTGCATCATTTTATATTGTTGAACGCTTTTTACAGGTCGACAAATCCCATGAACATGTCCTGAGTCCTCTTTAGTCTTGCTTCCATTATCAAACGCTACTATACAATTGCCTCTGTAGTGCCTTTATCTTTCCTAAAGCCAAACTCATCGTCATCTAACAGATCTCCAATTTTCTTTTCCATTCTTCTGTTCGCTATTCTTGTCAGCCACTTGGATGCATGAGCTATTAATCTGATTGTGCCATAATTCTCGCACTTGTCGGCTCTTTCAGTCTTGGGAACTGTGTGGATAATGTTTTTCAGAAAGTCTGGAGGTTTATTGCCAGTCTCCACCAATGTGAATAAGCGTTTTGTTGCCACTTTCCCCACTGATTTTTACAAATTCCGATGAAATGCTATCTACGCTTCTGCCTTATTTGATTTTAAGTTTTCCGAAGCTCTTCTAAATTCTGATTCTAATACTGGAACCCCGTGTACTGTACTGACTCCTGTTTCTTTCTCTATCACGTCGTCAGACAAGTCTTTCCCTTCATAGAGGGCCTGAATGAACTTTTTCCATCTACCCGCTCTTTCCTCCGCGTTCGGCAGTGGAATTCCCTTTGCAGATTTAATGTTACCGCCTTTGCTTTTAATTTAATCGAAGATTGCTTTGGCTTTTCTATATGCAGAGTGAGTCCTTCCGACAATTATTTCTTTTTCCATTTTTCATGGAGCAATTTAGCCTTAATATCTCTACACTTCCTATTCATTTCATTCCGAAGTGACTTTCATTTCTATTTTCCTGAATTTCACGAAATATTTTTGTACTTCTTTCTTTCATCATATCACATGCTGTTAGATATTGTTCAAGGCATTCAGGTGGATGACATTTTCTTGACTTCCGAAAAGCATTTGATACTGCATCATATCAAAGTTTATTGAAGAAAGTACAATTGTCAAGCAAAATTTGTGACTAGAAAGGATTTCTCGGTAGGGAAGACGCAGAATATTGTCTTGGATGGAGAGTCATCGACAGATGTTGATTTTAACTGCAATCGTGGCCAAGGGAAGTGTGTTGAGACCTTTGTTGTCGATCTTGTATGCAGTTGATTTGGCAGACAATGTTAACAGGAACCTCAGATTGCACTTATCTGAAAAAAGCGGCAGAAAATCCAGTAACGCCTTGATAAGATTTCAAAGCTGTGTGAATAGAGGCCATTTTCTTGAAATCTCCAGTAATGTAAAACTGTGCACTTCAAAAATCAAAGAAACGTAGTACACTATGAATATAATTTTAGTGAATACGAGCTGTAATAGAATTGGTTGACTCACACAAGTATATGAGTACAACGGTTTGCAGAGGATGCAGACTGAGTTGCAAGTAAAGCAAATGGCAGACTTCGATTCAGTGGTAGAATACTAGGGAAATGCAGCCTACAAAGGAGATTGTTACAAATATTCGTGCGAAACATCCTAGAATGTCGCTCAAGTGTATGGAACCCGCACCGAAGAGCACTTACAGGGGGGAGGGGGGCGGGGGGTATTGAACACGTATAAAGAAGGACGCTACAAATGCTCACATGTTTTTATGTGACTCAAAGGAGAGCAGGAGAGCACCATGAAGATGCTGAAAAACAAGAATTGGCAAAAATTAATACTTATGCCGTATCAACGTGCTTACAAAGCTTCAAGAATCATGTATATAATTTCTCAACGTTGTTTTTTGTCGGTACGTCATACCTCCCGTATTACTTACTGCAAATTAATGACTGAGACTTTTTCGAGATTAAGTTCACCATGCTAATGACTAAAAATACAGAAATCGATGAAACTTCATTTTGAAAATGTTTTTATAAAAACAATGTATAAGTGCCACCTATTGACAATCTGCTTTAACTGACACGCACTATAGCTGTGGCATTTAGATTGTTTAAGGAAGCGCAGTTTATCACGCGATTTCCGTCTTACACGTCGATGCCAAGACTTCAGAAAACGCCGTTTACTGACATTGTAAGATTTTCACTTGTTACTTCATTGCCTGATTGGGAGGCTCGAGCAAGACATTTGCCTACAACACTTTGTGTCACAGTTTACGAGATGAAAATAAAGTTGTTTTAACATCTGCATGGACAATCATTGCTGTCAATCTCTCACCAGGGGGACGGTTATCATATTTGGCTTTCGAACTGCCTGTACTCATCTTGAACACACAGTTTCATCGATTTACACCCACACCGAAGATGCTCAACTTCTCTGTGACCCCGATCTCATCATTTGAGATGAGGCCTCAATGATCGTCAAAGACGCTTGCATTTACTTATCCTGCATCGTTATATTATCTGTCGCTGACTGATCAGGATAGAGTGCGAATTATTTGCACGGCTCAGCTAATTCTGATATATTCTTTATGCTCTTACCTGCCGTCCCCTTAGCGACAAAGGAGATAAGACAGTCCACATGCACGTTTTTGAGATTCTTCCAACGTTCCGTAGGCGACCGGTATGGTTCAACAGTAAGTACTCTCCTCTACGCGGTCCAGAGTGGTCTGCACAGTACCCTATGTGTGTGAGGAGTGAGCAAAATAAAACTGGCCGAAAAATACGAGGTTTACCAAAAAGAATCATCCGATCTAAAAAAAAAAAAAGAATCATAACTATTTCGTTATCTGAGATATGTGCGTGAACAACGTACTGTTGGAAAGAGCAAACTCTCGAATTTTACATGATTCCTGCTAGGTAGCAGCATTTGAGAGAGCGGGAATTTTTAAATCAAAGTGTTACTGAGCGATGGATCGGTCGCACTGGACCAAATGACTCAGCCTTACGCTACTGGCCTCCAACGTCACCGGACCTGACTACAAGTGATTATATCTCTGGGGGTTTCGTAAGGATTCTGATTATGTGTATAAGTTACCAACAACAATGAATGTACTGAGACATCGCATAACAGCAGCTGTGGAAGCTGTAACTAAGGACATACTTGCTGCAGTGTGGGAACAATTTGAATACAGCACTGACATATGTCGTGCATCTCAAGGGGGGCATATTGAACACTTATGAAAAGGTATGAAAAAAAACTGATTGCATTTCCCGTTCATCACAAAACAAAATCCATTGTATTTGTTTCAGAAATACAGGGTGATTCAAAAAGAATACCACAACTTTAGGAATTTAAAACTCTGCAACGACAAAAGGCAGAGCTAAGCACTATCTGTCGGCGAATTAAGGGAGCTATAAAGTTTCATTTAGTTGTACATTTGTTCGCTTGAGGCGCTGTTGACTAGGCGTCAGCGTCAGTTGATGCTAAGATGGCGACCGCTCAACAGAAAGCTTTTTGTGTTATTGAGTACGGCAGAAGTGAATCGACGACAGTTGTTCAGCGTGCATTTCGAACGAAGTATGGTGTTAAACCTCCTGATAGGTGGTGTATTAAACGTTGGTATAAGCAGTTTACAGAGAATGGGTGTTTGTGCAAAGGGAAAAGTTCTGCACGGCCGAGAACGAGTGATGAAAATGTAGCACGCATCCAGCAAGCATTTGTTCGCAGTCCAGGAAAATCGACTCGCAGAGCTAGCAGACAGCTGCAAATTCCACAATCAACTGTATGGAGAGTCCTACGAAAAAGGGTAGGATCGGCCGCCAGGCAGCCCGTGACAGAGCACTTCATCACTGGCCTCCAAGAAGCCCTGATCTTACCCCCTGCGATTTTTTCTTATGGGGGTATGTTAAGGATATGGTGTTTCGGCCACCTCTCCCAGCCACCATTGATGATTTGAAACGAGAAATAACAGCAGCTATCCAAACTGTTACGCCTGATATGCTACAGAGAGTGTGGAACGAGTTGGAGTATCGGGTTGATATTGCTCGAGTGTCTGGAGGGGGCCATATTGAACATCTCTGAACTTGTTTTTGAGTGAAAAAAAACCTTTTTAAATACTCTTTGTAATGATGTATAACAGAAGGTTATATTATGTTTCTTTCATTAAATACACATTTTTAAAGTTGTGGTATTCTTTTTGAATCACCCTGTATAGACGTGCCAAATCGGATGATTCTTTTCAAGCGCCAGGTAGGCAATCAGCATTACACCACCTGCTCCAAGTGTAAGTCGGGTTGCCTACCTTAAAGGTGCTCGGAATATTTTTTGGGGCCAGTTTTATTTTGGGCAGCCTGCGAATGTGGACGTACAGGGCAGGCGCTCCGTGTAGGCTGCCGCCGCTGCGCTGCAGCAGGGCGGTGCGTCAGAGGCCTGCGGTCTGCGGCAGCGCGGGGTATAAAGCTGTCTGGCTGACCCGGCTGTCGCGACGAGTGTTTGCGAAAAACCCCGGCCGGCCTCGGCTGTCGTCCCCCGGCGTCGGCGTCGGCGTCGGCCCCCTTTGATGCGGCCTGGCCACAAGCTAACCGCACGCAACACGCACCGCGGCCGTCGTGTCGGCGGTTCCCCAGGGAGTACCCCGCCTGCCGACGTCGCACACGTGTACCTGGCGTGGGGTCATTTCCACTGCTTTGCTCCTCCCCACTGAAACGCCCGTAGCTGCCTCTTCCGTGGCGTCTCAGCGGTGACCGCAGGCAGTCTTAGGCCTCTTTTATACGAAGGACTTGCCTGCGTGCTCGTGGCATCACAGTGTAGTACTGCGTCCCTGTCGCGTTATTCCTGTACTGAGATTCCCTCGTCACGTGTTCTGTTCAGACGACGGCGCCAAGGTGGCGCGTTATATGAGTGCTGCCTGCTATGCCGTAAAATGTAAACTTTCACGGACGGACTGTCACAAGTAATAAAATATTCCGGGCAATTATGCCGAGATTGAAGGGATTTAACTTCAAAACCCGACGTTTCGTCCCCCATCTGCAGAGGACATTTTCAAGGGGGGCCGTAGCTTTGTTGAAAGTCCGATTCACACCCGAGTCAGTAACGAGCCAGGGTGTGAATCGCACGTTCAACAGAGCTACGATCCCCCTTGAAAATGTCCGCAGATGGAGACGAAACGTAGGGTTTTAAAGTGAAATCCCTTCCACCGCGGCGTAACTGCCCGGAATATTTTATTAATTGTACCTGCTATGCTGCAGAACTCAGATTATGCGGGACTATCTTTCTCAGAGCACAGATGGCATAGAACGCCCATGACGTCATTATACTGAAACCAACATCTCGTTCGGCAGACTTGTGGCGCTTTCCATTTGCAGACGATTTCTGTTCAATTATTATTCGTATTAACTGTAGTACTTTCAGTAAGGGCTTCTTTATTACAAGTGTAAAATCGTATGCAGCTTTACGTTGCCCCGATTTTTTTATATGACATTCTAGAGCTTTGTTTTTCATGTCTATACAGGGTGGTCAGAAAATGTGTGAAATGCTTGTAGGGATGTTACAGGGCAGGTTGTACTGAGACATAAATGTTAAGAAAGAAATTCGATAAAAAAAAGAGAGAGAGAGAGAGAGAGAGAGAATGGCCTATGTCCGTCCGTATGCTTATTAGAGTGCCAAGTAAAAATTTGAAGTAAATCTGTCGAGAACTTTTCGAGATTTTTGGAAACAGCTGTAAACAGCGTTTTGTGTTTATATAGTAGTATAGATGACGCCATTCCCTGCCAGCAGACAACCGTTCCCGCAGTGAGTGAACCTGCGCTGTTGTTTCGCCTGACAACTACCATCGCTAATCAGTCTCATAAAACTACTCATTTAAACTGATCACTACCTAAATATTTCATAAAAAGTGATAATAAAGTAAGAGACAATGGATAACAATAAAAAATTAAGGAAGAGAGGACATGTAAAGGACAATAATGGGTAAGGAAAAATGAGTAGAGAAAAAAATTTACCTTTATTACACATAATGTATGGAGGAAGAGACAGGTACCACGGCAGTTTTAGAGTGATCTAAAATAATGTCAGGGGCAGGATGCTCCACGTCCAGTTCTCCTCACGGTTCCAGAGGCAAGCGGACGCTATACTGGAGTATCTCCAGTGTCACCACCTGAGCTTTTGATGCGTAGAGCCCCTTGTTCGACCCCTTTGCAGTGGGTACCTGTCCAGCAGCAACTGACACAGGCTCTGTGATATCAATATTCGTTTAGTTGAAGAAACATCTCAGCTCCAGTCGCTGCATTATCGTAAGAGAAATTCAGAAATTTTTGGAAATGTTTCAGGCGTTACGCGGCAATCGTGCATCATTTCTCTCTATTTCACAGTAGTGTTCCAATTAATTTTGTATGATCAGACCTCGATTGCCGGCTCGGAAACTAAGGACACAATTTCCACATCAGAGTGTGGTACAGTATGCAATAAATATTAGGAGAAAAATGAAGAGTTCCCGGAAAACTGCAGTCTATCTGTACATAAATTTATTGATACTTAGCAACAGATTACTGTTGCAGACTGATTGCTTTGTTTTCATCCGATTGGCAACATTGCTTATGGAAGGTCACCATCAGCAGATTGGTACTAAATACGAAGAAAGAAATCGATTCGTGTTCTCTGGCACCACCGGCTCAGTCTTCACTCTTCACACATATTTCTTAGGTAGAAACGAAGGAGAATAAAGTTCCGTCGACATGGGTGTCATTACTGTCGGAGCACGGGCTCGGCCTGAATAACGATGAGTTTAGAAACCGCTGATGTCGCATGTAAAGAGTTAACCCGTCATTCCTATCAAACTATGGTGGAAATAAATCACGATAAGTGCACCGGGATGTGAACCGCGGGCCCCAGAAGTGCAAGTCCAGCGCCGTTAACAACCTGCCACCTCAACGCAGCCTACACACCCGACATGCAGTTCTAATGACTACTATGTTATTTCCTTCAAGTTCTTACGTCGCCGACTGTTGCGCTTCTTCAAATATGATGGTTCTATGCAGTGTAGATAGCTGTGATGTTTTGATGATAACCAAAGATCAGTTCATAAGCATTTGCTTATCAGTGGGCAGTATTTAGGACACACGAAAGAAAGTAGCGCAGTTCGCCGCACAGAAGCCGGAGTTGTGACCGTCGGCAACTTCAGGGCTCGCTTCTCTTTATGCAGCATTCTTCTTCTTTTGTGCTGCGGACGGTCCGCATTTCCGTTCCGAAAGAGACAATGCTCCATAAATAGCTCTTTATGAGCCCATTGTCAGTTTGCACATTGCAGCCGACGCCGTTTTGGGACCGAAGATCCGCCCCTGGTCTTGGCGACGCCGTTTTGTCTTCTATAGAACGCAGTACCCTCGCAGGCACAATGTTAACCTCGAGCAAAGTGCGCGCGTTACTCGTACGAGGACAGTTCAATAAGTAATGCAACACATTTTTTTTCTGAAACAGGGGTTATTTTATTCAGCGTTGAAATACACCAGGTTATTCCCCAATCTTTTAGCTACACAACACTATTTTTCAACGTAATCTCCATTCAATGCTACGGCCTTACGCCACCTTGAAATGAGGGCCTGTATGCCTGCACGGTACCATTCCACTGGTCGATGTCGGAGCCAACGTCGTACTGCATCAATAACTTCTTCATCATCCACGTAGTGCCTCCCACGGATTGCGTCCTTCATTGGGCCAAACATATGGAAATCCGACGGTGCGAGATCGGGGCTGTATGGTGCATGAGGAAGAACAGTCCACTGAAGTTTTGTGAGCTCCTCTCGGGTGCGAAGACTTGTGTGAGGTCTTGCGTTGTCATGAAGAAGGAGAAGTTCGTTCAGACTTTTTTGTCTACGAACACGCTGGTGTCGTTTCTTCAATTTCTGAAGAGTAGCACAATACACTTCAGAGTTGATCGTTTGACCATGGGGAAGGACATCGAACAGAATAACCCCTTCAGCGTCCCAGAAGACTGGACCCATGACTTTACCGGCTGAGGGTATGGCTTTAAACTTTTTCTTGGTAGGGGAGTGGGTGTGGCGCCACTCCATTGATTGCCGTTTTGTTTCAGGTTCGAAGTGATGAACCCACGTTTCATCGCCTGTAACAATCTTTGACAAGAAATTGTCACCCTCAGCCACATGGCGAGCAAGCAATTCCGCACAGATGGTTTTCCTTTGCTCTTTATGGTGTTCGGTTAGACAACGAGGGACCCAGCGGGAACAAACCTTTGAATATCCCAACTGGTGAACAATTGTGACAGCACTACCAACAGAGATGTCAAGTTGAGCACTGAGTTGTTTGATGGTGATCCGTCGATCATCTCGAACGAGTGTGTTCGCACGCTCCGCCATTGCAGGAGTCACAGCTGTGCACGGCCGGCCCGCACGCGGGAGATCAGACAGTCTTGCTTGACCTTGCGTCGATGATGACACACGCTTTGCCCAACGACTCACCGTGCTTTTGTCCACTGCCAGATCACCGTAGACATTCTGCAAGCGCCTATGAATATCTGAGATGCCCTGGTTTTCCGCCAAAAGAAACTCGATAACTGCCCGTTGTTTGCAACGCACATCCGTTACAGACGCCATTTTAACAGCTCCGTACAGCGCTGCCACCTGTCGGAAGTCAATGAAACTATACGAGACGAAGCGGGAATGTTTGAAAATATTCCACAAGAAATTTCCGGTTTTTTCAACCAAAATTGGCCGAGAAAAAAAATGTGTTGCATTACTTATTGAACTGCCCTCGTAATACCAACATGTGCGTTGTCGGCTACCGCCGAGCATCTCCGTCCGCATGCACTGTGGAACAGTTTTACTACACACTGTGTTCACCAGCTTTCGCGTCTTGCAACATGATAAATCTAGAAATTTACAACTCTCCGTTTCAGTACTGAACCATAGCCAGTCCCTGAATGATTTCTGAGAAGTGCCACTGAACAAATAATATAAACACAGGATTTTGTTGCGATTCGCCAACAGTAGTAAAAAGCAGAAAGAATGGGATTCATCGTACTGTTGAAGACGGTGTCATTAGAGACACAGTGGAAGACTGAAGAAAGATCTGCAAAGAAATCGGTCGTGACCTGTGCAAAGAAAGCGTCCTACAATTCGTCTTATTACACTAGGAAAAATCAAGGAAAACCTAGCGCCTAGACGCCGATTTGAACAGGCCCTTCCGAACGCTTCGCTCGTTGTCAATAGCAAGAAATCTTTACGTATTACAGATTAAAGTTCCCTGTCACGTTTTCCTGTCTGTATGTGAAGGCTAATTTCAGCAACTACTGCAAGGATTATCACGCAGCTTTCACTAATAAATTGACTCACGAGGAAGGTTTCTGTATATAATGTTCTACCGTTCTGCCAGACAAGTAGACAGTAAGTGCTACGCCGGGTCGGGTCACGAGTTATATGTAAGTCATATACTCATCGCTTGAAGTAACGGCATAATAAAAACATGAGAAAGATAAGAACATTTCAAAGTCGGACCAGAATAAGGCAACAGCACATAATTTTACTTTCTAAAAAAAGAAAGAAAAAAAAAGAGAAAGCAAAGCCAATCTTTTGTGGTTGTCAGATTTCCTTCTTTACGCATCAGCAACAACACTGATTCCTCCCAAGTCATAAACACACACAGGGTGGTCAGAAACAGTGTGAAACGCTTCAAGGGTGTTGCAGGACAGATAGTGCTGAGGAATAATGGTTAAGAACAAGTTCGACCCGTTGCGCCGTTTCCTCATTAATTAGCATTGAAGCTAGCCAATCAGGCCGTTGCGCGCACAAATTCAAATGGCTCGCTACAGATGGCATCCCCAATAGCGTTATTCGATCGGTTTCCTAAAACCGAAAAAGAGAGCGGTGCAAAAATTGGACATAGGTCGGTAGTGAGGATCGAACCCGATTCAAAGTCTTGTGCGCTATCATCTATGATATGAGAACAATTGACACAAATTGTATCTGTCAGGCTACTTGAATTTGGGCGCCTAGCGACCTGATTGGGTAACTCCAATACTAAATAACTTGGAAACGTTGCAACATATCTAATTATTTTCTACAGTTATTACTCAGCAGAACCTCCCCTGCAACACACTTATACGCATTTCACACTGTTTCTGACCATCCTGCGTTCATTTCATTGCCAGTTTCGGGTTATTATGACCATCACAATCACACGAAAGTGGTCAAGGCCATGAAATAAATAATTTTTTTTAAAAGCATCTTTGGCCGGTTGCTCAACGAAATCTAGTATGGAAAGTATAACAATAAATTCATCTCCTTATTGCAGTAATTGACTGTTCCGTCGGTTCTTGGTAAAATATTTTATACATTATGAATGAAAATCTACGAGACACTGCTGAAATATTCTACGATATTTGTTAATTATTTTACAAACCACTTTTCTGATATTACGCTATCTTCAGATACATGGCATCCAAAGTAAATAATAAGTATTACAGAATATTACACAAGTGTCTCGTGTGTCATTCCCTTCTTCTTTGTTCTGAGCGTAAGACGTGAAAAAGCAGAAACTAAGATCAACGCGAGGTGTCATGTTACGGCAAGTTTAGTTACAAATGTGGTTCATAGATTATACCTCGGGTGACGGCGAAATTGTGTTACTATTTTTTGAGCTCCTCCGTTACTGATTCCACAATTTGTATACTGCCTATAGTCATCCCATTTACAAGTTATTTCTGTGGTGATGTTAACAGATAAACATTTGATCATATCGATCTAGTAGGCAATCTCTTTGGCATCACGGTTGCCTGTGGTAAATTCACTAGAGGAATAGTGCTGCTGTTGACATCATTTGCAAACTGACGTCCTGGCCAAACACTGAACGGATGGTTGTTAGGCAGATGTTTATAAATTATCTGACTGAGTGTTTACTGTTTTGAAAAACATCAGCCAAGTAACACCGATTAATTTTTATGATGATATGCTGCAGGAAGATTAAATTTTTTGAGATGTGAATTATCCTAATCGAAATCTACTGCCTTTACCTGAAGGGTTGCGAGTAGTCGGCGTTAGTTTCAGAGTAAGATCGAAGCATTTTCTTCAGATTCAAGTCCACGCGCATCAGTAACTGAGAGACTACGAAAATAATTCACTGATGACATACACTGTTTTTCTCTGCAGGTCTCAGACCCCAACATCCACTTGGGAAATTTTTATGGGTGACTTAGTTGAAGCAAAGTTCTGAATGATAAACTGGAGAGAACAAGGTGTGGATGAGACTACCCGCGTACGAAAAGTTATTGTTATCTCCCTTGGGAAAAAACTCGTTCGAGATTTTAACTGCAAACGTCAGTAGCACAGCCGATAGACTGGAACAGACATATGAAAAAACGAGCACTTCCCGTGAGATATGAAAGCTGAATTCCACTGACTTTTTTCATTTTATTGTTTTATTTTTTGAGTCATGTGTCTTGTTGATTTCTTTCACATGGCCGCCACGACTCCCTCTCTTCCGCCAACCTTTTCATATCAGTTGGTAAGATTTACACCGAACATCCTCTACAGTTTTGAATTCTGCAGCTCCTTCTAGTAGCATGCGAGTTATTCCCTCATGCCTTAACACATGTCCTACCATCGTGTCCCTTCTTCTAGTCAGTGTTTCGACACATCCCTTGCCTCGCAGATTCTGCGGACAACACATTGCCTATTTCAACAGTTCATTTCATTTTCGGCGTCCTTCTGTGACTCCACATCTCAAGCGCTTCGATTGTCTTTCTTTTGGGGTTTGTCCTCAGTCCATGATCCACTGCGCCCCAGAACTGCATTCTCAGAATTTTTTTTTTCCTCAAATTACGGCCTATAGTGTATACAAGTGGAACGCCCTCTTTGCCTGTGCTGGTCTACTTACATCCTCTTTGCCTCGTCCGTCATGTGTTGTTTTGCTCCGTGATAGTAGAAATTATTTCGCTTTGTCTACTACGTGATCCCATATTCTGATATTAAGCTTATCGTTTATTTTTTATTTGTGTTACTCCAAAAGAAAACTCGAGAAAATTCTGGTCCTATTTAAAATCACTATATGGGTCTAATAAGACTTCCATCCAGTCAATCGTTGACCAGTCTACAGTCACAGTAGAAGACAGCAAAACGAAAGCCGATGTTTTAAATTTCGCTTTTAAGGAATCGTTCACACACGATGCACCATCATTTGACCATCGCACCGAGTCCCGTGTTGACGACCCAGTAACAGGCATCCCTGGCGTAGAGAAATAAGTGAAAGAGTTGAAAACATGCAGGTCGCCAGGTCCAGATGGAATCCTAGTTCAGTTTTACAATGAGTACTTTACGGAATTGGCCCCTTACTTAGCTTGCATTTATCACGAATCTCTTTCCCAGTACGAAGTCTCAAGCGACTGGGAAAAGGCGCAGATGACTCCTGTATAAAAGAAGGGACCTGCAAAATTACGGACCAATATCCTTCACATCAATTTGCTGCAAGATTCTTGAACATATTCTGAGTTCGAA
Organism: Schistocerca cancellata; assembly: GCF_023864275.1. Lineage (NCBI taxonomy): Eukaryota > Metazoa > Arthropoda > Insecta > Orthoptera > Acrididae > Schistocerca > Schistocerca cancellata. The sequence goes on from NC_064634.1 coordinate 490,610,218, forward strand.
TAAAATAAATTTCCTTGAAATCAAAAAACTTCTGTCCACGAATCAGCACTGTTTTAGTAATCATCGCTCGTGTGAAACTCAGCTTGCCCTTTTCTCAAATGATATGAAGGGCAACAGGTAAATTCCATGTTTATAGAATCCGAAAAGAATTTGACACGGTGCCTCAATGCAGAAAGGTAACGAAGGTATGAGCATATGGAATAAGTCCCCAGATATGTGAGTGGCTAGGAGATTTATTAAGTAATACAACCCAGTACGTTCTCCTCGACAGCGAGTGTTCATGGGAGACAAGGCCATCCTGAGACAAGGGTACCTCCAGTTCTTCGTCACTTCCGGCGAGGATAACAGTCTCGTCAGCGGATCTTATCACTGATATCTTCTCACCTCGAATTTTAAACCTACTCCAAAACGTTTCTTTTATGTCCCTCATTGCTTTATCGATGTACCGATTGGGCAGTAGAGGAAAAGTGGTATGGTCCTGCCACGTACCATTTTTAGTGTGAGCACTTCTCTATAGGTCTTCCATTCTTACTGCTCCCTCGTGATTTTTATGCATTTTGAATTTTACTCGTATTTCGTTACAACCTATACTTCTTTTCGAGAATTCTAAATGTATCGCATCATTTAACTTCCTCGAATTTTTATGCAGTAGCAATCGGGAAAAATTAAAACATACGTGACTAATGAGGAAACCATGACTAAAATGTCTGTTGGGTGGGAGACGGAGAGGTACCAGGGAAACCGAAAAGGAAAGACAGCGAAGGGGATGTTGAATAAACACGACTGTGGTCGATATGGTGATATCGACGAGAGATATAAAAAGACCTGAAATGATAGGGCCACGTAAAACGTTCTAAGTGGCAAATCTCATATTTGTGAGGAGAATGGAAAAAAATGTATCTCTGTTTGTAAATTATTGATTTCCATCCAGAAAATTTTGAACATATTCTGATACCACAGAATTATGCTACTCGCAGCGTCACAAAAAAAATGTTAAGTCGGCGGCCCCATCAGGTATGTCCTGAGAGTCACAGGAAACACCTGATGATGATCAAAAATGGTTCAAATGTCTCTAAGCACTATGGGACTTAACATCTGAGGTCATCAGTCCCCTATATTTAGAACTACTTAAACCTAACCAACCTAAGGACATCACACACATCAATGCCCGAGGCGGATTCGAACCTGCGACCGTAGCAGCTGCGCCGTGCCGGATTGAAGTGCCCTGAACTGCTCGTCCACAGCGGCTGGCCCTGATGAAGACGCACACTTACCATGCCGAAATATCGAGTTGGGAAGACGCGACGGACTACCGGCAAAACAACCGATCTGCGTGAAATGACAAGTTTTCACAAGCAGATTCTTGCAAAGAAGAAGACACCAACCATCCACTGTTAATAATGCTATTTATTTACACAATCATAGGTTCAGCTTCAGACGGCTGTTTATGTTTATATTACGTTTGTTGTTGTTTATGTTAGTTGTTGGCTGTTAACGTAAACAACAACAAATGTAATATAAACGTTAACAGTCTTCTGAAGATGAACCTGTCTGCTGAAAACCGATAACAGCGCATTGTGTGTAAAAAAAAAGCTCGTTGTTGTTTTCTTGTTTGCAAGAATCAACTTGTATTTTGTACACAGTCGCGGTCGCAAAAATTAAATAGCAGAAGAAAGTACACGGTCCAGTTATATTAATGTGATCATTTCCCAAAAGCCTGAATAACCACCTTCTGCAACGCGGACGTGTAAGAGAGGTAATAGGTTTCTGGAAGGTACCAACAGGGATGACTCCAGTGCCGTGGTCAGATGCGCTAGCTTTCTCGGCTGAGGATCCGTGGCGCCAACAGCCCAATCCAGGTAGCCCCACATATTCTCGATTGGGTTTAAATGCGGGGAGTTGGGTGGCCAGGGGAGTGCGGTAGACACATCATGCTTCTCTTTGAAGCACGCCGTATACCGCGAGTTGTGTGACAACTTGCGTTGCATGTAGGGATGGACAGGGTACCAAAGGAGAAATGCATACTTTGGCTTCCAGAATGACGAGATCAGCAAGGAAATGTCACGAAAGCATTCCCCAGACCACAACGCTTCCTCCTCCAGTCTGGATCCATACAACGTCTGTGCAGGATCGTATACGCTGGTTATGTGTCCGATGGAGAATTAAACGTGATCCATCTCAAAATGCCAGCTGTCGCCCTTCAGTTTCGAATGTAAATTCCAGCCTCCACCGCCGATAAACAGCAATAAGCATGGGTGCATGAACTAGGCAAGTGCTGCAGAGGCCGATACGCAGGAACATTTGCTGAAAGGTTGTTGAGGAGACACTACTGGTAGCCCCTTGATCCATCTGGTCGGTCGGTGGCTCAGCTGTTGCACGTCTATTCGCCCGTACACATTTCCGCAGCCGTCGTTCACATTTCTCGTCTATGGCCCATGCTGCTATCCACAGTATACTTTAATCACTGCGGCACGCGAACAGTTTACAATCTTTGCAGTTTTGGAAATGCTTCCATCCTTGGCCCGAAAACGCATGATGATGCTCTATTGGACTTCAGACAAATGGCTCCGTTTCCGCAATAGGGCAACGGCTGCACTGTTTTCCGCGTCCCTCCGACACGGCTTATATGCCCTCAACTGCTAGTGCTGCTACTTGCCGTCTCGGAGTTGTTATTGCACGGTGACGTCTATCATAGACGATGGTAACATTAATGTAACTGGATCGCGTATTTATTCAGAGTTCCACTAACACTGAGGCACTACATTTTGTTTGCGATAGCACAAGGTCAGAAATACCTGAGGCACTACATTTTGTTTGTGATAGCACAAGGACAGAAATACATTAGGTTCTTAACTTCTCATATCTTCTACATTTTGTAACTGCAAAGGGAGAGACAGGTTGACACAAAGACCACGCGCCGCCTACTAACGCTTGTTTAAGGGGGGTAGGACGTCAACCGGGTCGACTTGGAGCAGGAGAGGCACTACACGACATTTTAATTTCCACTGTCTTTACTTTTACAAGTGAATTCATAAAACTTTGTCAGCATGACCAGGAAGGATTCAGGATTCACACTCTTAGCAGAGGAAGTTCAAAACATAACAATTTTTTTTTTACGTGTGAAATTTCATTTTTTCACATACTATTGGCTGCATTTGTTGCTATAGGTACACTTTTCTTCATAAATAATAGAGATTGTTCGATGAATTTTGCACAGCATACAAACCATACTAACAGGTGTCTGATACTCTAGAATCTATTTAATTTATGAAAAAATTAATGAGCTGTTACGTTTTAAACTTTATGTTTAGAAAAAAATCAAATTTTGTAGTTAATTATTTCAATTTTTACCACAGTTTTTAATAGATTTGGAAAATTATAGAGTTTCATACACCTGTAAGTATGGTTTGTATGCTGTGCAAAATTCATCAAAGAATCTCTCTTACTTGTGAAGAACAATGTACCTATAGCAACAAATGCAGCCAACAGTAAGTGAAAAAATGATGAAATTTCATATCTAAAAAAAAATTATTTTGTTATGTTTTTGCACTTCCACTGCTATGAGTGTGAATCCTGAATCCTTCCTGGTCATGCTGATAAAGTTTTATGAATTTCTTTGTAAAAGTATAGACAGTAGAAAATAAAATGTCCTGCGGTGCCTCTCCTGCTCCAAGTCGCCCTGTTTGACGTCCTACCCCCCTTAAAAGACTTTCTCCGCGGTTGGCACGTGGATCAAGTCTAGGGAGCTGTGACAGATTACCAGGAAAACAAAAGCGCTGAAAACGTGATTTGTGAAAAAAAATGGCAGAATGTTTTCCACTTCCATCCTTGACGTGTTCCGCGGTGGTGACTACGAACGTACGAACGTCACGACGACCAGGTTCCCCGAAGCTTCGGCGGATGAGCTCTCTCGAAGCGACTGCCCGAGACGTTTACCTCCTGGGAGGAGACGTTTAGGTGCGAAAAATCTTAACCGGCGCCGTTTGTCTCCCAGAACGGCCCGGTCCGCCGGTCAGCCGGCGGGCCCCGAAGATAAACTCGCTGCCCCCACCGGCCTCTAATTAAAACCGCTGCGTTCTCCGAGATTTACGCCCGAATATTTCACTGGTCTTAGCGGCGGCCAATTACAAAAACTCCACTGTTTCCCGCTAATTGGTTCTTCGGAGTTTTATTTCACTGTCGAGTTACGGCAACAAATGCCCCCGCCAAGCGGCCAGCATAAGAACGGGGAGGACGGAATTTCTCTCTCGTTCTCTCTCTCTCTATCTCTCTCTCTCTCTCTCTACAGCACCCCCGCCCTCCCTATCGCTGTCCCGGTCCGGAAGAGATGGAAGGCGGAGGACCACCATCACGTATGGCGCCGACCAGCTGATTTATACGGGGCTATCCGCTTTCACTCGCGAGGGGCGAAATGAGCGCCGCAGAGAGAAAGAACTGCGATCGCCTGAATTACACGAAGCGCGCTGCAAAGAATAGCTGGCGCACTGGCCTCTTATAGATCTCTCTCTCTCCCTCTCTCTCTTTCTCCCTCTCTCTCTGTGTATATGCCTCACTCACTTTGTTCGCTCTGGAAGAGGAAATACAGCTCTCTAGTCCTCGGTGAAATGTATTTCTAACGAGATTCTTTCGACCCTATGTCACACGTAGTGGAACAGATAAAGTAATTTTTATCTGTTTCACCACATGTGACAAAGAGTGCTTTATAAAAGGTTATTATCATTATAAATGACTGAAGCGATTTCACACATTTTTTCGTAGCTATATTATTTGAAATTTTATCACAGGGCTTTCCACACACATAGAGAAACTCATGATTTTTTTTTACGCACTGTTTGTGCTCCATACGCCCCCCCCCCCCCCCTTCAACTCGACAATCAAGTACTTCCCACATTCGGCGCAGCACGTCCCTATCAATCTGTTCACAAGCACTCTACGCATGCTCGCAGTTCTGGTAGGTTTTTTGGTAAAGAAGGAGGTAAACACTAAATATTACACATAGCCCCACACAAAAAAATCGCATGAGGTTAGGTCGGGAGAGCGTAGAGGCCATGGCATGAATTCCTGATCATCAACCTCACCACGACCGACCTATTGGTTTCTCGATTTCCTGTTTAAGAATTGAAAAACATAATCGAAGTGAGGTGGAGCACTATACTGATGACGTCCACATGCTCGGTCTTCAGATGGGGCATGAGACAATTTTCCAATATGTCGAGATACAGGTGTCCCGTTAACGCTTATTCGGCACCTATCACCCTCTTGCCTAATGCTCACTGCTGCACTCTCGCGGCAGAAATCTGAAGTGCGGCCGTAACAATACAAAACTTTGTGAAAATTTCTATATGGGTTTTGAATTTTGTGACAATATGTAAATAAATGTAACTACAGTGAATTTATGAAATCGCTTCAATCATTTATGATAACCCTGTGCTAACAATGTTTGTAATTTACTGATCAGTAGGCACAGGAAACTTTTACGGTTGAATTACTGCACAAGTGCAAATGCCATATAAACTAGATGTGCGGTGCGATAAGAGACCCTATAACACCAAAAATACTAGTTACCAGGTGACCAATTTTAATTATCTACGATGTGGTATCACGAATGATTATGACAAACATGTAGGTCAGAATACAGCAAAATTAGGAAACATTTGCGGAGTAATAAACAGGTACTTCAGAAACAAGACACAAAAAATTAGACGAGTGAAGTTTTTACAAAGTTACGGCCGTCCGCGCACTATTCTGTCGACGTGAGTCGTTTACAGAGGACAAAAAAGTAAGAACCAGGCACCTGGAACGTGATGTATTGCTGCTCTGAAAGGCCGTACCAGAGAATAAGAAGCAGCGACATTAAGAACGAATTAAACGTATTGCACGTAAGAAAGAAAATTGAAGGCAGCAGAAGAAAATGGAGAGATCATCTCGACACAATCAACAGTGGAAGACAGCCTTACAGATGTAAGAAATTGTAATCCGGTGCGCCGAAGAAGTGTCAAAAAAAGATAGAAAAAAAAGATGGGTGCCGTAACAGGTGAAGGTCTAATGCTTGAAGTACAGAAGAAGAAGACTGCACTTGTGTGATGAACACTCATGTTATAGAATAAACTGTTCCAGAATGAACTACTTTTGGGGCTATTTTTAAAAGGCCTGTCTCCAAAGATTGGATGGTGTATACCGATGTAAGTCAATCATAAAATGATAAATATACTGCGTTTAAGGGTACTATTACACGAATGTAACACTGTGACATCTCTTGGAATGAAGATGATTTGCCAGAATCTTCCTTCCTTCCTTTTTTTATATTTCTAAGGACAATTTTACATTCTTTGGGCTGATTCTTAAAAGGAAAGACGCTATCAACTTATCTTTGAATCCTGTTTCACCACAGCCTTACGGGGTGCTTGGCGCAGAAGAGTCAGATCCTGAGGCATCTCTGTTACACATATTCTATGCAACTGGTGCCATACAGACCCTAAATATTTGGAAGAAAAAAAACAACGTCAAGATCAGCTGGCGAAGTAACATTATTGAACTTCCAGTATCAATCAGTCTTCATCAGTTCCTATAAAATTATTTGGAAGTACTTATATTGCAACGTTAGAAATAAGATAAAAGCCGTTCTGCTTCACTGAAAATGCCGTCAGCAGTAAAGTACATCAATACACTCAACAAATGAATTAATACAGTTAAACAATATTCGTTCGCTGTCGTACTCACGAGAGTCGTACCTGAAAATGACCCTGTACGAATGTTGTTTAGTAATTTTACTTTTGAATGTATGACTGCATTTTACTTTTGCCAGAATTTTATTTGATTTTTGACGCCACAATAAGAATGTTGACATACCCGCTGAATCTGAAGAGTTTTATTGTACTTCAAGGTGATTACTTGATTGGTGCTGGTACTAAACAATGGTTTAGTTTTTCAGCGGATCCTGGTCGTTCTCAGATAGGACTGTTTTCTCTATCAGTTCGGAGATTTAATGTTCCGTCTTTAGTACCTGCTTACACACGAAAACACGAACTCGATGGCTATCTCAGGTGACTCCTTACAGAAAGCTGTTCAAAATTTCAGGTCCGTGTTCCCGAACCCAGCTGAAAAAATGGCGCAGTCGATTCGGATGCTTCAGCGTTTGCGCTGCCAAAGATTTGTCGCTCTACAGTTTATGGAGAAAGTCGAGAATTCGATCTACTTCCGTAGAGAGGTAGTAATTTTTTTCCTGGCGTGTTCAGCGTGTCCACCAAGATGTAAGGGGCACAATAAATTTCAGCACATCACTGTCTAACATGCTGGTCTATGAAGAGCATGTACTTCATATGTCAACACATTTCTCCAACATATTTGAGCACGCACTTCAAGTTCGTTCCAAGACATCCCGTTATCTATATTTAGTGGCTGTAATAATCGTTCAAAGAGGCGAGATATTATGATCGCCGCAGCCTATAAAATATATAACGCTCGTCGTTAATAACAGAAAGTTCTGCATTTGAAATCCTATAGCCTACGCACTCCATCCTCATATCCGTATATCAGTTAAATGTGGCTTTTTCTCGGGAATGTGTTTATTTGCACCCCAAACAGTGGTTACGCGGTTTCACGTTCCGTATAATGTGTCGTTTATTTTGTTTTATACATACGTCAAAATGCTGGCGAATGGCGCACTGCGTTCTCTTTCGGTGTTACGTGCTTTCACAGTTCCATCAAATTGCGGTCGTTGCACGCTGTTTGTCTGATGCTCGCAAACAACAGCTATTTAATTTAGCGCGCATGCCTTGTGGGTTCCCGATTTATTTCTCGTGTCTGCTTCTAAAGTACAGAGTGAACGCTAGTGTTCACGCATCACAAACGCTCATTTCGTGAATGAGTCATCAGTTCGCTTCACTATGGTAGAGCGAAACGAAACGAGAATAACACTATGATTCCCGAGCGTGTAGACCACGTACTGGAGTTGAAATCTGGGTACCTCCTGGAGAACGGGTACTGAAAATTAAAAAGGCGACAATATACGAAATGTCAAAAGACTGAAGAGAAGTCATATTAACTTCCGGTCATAAGAGAAACTTTAATTACGGTCAGTATCTTGAATCTACTTGATGAAGAAACACGAAGTAATATAAAATCACAGGCTGTGTAACAACAGGAGCACAACTTTTTCCTTCTTTTTTTTTATCTTATCGATGATCTCATGTTTCTCAGCTGCTCATCAATATTTTTGGTAATTTTGACCTATTGCAAAAAAATGGCTCTGAGCACTATGGGACTTAACATCTATGGTCATCAGTCCCCTATAACTTAGAACTACTTAAACCTAACTAACCTAAGGACATCACACAACACCCAGCCATCACGAGGCAGAGAAAATCCCTGACCCCGCCGGGAATCGAACCCGGGAACCCGGGCGCAGGAAGCGAGAACGCTACCGCACGACCACGAGCTGCGGGCGACCTATTTCAGTCATTTAGTATTTTGCCTTGCTGATTTCCTTATTCAGCTGGTTTCCTCCTGAAGCGACTGTTAAAAGGCTATAGCCAACAATCTATGACCAAGTGGCAGCGAGGTTCCTTTTCAAGTTTTAAAATATTTCGTTTTGTATTTTCTTTTTGCTCTTTTGGAGATCGTTAATTAATCAACAATGCCACATTGCTATCACCTCTAAACGCCTCAGTCGATTATGCGCAGGAGCACATTTCAGTGGAATAGAAGAATATCTTTAAAATGTGCTTCAGCTTTTTAGTACTCAATGGTTTGTTTACTATAACAGTTAGTTGTCTTCTCCTTGTAAAATGATGCACTCCTGTCGGCACACATTTCATATCTCCGAACTACAATTATTGTTGTCCACTGTGGCTACACCACTGGAACAATTTAACTTTCGTACAATTTAGGCCTAAGTTTTATTTCTGCTGCCGTTTTTAACCTCAGGTATTTTGCTGCAATGTCTTAATTCCTCAGAATTACAATTTTCACTTTGAATATTTTCGTGACTTTTCCAGTGCTAAAGTTAAACAAATATCGAGACAAAAGAATATTACCTCTCTTTCACCTCTGTTTCCACCTACCGATTTCTCTCTTACATAACTGTAATACAAACGAAAGCTATAGTGTGTAAAGTTTTTACGTCAGAGATTAAAGAACCCCCTGTAAAACACGTTTAAGATCTTGCCCAAATGTTTGATAAGACCATTATTTAGATGGACCCTAATCGAGTTAAGGGTATCAGCACGACAATGTTCCACAAGCGAAGTAATCCGTGCCTTCCTCACGGATGGGTATTACGGCCGTTCACATTCTAAACCAGAGCGATATGTCGTCCCGTGTTCATCTCTGAAGATGCTGTTGTCTGAATGAAAGTATCTTCGTTACGTTTCTGCAGCGGATACATAAAGTCTAGAAAAAGTTTCATCTAGGCAGTGGATTTCAGATCACCTTCGGATCCAAAAGTCCGATGGTGTTCGAATATGGGGTCTGTAACAGATGTGTGGCCATCTTCGGAAGGTCATGCTGAAGGCGTGGATCTATTGCGAGAATTCTGGGAAAATGTGGCGCTTCTGCAAAAATGACTACATAGGAGGTCTTTGTGGACCGTGCCCTTAGCACATTTCAGGTGTTAGGAACGCCTCCCATGTCTGACTGAAGGAAGAAATCGAAGAAGTCCACGTTGTTTTGTTTCATTTTCAACTTTTGGTTAATGTAATTACGAGCTTACGATTATAAATGTGAATAAAACGCACACATCAAAGTAACTAGAAGACGAAGTAAACGAATATAAAACGTGAAAATATTAGCAACTGTCCACAATACTGCTCGACATATTTACATTAGCATTTCATCGGTTCAGCTTCGTCCAACCGTAGACTTTCATTAAAAAAAACGTATGTGTTTGCGTGGGTGGGAGTGTTTCTTTTCAGTACAAAAACATGTATATAAAGTTAATTTTTTTTGCTAAATCATCATGTATACAATAACGTGTGGGACTGTCCAGCATTCTACTTCTTCCGTAATATACATATTTTTTTTTAACTTGGTAAACGCCGAAAATACAAACACGAACTGAATAAAAGCTTTCAAGTGTTATATTGCCATGAGATGGATTTCATACATACCAAACAACACTGACTGTAGTCTACTTCCGTGAGCAGGTCGGGAACAGTCGATGAAAATTGTCCTCTCCAAATGCTGGTGCGAGGTCAGTGAATAGTAGTGGTGCATTCCGAGGCACCTGCTACGAATACAGCGAGCAGAAGTTATTACCATCGCCGGAATTCTTTCATTAAGAGGCAATACCTTCACTGATGCGCAAAGTGAAACCGCAACATCTCCGTAACGTCTTGCGAAGCGAGGGCAGTAAACGCTATTGACGACGTACCATCTCCATGGGGTCGAATACGATATTTATTCCAAATGAATGTTTCACTTTTCAGCAGAGTGTGCGCTGATTTGAAACTGTGTGCCTAGTCGGGACTCGAACCTGGGATTTTTTATTTTGACGAGGACTCCAGACTAAGACTTTACCTTTCGTGGGCAAAGAGCTCTAGCAATTGAGCTACCTAGCCGCGACTGAGGGCGCTTATCACAGCTTTACATCCACCGGTACCTCGTCTATACCTACCGTTGCAGGAGTAGCACTCCCGGAAGAAAGGATACTGACGACAAATGGCTTAGCGACAGTCTAGGAAACCGTTCCAAACTGAGTATTCATTCTGTTTTGAAACTTGCTGGCAGACTAAAACTGCCCGTATAGCTCAATCGATAAAGAAAGATAAGGTTCCGGGACGATTCCCGATCCAGCACACAGTTCTAATGTGGCAAAAAGTGTCAAGACACATACTGTGAAGGGTTAAACCTCAGAGTCGAACCACCATAGTCAACAGGGTAAAACTGTAGGTCGAAACGACTCGCCGTAATTATCACATACTGAACAGTTACAATAAAGCGGCGATTCTTATACTTATCCAGTGTGGAAGGATATTATGGACGGACCACTAGATCAGTTTAAGAATGGAATTGGCTAGAGCTAGGAAAAAAAAAAAAACTTTCCACCATACCCAACAATTTTCATCGTCATCATCATTAGTGTTTTGATATTTGCTTTTGGATAAAAACCTCATCTACACTTTTCAATGAGTTATGCTCTTTAGCTACCCGCACTTGTGATGCTCAACGTGATTTCTAATGTCGTCCTCTCACAATTCATATTCTCTTCTCAGTTTCAGATCTCTTGGAATCCATAACACAATTCTTTCGCTTTGCTACGTGTCCTGCCCGTCTTTAATACGTTTTCGTTGCACTTTTAATTACGTCTTATCTTCGTGTCTGTTCTCTGATCCATTTGCATGTCTTCCTCTCACTTCTTGTGATATCCAACAATCATCCCTTGAATCACCCTCAATCCTGCGTGGCATCACTGTCATAGTCTACCAATTTCCATTACGTCACATGTGGGGTTCAGTGCTGGGAGCGAGAGACAGACGACGCGTATGTATAGTGACATTAATTAACTGATATTTTTTCGTGTGTGTCATAAACAAGAGACCGACTTTAACACTTTCTTGACCTGTGTTTCAAAAAAAAAAAAAAAACCAGCAATGAGTTCTGCTATCCCTTCTGTGACTATTCTTGTACTTTTAATTAGCAGATGCGCACGAATGTGTTGCGCAGAAATGGTCTGAGAGGCAGAAAATGAGTGTGAGGAATGACTAACAGTATCACTTGGTAATACCAGTGTCTCCGGTAGGTACACCGGTCGCTGTTCCTGTCATAATTGGCTCTGAGCACTATGGGACTTAACTGCTGTGGTCATCAGTCGCCTAGAACTTAGAACTACTTAAACCTAACTAACCTAAGGACAGCACACAACACCCAGCCATCACGAGGCAGAGAAAATCCCTGACCCCGCCGGGAATCGAACCCGGGAACCCGGGCGTGGGAAGCGAGAACGCTACCGCACGACCACGAGATGCGGGCCTGTCATAATTCTTCGGTCATATCTCGTCCAGTGAAAGCCCCGGACGACCTTTGATACATTTCTGTACAGACTGTAGTGTTCCCCCTCACTATTCTCCAAAGAGATCTTCACAGCTGTCTGAACGCCCATCGGACGGCGTCCGCGTTGGCTGAACACATACGAACGGTCATTAGCTCCCATGGCGACCGCCACGCTTGGCTTTGAAATCTGGCGGTCTTGATCTTGTTAGCGCAGTCTCGGCGGGCGGCAAACAAAAGAAAACGCCGGTGGCGAAGAACAATGCCTCACGACCGACCGACTTAATCTAAAAACAGCCGCCGCCACCGCCGCTAGCCGCAGAATCGGTCGCGCAGCGGTTTTTAGCAGTTTTGCCAGATACAGGCTTTGCTTCTGCTGCTATCACGGTAAGCGCTCGATTCACATACAAAGCTCACGACCGCGAACTGCGACATTATCTCCACATACGCTTCCGTCGCCATGTACCTTGACTGCACCTAACTCGTATCGTTCTCTCCTACAACACAATTGCTTTCGTTCTTCGAAACAAAAAAGGTATGCTTGTGTTCGGAGGGGCTGAGACATAAATACGCCTCATTATAACTTACTCGGCTTCTTACTTGCCTTATACCGTGTCTCCACGGTCCCCCCCCCCCCCCCCCACCCTCCGCCCGGAAACAGTGTAGTACTTTTGTCTGCGCTTATTGTTCCCTTGTGTGGAAGTGTGTGAACGTTTGAAATGCTTGCAGATAGTGTAACTAAGGCGGGAAGTGGGTACCAGCCCAATATTCACCTAGTCATATAGGGGAAATCGCCTAGAAACCACGGCCAGGCCCTGTGCACCTCCCCGTATCCTGGAAGCGGGCGCTTTAATGCTCTTGGCCAGTGGCGGTGGGTGATCGTGTGCTAACATGCTACAGCACACTGCAAATATCAGACTAAAATTATGTCATTTCTCTTCGAAAGCGCGCTGGTATACAAATAAAACAGATTGAAATCCGTTTTGTACGGCTCTCCCCGCGATAACTAGAAACCAGTGTCGAGTGCTGGAATGATGGTCAGCCGCCCTACGGTCAAACCAGGGAAGGGACACAGCAGTCTGTTTCAACTGGGCGTGCTCTGGTGTGACGTCATTCCTACCGGAACTAAGAGTGCTACGTTACTCATAGCACCAGGTTAGTGTTTTTCTTTGATAGCGCGTGTCAAGTATTGTGCAAACAATATGGCGAATTCTGCAGATGAGCTGCTAAAGATGCTCTTTCCCAATAGATCTTTGTAGGAGAGTTAAAGAGTTAGGTTCACATACTCCAGATTTAAATCCAATAACGGGAGGGTGTGGGACAGGACTCACCAATTTGTCTCAAATTATGTGAATGGCACCAGGTGGAGGGTAAAGGGAGGCAAAGAGGCAGGACGTTTGCTGTGTCCTGGGGAACATAAACTGGGGCGATGCCTTGGAAGTCAAACACCCACTCGGGCGCTTCACTCGACGCTTCGTCTCTGCAGCCTCTAGTAAGAAGATTTCTGTAGTACAGTCCCGTGACAGTTTGCCCCCACCGGCCTAATCTGTTAGAACAGCACCTTGGCTGTCCGAAAAAAAACACTCAGCATGGTTTTGCTGAATAATGATTGTGTCTGTGTCGCTTTTTGTACAACAGTGAATCCTCATGTTTTCACTGCTTGCTTTGCTCCTGGGCCGTAGTGACACACGGAGCAATCATCCCTAGTGATTTGGCGACTACAGAACTTCTCCGCGATGGCCTGGCATACCGGTAAATGTTTCATTCCTGCTCCACATCGGTGGGGTGTTTGAATCTGCATGGGGAATTGCGTAACTCTAATGACAGCGATCTTTGTCGTGTTCAAAATGTCTTGCAAGAGTGATTTCCATTTTTTCAGTATCACCTCGACTGATATACGCCGGTCTTCCAGCACCGACGCCTCGACTTTTCGTCGGATTGCTCGGTACTCCGCAGAGAGATAATCGGCTACTTCATTCTTCGTCACTGAAATTCTATTGCCGAAGTGTCTAAGAGACCTAAGCAGAGTGCATTGTTGTCGTACACTTCCACTATCTCAGCTTGCCGTGCGGTGCTATCCTTACCTATACACGGGAAACGAATACGGCAGAATACTCCGCTTCATCAAAGGTGGTGGTGGTTAGTGTTTAACGTCCCGTCGACAACGAGGTCATTAGAGACGGAGCGCAAGCTCGGGTTAGAGAAGGATTGGAAAGGAAATCGGCCGTGCCCTTTCAAAGGAACCATCCCGGCATTTGCCTGAAACGATTTAGGGAAATCACGGAAAACCTAAATCAGGATGGCTGGAGACGGGATTGAACCGTCGTCCTCCCGAATGCGAGTCCAGTGTGCTAACCACTGCGCCACCTCGCTCAGTCCGCTTCATCAAAGGACTGTGACATTTTATCTTGGCTGCTCTGACAGCCTGCTACGGTACTGTGGTGTCGGGATGTAAATGTGTGCCTCGACTGTAGACAAAACAAAACAAAAATCAGTCAAATAAAAAACTAATAACTTTCTTCTAACTGACAATTAAAACTTTGTGAGTACTTGTCGTAGATCATACGCGCAAAATACCGGCGAACAGGCGATTCCAGCCCATAAACTGACGGTGCCATACTGGCAAGGAAGCAGCGGAAAAGTTCGCACTGTGTTGACGGACGGCTACGGTCGTGTGCAAGTAAGGAGGCGATATGTACACAGACGGACGGGGAACAGCTGGCTGCGTCCCTGCCCCTGTCCCAAGCCTCACACCAAGCCGTTGTCTACTCTGCTGACTGGTAACGCTGGGGTTCCCATCATGTGTCCCTGCCAAGTGACATAACTCGATCGTACATAGCAAAACCTGCTACAGTATAGTACAGAAGGTAAGTGAAAGAAATACACCACCAGACGAACAGAAATGATACGGCTATTTCGAGACAATAATTACTCAGAACTCAAAGCGATTCATGATGGTCCACTGGGTATGGTTCCTAACGGGGCGAGTGATCGCCACGGACGGCAATTCATGCTCAGTAAGGTGCTGCCACACTGGTCATTAAGTTGGTAAGGAGTTCTTGCGGTAGAGCGTTTCGTTCCTCCACCAGCGGAGTTGACAACTGCTGGACGGTCATTGACACACTGAACGTTTTGCGATACGTCTCCTCAACGCATGCCACATGTGCTGGATGAGATTTATGTCGAGGCAACGGGCAAGACGGGCCTTTCCGCGAATATCCTCTCGTTTCAAGAGTTCCACCTGTACATTCCGATGCGGCCGCGCATTGTCATCCACAGAAATGGGGAAACAGCCCCTGGAAAGACGCGCATCTAGAGGGCGTACAGTATCACAACAACATTGTGTCTCTCCACACCATAACATCTTGTCCTCCCAAGCGGTCATATTCGCCAATGTTCCTCGATGGATTACGTGTCGCCATATCTCGCCATGTGATGGTACGTCCAGTATTGTGTTACATGATAGCTTTGTTGGTCGAGGAGTTAAGTTGTGCGGAGGCATAGTGTTGCATGGGCACACTGGCCCCCAAATCTTCGAACACGATACGGTCAGGTCAAAGTTATTGCGACAACGTACTCCTTCTTCACGTGCGCCTTTTCAGGGGTGCATGTGGAGGAGCTCTTGGGAAATATTCGGCGAATGGATTGGCCTCTCCGTTTTCCCATCGAGCAGCTTTCGGGGGCGTTTGGAAAACATACTGCAGCACGACCACGATAATCCAGCAGTTGTGAATCGTGCTGCTGGAGAATGGAACGCCCTAACACAAGAACCTCTTAACAAACTTGTGGACCACGTGGGAGGGAGTTGCAGAGCTGCATTGCCGTCCGTGGGGGTCACAAACCGTCCAGCGGACCATCATGAATCGCGGTGACTTCAATTTAATTATTGGCTTTGAATAAAAATGTCTCTTTTGTTCGTCACACTGCGTATTTCTTTCACCTAATTTCCGTATTACACCGCACAATTCAATAGATTCACAAGCTGCGACATCGTCGCGAAAAAACACAGTGACCCGTATATGTAATAAGTTTCTTTAATTTACGTCTATGGTCACAATCGTTTTGTTTAACTGATTACCGGTTTCGGTCTTTAATGACCATCATCAGATCTGTACTTTGTTTTTGGTTCAAAATGGTTCAAATGGCTCTGAGCACTATGGGACTTAACTACTGTGGTCATCAGTCCCCTAGAACTTAGAACTACTTAAACCTAACTAACCTAAGGACATCACACACATCCATGCCCGAGGCAGGATTCGGACCTGCGACCGTAGCAGTCGTGCGGTTCCGGACTGCGCGCCTAGAACCGCTAGACCACCGCGGCCGGCTACTTTGTTTTTATGAAACAGATCTAATTATGGTCATTAAAGACCGAAACCGGTAATCTGTTAAACAAAAAGGATTGTGACCATGGACGTAAATTAAAGAAACCAATTCAATAGAGTTATATAATTTTGGCCGGCCTCTATGGCCGAGCGGTTCTAGGCGCATCAGTCTGGAACCGCGCGACCACTACAGCAGCAGGTTCGAATCCTGCCTCGGGCATTGGTGTGTGTGATGTCCTTAGGTTAGTTAGGTTTAAGTAGTTCTAACTTTTAGGGGACTTATGACCGCAGATGTTAAGTCCCATAGTGCTCAGAGCCATTTGGACCAATATTTGTGTTATTTGGCAGACACACATCATTTTAAGTTACTTTCACCCTTAAGTTTTGCACCCTAGTGTTCAAACCACCCGTAATGAACACTAGTGAAACTTCCTGGCAGATTAAAACTGTGTGCCGGACCGAGACTGGAACTCGCGACTTCTGCAAAGTTTGGAAGGTAGGAGACGGGGTACTGGCAGAAGTAAAGCTGCGAGGACGGGGCGTGAGTCGTACTTGGGTAGCTCAGTTGGTACACCACTTGCCCGCGAAAGGCAAAGGTCGCGAGTTCGAGTCTCGGTCCGGTATACAGTTTTAATCTGCCAGGGAGTTTCATATCAGCGCACACTCCGCTGCAGAGTGAAAATCTCATTATAACAGTACAGTGGTTCAGCACCTCAGCCAAGTGTAACTAACGCGAGAATCACTGCTGACTGTTCTCCGTGCACCGCCGAGGGCTTGCTGCCGACAGACGCGGCAGATGGAGGCCACCGGTTGAACCGTCGCGGGATGCACCACCCCTCGCCCGGGCAGCCGCTTCCACGCCCGCACACCACTTCCAGGGCGCTACGGGCGCCTACCTGCAGGACGCTACCGCGCGCCCTGCTGCCGCCCGAGTCGCGACACACGCCGTTAACGAAGCCCCACAGGCCCGCGCCCTGAGGCTACCCGTCGTGAGTTAGTGGCCGGCTCGTTAGCGTCGTTACGCTATCGCCGTCCGCAGATACTCCCGTCCGTAAATACTGACGGCCGCGGCGCAGCCGACGGCGGGGTCTACGTCGTGTTCGTGTGGACGGAATCCTTCGCTTTCAGCCTTTTACTCGCTAGTAACGACCTCCCTCGCGCCTCCTCGCCACTCACAGCGCTAAATCACGTTGGGCAACTCGGCTATTGTTCCACCTTCGGAGCGAGGGACCCGGTTCCGATTCGAAGCACTGCCAAGGATATTCTCGGTAGGAGGATCGGAATGAGGTCCACTCCGCTTCACGTGGACATCTCAGCAGTTAAGCGAAGGAGAAGGGAGATGACCCCGCGATACGTCACAGTCGACCAAGGCACGGACGTTGCTTCGAAAGATCAAGAAGGGAGTACCCAGCGAAGCGCGCGCTGACGCTATTTCCTGACTCCCAGAAAGCTTTCAATACAGCTTCTCGCTGCCATTTAGTTATGTATATACACTGAAGCGCCAAAGCAACTGAGCATTCAACTACAGAGGTATGTAAACAGGCAGAATAGGGTGCTGCGGTCGGCAACGTCTATATGTGTCTGGCGCAAATTGTTAATTCGGTTACTGCTGCTACAATGGCAGGTTATCAAGACGTAAACGAGTTTGAACGAGGTGTTATAGTCGGCGCACGAGCGATGGAAAACAGCATCTCGGATGTAGCCATGAATTGGGAATTTTGCCGTACGACCATTTCAAGAGCGTTGTGTGAATAACAGGAATCCGGTAAAACATCAAATCTCCGACACTGCTGCGGCCGGAAAAAGGTCATGCAAGAACGGGACCAATGACGACTGAAGATTATCGTAGAAATGCAATCCTTCCGGAGATTGCAGCATGTTTCCATGCTGGGCCATCAACAAGCGTCGACGTGCGAACTATTCAACGGAATATCATCGATATGGGCTTTTGTATCGAGTGGATGGACGTGTACTTGTATGGAGACTACCTCATGAATCCATGGACCCCGCATGTCAGCAGGGGACAGTTCAAGCTGGTGGAGGCTCTACAATGGTGTGGAACATGTGCACTTGGGGTGATATGGGGCTCCTGATACTTCTAGATACGACTCTGGCATGTGACAAGTACATAAGCATCCTGTCTGATCACCTGTATCCATTCATGTCCATTGTGCATTCCGACGGACTTGGGCAATTCCAGCAGGATAATGCGATACTCCACACGTCTAGAACTGCTACAGAGTGGCTCCACAGGAACTCTCCTCTGAGTTTAAACACTTCCGCTGGACAACAAACTCTCCAGGCATGAACATTATTGAGCATATCTGGGATGCCTTGCAACGTGCTGTTCAGAAGAGATCTCCACCCCCTCGTACTCTTACGGGTTTATGGACAGCCCTGCAGGCTATATGGTGTCAGTTCCCTCCATGCCACGTCGTGTTGCGGCACTTCTGCGTGCTCACGGGCGTCCTACGCGATGTTAGGCAGGTGTACCAGTTTCTTGGTCTCTTCAGGGTGTATGCAAAACGTTCAGGTAGGAAGTCTGAATAAACATACATTTGAATAAAAAGTACTCGGTTTCTGAATCAAATTTTCACTCTGCAGCGGAGTGTGCGTGCGCTAATATTCAACTTCCTGGCAGATTAAAACTGTGTGCAGGACAGAGACTCCACCTCAGGACCTAGTTTGGAAGGTAGGAGATACTGGAGGGAATTAAGCTATGTGGAAGGATCGTGAGTAGCTAAGTTGCAGTTGCACGCAAAGGGTATAGGTCCCGAGTTCGCGTCTCGGTCCGGCAGGTTAACCCAGAACTGTAACTTCATGGCAGATTAAAACTCTGATAAAATCATTTCGATGACCGGCCCCATGATCACCTGTCAGCAAGGGGATAAGTCGTGAACCAGGTGAGGTCCCCACTTTTATGTCAAGACGATAGCGTCTGATTCGCTAGAATATGGCGCTTGGTAAGCCAGCACCGCCTACGTCGATAGATTACGTTTGCGATCTCTGTCCAGCGTCACTTGAAGCACCACGACTTGCACAAGGTGCTTTTTCTTCATCAAATGCTGCGCATGCTTTGCGTTGCTAGGAGCATAGTCAGTGTCTCTATTGATATTTTAATCACACACTCTAGTTTGAATTGCCTCTCTTATCGGAGAGTCCCAAGTTCTAAGACTGCACCAAGAATCTCGAAAGTTCAAACAATGTCTTGTGATTATTTAACAGACTGTGCTCAGCCACTGATAATTTTTCAAAATTCTTGTACTTAAAATGAAGGTAATGTTAAACACAACGATCGGCAATGATTAACTGCTGCCACACTCGCAATTTGTGTAAGAGGTCGCAACATTTCCTTATTTTTCCTAAATGACTGAAAGACTGGTCTGATTTCTTGCGGGTTTAGACTCTGCGCCGGCCGTGGTGGTCTAGCGGTTCTGGCGCTGCAGTCCGGAACCGCGGGACTGCTACGGTCGCAGGTTCGAATCCTGCCTCGGGCATGGGTGTGTGTGATGTCCTTAGGTTAGTTAGGTTTAAGTAGTTCTAAGTTCTAGGGGACTTATGACCTAAGATGTTGAGTCCCATAGTGCTCAGAGCCATTTGAACCATTTAGACTCTGCACCGCAGAATGAAAGTTGCTCTTGGCTCTGCCGAATGGCATAGCGTCTTGGTCAAAATTGTTAACCTAATTTCACGGACAAAACAGGTGTTCATTCTGAACACTGTCGTGACATGATTAATTTCGGAGCGAAGGTGCTCCTTGTCTAAAATAGTCTTGCCTCCGTCTATTAGGATGTTCAGCAAAGCGCACTTCTGATGCATGAGACTATTTTGAACAAGGAACACCTGAGCGTGAGCCATCCCTCTGATGACATCATGACGTGACCCACTGGCGCAGGCAAAGATGGCTTTCCTCAAAGGTCTCACCTCGGGCAGCGAGTGCTGTATCATCAGCGTATATGAATGCCTTAGTTGAAGAGTTAATTGGCTGGCCATTTGTGTAGATATTATATAACAGCGGAGACAGCACAATTCCCTGAGGGAGCCCATTTTTCTGCATTCTCCATCAACTCTTCCTGTCTTGGAGAGAGACGAAGTATCTCCTGCTTTGCAGCATACACTGAAGGATCTGAGTTAGTCGGTAATCCTTTGTAGTTAAGTATACTTTCCTAAGTAGCTTTTTGTGGTTAACAGTATCATAAGCCGCCGTGACGTCGATTAAAGCCACACCTGTTGTTTCGCCTCTCTGATACCCATCCTCAATATACTGAGTCAAATTAAGGATCTGTCCACAGCAAGACCTTCCCGGTCGAAGCCGGACTGCTCTTTTATATTTTATCAGTATACTCTGATATTCGATTTAGGACCAGCCTTCCAATACCTTATACAAATGAGAAAGGAGTGAAACCGAACGGAAACTTTTTGGGTCTGTTGGTTCTTTCCCAGGCTTTAGAAGAGCTATTACTTTGGCTTTACGCCAGATCTTGGGGATTTGAAATTTTGAAATGCAGGTGTTCATAAGGTTTAATATCCACTGTTTTGTGGCAGGTCCAAACTGTTTGATTTGCTCCGTCCGTATTTCGTGTAGGCCAGCAGCTATATTACTCTTTATAGTTGTGAAAACTGTTTCCAGTTCTTTAAGTATGCTGGAAGAAATTTCTGAGAATATAGTTTGAAACCCGGGATTGTACGGATGTGAATCATGGACAGTGGGAAAAGTGGAACAGAAGAGAATCAAAGCGTTTGGAATCTGGCGCTACAGAACGATTTTTCTTAGTCAACCTAATAATATGAGGAATAAGGAAATTTTTCACAGAATTGGCAAAGAAAGGAACGTACAGTAAACATTGACATCAAGAAGGTACAGAATGATAAAGCGTGTGTTAAATCAGGAAATAATGCCTAGGGTAGTAGAGGGTGCTGTAGAGGGTAAAAGCTTTAGGGGAGGGCAGAAATTGGAACAAACCGAACAAATAACTAAGGAGGTAAAGTGCCAGTCTGAGATGAAGAGGTTGACACAAGAAAGGAATCCTTGGCTAGCCCTATCGAATTCGTCAGAAGACAGAGAGAGAGAGAGAGAGAGAGAGAGAGAGAGAGAGAGAGAGAGAGAGAGAGAGTATTGTGTCTCACTGTTATACAGAGGCACAAAAAGCGTGGGTGTTTTCAGCTCGTTACTAAGTGCAAGCCGAGCGGTCTAGGCGCTGCAGTCATGGACTGTGCGGCTGGTCCTGGCGGAGGTTCGAGTCCTCCCTCGGGCATGGGTGTGTGTGTTTCTCCTTAGTATAATTTAGGTTAAGTAGTGTGTAAGCTTAGGGACAGATGACCTTAGCAGTTAAGTCCCATAAGATTTCACACACGTTTGAACATTTTTTACTAAATGCAAGTAAGTAGGAGGCTGATTTGATAGGAGCTGAAGGAGTCCAGGTTGCAATAATATGCGGTACGGCACACTATTAGAGAGAAGGATTATTATTCAAGAAACACATAGTACAATGAAAATTACTTGTCTTCAGTAGTTTGTAAGACTGCAGCTGCGCCTGTGAACTAAATCTCGAAACATATTCCCAGGGACTAAGCCTGATGGGCCGTCCTCAGAGAATCAATGCCAACATTACAGAACTGGCTGAGGGCCGATCATGAAAGTGCGTCTGCCTAGGTTGAAATCTAGCTAAGAAGTGAACGAGGCACACTCCAGTCCCGTCGAGCTGCACAGCCCGCTAGAGTGCAGACGACGGGCTGCCATCCTTGTGTTGGTGCGGCGTTGTAGTAGTATCTGTGGCAATGATACTACAGAGAGAGAGATAAATTGTTATTTAGATTAAAAAATTATAATTCATGGAAATATTTGTTAACTAATATTCGAGTTTCATATCTGACAACGAACTGAAATCAAAGATCGAAAAAAATTACTTTCATCAAGAATCGGACCAGCGTCCTCGCCATTACAAGAGTAGAATTCTATCAACTCAGTCGTCTTTCTTTTTAGACCTTTACTGAGGATTCATTCTGCTAACAAGATAGGTTTTACCCAACAATTTCAGTTCTATATAAAAAAAAGTCTTCATAATATAATGAAACCGGAGGACATTTAAATGCGATAAATCAAAGAGGAGCTCATTCCAGATCAAACACTCGGGTCGTCCCATTGTCAATCTTCTCGCGGAAATACACTCCTGGAAATTGAAATAAGAACACCGTGAATTCATTGTCCCAGGAAGGGGAAACTTTATTGACACATTCCTGGGGTCAGATACATCACATGATCACACTGACAGAACCACAGGCACATAGACACAGGCAACAGAGCATGCACAATGTCGGCACTAGTACAGTGTATATCCACCTTTCGCAGCAATGCAGGCTGCTATTCTCCCATGGATCCGATCGTAGAGATGCTGGATGTAGTCCTGTGGAACGGCTTGCCATGCCATTTCCACCTGGCGCCTCAGTTGGACCAGCGTTCGTGCTGGACGTGCAGACCGCGTGAGACGACGCTTCATCCAGTCCCAAACATGCTCAATGGGGGACAGATCCGGAGATCTTGCTGGCCAGGGTAGTTGACTTACACCTTCTAGAGCACGTTGGGTGGCACGGGATACATGCGGACGTGCATTGTCCTGTTGGAACAGCAAGTTCCCTTGCCGGTCTAGGAATGGTAGAACGATGGGTTCGATGACGGTTTGGATGTACCGTGCACTATTCAGTGTCCCCTCGACGATCACCAGTGGTGTACGGCCAGTGTAGGAGATCGCTCCCCACACCATGATGCCCGGTGTTGGCCCTGTGTGCCTCGGTCGTATGCAGTCCTGATTGTGGCGCTCACCTGCACGGCGCCAAACACGCATACGACCATCATTGGCACCAAGGCAGAAGCGACTCTCATCGCTGAAGACGACACGTCTCCATTCGTCCCTCCATTCACGCCTGTCGCGACACCACTGGAGGCGGGCTGCACGAAGTTGGGGCGTGAGCGGAAGACGGCCTAACGGTGTGCGGGACCGTAGCCCAGCTTCATGGAGACGGTTGCGAATGGTCCTCACCGATACCCCAGGAGCAACAGTGTCCCTAATTTGCTGGGAAGTGGCGGTGTGGTCCCCTACGGCACTGCGTAGAATCCTACGGTCTTGGCGTGCATCCGTGCGTCGCTGCGGTCCGGTCCCAGGTCGACGGGCACGTGCACCTTCCGCCGACCACTGGCGACAACATCGATGTACTGTGGAGACCTCACGCCCCACGTGTTGAGCAATTCGGCGGTACGTCCACCCGGCCTCCCGCATGTCCACTATACGCCCTCGCTCAAAGTCCGTCAACTGCACATACGGTTCACGTCCACGCTGTCGCGGCATGCTACCAGTGTTAAAGACTGCGATGGAGCTCCGTATGCCACGGCAAACTGGCTGACACTGACGGCGGCGGTGCACAAATGCTGCGCAGCTAGCGCCATTCGACGGCCAACACCGCGGTTCCTGGTGTGACCGCTGTGCCGTGCGTGTGATCATTGCTGGTACAGCCCTCTCGCAGTGTCCGGAGCAAGTATGGTGGGTCTGACACACAGGTGTCAATGTGTTCTTTTTTCCATTTCCAGGAGTGTACTTGCTGGAGAGCGTGCTCCACTTGTCAGGTTACTCGGCGAGGCCTGCTGCTATTGGAGGAGGTGCCAGGCCAGCGTTCCCTCCCTGAGGTACAGGCGGGTCTATTTGGGTCCCGGGCGAGCAGCGGCGCAGCCGGCGGTAGGTGCGCCAGATAGCATCGCCAGACGAAAGCACGCTCCACAGACTCGGCTTCCGGAAACTGCCGGCAGGGCGCGACACGATTCTCCACCACCCACTCGTTCCGCAAGGGCTGCGGACGTTGCCGTAGCGCGATGCCATTCTCATGGGTCCAGCGGGAGAAACCCACAACATGTGTCAACAATAAATGCATTTCGTCTGCTGGAACCAAACATACAACTTTTCCGTGATACTGCTCACTAGTGCAAGACCGCTTCTCTAGTCTCGGTGCCAGCATTTTGTTGGTGTAGGCACTGACTGTCCACCTACATCGTACGTTGGGAGTGCGCCGATCCATGTCACCGGGATGATAGCGGGAGAAGTAAATTGTGAGAATGGATTTTTCCAAAGAAAGAAGCGAAACTTCCAATACATCACACTGAAAACTCTGAACTTATTTGTGACGGACTTTCGTCTACGCCTGAGGAAAGCATTGGCTTTGGTTGTTACCCTTACCTACGGCCACAATTACTCTTGCACATTTCGCGCTATTGTCATAACAACATTAGTTGTTTACTTTATCTGACGGTGAAGTTGCATTAAATTCCATCTGAAGATGAATTTCTCTTACTACTTTCAAGAATACAGCAACAATTTATACTTGTGGGTGAATTTCATATCGACAAGAGACAAGAAAAGGTCCCCAGCGGTGTCAATGTGTGATTGACTTTTCGAAACCACTGCGTCCCGTGGAAGAAATAAAAGAAAAGACTCTCTCCACTTCCAGTGATTTAATAGAGCATTTCTATTAGCAAAATTTCTAAGCGGCACCATAACTGAGGGGGTCTGTTTTTTTTTTTGGTGGTATGCTGGAGGCTGTGGGGTCCGATCTTGTCGAATACACTTTACTTCTTTTTTACATCTTTGCCGTAACCACTGTAATAGTTATTTTTATTGAAATAATTGCTTTAAATATAATTTGTTTAATTTCTAATTGTTTGGGCGTCATTTTAATCAGTGTACTAATTTTTTTGCTTGCTCTCATTTCTTTTACTTCATTTTATTCTTTTTTTCATTTGGAATCTTTTTCCACGTGATATAAAATATTTTAAGGTAATTTTGGGATAACTCGACATCTAAGAGGGAAATTGAAATTATAGGACCACTGTTAAAGAAACTGTACAACAAACATTTTTTCAGGTATTTGTTAGACTTTAACTTATTTATTTCGATAGAACGAAATATTTAATTAGCATAGGTAGTGCGATGTTTTAATTGTTAGAGTATAACGCAGTACGTCCACTTCTCCCTGACTTCTGGGGGATCTTGACACATGATTCTAGGTAACATACTAAATAAAAACTAAACGCCGTCCGAACAGGCCTTGGAAGGCCCAACGGTACCGACCGGTCGCCGTGCCATCCTCAGGCGTCACCGCATGCGGATGTGGAGGGACATGCGGTCAGTACACCGCTCTCCCGGCCGTATGTTAGTTTACGAGATCGGAGCCGCTACTTCTCAGTCAAGTAGCTTCTCAGTTTGCCTCACAAGGAGCTGAGTGCAACCCGCTTGCCAACAGCGCTCGACAGACCGGATGATCACCCATCCAAGTGCTAGCCCAGCCCGACAGCGCTTAACTTCGGTGATCTGACGGGAACCGGTGTTACCAAGGCCGCAAGGCCGTTGGCGACATACTAAATGGGAAACAAAAATAAACAAATAACAATAAAACTGAAACCTACTGGCAGATTAAAACTGTGTGCCCGACCGAGACTCGAACTCGGGACCTTTGCCTTTCGCGGGAGAGCTTCTGTAAAGTTTGGAAGGTAGGAGACGAGATACTGGCAGAAGTAAGGCTGTGAGTACCGGGCGTGAGTCGTGCTTCGGTAGCTCAGATGGTAGAGCACTTGCCCGCGAAAGGCAAAGGTCCCGAGTTCGAGTCTCGGTCGGGCACACAGTTTTAATCTGCCAGTAGGTTTCATATCAGCGCACACTCCGCTGCAGAGTGAATATCTCATTCTTCAACAATAAACCTTATTACAATGAAGTTTTATAAAATAGACAAGAAACTGCAGTCACCTCGTTAACTCACATAAATGTGTACAAATCATGCAAAGAGATTATGAACAATTTTCGGATATAAAACTATCACCGCTTTTAACACGTTTCATGAAACCATCTGTTTCACTGGCCAATACGTTTGAACCACTTTTGTCCAGCACGATCATAATAATGAAAACCAACGCATTCATCGCAATAGTTATGTTTGTCCTTGAGATTGGCAGACGAGAGTGCT
The DNA here is from genome assembly GCF_023864275.1 of Schistocerca cancellata. Lineage (NCBI taxonomy): Eukaryota > Metazoa > Arthropoda > Insecta > Orthoptera > Acrididae > Schistocerca > Schistocerca cancellata. Next base: position 490,636,530 of record NC_064634.1, read on the forward strand.
ACGTTCTTGCCTCAATGTCGCCGTGACTGCTGTCCGGATACTTCCTACCGAAGTTGTCATCGGTAATTTTCGGACTGAGAACGACAGATTCTTGTTTATTAGACATCTGTCTTCCAGAAACCTTACTTTGTACAAATGGCACTGGCGATATTTCCTTAAATGAAAGACAAAAAAAGGCAAAGCATCTCCAGCCCTAACTGTGATACTTTATCCACCACACTGGGATCTTTACAATGGGAAGTGTGACCGTCCAAAAGAAATATGTTCCCTTGAGGTTTATATTTGTTCAGACGGTCCAGGAGCGAAGAAAATACCTCACCATCCTTGCATTCATATTCGGACATCTGAACCGATGATCGATTTAGCAACCCTATTGAACATGATGGTTTCTGTCTAATGCCCCTCATGATTACAAATGGTGAATTCGTATTCGTCAGCGCACTGATGCAGACCATTACAGTCACAGTAGAACCCTTTTCTCCTGTAGTAACATGGTAGACGTCCTTCTTTCCTCTCGGAGAAATCACCTTTCCCGGTATGAGTTGAAGTCCAGTTTCGTCCGTAACGAAAATTCTCCCAGGATCTTCCCATAACACAAGCGTATCGTATTGTTCTGATATTTATAAAAAATTTCTCCACTTCTTCTTTACTGAGTCCTCCTTGAGCGAGCAAAAGATAATACCTGAGCTTTTATTACACTTAAATTTGGACGTCTTCCTAGGAATGAGTTGTTGTTGTTGTGGTCTTCAGTCCTGAGACTGGTTTGATGCAGCTCTCCATGCTACTCTATCCTGTGCAAGCTTCTTCATCTCCCAGTATCTACTGCAACCTACATCCTTCTGAATCTGCTTAGTGTATTCATCTCTTGGTCTCCCTCTACGATTTTTACCCTCCACACTGCCCTCCAATGCTAAATTTGTGATCCCTTGATGCCTCAAAACATGTCCTACCAACCGATCCCTTCTTCTAGTCAAGTTGTGCCACAAACTTCTCTTCTCCCCAATCCTATTCAATACCTCCACATTAGTTACGTGATCTACCCACCTTATCTTCAGCATTCTTCTGTAGCACCACATTTCGAAAGCTTCTATTCTCTTCTTGTCCAAACTAGTTATCGTCCATGTTTCACTTCCATACATGGCTACACTCCATACAAATACTTTCAGAAACGACTTCCTGACACTTAAATCTATACTCGATGTTAACAAATTCCTCTTCTCGAGAAACGCTTTCCTTGCCATTGCCAGTCTACATTTTATATCCTCTCTACTTCGACCATCATCGGTTATTTTACTCCCTAAATAGCAAAACTCCTTTACTACTTTAAGTATCTCATTTCCTAATCTAATTCCCTCAGCATCACCCGACTTAATTTGACTACATTCCATTATCCTCGTTTTGCTTTTGTTGATGTTCATCTTATATCCTCCTTTCAAGACACTGTCCATTCCGTTCAACTGCTCTTCCAAGTCCTTTGCTGTCTCTGACAGAATTACAATGTCATCGGCGAACCTCAAAGTTTTTACTTCTTCTCCATGAGTTTTAATACCTACTCCGAATTTTTCTTTTGTTTCCTTTACTGCTTGCTCAATATACAGACTGAATAACATCGGGGAGAGGCTACAACCCTGTCAAACCAAGTTATTTCCTGCCATTTGTTCCGAAAAATTAAACAAATGACTAATGTTGTTTCTCACTGTGTATTCGAAAACGAGTTCTCTACCATCACTAACAGTTAACACCAATCCTTTTGCATCCACCAGCAACAAATGCCTTACGATTTCGTCCTCTACAGCAGCAGCGAGGATGGGTGCTTTCCTGTTTCGTCGGTTAGACACGTTGCCATCGCAACTCTTGAACGCAACGTGTTTCTTGGTACCGAGAATGGTTTGCCGGCAGTTGCATGGGACATTGAATTTTGCTGTCTCTCACGTCTTGAATAGCGACTGCCATATCCGCCGACATCCACTGCCAAAGCTTTCGTTTGTTTTTATACTTGCGAGGCATTATAGACACCCGAAAAATAAATAAATAATTTTACAGTTACTTCAAAGGAGGAAATCTGAAATTTTGTGAGAAGTCGACCTGTCGGGATCACCCCATACGAGAGGGTCGAAATCTGACCGTGTTATACAACTGAATAAGAGATGGTACTGTAGGTCAGCCAATGAGTCACAGACCTTTCCCCTCCCAAAACAGCAAAGCTAACGGCATGCTTTCAACACCACAACCGTTTGAAACCGTTCATTATCGCACATATCTACAAAATACACTGCTATTTTGATTGCTAATGTTCTAAATGGAATGTTGTAGCATATGATAGACCAACAGGTTTATCTTCTGCCGCTACTTTTTGTTGTTTAAACTCGTGATGAAAATCGACACAATACACACACGTTAAAACAAGATTTGCCACTACTGGGAAATGTACTTCTACTCTGCACCAGTAGAGTGTACTACCTTCTGAATAAGCGTTGTGTTAAAAGTGTCGAGTTGTCGCAAAATTACCTTACGTATTTATGATTTAATTTCTTACTTCCAGTCATTTTATATTTCCGCGGATGTAATTGCTATCATTACTTCTGTTACTCATTTTCCTTGAATTTCGTTCCATTTATAAACTAAGTTTCATTTCAGTCTTCATTTGCGTTATTTTCTGGAATGGTGCTAGAAGAATTTATGTTTTAAATGTTTTGTATCACGATTACCGTTCAAAAAAATTTGTATGATATAACGAAAAATAATTTTTTTCCAATGTTGCACAGATTATTTTGTCTTTTGCTTTTTATTCGACAGATCAGTATTTTCAAATATTTAAATTTTACGATGGATAAATAGAGAAAATTACAATCACACAGACAAAGATTCCAAATGCAAAAAAAAAAAAATAAATAAATAAATAAAGGAAAGTAAAAAATAACATTAACTAAAAAAGTTAATACGATTATTAAAGTGACGCACAAAGCATTTGAAACGAAGGAAATTATATTTAAAGTACTTCATTAAATAAAAATAATAGTCGTAGCTTTATCAATAAAGAGAAAGACTAGGATGTTCACGACAGGCTTCTAATTCACAACCGTCAGAATAACTTAACCGAAACGCTTCGAACTGATTGACAATGTTATTGCTGTCGTCAGTCGCAAGAAATTGTGAAATTTTGTTTCGTAGATTACTGCGAAACGAGGGCCCACCAGAGTGAATGACTGCAAGGTGTGTTACCTGGGACTCATGACACATAGGACCCTAGCCTACACCACGGTGTAGGTGCTATCAAATAGCCGATCCCACCCGTGGCTACCTGTCGTTGTGAGCCTAACTGCCTAACTGCCTGAAGGTAAAGCTGTAAAAGGCTTCAAAATCAACTGCACACAATGTAAACAACCAACACAGCTAAGTGTAAACTTAGTATGAAAATAGCCTCAGTGCCCATAACAAAAGCACTTACCTCTTTTTTTGTGGTGCGTGTCATCTTCGAGCAAAACCATTCGGTTTTTTTTTCGTATCACTGTATAGAAATCGATGGACACGAAACGAATCGTCATTTCCTCATTGGTACTACCACTGTACGAACGCCTGTCGGAGTATTGTCCAGTGACTCACGAGAATGTCCTCGTTAGCGTCTGGTAGCCTGTCAGGCGCGAGTACAAATGACAAGCGTCAGCCTGTCACAGGTAGCTAGATGGAAATGAATCGTCCAGCGGATCGGCGGGCGGTGGCTCCGGGGCTGTGATGCGGCAATCACGGGAGGTGGCGCACGGGTCCAGCGGGAAAGCCGTCATTCCTCTCCGTCTGGAGATTTTCGGCAGCCGGCGGTGACGCGGCTAGCACGGCCGCCTCATCCATCACACGCCGCGCCTGCCAGCAACCTCTGCCGCGGCGCCCATCACTCAGCTCCTTGGCAGCTCGCTACCAACTTAGCTGCAACCAAATACCGACGCACGGTTTTCTCGCCGGCCGAAACTGCGCTGCACGCTGCCCGTGTTACGGTGTTCGAAACCTGGACTGCGATAAATGTTTCTGATGTCGGTCATAAAAAGGAAATAATACGTTGAATCCCCGATCAGTCGAAAGAATCACCACTCTTCCATTTCTAGTGCCACCGTAGTCGAGGTCGTAAACTTACGCTCGATTCGCAGGTCGCCTGTTCGAATCTCGGTGCTGGAAAAAAATTTCACTGGTAGTATTTGGTCGGCAAGGGGATGCCAGGTGTTGATGTACAGTTCCTGAAAACCAAAATTTGTGCTCATGACGTGGATGAAATTTTAGGCCTTTGCGCAGTGTCTTATTGTTGTGTACATAGTTCCGCGTAGTCAGCACGTACACAAGTTTCCCACTGGAACGCGCCCCGCTAAGCACAACAGTGTAGGCGCAGCGCTCGTCCGTCTCCGCACTACGAGATGGCGCTGCCATAGAGACGGACCAAATCCTGCTTCCGCCGATACGCGTATTAAAATGTAACGCAGCCAATAAGATTGCTGCTAACGTAGAACCTTTTCTCCTCGCAAATCACACTCGCGCAGTGATACATGAACGCGCGAGGTATTATAACGAGTGTACAGACCTCCGATTAGACAGTCTGCATTTGTCTGCACCAGTCTGTACCAGTCTGCATTTGTCTGAACCATTCTATAGTCCAGTTTCAGTCTGCGCCTAATGAGATTATCGTATAAAAAATAAATAAAAATAAATAAAAAATAAATAAAAAACTTTTTCATAAGGTTTTCATAAAATTCTGACACAATGTATTTGGTAAGAAGTTGTTATTTGCTTTAATTTGCTGTGCCTCTACTTTGTAAATTTTATGTAGTAAAGTACACGACGTTCTAAATCACCATTATTGTACAACCGCTGGGCGGCTAGAAAAATTTATGGTTAACGGAGACACAGAATTGGACGATAGGTAAAAAGGATTGACTGCCCCTGGTGTAACAGATGGATCTTTTATAATTTGTTATATCATGAACACCAACACAGCTGAGTAACATTGTCAAAAAACGAGTTGAACCATAAGAAGTATACGCTATAAAACAAAAAGACGATTATGACAATAATTTTCATAGTTAGTTGATGGGCAGGTGGGGCAGTATCTCTCACAGAGCACCACTGTACGACGGCGAGTCAAAAAGTCCTTGCCTCTACTTTTTTACTCAAACTGTGGCTGTAAATTCGAAGTCAAGAAATCGAGCCGCGCGGGATTAGCCGTGCGGTCTAAGGCGCTGCAGTCATGGACTGTGCGGCTGGTCCCAGTGGAGGTGCGAGTCCTCCCTCGGGCATGGGTGTATGTGTTTGTCCTTAGGATAATTTAGGATAAGTAGTGTGTAAGCTTAGGGACTGATGACCGTAGCAGTTAAGTCCCATAAGATTTCACACACATTTTTGAACAAGAAATCGATTCCCAGGACAAGATCTTTCTTGGACCAGCCCGGTCTTATCTGCCGTCAGTTGCTGGAGATGGCAGTTGTGTTTCACACGTCCAAGGCCTACGAGCAACGAAGTCTGATTCGTTTTCTATGGAGCAACTAAATCCACAGGAAAATGCAGTTCACGTATGGGGAAAAGTGTCTCGCATTGAATGTGAGAAGGAGGAGAAGGAAGGTGAGGTGTGACTCCCAAAAAAAATTGCATGGCAATAAGCGATCTGGGAGGCAACGTTCGTCGCTGGCAGACGGCAACATGAATGCAATGGTGGAAGTGGATCGGTGCGTGCGCCTCAAGGATATTTCCCGGTATCTTGGAACTCTGTATGGGAGTGTTTGCGAGATCGTTCACGGGTCCTCAGGGAACCGAACACGGACACCTCGAACGCCCATTATCATGCAGGTCTCCACGGGGCTTCTTGCGAACTTACACCTCCTCCTCATCATTATCATCATCATCATGATCATCATCATCATCATCATCATCATCACACGTCTCAAAACGAGTCACTTTTCCCCAATCGTGAGCTGCATTTCCCTCTGGATTTCGATGTGAGTTCTTCCCTTGCTCCGCAGAAGACCAATCACACTTCGTTGCCCTTACATCAAATAGTTCAAATGGCTCTGAGCACTATGGGACTTAACATCTGAGATCGTCAGTCCCCTAGAACTTAGAACTACTTAAACCTAACTAACCTAAGGACATCACATACATCCATGGCCGAGGCAGGATTCGAACCTGCGACCGTGGCGATCGCGCGGTTCCAGACTGACGCGCCTACAACCGCTCGGCCACAGCGGCCGGCTCCCTTACATCGTGGACGTGTGAAGCACAACCGCCATATTGAACAACTGACAGCAGTGTCATGCCACATAGCTACTGTCAAATAAAGCCAGGACAGATGTCTCGATGACGATGATGGTGGTGGTGATGATGATCATAATGATGATGATGATGATGACGACTGTGGTCGCATTTTGTGCGGGAACATCCCTGTGTTGTTGATGATGATGTTGCTAATGATGAGGACAGTAGCGTTACTAGCCCATCCGCACCCTGACACTGCTCCCCGCCTTATAAAATCTGGAATTTTGCAAAAACAGACATAATGTCTTATGGGATAACAGCAATCAGTGATTTTATAATGTTGCTTAAAATCCGTCTTGATTGCAAAAAAAAATTTTTTTTTATTATTCATATGACCGGTTTCGGTTCATTCAGAACCATCTTCAGATCTGATATTTCAGTTACAGGAGTAACCCGTCCAAATCCAGCAACTTTCACATGCTACGTCACATAAAAAAAAATTGTGACGTAGCATGTGAAAGTTGCTGGATTTGGACGGGTTACTCCTGTAACTGAAATATCAGATCTGAAGATGGTTCTGAATGAACCGAACCCGGTCATATGAATAATAAAAAAAATATTTTTTGCAATCAAGACGGATTTTAAGCAACATTATAAAATCTGGAATTGGTGACACATATGTACGAAACTAATACCAAGCTTCCCATACAGTAAACAAACTTTGGGAAAGCATTTCTTCTCCACACTAGCTTCCTATATAAAACAACTAGACAGTCCCTAACAACCTCAGAAAAAAAGACAAAATCATTGCCGCGCGTCTCGACGATATTGTGACGACGGTGGTGGCGTGTGTGTTGGCAGGCCGGCCGCACCCCGCCGCGCTGCTCCCCGCCAGCATGCTGGTAGCGTGCGCGGGCTGCGACAAGCCCATCCTGGACAAGTTCCTGCTCAACGTGCTGGAGCGCACGTGGCACGCCGAGTGCGTGCGCTGCTTCGACTGCCACGGCAACCTCACCGACAAGTGCTTCAGCCGCGAGGGCAAGCTCTTCTGCAGGAACGACTTCTACAGGTGAGCCAGCGACCACTTCTCATTCTCTCAAAACTTGCACTGTCTCGGCTACAACGGGGAACGCGACCATCACAAATCGTCCGAATGACAACATTTCACTGCACCCCCAGTCACTGGACGTTGCAAAACGTCCCTCTGTTTTGTGCTGTATCATTCACTCCGCAGTGGACTGATGGCTGCTTCGAAAGTTACTGGCAAATAAAAGCTGTGTGCCGGACCGGAACTCAAACCCGGGACCTTAACTGGTCGTGGGTAACGCTCTTACTGGCTGAGCTATGCAGGCACCAATCACGACCAGCGGAAGGTAAGGTTGCGGCTTCGAGTCCCTTTCCGGCACGCAGTATTAACCTGCCGGGAACTCTCATTCCTGCGTTTTGTTTCTGCTGCTGTGGACTTTCGGCTAGGGAGATATTTTACAGCGCATGCCTGATGGAGCTGAGTAATTTAAGAGCTGGTCAAATGGTTAAAAACACGCCTCGCATTTACTCTACACTCGAACGTTCCACTGGTTACTGCGCATTGCATACGCAGAGCAATATTAGAAGTGTGAGTCCATGCACTGTATCAAGTCACATTACCTAGTTTTTGGCCCTATTCAGCAAAACATCCAAGTAGGCTTGTAGTGCGGTAGGGGGAATATCTGACAGATAATTTCAAGTTTTGGCTTCACCTAAGGACGAAGAGAAACCTCCCAAAAGCGTTCCTTGGTTACTGGGGGACTGGACATATTTTTAATCGTTTACGCGAGAAGAGTATCAATTTTGATTTTAAGCATCAGTAATGTTGGTGAAAGCGACTGTAAGAGCAATGTATTTGTTTATAAAACCTTTTCTACTACTACTCACTATTTTTGTTTTTATTTATAATTTGAATGATGAGTTTCGGAAAATGATTCCTATTTTCAAGTGCGTTCTCCGTGTGCTATGCCACTTATTCGTGTAGTTTTCAATGAGTAAGGAGCATGAGCATTCTGAAGTTTTTACAGTAATATATAAAAACAGGCGAAATTTTTAGCTAATGGTCGATTTTTATATAGAGATAATGGCGGGTTTGGAAAAAAAGTTCTAGTTACGGTAGTCTTGTAGTCCACCTGTTCAGAAAGTCACACACATTAAGTATCAAACATTATTTTCTGTGCAGAGTACACAATGATATTCTATGATACATTACTGTTTCGTACATATGGTATTTATCTAAGACTTATCTCTGTTGATTGCGTGTAAACATACCTTTGTAGTACACCGGCTTTCCCTCCTATGAGTCGTCAGGCGCATTTTCTCTGGTGTTTCGCGAAATATTTGCTTTCGCGATGTCTAGCTGGCATTAGCCCAAACAAATACTACTCACAACGTCTATCGTTTCGACAGAAAGTGTCGCTTTTTTCTCCGTAAAAAAGAACGTGATTTTAAAGCTCAATTTCACGTCCCCGTTCGATAGAGCGGTTCCAAATTCGTCTAGTGCGATATTCGTTTCGTCGATGTGTATTAGCAAGGACAGTAAAACACGAAGAATAACCGGTACTTCAGCCACTGCAAAAACCACAACCGCATAAAACAGTTGTCACTATTAACTCTGCTGAAACTAGCCCTGACCTTCTTCAGCGACGGAACTTGGCTTACTGACTGTGGAATGTACGCCCTCTGTGTTCCTAGCGGTGAAACACGGTACTACAAAAGCTGTGCCCACCAGAAAATTAGCTAGGTTTCTTTTAGGTACCCTATGTATAAAACCGATTAACTACTGCGACAGATTCTTGACTCGAAATGGAGGAAAAAAGGTCCTACGAACTTGTGTCGGGATATGGACGGTACATGCATAGAGAACGAAACAGTACGGAGCTGCATCCCATTCACGTCACGACAGATGTTCACAGTGGCTGCCATGGGATTGCAGTTGATAGCGATACTGGCGGTTGTGATATAGGATACACATAACCATCATTTGGCTTACAACGTGTTAGCGGGCCACTTGCCTGGAGCTTTTACTAGGTATCGTCTCAATATCCTGCAGAACCCGATCCTCCAAATCTGGTGTATGCACAGTTCGCCGCCTCCCTACAAGTTCGCCTGTCTGAAACGACCCATGATCACATAAAAGCCCAAAAAGGGTTTGAAATGTTGTGTGATGTGGTTGGTGTCTGAGCGGGTACTTGTTATGGTACAGCTATGCTGCCTCTCGACAGCTTCCATCTGCTTGGCCGTACAAAAACTCCGTATTGGCTTGTTCCCAACAAGAACATCAGACAATTTTTCTGCTTGCAGTACGCTGCGTCAACCACACAACCTGTAACACACAAAGGACACATGGCACGTGGTCAGAGGAACTGTCATTTGTAGAACAAATGAACATATGTTTATATGTAGTACCTTAATATGTACACCCATCAGGGTGTTGGCTGTTTTTTCTCTGGGTCGAACAGTCTTCCCACAAACACGTCAGATAATTTACTGCCTGATGTTTTCTGCACCGTCGTAACTTCGCCACTAATTGTTACTTACTGTATAAACTACCAATTTTGCGTCCACGTGCCCACTCTTCAACACCTGACCTCTTGCCCAGGGGAAAATAGACGTTAACGGGTTGCTCTTGTTACCTCCACTTTACAGGTACTAACCAACCCGAAAACCTATGATTTCTAGTAGCTATAGTCGTTGGTCTGGTAATTACTTAAATTCAGATGTAACATTGTTCAGAAGTACCTGCACTTATACTCGTTACACCATTTATTTATGTATGTGTTTGTGTGTTGTTGTTGTTGTCGTCTTCAGTCCTGAGACTAGTTTGATGCAGCTTTCCATGCTACTGTATCCTGTGCAAGCTTCTTCATCTCCCACTACGTACTGCAGCCTACATCCTTCTGTATCTGCTTAGTGTATTCATCTCTTGGTCTCCCGATTTTTACCCTCCACGCTGCCCTCTAATACTAAATTGGTGATCCTTTATGCTTCAGAACGTGTCCTACCAACCGATCCCTTCTTCTAGTCAAGTTGTGCCACAAACTCCTCCCCAAATCTATTCAATACCTCCTCATTTGTTACGTGATCTACCCATCTAATCTTGAGCATTCTTCTGTAGCACCACATTTCGAAAGCTTCTATTCTCTTCTTGTCCAAACTGTTTATCGTCCACGTTTCACTTCCATACATGGCTACACTCCGTACAAATACTTTCAGAAACTACTTCCTGACACTTACATCTATATTCGATGTTAGCAAATTTCTCTTCTTCAGAAACGCTTTCCTTGCCAGTGGCAGTCTACATTTTATATCCTCTCTACTTCGACCATCATCAGTTATTTTGCTCCCCAAATAACAAAACTCCTTTACTACTTTAAGTGTCTCATTTCCTAATCTAATTCCCTCAGCATCGCCCGACTTAATTCGACTACATTCCATTATCCTCGTTTTGCTTTTGTTGATGTTCATCTTATATCCTCCCTTCAAGACACTGTCCATTCCGTTCAACTGCTCTTCCAAGCCCTTTGATGTCTCTGACAGAATTACAATGTCATCGGCAAACCTCAAAGTTTTTATTTCTTCTCCATGGATTTTAATACCTACTCCGAATTTTTCTTTTGTTTCCTTTACTGCTTGCTCAATATACAGATTGAATAACATCGGGGAGAGGCTACAACGCTGTCTTACTCCCTTCCCAACCACTGCTTCCCTTTCATGTCCATCGACACTTATAACTGCCATCTGGTTTCTGTACAAATTGTAAATAGCCTTTCGCTCCCTGTATTTTACCCCTGCCACCTTCAGAATTTAAAAGAGAGTATTCCAGTCAACATTGTCAAAAGCTTTCTCCAAGTCTACAAATGCTAGAAACGTAGGTATGCCTTTTCTTAATCTATCTTCCAAGATAAGTCGTAGGGTCATTATTGCCTCACGTGTTCCCATATTTCTACGGAATCCAAACTGATCTTCCCCGAAGTCGGCTTCTACCAGTTTTTCCATTCGTCTGTAAAGAATTCGCGTTAGTATTTTGCAACCGTGACTTATTAAACTGATAGCTCGATGTGTTTGTGTATGAGTGGTAATTACACACGTTCAGTATTAACCTTCAGACTGCAGGTCACTCAAAGTATAGAGGAACAACAGCGCCACTATACGCAGAGTAATGTAGCCGCATAAACGCCACTGGTGGTCCGCGAGTCAGTCGGATAGTTTACGAAGGAGCAATGGCTATGAAATCGAGCCTTTGTCCTGCACTTTGAACGCCGCGGCCTACTCTTACCTGGTGGCAGAAAGTGGCTGCCTTCTTCGAACAGGGCGGCAGTCGACAAGTTGGCATCTATTAGAGAATATTGTCGAAGAAGACGAGGGGGACGTGGTGTGGGGAGTTGGGTAATTGCGGGAGGCATTGTGCGCCTCCGTGGGAGCGGCGCATCGCGGCAATAGCTCACGGTTGGCCTGCTGCAAATGCCAGGCGCGGCCCGACGCTTCAATTGTGTGGCGCCAGCGGCAGCGACGGTGGCGCCGCGCGGCGGCGGCGGCGGCGGCAGGCTGCGGGCCCGCGGCTATTGGGCGCTGGGAGGCTGGCCGATGCTGGCCGGCTATCGACCCTGCGCTGCCACGCCGCTACTGTGCGCCAGCTCCTAACGTGCCGTGGTACCTGTCTGGAGCACACGCGGTCAGAAAATGGGGTGGCAAAAGTGTGCGCTTGCCGGCTCCTGTAATCTATGAACAAGTTTTTTAATCTGTTAACAGCATTCTCTCGAATTTCCAGCAGAGCATTGTCCGCTGGTTTACAGGTCCACGTCGCTAACGTCGATTTGCAGTAGAATTCTGGCACGTATACTGTGTTCGAGCATTATCAGTTACTTCGAAGAAAGCGATCTGTTGGAGCATAACACGGACTCAGAAAATGTGGTTCTCGCGTAACACAACTAGCTAAAAATGGCTCTGAGCACTATGGGACTCAACTGCTGTGGTCATAAGTCCCCTAGAACTTAGAACTACTTAAACCTAACTAACCTAAGGACAGCACACAACACCCAGCCATCACGAGGCAGAGAAAATCCCTGACCCCGCCGGGAATCGAACCCGGGAACCCGGGCGTGGGAAGCGAGAACGCTACCGCACGACCACGAGATGCGGGCACACAACTGGCTCTTTACTCTCGCGAAGTAAATGAGTGATATCCGCAGGGGATGTCAAATTCATTCCACACTTTTAGATTTCCAGAAGGCATTTCTCACTCAAGCGACTTCCAATGAATCTGCGTGTCTGTGAAGTATCGCCTTACTTGTGAGACTGGCTTCGTGATTTTACTGTCAGACAGGTCGTGCTAACTGACGGAGAGTCATCGAGAAAAACGGAAGTGATATCTGACGTTCCCCGAGTGTTATAGAATCTCTGCTGTTCCTAATCCATATAAACAACTTAGGAGATCAATATGTTCAACACTTCGCGGCCTTGTCAGCAACTGTGTAAATATTACTTTTAATTTTAATAATTAACAGCCTCAGTTGCACCGTTTGCCTAAAATTAACCTATGTTTCAGTCGGGGTAACCCAACCTTCTTCAGAATAAGAGTAACTATCGTTTGTCCATAGTGGACATCGTCAAACTAAAACAACAAATCCATAAATTATCGTCAGACTATAAAACTTATCTGGGGCCGAGGCAGTACCAGATTAGTTTTATAGTTAACACTGGTAGCATGCCGCGACAGCGTGGACGTGAACCGTATGTGCAGTTGACGGACTTTGAGCGAGGGCGTATAGTGGGCATGCGGGAGGTCGGGTGGACGTACCGCCGAATTGCTCAACACGTGGGGCGTGAGGTCTCCACAGTACATCGATGTTGCCGCCAGTGGTCGGCGGAAGGTGCACGTGCCCGTCGACCTGGGACCGGACCGCAGCGACGCACGGATGCACGCCAAGACCGTAGGATCCTACGCAGTGCCGTAGGGGACCGCACCGCCACTTCCCAGCAAATTAGGGACACTGTTGCTCCTGGGGTATCGGCGAGGACCATTCGCAACCGTCTCCATGAAGCTGGGCTACGGTCCCGCACACCGTTAGGCCGTCTTCCGCTCACGCCCCAACATCGTGCAGCCCGCCTCCAGTGGTGTCGCGACAGGCGTGAATGGAGGGACGAATGGAGACGTGTCGTCTTCAGCGATGAGAGTCGCTTCTGCCTTGGTGCCAATGATGGTCGTATGCGTGTTTGGCGCCGTGCAGGTGAGCGCCACAATCAGGACTGCATACGACCGAGGCACACAGGGCCAACACCCGGCATCATGGTGTGGGGAGCGATCTCCTACACTGGCCGTACACCACTGGTGATCGTCGAGAGGACACTGAATAGTGCACGGTACCTCCAAACCGTCATCGAACCCATCGTTCTACCATTCCTAGACCGGCAAGGGAACTTGCTGTTCCAACAGGACAATGCACGTCCGCATGTATCCCGTGCCACCCAACGTGCTCTAGAAGGTGTAAGTCAACTACCCTGGCCAGCAAGATCTCCGGATCTGTCCCCCATTGAGCATGTTTGGGACTGGATGAAGCGTCGTCTCACGCTGTCTGCACGTCCAGCACGAACGCTGGTCCAACTGAGGCGCCAGGTGGAAATGGCATGGCAAGCCGTTCCACAGGACTACATCCAGCATCTCTACGATCGTCTCCATGGGAGAATAGCAGCCTGCATTGCTGCGAAAGGTGGATATACACTGTACTAGTGCCGACATTGTGCATGCTCTGTTGCCTGTGTCTATGTGCCTGTGGTTCTGTCAGTGTGATCATGTGATGTATCTGACCCCAGGAATGTGTCAATAAAGTTTCCCCTTCCTGGGACAATGAATTCTCGGTGTTCTTATTTCAATTTCCAGGAGTGTAGATATAAAAATATATACACAAAAGAAAACAATGAAAAAGAAATCTAAACTATATGGCATCTACCAAGGACCGAGTTCTCCCTGATGCAATTTTAGAGTGCAAGGGTATACATGTGCCCCAAAAATTGAACTGAGCTAGATTTCTAAATGTGAGATTATAAATGATGTTAGAATTTCATATGAAACATAAAAGCATAATGAATCATCATCATCATCTTGGACAGTTTCCAGCCACTGGCTGGGTCTGTCGGGAACACAAGCCTCTCCATCGTGTTCTGTCTTTCCACCATTCCCCCTCTTCCACCTTCGTCCAGTTCTCTCCTCTTCACATCACACATTCCTTCACTCCCTTCACCCATCTATCCCTTGGTCTTTCTCTGGGCCTCTTCCCCTCCAGTTGCGAATCAAACATCCTCTTTGGAATTCTTCCCTCATCCATTCTCTTCATGTGTCCATACCACTGCAGTCTTGATTTTTCTATCCTGTCCTGTACTGGTTCCTCCTTTAGTCTTTCCCTCACATACACATTTCGCAATCTGTCTCGTCTTGTTACACCCAACCTGCTCCTCTGGAACTTCATTTCACTCGCCTGTATTCTACTTTTGTCGCTTTCGTGCATTACCCATGTCTCACTTCCGTATGCCAATATGGGGACAAAGTAGGTTCGGTATATAATTCCCTTGGATTTGTATATTAATATATAATGGTATTGGTAAATTCTTGCATAAACAAACCATCTTAGATACAGGAAGTATTCAGGTAGCTATGTTAAACATAACAGGATTCCTCTATTCAAAATTTAAAAATTAAATTTAAGTATGAGATAACATACAAATCATCAATTGTTAAAGATAAGTGGTTACCAAAGTTAATATAATTAATAAAAAGAATATAATTATACTTAGAATAAAAGAAAATGAGTATAAATAGTGAGTTTAAAAAAAAACATGGTGTCTCCTAAAATCTGATTCTCACACATGCGATTCCTGAGTGTGGAGGCTATGTGTGTGCCTGTAGATTGAACACAACTAGATTCCTCTATATGACATTGTAAATAAGATTTCAAATATCACGTGAATAATAAAACAATATGAATATTAACTACCCGGACTGCGTGGCTTGGGGCTACTACCTGCTGGCAGGCAGGGATGAGTCCTGGAAAGCTTGGTCTTGCATACGGAACGCTTTCTCCTGGGCCCTGTTGCGGAGTATAGCATGTAAATAGCGGTACTTTATTTTTAATTTTTAACCACAAATGAAGCATTATCGCGAATACCCGCGCATATAGACCCGGATATAAGCCACAACGTGGGCTTTTAGCAGCAAGGTAGTAACGCGTGCAGAGCCGTAGCCGTGGCGAGCAGCGAGTTCCCACGGCAGAGGGCGCGAGGCGCGCATGCCGGCTGCGGCGCCACGGCAGGTGCTTTGTTTGTTGCGGACAGGCGCGCGACCGCAGGAATGTGCGCGCACAACGCGCCGCGCCGATGGGTGGTCCGCACAAAGGCCCGCGGCTCCGGCGCGCATGCGCGGCGCAACAATCGCGGCATATGGCGCCGCCCCTGGGAATCCCCGCGGATGCCTTCCACCCTCCCCACCCCGCTCATCTCCTCCCCGACCTGGCGACAGCACACGGGGGTGGTGCTTGGGGGGCGTTCCGCCCTTTCGCTCACGCCTGCGTGCCTAGGCGTCGTGGGAGTCCGCAGTGCTTGCCCGTGTCTCTCCCTCTATCTCCTTCTCTCTCGCACGCAATGAATTCGAATTTCGCGGCCTTCATTTTGTCGTTCCTCCCCTTACAAATTCCGTCAGACAGACAGCAGTCGTCTGGCACCGGCGCCAAGAAGTTGGCGCCAGCTGCAGCGCTACAAAAGATAATTTTTTTCCCCCGACAGACTGATCTTTGTGGGATAGTCTGTTCAGTCGAGTGTTTCCTGCCGCCGACGGACGGACATGAATGAAATGCGGCTTAAATGAGGCTTGCTGGCGTGAAGGGAACGTGTTCTGCTCGATTAATGAGCGAGACAAACTATTACGTTCGTTTCTCCGCTTCCACTCTGGAGTAGTCATTCATTTCTACACTTCCTACGACGTTTCTTCATTGTCTTCTTTATTTCCTACATTGTGCTATCCTTACTTCCTGCGACTTCTTTCTTGTTCCCCTATATATCTAACGGATAGTACGAAGATGTTTTATTTCCATTTTCGATGGTGTCTTAGCAAACCGAGAATGTATTTATTGCTACGAAGGCTATTTTTTCAACCTCAGATCGTCTGCGAAATTAAAACCACAGTGAAAATCCGGTGAAGCTCGGTGCAGATGTGTTGCCGTGCCCGTGTATCGCGTCATGTCGCACTTTTCGGTTCTGATTGCACAGTGAACACGTAAAGATGTCTACAGCAACAGAGTCTTCTGCTGACAAGGGGAGGTCGCCAATTGTGAAATTCAGATTCGATTCATACTGCGCATAATAAAAGCTCATGGCCAGAGGTGTAATGTGGCAAAGCACCAAGATGCACTTCTCAGGCGTTGTCGAGAAAATCGACAGTTAAAAGATGCCGTTGAGGTGCAGTGCTCTCTACGATTAGTAGTTTTCTACAGCGTCGTGGCGCAGCGGTAAGCACTCGGGTTCATAATCCGAAGGTCGCCGGATCGAATCTCGCGCCATGCGATTTTTTTTATTATTAGTTTTTTGTAATTCATATATATATATATATATATACTATTAATGAATTGCTTATGCGTGTTGGTGAAGGCGGATCGCTCTCAATTGTACCGCCTCCATTTTTCCGTTTGTTTAACAGGGTGTACCAAAGCTAGGGACCGCATCTACCTTGTTTCGAAGTTAGCAAGCAACTACGCTGTTATGCGGCGGCTCGTTTCGGCCCATTCAACATCTGTCCTTCAAGTGTAACGAGCGAGTGACGGAGTTTATATTTCGGACCGCATCTACCTTGTTTCGAAGTTAGCAAGCAACTACGCTGTTATGCGGCGGCTCGTTTCGGCCCATTCAACATCTGTCCTTCAAGTGTAACGAGCGAGTGACGGAGTTTATATTTCATACCTGCCACATCAAATTTGTGTTCGTGGGGTCTCTATTCTAATTCGAACGTTTGACTTACGCTATACGTATTCGTTTCGGAATATCGTTTCTACGTCTTACATTAACTATACGTGGTTAACATTATGAAGACAATTAATAACATTTGTGAAATACAACTTTCTTTGCGGAAAACATAATGATGTTCGAAGTTGACAGGTTTTCCACGACAAACGACTTTCAACAACTTATTATATGCATAATTGTTGCAACTGATTGCCGAGAATATAAACATTTGAATTACAAAAAACAAATACTTAAAAAAAAGGTGGCATGGCGTGAGATTCGATCCGGCGACCTTAGGATTACGAACCCGAGCGCTTACCGCTGCACCACGACGCTGTAGAAAATTGTTAATCGTAGAGAGTATTTCGCCGCAACGGTTTCTTTTAATTGTCGATTTTCTCGACAACGGCTGAGAAGTGCATCTTGGTGCTTTGCCACATTACGCCTCTGGCCATGAGCTTTTATTATGCGCAGTATGAATCGAATCTGAATTTCACAATTGGCGGCCTCCCCTTGTGAGAGATTTCGCCTGATCTCGTGCATCCCACTTTAGGTGGCTGTCATGCGTTCCGTTCTTCACGAATCGTCACAATTCTCCCGCGCACACTGCAGCTGTAACGAAGGCGCCCCTGCAACGTTTGCGATGAGATGTGTTCGATCACCCATCACACGGCCCGCACTTTGATTTAAAAAGTCCCGTACTTCGAGATGTCAGTGTGGCGGTGCAGCATCCTGTTGGTAAATGAAGTCGTCCGAATCAGTCTCCAACTGTGGGAAACATACCGAGATATGTCCTTCCTGTTACAGTGTTCTCGCCAAACAAAAATGGACCGTACACCTTTTGCCGTGAAACTGGACAAAACACACAAAATTTTGGAGAATCCGTCTCATGTTGCACAACTTCATGTTGTTGTTCCGTACCTCATATTCTCAGATTATGACGGTTCACCTTTCCATTTGAATCGAATGTTGCCTCGTCACTGAACACTAAGCGTGGTAGAAAACTGTCATCCTCCATCTTGCGAAGAACGAAATTACAGAAGTCCACTCCTTGTAGAATGAGTGTGCGCTGATATGGAACTTCCTGGCAGGTTAAAACTGTGCTGTGTTTGTCTGAAAATAAAAAATTAAACTTTTCGCTCGAAGGAAGACTTGAACCAAGGACTTCTTTTTTTTCTAACAAAAGAAGTAAAACAAAATCATAGGCATCCCTACGGGGCACCGCCACTTTTGTCCTTGACAAACAAGAATGAACTCTTCCCTCTTCAGGCGTTGCCTTCCTAACTATACGTAACCACCGCCATCGAAAATGTGTAGAAACTACACTATACGGGACCAACGTGTGTGCATCGACCCACAAAAACACGATGAAAGGAATGGGGGAAGGGTATTTCTTGTAGGGTGCGGAAGGTATTTTTTTTAATTATTTTTTAAAATTATTTTTATTTTTTCATTATATATATATATATATATATATATATATATATATATATATATATATATATATATATATATATATATATAAAATGTAGATGTCAATGTGGGAACAGTTATAATTAATCAAGCCTGGAAAACTAAAACGGAATGAAGACACCATCGAAGATAGTAAACATAAATAACATGAAAGGAAAGCTACCACTTCGTAGTTAGGCTTCCCAGCGACTGCACACACTGATAAAGATTGTTCAATATATGATCGTTTGCAGTTCGTTCTGACCTCATCTACCACTGCCTGGAACATTCCAGCTACACGGCGGGCTGTGAGAGGCACTCCAGAGGTAGTTTGCGAAGCATTGTCGACACCATCTGAGCTACCGAAGCACGACTCACGCCCCGTCCTCACAGCTTTACTTCTGCCAGTACCGCGCCTCCTACCTTCCAAACTTTACAGAAGCTCTCCTGCGAACCTTGCAGCACTAGGACTCCTGAAAGAAAGGATATTGTGAAGACATGGCTTAGCCACAGCCTTGGGGGATGTTTCCAGAATGAGTTTTTCACTCTGCGGCGGAGTGTGCGCTGATATGAAACTTCCTGGCAGATTAAAACTGTGTGCCGGACGGAGACTCGAACTCGGGACCTTTGCCTTTCGCGGGCAAGCGCTCGAGTCTCGGTCCGGCACACACTTAATCTGCCGGGAGGTTCCACACCTTTTTGTTTGTCACTTTCACGAAGAGATTGCAGTAGCTGAATTTGGTATGGTTTCATGTGGTAACGTCGACGCAACACACGCCAGACGGACATCAAGGGCATGTTGAGCTGTCGAGCTGCACGGCGAACGGATTTCTGCGGACCCCTTGTCAAACTATGGCGGATGCTTGCGACGTCTGTGTCAGACACTCGGGGACGCATCATCATCGGACCATTGATAGTATACGGAAAAGTAGGGGGCGTTACGTGTTACTGCGACGGAACCTGTGCACGAATGGTCTGCACGTGTTCGGCAGTTCATGCAGTACGTTGTTTGGCGAAGATGGCTGTGCTAGTGCGACATTCCGTGTGACACAGGACACGTCTGCAAGACATCATCTGAGTCCTTACGTTCGAGGACAGCTCGAAGCCGGACAGAAGTTACTACTGCGACCACAGTAATGGGTGTGTCCAAAAGTGTCATCTCGCGATTGAAAAAGGCCTCCCAGGGTGGAAATGCTGTGCAAAGGTATTGCGGTAGTTGTAGACAGACCACCACACCGCAACAGGATCGATGCGTAGCCGTAGTGGCGAAAGGCAACAGACATCTCACTCCTAGGTGCCTAGGTGATTGCTCGGTCAATCTGAAACGTCCCCTTAGAACAATTTATACACGACTGTGCTGATAAACCTCTTACACTATTTGCTTTTCAAACAGCTGAGCAAAACTGAACGTACTCAAACATTCACTAAAGTGACACACAATATTTTTAGCGCAACGCAATCTGACTATCAAAGATCCCTGCAAAAGAATGGCCCTGAGTAACATTAAACTATACCTTTCAGAAATCACTTACCTCACAAAAATCTTCGTTACTCGAACTACTGCAATACGGCGAGCGCCACTACTGCCAGCTAAATAAAAGATTCAAACTACGGAAGGCACTAACTACTGATAGGGATAGTTAGCAAATGAAAGATAGAGAACAAACAATGTATTTACCTTAATATCATCACAAGTCATAATACATGTAATTTCAAAACTCCGCCATCTCTCTCCCCACACATCCACCACTGCTGGCGGCTCACCTCTAACTGCGCAACGCTATGCGCTGTTAACATCCAGCTGCCCCTCTACAATGGCAGACGACAATGCAAACTAGCCACAGACTACACACAGCACAGCCAGTGATTTTCATACAGAGAGCGGTACGTGGCGGCGGTGTTACCAATATAAGAACCTAAACAGCCTACTTACATAAAGAAAACATAAACAGCCTACTTACATAAAGAAAACATAAACAGCCTATTTACAAATCCTTTCACTTTAGTGTACCGCCCCTGTAGACCCGTTCGTTCGCGAACGACGCACCTTCGACGTCGGGTGCTCACCGGAAGCGAATCTGTGGACCCGCGCAGTTTCACTCGCGTGTTCGCGACACGTGCCGTGGCGGTTGCTTGGAGGCGACGAACGGGAAACGTCGGCTCGGATTGACGTCCGCCGTGCGTCGAAGAAGCTAACAGGCGCGGCGGAGCGCTCCGCGCCGACGAAATAGTGGGCGCCGACGGGCGGACATTTAGAAAACATTTATATCTGTAAATTAGGCGTCGAGTAGCGATCCAGCGGAGCAGCTAATGGGAGGGGAGGGGAGTGGTGGGCCGGGCGCCAGGCCCATCCAATTTGGCTGGGAGGGGCGCGCGGAGGGCTTTTTACTGCGGCGAGGAGTATTTTTACGCGGGCGCGTTGGCAGCAGTGGCAGCTGATACATGCCCCAATCCCGGGGCTTCCGCCCCCGCGGTAAAAACGCCCCACCGCCGCCGCCGGCTAGCCTAGCTGCCGGTTGCCACCTAGGTTTCCCGGCAGTCTCGGTGCTCGTTCCGCACGCTCCCTCATCGTCGCCTCCGCCAGAAAAAAGGGCACAGCGTCGCGGTGGTCCCCGCAGTGGCTTCAGTTTCAGTTTCAGTTTCTTGCTGCGCTCGAGGCGCGACTCCACACCGTGTCGCTTCCCAAAGGCGCCCGGGCCCACCACGGGCGTTACGCTTTGCGTCACTCGCCCTGGCTCATTACCGTCTCGTTACTCTCAGGCACTTCCGAGGGATTAGTCGACCTAGCGGAAGAGTTCGACAACGTAAAATGGCTGGGATATTTGAAACTACTAGACCGCGAATGGAATTAGACCAGAACACAAAAATGGTTCAAATGGCTCTGAGCACTATTGGACTTAACTTCTGAGGTCATCAGTCCCCTAGAACTTAGAACTACTTGAACCTAATTAACCTAAGGACATCACAAACATCCATTCCCGAGGCAGAATTCGAACCTGCGACCGTAGTGGTCTCGCGGTTCCAGACATAGCGTCTAGAACCGCTCGGTCACCTCGGCCGGCTAGACCAGAACACATACGGGACGTTTCAGATAAGGTGCTTTCCTCTGTAACTCACAAAATAACAAAAATGGTTCAAATGGCTCTGAGCACTATGGGACTTAACATCTGAGGTCATCAGTCCCCTAGAACTTAGAACTACTTAAACGTAAGGACATCAAACACATCCATGCCCCAGGCAGGATTCGAACCTGCGACCGTAGCGGTCACGCGGTTCCAGACTGAAGCGCCTAGAACAAAATGACAAGTGAAAGGAAAATTTACCAAGCTAAGTATACACCGATGAGCCAAAACATAATGACCACCTTTTTTTTAACAGCGTGTTGTTCCATTTTTCAAATAGAGTGCAAAAAAGATTCTGCCTGTCATGAGTTCTACAAGTCCTTGATAGTATTCCACAAGTATGTGGCACCGGATGTCTTCTACATCTACATCTACATTTATACTCCGCAAGCCACCCAACGGTGTCTGGCGGAGGGCACTTTACGTGCCACTGTCATTATCTCCCTTTCCTGTTCCAGTTGCGTATGGTTCGCGGGAAGAACGACTGCCGGAAAGCCTCTGTGCGCGCTCGAATCTCTCTAATTTTACATTCGTGATCTCCTCGGGAGGTATAAGTAGGGGGAAGCAATATATTCGATACCTCATCCAGAAACGCACCCTCACGAAACCTGGACAGCAAGAAACACAGCGATGCAGAGCGCCTCTCTTGCAGAGTCTGCCAGTTGAGTTCGCTAAACATCTCCGTAACGCTATCACGCTTACCAAATAACCCTGTGACGAAACGCGCCGCTCTTCTTTGGATCTTCTCTATCTCCTCTGTCAACCCGACCTGGTACGGATCCCACACTGATGAGCAATACTCAAGTATACGTCGAACGAGTGTTTTGTAAGCCACCTCCTTTGTTGATGGACTACATTTTCTAAAGACTCTCCAAATGAATCTCAACCTGGTGCCCGCCTTACCAACAATTAATTTTATATGATCATTCCACTTCAAATCGTTCCGCACGCACACTCCCAGATATTTTACAGAAGTAACTGCTACCAGTGTTTGTTTCGCTATCATATAATCATACAATAAAGAATCCTTCTTTCTATGTATTCGCAATACATTACATTTGTCTATGTTAAGGGTCAGTTGCCACTCCCTGCACCACGTGCCTATCCGCTGCAGATCTTCCTGCATTTCGCTGCAATTTTCTAATGCTGCAACTTCTCTATTAGAGCATCGTCCGCGAAAAGCAGCATGGAACTTCCGACACTATCTACTAGGTCTTATGCACAGGTCAAGTAAATCCCTCAAATTACAGGTTGGTCGTTTGCGGGCACACAGCTGGTGCCCGATATGTGATCAAGTGGGGAAAGATCAGGCAATTTGCTGGTCAAGACACCAATGTGAGTTCACTACAACGCCCCTCAAACCACTGCAGCACGATTATGACCTTGCAACACGGGCAGTTATCCTGCTGGAAGATATCATCGCCATAGGGGGAGACTTCGAGCCTGAAGCGATGCTGGTGGTCCGCAATAATGCTCACACAGTTCACTGTTGTTATTCTATTACCACCACAGATCCCATGCAAGTCCAACTCAACGTACCCCATAGTACAGGGTGATTCAAAAAGAATATCACAACTTTTGGAATTTAAAACTCTGCAACGACAAAAGGCAGAGCTAAGCACTATCTGTCGGCGAATTAAGGGAGCTATAAAGTTTCATTTAGTTGTACATTTGTTCGCTTGAGGCGCTGTTGACTAGGCGTCAGCGTCAGTTGATGCTAAGATGGCGACCGCTCAACAGAAAGCTTTTTGTGTTATTGAGTACGGCAGAAGTGAATCGACGACAGTTGTTCAGCGTGCATTTCGAACGAAGTATGGTGTTAAACCTCCTGATAGGTCGTGTATTAAACGTTGGTATAAACAGTTTACAGAGAATGGGTGTTTGTGCAAAGGGAAAAGTTCTGGACGGCCGAGAACGAGTGATGAAAATGTAGCACGCATCCAGCAAGCATTTGTTCGCAGCCCAGGAAAATCGACTCGCAGAGCTAGCAGAGAGCTGCAAATTCCACAATCAACTGTATGGAGAGTCCTACGAAAAAGATTAGTTATGCAACCTGAAAGTCAACTACCCGAGGCGATGGATCGGCCGCCAGGGAGCCCGTGACAGAGCACTTCATCACTGGCCTCCAAGAAGCCCTGATCTTACTCCCTGCGATTTTTTCTTATGGGGGGTATGTTAAGCATATGGTGTTTCGGCCACCTCTCCCAGCCACCATTGATGATTTGAAACGAGAAATAACAGCAGCTATCCAAACTGTTACGCCTGATATGCTACAGAGAGTGTGGAACGAGTTGGAGTATCGGGTTGATATTGCTCGAGTGTCTGGAGGGGGCCATATTGAACATCTCTGAACTTGTTTTTGAGTGAAAGAAACCTTTTTAAATACTCTTTGTAATGATGTATAACAGAAGGTTATATTATGTTTCTTTCATTAAATACACATTTTTAAAGTTGTGGTATTCTTTTTGAATCACCCTGTATAATTATGTCCTCACCGCCCTGTATCTCTGGCGCAGTGCATGTTTCGTGCAGCCGTTCGCCTGAATGACGGCTTGTAGGGACACAACCATCGATCTGGTAAAACAAGAAATGCGATTCGTTTGACTGGCGACACGTTTCTGTTGCTACACTGTGAAAACGCAGTGACGCTGTGCCGTTGGGTCAATACAACAACATGTAGTGGCCGTGTGACGTGGAACTCCATGTTCAACAATAGCCTTTAAAAGGTGTGCTCCGAGACACTGGCGCCTGCAATAACTCTGCACTCTGTCGTCATATCTGCCACAGATCGCTGCCTATCCTGGATTACAAAGTGGCGGAGCCGCCGACCTCTTAACTTTTGTGATGAGACGTGTACGTCCAGACCACAGGCCTACTCGTTATTCCATCGCCCTTCAGCCATTTTCCATAGGCGATCACGACAGTTGTACGCCAACAGGCGACCACCTTCGCCGTTTCAGAGATTCCCGTAACAATTTGCCCTTTGTCAAAGCCGCTTGTGTCAATGGACTTCCGCATTTATGGCCCCTAGCTTCGCTACAGTGGCCGCCCATTCGTCTCTCTTCCGCTTCCATTCTTTCCTTACTGCGTCACGTACCCCTAACATCGCCAGCAGACATTCAACCTCGCGGTGGGCGGTGGTCATAATGTTTTGGCTCTTCAGTGTATGTACGGAACGTACTATTCCTGGCCCGCATCTCGTGGTCGTGCGGTAGCGTTCTCGCTTCACACGCCCGGGTTCCCGGGTTCGATTCCCGGCGGGGTCAGGGATTTTCTCTGCCTCGTGATGGCTGGGTGTTGGGTGCTGTCCTTAGGTTAGTTAGGTTTCAGTAGTTCTAGGGGACTGATGACCATAGATGTTAACTCCCATACTGCTCAGAGCCATTTTTGTACTATTGCTGTTAAGTTATCAAAATAGTTTATTTACTTATTTTCCCGAAAGTTACAGTACCTATTTTATTCGCTGAAACTTTCTTCAATAAAGAGTTCTCTCCAACATAATTTTTGCGTTAGCAGAAGAGCCAACACAGTGTTACGAGTGGAGGCCGAAATGCACGCGTTTTAGCTCACGCAGGCTGGAGTGAGGATGGAAGAACTATACTGACGTGAGGTCTGGAACATGACAAGGAATGAGAATTCAGAAAGCGGACGTAGTTAGTTTGATACTTAACTTTAATCCATTAATGATGAACGTCGCTCTTGACGGTACATGATTCACAATATTATCTGTTCAGAATATATTCTTGAAGATAGTAATTATAGTAACTGAATATGGCGCCTTGCTAGGTCGTAGCAAATGACGTAGCTGAAGGCTATGCTAAACTGTCGTCTCTGCAAATGAGAGCGTATCTAGACAGTGAACCATCGCTAGCAAAGTCGGCTGTACAACTGGGGCGAGTGCTAGGGAGTCTCTCTAGACTAGACCTGCCGTGTGGCGGCGTTCGGTCTGCAATCGCTGATAGTGGCGACACGCGGGTCCGACGTATACTAACGGACCGCGACCGATTTAAAGGCTACCACCTAGCAAGTGTGGTGTCTGGCGGTGACACCACAATAATACACTCGAACTTATCGCAATGGATAGTCCACTAGTGCTCAACACTAACTCTTCTAGACGTTGCTCCAGGTACAATGACCTTGGGTATCATCTGCTCTGTATAGCAAATACCTAAAATCTTTTAATTACAACATTATTTTCCTCAATATTGTAGCCAATACATTGAAACTTACTTTGTACAAACCAATTTACATCAAACTTCTATCAATTTCAGCAGAGTGTGCGCTGATTTCAAACTTCCTGGCAGACTGAAATTGCGAGCCCGACCGGAACTCGAACCTGGCACGTTTATCTCTCGCGGGCAAAGCGTCAACCCCGCAAGATACGCAGTAGAACTTTTGTGAAGTTTGGAAGGCAAGAGATGAGGTACTGCTGGAAGTAAATCTGTGTGGACTGGTCGTGAGTCGTGCTCGGGTAGGTCAGTTGCCCGTTAAACGAAGTTCTAGTGCTGTACCCAGTTTTAATCTGTCAGTAGGTTTCGTAAGTGACTGTGCTCAGATTGTTCCATAAAAACACGGAGAACTGCCGGATATCAGTAACTTCCTGCCACGATATTTCGGCGCAGAGTCTTCTGGCCATCTTCAGGTGAATGCCACTGTAGTAGTACTGGCGAGTACGCGCTGAGCTCCGCTATTTAAAGCCTTCTGAGGTGACATTGCGCATGCGCTGCTCAGCGTGCGCGTTCATAACGGCTCCGTGCGCTGCGCCTCGCGCCCTCCACTGCGAAACACTCCCGTGTTTTTATGGAACAATCAGTACGCCGGGAAAGCTTTAAACATCACATGTGCTCAGATTGTTCAGATAGATATTCTGATGGCGGAATGTTCATTTAAGTGAAGAGTTCAAACGAGTATCCATTTTCCTGAG
Organism: Schistocerca cancellata; assembly: GCF_023864275.1. Taxonomy (NCBI): domain Eukaryota; kingdom Metazoa; phylum Arthropoda; class Insecta; order Orthoptera; family Acrididae; genus Schistocerca; species Schistocerca cancellata. The sequence continues at coordinate 490,663,269 of NC_064634.1, forward strand.
GCACACCTCAATGGACTTTGTAAATGTCTTCCGAATTCGGAAAGAATAATATTCCTTAAGTCTACCGATCTAACTAAATATTCCTTTGGCTTATTAATTTGTTACTCGCCGATAAAAACACCTTATCTGAAACACCCTACACGTCTGTATCAATTTTACCCTCAATAGTCTTCGCGGTCTTTTGATCTCACAGTGTATGTTAAACCAGCATCCACTCAAGATATCAGTGCCATAACACGAAGGAATTGTACACAAGTACATTGAAACGTACCCTTAGAAAAATTTATGAATTACTGTGCTGATAAATCTCTTACATTATTTGATTTTCAAACAGCTGAGCAGAATTGAACGTACTCAGACATTTCGCTCTTTACCTATTCTGATCGACACTAAACTGACACACAATATTTTTAGCGCAACGCAATCTGACTTTCAAAAATCCCTACAAAAGAATGGCCCTGACTAACAATAACCTATACCTTTCATGAATCACTTACCTCAGAAAAATCTTCGTTACTCGAACTACTGCAATACAGCGTGCGCCAATACTGCCAGCTGAATAAAAGATACTAACTACTGAAGGCACTAACTACTGATAGGCATATATCGCAAATGAAAGATTTTGATAAGAGAACAAACAATGTATTTACCTTAATAGTGTTCAAAAGTCATATATATCAGTTCATGACATCTAGTCTTACAAATTTACTGTCCTGGTGGACACACGTCCAGATCATCCGCTCTCAAAACTCCGCCATCTCTCTCCCCACATCCACCACTGCTGGCGGCTCAGCTCCAACTGCGCAACGCTACGCGCTGTTAACAGCCAACTGCCCAACACTGCAATAGCAAATTCCAACAATGCAAACCAGCCACAGACTGCACACAGCACAGCCAGTGATTTTCATATAGAGCGCTACATGGCGTTAGCAACATAAAAACCTAAACAGCCTACTTACAACATTAATTGACTGATTAATTACCACTATGGAGGGGAGTGCGTGCTACATCTACATCTACATGTATACTCCGCAAGCCACCCAACGGTGTGTGGCGGAGGGCACTTTACGTGCCACTGTCATTACCTCCCTTTCCTGTTCCAGTCGCGTATGGTTCGCGGGAAGAACGACTGTCTGAAAGCCTCCGTGCGCGCTCTAATCTCTCTAATTTTACATTCGTGATCTCCTCGGGAGGTATAAGTAGGGGGAAGCAATATATTCGATACCTCATCCAGAAACGCACCCTCTCGAAACCTGGCGAGCAAGCTACACCGCGATGCACAGCGCCTCTCTTGCAGAGTTTGTTAAACATCTCCGTAACGCTATCACGGTTACCAAATAACCCTGTGACGAAACGCGCCGCTCTTCTTTGGATCTTCTCTATCTCCTCCGTCAACCCGATCTGGTATGGATCCCACACTGATGCACAATACTCAAGTACAGGTCGAACGAGTGTTTTGTAAGCCACCTCCTTTGTTGATGGACTACATTTTCTAAGGACTCTCCCAATGAATCTCAACCTGGTACCCGCCTTACCAACAATTAATTTTATATGATCATTCCACTTCAAATCGTTCCGCACGCATACTCCCAGATATTTTACAGAAGTAACTGCTACCAGTGTTTGTTCTGCTATCATATAATCATACAATAAATGATCCATCTTTCTATGTATTCGCAATACATTACATTTGTCTATGTTAATGGTCAGTTGCCACTCCCTGCACCAAGTGCCTATCCGCTGCAGATCCTCCTGCATTTCGCTACAATTTTCTAATGTTGCAACTTCTCTGTATATTACAGCATCATCCGCGAAAAGCCGCATGGAACTTCCGACACTATCTACTAGGTCATTTATATATATTGTGAAAAGCAATGGTCCCATAACACTCCCCTGTGGCACGCCAGAGGTTACTTTAACGTCTGTAGACGTCTCTCCATTGATAACAACATGCTGTGTTCTGTTTGCTAAAAACTCTTCAATCCAGCCACACAGCTGGTCTGATATTCCGTAGGCTCTTACTTTGTTTATCAGGCGACAGTGCGGAACTGTATCGAACGCCTTCCGGAAGTCAAGGAAAATAGCATCTACCTGGGAGCCTGTATCTAATATTTTCTGGGTCCCATGAACAAATAAAGCGAGTTGGGTCTCACACGATCGCTGTTTCCGGAATCCATGTTGATTCCTACATAGTAGATTCTGGGTTTCCAAAAACGACATGATACTCGAGCAAAAAACATGTTCTAAAATTCTACAACAGATCGACGTCAGAGATATAGGTCTATAGTTTTGCGCATCTGCTCGACGACCCTTCTTGAAGACTGGGACTACCTGTGCTCTTCTCCAATCATTTGGAACCTTCCGTTCCTCTAGAGACTTGCGGTACACGGCTGTTAGAAGGGGGGCAAGTTCTTTCGCGTACTCTGTGTAGAATCGAATTGGTATCCCGTCAGGTCTAGTGGACTTTCCTCTGTTGAGTGATTCCAGTTGCTTTTCTATTCCTTGGACACTTATTTCGATGTCAGCCATTTTTTCGTTTGTGCAAGGATTTAGAGAAGGAACTGTAGTGCGGTCTTCCTCTGTGAAACAGCTTTGGAAAAAGGTGCGGTGAAACTTGTTGGCAGACTGAAACCGGCTCTCAGTGATGTGCAGAAATGTCTTGGTCGCAAGTCTTTTTGTTCCATAGTAATGACGTATCTTAAAATTAGTACCATCCACGGTGCGAAATGCGGAGATGAGTCACGCAATGAGTAGAAATGGAAAATCGGACATCGGCATTCCTCGCGGGACGGCGGGGGCCCCGTAATGCCGCCTGTCGCCGCCGCGGCTGCATCTCATTTCAATTCGTGCGGCGGTCCCGGGAGGCGGCGTCGGCGTCGGCGTCGGCGTCACGTAGCGCGCATTTTGGCGCGCTTTAGGCGGGATGATCCCGCGCCGCCGGAAATGAATTTTTAAGGCGCGCCGAGCCCCCCGGGGGATCGACGATTCAATTACAGCCGCCGGGGCCGTCGCGAGTTCTCTGCAGCGAGCGGCGGCGAAGGCGCAGGCTGAGGCGATGGCGAGCGCCTCCGTGCGGGGGCGGCGCCTGTCTGCTGCCGCTGCCGCTGCCGACTAGGCGCCTCCAGCGCTGACCGACGTGGAAATTCTCAAAAAGTGCTCGGGAAAATCTACGACAATTCTTCAGCTTATGTTAACATCGGCGAATCAACTCAAGAATTCCGCATCGTGAGGGGTGTCAAGCAAGGCGATTCCCATCTCCCCAAAACTGCTCTCTGCTGTATTGGAAATGGCTATGCCAAAGCTGAGCTGGGAAGGTAAGGGGATTAGAATTAATGAAACAAGGCTTACCAACTTGAGATTTGCTGATGATATTGCCTTACTGGCCAAACACTTCGCAGAGCTCCAAAACTTACAGATCTTGCATCGGAATGTCAGCTGGTTGGCTTGAACATGAACTTGTCCAAAACAAAAGTAATGTCCAACAAATGGGTCCCAGATAGAGATGTGAAAGTCAAGGACAATCTACTAGAAGAGGTCAGTGAATATGTCTACCTTGGCCACATTATAAATAAGAAGGGAGACATAAGGGCAGAAATTTATCGACGCATCAAGCTTGGCTGGCAAGCATTTGGGAAGAATTCAAAAGTATTCAGATAAAAAATGCCAGTAAATCTGAAGAAGGCAGTATTTGATCAATGCATTCTTCCTGTGATGACGTATGGCTGCGAGACATGGACACTGAACTCTTTCACAAAAGGGAAACTTAGGACAGCACAGAGAGCCATGGAGAGATCAATGCTGGGCTATACAAGAAAGGATAGGAAAAGGGCAGATGACATCCGGTCTGTGACGAAGGTTAATGACATCTTAGAGAGAGTAGGTTCCTTGAAATGGCAGTGGGCTGGCCACGTCGCAAGAAGAAAAGACAACAGGTGGACGAAGCTAGTACTGGAGTGGAGTCCGAGAGAGCACCGGAGGCCTAGAGGAAGACCACCGGACAGATGGGGCAAAGACATCAAGAAGATCGCTGGTAACACCTGACAGAGAACTGCCCAAGACCGTCCCACTTGGAGAAGACTGCTGAAAGCCTACCTGAATCCACGACTCGAAGAGGCCACATCATTTAATGATTGAATTGGCTGATGATGATGATGATTATGATGATTATGATGACCCCCCCTACCCTCCGCACCAATCAAAATACCTGTGCCGATAAAGCGGCATGCAACAGGCGTCAAATTATGGTATATTGATAATTTTTACTTTTTGGACCGTTTGACAACTGAATGAAACACAATTTTCATGCCATACGCGTTTCTCCTTTATTCACTGCAAGGCATCTTCAGTGGCAGGCAGGTTGCGTGGACGATTTTCTACACATTATCTTTCTGTTCCATTTTTGGTGGCGTACCTCCTCTTCTAATTACCACTTGCAGTTTTTTTCCACATTTAACAGCAGTAGGACCTGAACATTTGTTTTGATGCAAGTGTTCATTCCTAGCGCTGTGAAATGTGGAAAAAACCCCAAGCGGCAGTTATAAGAAGGGGAACACCACAAAAAATGGAAGAGAAACATAATATGTAGAAAATCGTCCACACAACCTGTCACTGAAGATGCCTTGCGGAGAATAAAGGCGAAACGAGTATGGCACGAAAACTGTGTTTCATTCAGTTGTAGTGCGACGATCCAAAAACGAAAAATTATCAATATACGTCAAGGAAGAGACGGCCGGAGTGGTCGAGCGGTTCTAGGCGCTACAACCTGGAATTGCGCGACCGCTACGGTGGCAGGTTCGAATCCTGCCTCGGGCATGGATGTGTGTGATGTCCTTAGGTTAGTTAGGTTTAAGTAATTCTAAGTTCTAGGGGATTGATGACCTCAGATGTTAAGTCCCATAGTGCTCAGAGCCATTTGAACCATTTTTAACAGAGGAAGACGGGACTACAAGAAGTCAATGTTAAACGTCAAATTGTCTTAAACTGTAGTGCTCGCTCGGATATACAAGTGATTAGTCCAACACCGTAAAGTAGGCAGCGATAACTCAGTCTACATTCAGAAGGGAAGCGTTGTGCAGTATCTGCGCCTTACGGTTTTTGACTTTTTCATGTACTTGTGGTGGTTAATCGGAACATTAACACATTACCTGATTACATAATATTACCTCAAGACACATTCCATAAATAGCTCAGTGTCATGATTTTTATTTTATATTTAGGGTACTTAATTAGATCGAAAATGAAACAGCTACAAACGTTTCTTTATGTAACGATCTACAGCATGAATACACAGTATTTTAAGGAATGCTTGTTAACGTTGCTGTACTGAATCAACAATCGTCCAGCGTCTACACCAAATAAACTGAAAGGAACATTACATGTTACTCGCGAAAAATACGCAATCCATACTCGTAAAGTGCTGAAACATCTTTCTTGAAGATAATCGAAGTGTGTGTAACCGTCAAAGATATTACAATCTACGGAACGCTCTTCGCTGCCCCACCATATGTTTACTGTGGTTGTACAAGTATCCTTGACAGTCAGTCTCTTTATCTCACACGGAGACGGCAGCACCGTGGGGTCGGGGATTTGTCCGCAATTTTGTGTGGTGAAAGAGGACCCCTAACACCTCACGTGGTTAAAATATTAGGACGCACTACTCGGAAAATCCCGAGAAAAATCGATCCAAAGTTTCTTACGTGCCTTAAGAAAATAAAATGTTAATCCAGTGTTGTGCCGCCCTCTGGCCTACATGGTTAGCGCTCGGACCATTGCGCCAGAGGTCTCGGGTTCGATTCCTCCTCCGGCACATTTTTTTTCATCTGTTGCTTGCAAAATTGCAGCGGATTGTTACAAAAGAATCGTGAAATTAATTCCAGGGAAGATTGTATAAAAATTCATTCTATAATTCACCATCAATTATCGTCACCAATATTCCGAGACACGATTTAATATGCCTGGTTTGCCTCAAAATTGTCAGAAACTCGAAACATTTTCGTAAATGTTAATGGGGCATGTTTTTGTACGGATTTATTGCGAACGTCCTGCGATTGTAAAAAATCGGCTTTTATACGTTGCGCAAGATGTCGCAAAAATTATTGCTTTGTTTGTTTTTACGATAATTACCACTGCGGTTCTTTATAATTATTACATGTGTAAAAATTGAATGTTTCCGAATCGACTTTGTTATTCTGATTAAAAAGGCAATGTTTCTCCTCATATACTTTACAATGAAAAACGGAAAACCCACCGCCATGAATTGTGTTGTTGGACAAAAAGAAAATAATTTTTATTCAGTAATGTAACTAATTTGTTAAAGATAATGTAGGTTTGGGAAACTTTCTGAATAATTGGTGGAATAACCAAACAAAATGAAACAGAAGGAAAAAAAAGTGGCAGAGGAGGAATCGAACACGAGACGTCTGGCATAAGAATCCGAGCCCTAAACACCGAGGCCAGACGGCGGCTCGGCAGTGTACTAACATTTCGTACTCATAAGGCAGCTAAAAACTTCGGATCGATTTTTCCCGGGATTTTACCAGTAGTGCGTCCTAATATTTTAACCACGTGGGGTGTTAGGGGTGCTCTTTCACCACACAAAATTGCGGACAAATCCCCGACCCCACGGTCGTGCCGTCTCCTTGTCAGATGAATGAGTCACAATACTTCACTGATGGCTGCCGACGTGCGTCATAGTATGCCCTGCAGTGTGGCTGGCACCTGTCACTACTCACTGCACGTCCAGTTCCGGTACTGACGTGCAAAGTCCAGCCTTCGTAGCCGATGCGCCGATGTGCAGCAGTGAGGATGTGTTCATGAACCAGGTGCACAGTAAAGTTCGCTGAACGGTTGGGAGACACTGTTGGATCAACTGGGCGGTCAGCTGCACTAACCTAAGCACATTACACACATCGATGCCCGAGGCAGGATTCGAACCTGCGACCGCAGCGGTCACGCGGTTCCAGACTGTAGCGCCTAGAACCGCTCGGCCACACAGGCCGGCGCTACTCAACAACATCACGTCTATTCGCCTGTACACATGCCCGCGGGCGTCGTTCACGCCTGTCCTATATGTCCCGTAGTGCTGCACAGTTTTCTCGGCACCGGTTTTCGACAGCGCCATTTTGCCGTACACGGTACACTTTAACCCCGGCGACTCGCGAACAGTTTAAAAATATCGTCGTTTAGGCCCGAAAGCCAACGATCACGCCCTCTCGGACGTTAAGTAAATTGCTCCGTTTCCCCATTACAACAACGGCTGCACTGTTATCCGCTGTTTTCGTGACTAGTCTTTATTTCTAGTTGTCTGCAGCTGAGCGACTCAAATGTACGAATATAGTGATGTATTTTGAACGGTTCCACGTAATAAGACTAAAAACAGCCGACCAGTTGCAATGGATAAAGAAATCTTTACCTAGGTTTCGGCAGATTTAAATCTGTCTTCTTCAGAAGGCGGCAGTTTTACATAAAAATGGAATGAAGTATCATCGTCGTTTTTACAAATATCTGCATAGATCCATTAGTCCGAATTAAAATATAGCCCTGAAAATAGGGTTTGTCATGTAAATAAAAATTAGTAACTGGATGTAGCAGAGCTTCTGAAGAAGACAGATTTAAATCTGCCGAAACCTAGGTAAAGATTTCTTTATCCATTGCAACTGATCGGCTGTTTTTAGTCTTATTAATATAGTGATGGATGGGAAGATCGGCTTGTGCAGTGTGTTATACTCCTGTAACAAGGCTTCTTGCTTCCACAGTTTATGTGCAGTGGAATGAATCATAATTGGGCAGCCAGAGATGCGCTGTTGTACTGAGTTGCATGTGGAGCTCGTTGGTATAGTTACTGCTAAGCCTCATGGGAAATCTTTCTCGTAGTTGTATGACGGTCGAAAAGCCTGCCCAACGCTGGAGGTCACATTATCAACAACAATTATTTTCACATTGGTATCGAGATGAAAAAGGGTTCCCGAGTGTCAGGAAAGACATTTGTACAATCGCGAATGCCTGAAGAGGCATCGCTGATCAGCCTCTCCGAACTCTGCTGATTTCAACGCTTATTCCGTCGACGTCGACAGGTCGTTCAAACAGTGCTGGAGCGGCGACGAAAGAGGGCGGCGACGCTCTGGTGGCGGTGTGCTGATCTGAGAGCGCTAATAGCCATCTTCCGCGTTGCCCTTCGCCGACAGGGTCGCTGTAGGGGCGCGTGCCCTTGGCACCCTTTGAGTACGGTCTGATGACGCCGGCCGCCGGCGACTATAAGCTGCTGATTTACTGCCGCATTAAGCGCGGACGACCTGCATTATTCTCACCGTCGCTGAACACCATCGTTATCACTTTACTGCTTGCCGGCCACGGCCTGGGATTCTCTGGGCCATTAACGGGCATCAATCCGAGGCGATTCACATGGCGGAAACTGTGTTTTCTAAATAAAAACTGATGGGCTGAAATATGTATAAACAATCAGGCGCTTTCGGTTCTATGACTGCAAGCTCTCGATGCCGCCGCCTCGTCAGATTTCACGACACAAACTTTTGGAACGTTTCTTCCATGGGTCCTCTGGAGTCTACCGTTTGACATGGGTTTCATTGTCTGTTCATTCTTCTACGTCGCACGAAGTGAGGTCTCGTCCTACGCTTGTGTATGAAGTCACCACGGCCGCACGGAGTGGCCGCGCGGTTTGAGGCGCTTTGTCACGGATTGCGCGGCCCCTCCCGCCGGAGGTTCGAGTCCTCCCTCGGGCATGGGTGTGTGTGTTGTTCTTAGCATAAGTTAGTTTACATAGTGAGTAAGTCTAGGGACCGATGACGTCAGCAGTCCCCTAGGAATTCACACATCTTTTACTTCATCTGGGAATCTATAACCTCAATTCGATAACATCTCGATGACAGCAACTTCGAGCCGTAACAGCACGCAAGAAGAATGACGGACTTGTTTTGTCGTAAGGCTAATATTCCGTCGTCCACTTTGTCAGAAGAAAGTATAAATAGGAATGTTCTGTATCCTGATGTTGCGCAAAACGTTCTCACAAGTTCCTGCGGCCCTTCACATCGCTTTTCAGCATCACTTTTCCCATACCTTACACGTCGTTCCTGAAAAACATATAAGCCTCATTTCCACGCGATTCATCCGACTGACAGATTTGTATTCCATTGTTATGAATGATAACAGCCTATCTCGTTCCATTTCCTATATACGCAGAGGAGCTAAAACATTATGACCATCTGTTTAAAAGCGCATTTTTCCACATTTCAAGTACAGCACAACAGAGATAGCGATGGTGCTCGAGTCGAAAATAGCAGGTTCGAATACTAGGAAGTGGTGGCCTAATGTTTCCGACGACTAGACCACGCACGTGTGTCGTGGCTTGGATCTGCAACCTATTCACGGTGTCTCCGTCAGCGAAAGAGTGTGTGATGATGCTAATAAGATCGTTACGTGGGGACATTGAGAACGTCTCTCTCTCTCTCTCTCTCTCTCTCTCTCTCTCTCTCTCTCTCCTAGAAAGGGAAGGTGTCCAGTCAATGTGAGAGAGAAAGAGCTTTGCACTTTGCGGCGCTAAAAGCCAATACTATTTCCTGGCGAGTAGTACCATAAAAAATGGTTCAAATGGTTCTGAGCACTATGGGACTTAACTGCTGTGGTCATCAGTCCCCTAGAACTTAAAACTACTTAAACCTAACTAACCTAAGAACTTCACACACATCCATGCCCGTGGCAGGATTCGAACCTGCGACCGTAGCGGTCACGCGGTTCCAGGCTGTAGCGCCTAGAACCGCACGGCCACTCCGGCCGGCAGTAGTACCTTATGTATTTTCGCTACCGAAGAGCTACACGCATACCGTGTGCCGTACACTGGCATATATACAGTTGAACACATAGAAGGAATTAAATACATTAGCTGCCAGTGAACATCAAGTATATCATCGGGGCACGCCCAAAATTTGTGCCTGCCCAAGATTCGAACCCGCGTCTTCTGGTTACTAGGCAGATAAGCTGATCACTATGCCATTGGGACACAGTGATCACCGCAACTGCTCGGACTGCCCTAGCACGCTTCCCGTCAGACGCAAATTCTCGACTTATACCACATGCTGCTGATGCAGTGACCCCTGTTCAACAGCCTCATTACTCGCGGCATCTCACCGATTCTCGTGAGAGTTCGAGCTTGCTGTGTATCTGCACTGAAGCGATCATTCACCATCATCATATGCTGTAAAGTTCCCGTTACAAACTTATACGTCTTGTAGAGGCTGGAACCTATGTGCGAAAAGTATCGTTTCCGTGCTACAGCCACTTGAAAACATATTGGCAACGCGACCACTTTTACAAGTAATTTATTAGACGTGATCCAGTAAGCCACTTCTTTTACAATCCACTCATTAATAACCAAAGAAACAAAACCAGTGGTATATGTGGACACAGTATGCAAAATGTATTGCCGGTAGAATTAGTAATAAGGAAGTACGTAATACATTCAAACGCCTTTCCTTACGCTGAAGTTTTACTACACCAACAGCGAAACTGTAGTAAGCGATTAACTTTCTTCCCTTCCTTTGTTTTATTGAGGATAGAAGCGAGAAAATTTTTTAAAAGATTTTGGAACTTTGTGTAAAGTCGGTTGCAAGTCGCTAAACGACATCATTCTGAAATAGTAAATGAGCCGGCCGGAGTGGCCGTGCGGTTCTAGGCGCACAGTCTGGAACCGAACGACCGCTACGGTCGCAGGTTCGAATCCTGTCTCAGGCATGGATGTGTGTGATGTCCTTAGGTTAGTTAGGTTTAATTAGTTCTAAGTTCTAGGCGACTAATGACCTCAGAAGTTAAGTCGCATTGTGTCCAGAGCCATTTGAACCAAATACTGAATGAATATAGTCTGGGCCGTGAGTTACACACATCCAAAAATTGTTACATGAAATATTGAAAATCAGACTATTGTGGACACTGGAAGGTGTTAGACAGGTAACATGCAACAGCGATCGGGTGACCGGCAGACATTTCGATTTGGGATAGAGGTAGATGGGAATGCGACAGAACTGACGCTAATATTTGGAGAAATATCGTCTGCCATGCAATGTAAGCTGGCTCAGCTGAGTGCGCACGTAGCTGTAATTTGCGCTCGGTGACGTCAGCAGGTGCGTGGCTCCAGCGCTAGGCTTCTGCGGGGGAGGGCCGGGCGTGGCCGCGCTGTCGGCCCTGGAGCCGTCCCCTGTCCTCTCCCTGGGGCGGATCGTTGACACCGCCTGCCGAGACATTGGCCTTGCGGATCCACTGGCCGCTGCTAACGCCTGCTTAATTGTCATGCGAGGACAAAGCGGGCAGCCGCGTACCGTTATCTCGCGCCGAGCCTTTCACCTGAAGACACACACACACACACACACACACATACATACACACCTGCCGAAAACCGACAACCTGGATAAAAAAAGGTTCTCGCGGTAAGTGGACGCCTCATCTGTTGCCGCTGTTCACGTCCGTTCTGCTATCGGCAGTCCACGTATCTGGCTCCTACGCCCGAACTCGCGCAGTGAAACTCTCTCACTGCTGTTAGGAGCCGAGGGTGAACGATGTTTTACTGAGAGGTACTTCCGTGCTCTCGATGAAGCATTTTCATTAGCACTCATCTCATGCTGATCACGAAACGAAGTGAAGCGAACGTCGATGCGCTGTCGGATCGGAGTAACAACCGAGAAGACGTAAAGGGTGAGGCACTGCACGGGTATGTGTTTCCAGGCAGTTCCTTGGTGATTCTCGATAGGAAAACACCTAGCAATTGGAATGTTACATAATAATAACTAATTGTAGAAACCACCGATGTAACAGAAGTAGCTATTCTTACAAGGGAACCTCCCCATCGCACCCCCCACAGATTTAGTTATAAGTTGGCACAGTGGATAGGCCTTGAAAAACTGAACACAGATCATTCGAGAAAACAGGAAGAAGTTGTGTGGAACTATGAAAAAAATTAATAAAATATACAAACTGAGTAGTCCATGAGAACATAGTCAACATGAAGGAGAATGTGAGCTCAGCAGCGCCGTGGCCCCGTGGTTAGCGTGAGTAGCTGCTGAAAGAGAGGTCCTTAGTTCAAGTCCTCCCCCGACTGAAAATTTTACTTTCTTTATTTTCGCAAAGTTATGATCTGTCCGTTCGTTCATTGACGTTTCTGTTCACTGCAATAAGTTTAGTGTCTGTGTTTTGCGACCGCACAGCAAAACCGTGCGATTAGTAGACGAAAGGACGTGCCTCTCCAATGGGAACCGAAAACATTTGATCGCAAGGTCATAGGTCAGCCGATTCCTCCACGGGCTGATATATTCTATACGACACTGGTGACGGCATGCGCGTCACATGACGGGAATATGTTGTCGACTCAACTAACTTGCACACTTAGCGAATGGGTAAAAAGATTCTTCTACCTTGCCCGATTTAGGTTTTCTTGTGGATGTGATTATCACTCCAAAAATAGTGATGAAAACATAAGAGTTTGTCACATAAACTGAAAATAAAAATTAAAATTTTTCACTCGAGGGAAGACTTGAACCTAGGACTTCTGGTTCCGTAGCTGCATTCGCTAACCACGGGACCACGGCGCTCCTTGCCCCCCACCATCCTAGATATTGCCTATCTTCGTATGGACTACTCAGTTTGTATATTTTACTAATTTTTTTCATAGTTCCACACAACCTCTTCCTGTTTTCTCGATTGATCTGTGTTCAGTTTTTCAAGGCCTATCCACTGTGCCAACTTATAACTAAATCTGAGGGGGGTGCGATGGGGAGGTTCCCTTGTTAGTAAAGTTTCACGACCTTCGTAGTCTCTATAGCAAAGGTTCGGAAGAACACAATTTAAAAAGAATAAAATAAGAAAATAAAAATAGTACAGACGAATGTTGGAATGTATTCTACCACCACGCCATAGCCAGCCCCCCCCCCCCCCCCCCCCACAGCGCCCGGCTGAAGCAGTGCAGTGGTAAGTTGTTGGATTGGATAGTGTCTCACATACCGACCTGGCCATCCTGATTTATGTATTTTTCATAACTCGTTAAAGTCTAATGCCACGTGGTACCTATGAAGGGGGCACATCGAATTCCCTTCCTCATCCTTCCTCAATCGGGGATGCGTCGACGAAACTCTAATTTTCTTTCCTTCTTTTTCTCACATTCAAGATACGGTCATTAGAATAATCTCAAAGAGATACACATGAGGGTTGGAACTTAAATAGTGGCAACTATTTATTCACAACCGATACAAAAGAGTTACATGTCTGCACCTTCAAAGTAGTCACCAGCGTTGTGTAGAACCCGTTGCCAGCGATGTGGAAGGCGAAGTATAACGTTAGCAGAGCCTGTTCTGTTGATGGTGCGGATCTGAAGGTATGATGATTCTCGTGTACGACTGTGACGGTGTTATCCTGACGCACTACGTTCCTCCACGGCAGACCGTCAGTGCACAGTATTACTGTTCGTTTTTGGAGCATCACCTGCGACCAGCTTTGCGAAAGGAGCGGCGACACTTTCTGCCCAACCCACCCATCATTTTGCACGACAAAGCTGTGGCTGCTCTGTTCGGTCGATGGGACTGGTTAGTACTGTACCATCCACCATACTCTCCGAACCTAAGTCCCTGTGACTCTGATTTGATTCCGAAGATGAAGGAATCACTTCGTGGAGTTCGCTTCAGAACTGTTCCAGAGATTCGACAGGCAGTGGACCGCTCCATTCACACCATCAACAGAAGAGGCTCTGCTAACGGTATACTACGCCTTCCACATCGTCAACAGCGGGTTCTACACAACACTGGTGACTACTTTGAACGACAGTAACACATGCAAACATGTAACTCTTTTGTATCGGTTCTGAATAAATGGTTGCCACCACTATTTAAGTTCCCGTCATAGGGGAACAAAGTCAACGAATTGGACAAGTTCTCACTTTACGAACTTAATAGCATCTGTCCTTGAACATGAGTAAACGCAACATAAAGTACTTTCACACGATGGGTAAAAAATTTAGTAACTTTGAAAACTGTGAAACTGTCACGTTGATCATCTACCCGGTAGAGGAGTTCTTGAATCAGATGACGCCATACCGCGTGTCTCGCCTAAGAGTAGTCAGGCGCATTTTCTCTTCCATTTCAGCAGATATTTATAGTTTCGTTTTGGCATTGTGCAGTTGCAGTATCCCCAACAAATACTGGGCATCACGTCCATTGGCGACTAAAAGCGTCAGATTGTTTCCCGTAACAAACAAAGGCATTTTCAAAGCGAAATTCCACGTACCCAGTCGATAGAGTGGTCCCAGATTACTCTGGCGGGATATTCGTTTATCGTCATGTACAGTATTACCAGGGACAGTATAACTCGCTAACTGCTGCCGAGCAGCATGCAGCAGCACTTAGACACTGCTGGACTGCTCTTTATTCTTGTTTTACTGTCCCTCTTAATATACATCTATACAACTAATGTCGGTCTAAACTAGTCAGTGACCGCTCTATCGTTTGGACATGTCAAGTTCCGATTTAAAAATAATTTTGTTTGTAATGTGAAACAAACCGACGCTTATGTGTTGATGTTGGGCGTCTCTTGGAATATGTGATGAGAACTGTTTATTTGGGCTAACTCCTCATACACAATACAAAATCTAAATTGAAAATATCTGCTGAAACGCCAATGTAAATATTCGCCTGACTATCCCTACGAGAGACACCCGCTAAAGTAACCAAGAAGTGAACTCGAATTTTTGATACTACACCGAGAATGTCCAGAGTACAGGAGTCAGTATCACGCCCACAGTTTCTACCGAAAGTCTGATCGCGTGAGACAGGAAGTGAAATTTGTGACTGAGTTGAGGACTTCACAGCAGGGAGAACGCACCATGTTTTCTTGATCGGAGAGGGTCTTTAGATCTGCCCCACGGAATTGCGTTGCAGCCCTTGCTGTTGGTGTTGTTTATTAATGACCTTACAGGAGATATTAACAGCAACTCCAGACTTTTCGTAGATGATGGGATAGTCTGTAATGAAGCACTCCCTGAACAAAGCTGCGCGGACGTTCCGTTAGATCTGTATAAGATTTTAAAGTGACCACCAGTGAGGAAACCAATGAGTCACATTTGGAACAGGTCAACTTATATAAGTAAATATGTGTAACTATAGGGATATGAAAATGGGACCGTCTCATAGGCTGACCTTGCAGATAAAGCAGTTGGCAGACTTCGAGACTTTGACAAAATTCTAGCGGAATGTAATCGGTCTACAATCTGACTGACGACAGTTTTATGGAGAGATGCCTTGGACCCTGCACGCAGAACAGCAGCGAGGCACTGAATGGGAGGTGTACGCAGCAGGACGAACAACAGCTAATTGAACGAGTGCAAAGAAGAGCAGCACGAATGGTCACAAGTTTGTTTGACCCATGGAAGATCGCCACGGAGATGCCGAAGAAGCGGGACTGACACCGAATATACAAACTGTCCCGTGGAAACCTACTTGCGGAGTCCCAAGAACCAGCCTTAAGCGTTGAGTCTAGAAATATACCGAAATATACCACAACCCCGTATGTACCGCTCACGTAGGCACCGCGAGGACAAGATCGCACTGATTACAGCACGCAGAGAGGCGTTTAAACTATTATTCTTCTCGCGCCCCGCGCGTGAATAGAACAGGAAGAAGCCCTAATAACTGGTACTTTCGGAGGTACGCTCTGCAGGCAGTTCATAGTGATTTGCAGAATGTCGTGCGACCTCTTCTAGTCTGCTATCAGAATAGTTTACACACATCGGTCTGAATGTACATCACGGACGTGCTCCTTACATTCTAACAGTACGATTTCCTCTACAGAAACGCACGGTGGAAGGTAATTAATGACGTTCACAACGTTGTGTAAAGAGCGATGTTAATTGGATAAGAATGGAAAATGATGCTGGTCAAAGAATTATTTAACGTTTTATTGCGCGCTCTTGCTCTCAAGCAACTTTAATATTCCACACTGTTTCCTGTGATACGTTCCAAGATTCGTCCTTGGATGGGCAGTCACGATTCCAAGCAACGTTTCAGCTCTGTTATCCAGCAGTATTCTGTTCTCTATGATGCAACGTTTCTGAATACTCTGCATACCGTCCTAAATTATTTGTTCAGCATTTTTTCTGCAAAAAATTACATTTTCACACAAATATTCATGTATTTTCATACATATCTTTATCAACAAATAAAAGTACTTATCTTAAATACTACGTAAATAATTTCTGGCCGGTAAATCGATGAGCCTATGAAGCACAAAATGCACAAATAAACGGTTCGCGCGACTGAGGGTGAAGTATAGGTATGCAATCAAAAACTAACATATTTACATTTCATAATTCAATTCTCTATGGCGTGAACCGCGAAAATCACAAAGTATTGCAAAATGACGTCTACTTGAAATAGTAGATACTGAAAGGCCTTTAAAGGTAAATAGGTAACAAACATTACGAAAAATGTATTTTTTATAACATCCAAAACGGCATTCAGTTTTACCAAGTACTATTTTTTTTATCGTGCGAACCAGTTTGAAAAACTCTCTCTCGAGAAATACGCGTTTAAAGTTTTGAGTTCGATTTCTGCTTATAAAACTTTAAAATTTTTCAACTTACCATTAATATGCTATTCCTGGGCCATAAAGTACACTTTCCTCTTCTTCTCATCTTCTAAACCGCAAGTGTGTCTAGCCACCATTCTAACCACCACGCTGCTCTGTAACGATCAGCGCACCGAATGCTTGAGCTGTTTCTTGCCCCTTGAGGTTTTCTCGTCCCTTTTCGTTGCGAATGAGCAAGCCGTGGTGCCGGTAACGACTGCCATTACCTCCGTATTATGGAGGATGCCCTTAAACCCGTCGTTAAAAATGTCGCACGCCCGATTGTTAGCAATTTCGACGTCTTTTACATTCGGAAGCATGTGTTTTGGAGCTTAACTCCAAATTTTGGAGTTTTGAACACGTCAGCAATAGCTTCAATGACTTCACGCCTCAGTGGTATCTTACGGGTGAAAGTAACCAGTGTCCCGTTCATCTCAGATTTCTTCTATTTACACCAAATTTCAGAACAGTAATCATGCTGAGAATAGTGATTCGTTAAATTCCTGTGATAAAGTGTCGCCATAACAGTGTTTTTCGTCTCATTTTTATCGATTTCATATACTTGAGATATCTGGTAAACAACACCTACATCGATATTTTCTTCGACCAAGAGTGTTACAATAGCTTTAAAGAGAAAGAGATATCGATCGAAGTCGAAAACGACCCTCCTTTTTATCACATATTCTTAAGATTAAAAAAAAAATTGAAATCTCAAGACCGGACAAACCCCTCCAACACTAGTACCGATGGAGCAGTCTCTTACGCTTTTGCGGCGCTATTCCAAATTGTGCCGCGAAATCTGCTTATAAACGGGAGTGGGAAGTCTTCAAGGTGAGGTACCATACGAACGAGTTAGCAAGTTCTCACTTGGGACATGGTAATGGAAAGATGTTTTGAGAGAAGAAGGAATCTGGCAGGCCATCACTGGATGGCTACCCAGTCCAGAAGAAGGAGAAAACAGAAGCTTCCGTATCAGTGATAGAAGTGTGATATGTCAAGTGGCCAATGTGTGGGTCAAAAGAAAGATGCAGGCTTTGCTCTCAGTGATATTCGACTGTAAATCGGACAATCTGGAATTTTTCAGTGTTTTGCACAAATGACAACTGTTCTAAGACATTTCGTATGAAATAGTTGGAAATGCTACCTTTCTTCCAGCTGGAGGAACAACACTGTAGTATTTCATATGGTAGGAGCTACGTGCTTTTTACGTGCAATGACGCCTACAGACAACATACAGTATATTGAACAAAATACATGTAAAATTGTTAACATGACAACATAAATGTAATTTAAGTAACTTAATATTATTTCTTTATAGTACTTCTGAGTGTGGCCAACAAAACTTTAAGGATATATCTTTGCTTTCACCGGAACTAATTTATAGATGCCAAGAAAAGCCAAAATCAGAATGGTCACTATTTCGCTGTATTGACTAGTACATGAATTTTGCAGTTGTAATGACCATTTGTGTATGGCTATTTGGAAAACTACAACGCTGTTTTTGCATTTACCACCTTCAGAAGGTGTGTTCACGGAATGCTGTTCCACTACTCTGCGAAAGAAGACGAAGTACTGAATACTGTTCCGTTTGCAGACCTCGTCCTGGTTTCCTTTCGAGTGGCGGATGTCAGCCTTTCTCGAAAAGTGAGTGTGCGAGTGTTTACTATGTGATCCTCGCTATCCCTGTACTTGTCTCGCTTGCTGTCGACACCCGACTAAGCTTAAGCTAGAATAAAAAGAAGAACAAGTTCTCAAGCAACCTGTTGTATCGTTGTCATTAGCTAATTTGTGGCGTGGCTTCAGACCTCACCGCCCCCCCCCCCTCCCCTTCCCCTAGTGTCATGTGCCTTACAACCAGTTTGCTTTAATTTAAGACGTTGAACGACAGCTGCAGCCTTGGGGAACTCCGCTACTGGCACGTTTCCACTGTGCACAATCATAGCGGGCTTCCTTTCGACACTCCGTGGCGCTTGTGATGTTCACATGTCATTCGTGCAGATAGCAGAAACAGATGTTGGAACTGATGATAAAAACGAATTCATCTTTTCACATAATTACTAGAACGACAGTCAAGCGAATGTTACTACGTGGTTGACGTACGTGACAGGCAATAAACAATTCAAGTTGCAACTGGTAGTGTTTCTGTTGTAACGTATTTTATTATGGACTGCTGTGTCTCAAATAATCTCGAACCGTCTCCAGGGTTAAATAACATTATAACTCGAAAAGCGGTTTTATCTTTAGAGGGTTTGTAACTTATAAGGTCCTTTTAGATGTTTCAAATCTGATGTTTCTTCTGCACGTGTGCGAAGTTTCGGTCAATTCCTTTTGATAGCAGAGTCGTAGTGAACAATCAACATGGTGTCTAAGCAAACAGTCGTTATAAGGAACGTGCTGTAACTGAATTGTTGGTTTCGGAAAAAGAAGCCGAAGTTAACGTCCATAAGCATTTTCGTGCAATATATGATAACGGTGCAGTTGATAAGAGTGCGGTGAAAGGCAGGTATAGGTAGTTACAGCGTCAGGAATCTGAGCTCCATGATCTGCCACGTCACAGCCACTTCTCCAGACATGGTGAATCGCTCGGATGACATTTTTCGTGCAGATCGGCGCGTCACAATTCGACAGCTAACCCTACGGCTACCAGGAAGTGAGTGTGCTTAAGACTTCTGGATATTCGAAGATGTGCTCAAAAAGTGCTTTGCGAACGCACACACGAGTACCAAAGAAACGCCATTTCATCTGAACTTTTGGGGCAGTTTGAGGGCAACGGAGATACCTTTCTGCCGCCGATCGTCACAAATGACTTTGTAGGTGATGGGAGTGCTATTCGAGTAGTGAAAACACGGATACAAGTACAGGACAAGAACTTTTACCCAAATGAGACACGTGCTCCTACACGACGCTGGTGTAAGCCCGCAGAATACATGTTATCAGACAAAAAATTGTGGGGCATTGTAAGTTGAATGACTCTGGTGCAGTTGCGTTTACCACGTCCCCATAACCAGAAATATAACATGTTAACGTCAGTTTACATACTTCCACAGTCCCGCAATATTTTAAAATGGACTACGTTCTCCTCCTGGGCTGTTATTAAATGTACTAATTCACGACTACAATTCCAGTCAGTTATGTCATCCTCAAATGACTGATCGCTATGAACTGCATCAATACAGGATTATTACAAAAGATTGAAGCGATTTCACAGCTCTACAATAACTTTATTATTTGACATATTTTCACAATGCTTTGCACACACATACAAAAACTCAAAAAGTTTTTTTAGGCATTCACAAATGTTAGATATGTGCCCCTTTAGTGATTCGGCAGACATCAAGCCGATAATCAAGTTCCTCCCACACTCGGCGCAGCATGTCCCCATCAATGAGTTCGAAAGCATCGTTGATGCGAGCTCGCAGTTCTGGCACGTTTCTTGGTAGAGGAGGTTTAAACACTGAATCTTTCACATAATCCTACAGAAAGAAATCCACCACGACCGATCCATTTTGGTTTTCCAATCTCCTGTTTAAGAAATGCCGAACATCATGATGGAAGTGCGGTGGAGCACCATCCTGTTGAAAGATGAAGTCGGCGCTGTCGGTCTCCAGTTGTGGCATGAGCCAATTTTCCAGCATGTCCAGATACACGTGTCCTGTAACGTTTTTTTTTTTTCGCAGAAGAAAAAGGGGCCGTAAACTTTAAACCGTGAGATTGTACAAAACACGTTAACTTTTGGTGAATTGCGAATTTCCTGCACGAATGCGTGAGGATTCTCTACCGCCCAGATTCGCACACTGTGTCTGTTCACTTCACCATTAAGAAAAAATGTTGCTTCATCACTGAAAACAAGTTTCGCACTGAACGCATCCTCTTCCGTGAGCTGTTGCAACCGTGCCGAACATTCAAAGCGTTTGACTTTGTCATCGGGTGTCAGGGCTTGTAGCAATTGTAAAGGGTAAGGCTTCTGCTTTAGCCTTTTCCGTAAGATTTTCCAAACCGTCGGCTGTGGTACGTTTAGCTCACTGCTTGCTTTATTCGTCGACTTCCGCGGGCTACGCGTGAAACTTGCCCGCACGCGTTCAACCGTTTCTTCGCTCACTGCAGGCCGACCCGTTGATTTCCCCTTACAGAGGCATCCAGAAGCTTTAAACTGCGCATACAATCACCGAATGGAGTTAGCAGTTGGTGGATCTTTATTGAACTTCGTCCTGAAGTGTCGTTGCACTGTTATGACTGACTGATGTGAGTGCATTTCAAGCACGACATACGCTTTCTCGGCTCCTGTCGCCATTTTGTCTCACTGCGCTCTGACGGCCGAAACCTGAAGTGCGGCTTCAGCCGAACAAATCTTTATTGAGTTTTTCTACGTATCTGTAGTGTGTCGTGACCATATGTCAATGAATGGAGCTACAGTGAATTTATGAAATCGCATCAATCATTTGTAATAGCCCTGTACATAATCGTACGTTCTTAGAGGACACTGTCCACGTAGCAGTCATGTTAACATATGTGCATAATTAGAAGGGTTCTTCGTCATTTATATAACAGAACGTAGCACGTCCTGCAATATGTCACACTTGGTGCTCGCATAGTGAAAATTACGAGTTCAGATGAAGTAAAATCAATAGGAATTGTTAGATTTTATAGGTGTAACATGTATAAGCGCAGATACGTTTATATGTGGTACCTTAATATGTACACATATCAGAGTGTTGGTTGTTTTTCTCTGTGTCGTATAGTCTTCCCACAAACACATCACATAATTTACTAGCGGATGTCATCCACGCGGTTTATAACTGCGCCACTAAGTGGATTACGACTGTCGGGATGGAATAACCGTCTTTCCCACACGCGTCACACTTAAACAGCTGACCTACTGCCCGGGGGAAATTACGCATCATCCTTGTTGTGAATTGCCAGGAGCCAATTCACGGAGTTTGGAGGAAGCCGAAAGGCACGCGATTAAGCTCACGCAGGCTGGCGTGAGGTCTGGAACAGGTCACAGAAATAAGACTACAAAACAAGAGTAACTGGTAGAATACTTAACTTTAATCCACAATTGTAGAACATCTCTCTTGATGATACATAATTTGAATCTCAATATAAAATGCTATGGCGCCTTGCTAGGTCGTAGCAAATGACGTAGCTGAAGGCTATGCTAACTATCGTCTCGGCAAATGAGAGCGTAGTTGTCAGTGATCCATCTCTGGCTAAGTCGGCTGTACAACTGGGGCGAGTGCTAGTACGTCTCTCTAGACCTGCCGTGTGGCGGCGCTCGGTCTGCCATCACTGACAGTGGCGACACGCGGGTCCGTCGTATACTAACGGACCGCGGCCGATTTAAAGGCTACCACCTAGCAAGTGTGGTGTCTGGCGGTGACACCACAGTCCTCATTCACCAATAGAAATATCTACTCTTTACCCGTTACACTCTGTATAAATTATGAACACTCCTGTCTTATCATGCATATGAAATATGTAAACATGGCTGACAGTAGGAAGGTGTTCTGTTGAAAGTGACAATCATGCCTTGATGCATTTCATAGCGAGCTGTCACTTAAGAATGGATTAACTGGCAGAAATTGTGACTGTGAAGAAATACATTTATCAGCAATCCAGGCGGAAAATTTCGTTATTTTCAGAAGACAAATAGCAAATGAAGGGGGAAGCCATGCAACTGGGCTTCGTTGACAGTCGATTCGGTCATCAAGCGTCTGCGTTAGGTACTGTCGTACGAGGCATGGAAAATGAGGTAGTGACCCATCGTGCATATCCACGTCCATTGTCTTTCTGCTAGGCATCGTTCTCCAGTATCTGATGATAAACAACACCTATTAATTTGTTTATGAAATCATACCGGTTTATCATGGCGTCGTGTCATAAGTTGCGACGAGTTTACTACTCGTCATCTTCAGGCGACTTCGTCCTCGATGATAACCCGAGAAGATTTCACCAGTGAATTTCGCCGAGAAAGTGTGCATTCCCATATTCATGTTAATGTGCCATCCGAGTCTGCCACACGATTCCTGCTCACACACAGACATAAAATAAAATCTCATGTCTTGCTTCTACGATTGCTCAAGTGTTTGCATCTACCCATACGCCATTATTGTGGTAATTTATTACCCTGAAACGTCCCCTTTTGAACATTTATAAGACTGTGCTTAAACTGACACACAATATTTTTTAGCGCAACGCAATCTGACTTTCAGAAATCCCTACAAAGGAATGGCCCTGACTAACATTAACCTGTACCTTTCACAAATCACTTACCTCACCAAAAATCTTCGTTACTCGAACTACTGCAATACAGCGAGCGCCACTACTGCCAGCTAAATAAAAGATTCAAACTACTGAAGGCACTAACTACTGATAGGCATAGTTAGCAAATGAAAGATTTTAATAGAGAACAAACAATGTATTTACCTTAATAATCATAATATATATGCCATCCAGTCTTACAAATTTCAAGTCTCCGCCATTTCTCTCCCCACATCCACCACTGCTGGCGGCTCACCTCCAACTGCGCAACGCTACGCGCTGTTCACATCCAGCTGCCGCTGCCCAACACTACAATGGCAGACAACAATGCAAACTAGCTACAGACTGCACACAGCACAGCCAGTGATTTTCATACCGAGCGCTGCGTAACGTTGCCGATAAGAAAACATAAACAGCCTACTTACAACCCCAGTTTGTGCGAAGCTTGCCTCATCCGTAAATAAAATTTTTGTCGTCAACTGCGGATCAGCAACGCTCCGTATTAGAACTGTGATCTGGAGTCGTGTTCTTGTAGCCTGATGGCTTGGGCACTGTACGTGGTACGCATAAAGAAATAAGCATGCGCCTCAACAAGACGACAGCCCACACCACTCAGCGCTGACACGTTAAATGACCGATATCTCAGCAAGCATTTGTCTCTGTATAATGTATTAATGTAAGGAGAGAATAGATGCTGAATGATGAATGCATGCAGCTTGCCGCTAACTTTGTGTAATGTTTTGTCTGTATAGACGTGTATCTGTTGCCTTTAAGATCCCTTCACTTTCACACATAAATCTATACAGTAAAGTAAGGGCCTCCCGTTTTGTCTTTAGGCTGATCCGTGATAAGACAGGCGAAAAGTTAGACTAATGGAGGGTTATGAGTATTTTCTCTAATTTCATTCGCTCTCTCTCTCTCTCTCTCTCTCCTTTATCTATGTACAGTTTTAAATATAATATTTCATTACGTGAAATCAGCCCAATAGAATCTCTGGTGGAGCCCTTCGTCTTAGTGTTCAGCGGCTGGCTTGCTGTAAAAGATCTTTACATTTATTATTATTGTTAAGCGCTGCATTCAGTTGGGAAAATCGATCGTTTGAACAATTCGTTCCTTTTACGACAGATTTCGAATTCCAGATGTGTACGAAGCCTTTTTGGACGATTTAACAAAGACTCGGTGATTGCAGGCTCTCTTCGACACAGCTGAAACTTCCCCACTAATTACAGAGCCAACGCGATCATCAATGATTCAGACAAAGAACTCATTCGTTCATTCACTCCAGAATAAAAGAGGTCACAAACCTTATTTATGAAGGAAATTGTATATTCAATCCATCTCCATTACATGTCCAGATTTCTGTTGGTTCCAAGTCTTAATTATTTTCCGTTTACAGTCTTTCTCTCTCTTCAAATAACCCGCTAGTGGCACAAACGTTAATAGCTCGCTTTAGAGAGAAGAAAAGCAAATACGTCTCTTTCAGAAACCCGTCAATCTTTCAACAGATACTTCCGAAGCTGTCCTAGTTACCAGTCTAACAACCATGGAGAATACATACATGTATCTCTGTTATTCCAAAGAATAAACGTACTAGAGAATACTTTGGCGTCGACGAGCTGTCGGCGCATATATTACTAGAAAATCCGATCAGATACTTTTCAAAAGTGAATAAATGTGGATGATTTGATTGACAATGATTAATTGGTGCGTGGTAGAGGGTAATTTACCGTGGGGACATTACATCTGGACATGTAAGTGCTAGACATTTTTTCTAGTTTTGAGCAATACTGTCTCCTGCTAGAATTTGCAACATTTTTTTTAACGCGTCCTCCATTCTGTAATGAGCGTAATTCGTACCCAGCAGCAGTGAGTGAAAGCTGCGGTTTGCGTAACTAATATGACGCATCAGCGCGAACGACCATCTCACCCTGCTTTAGTCTACTAATAAATTTCCGCACTGTCAGGAATCACATTAGCCTCAAGAGGAACATACGAAACAGAAAGCAACAGCCGAATGTGGGCTCACGGAACCTGAAATGGGTTCTATGAAGTATGGATCTATGTGGAGCTTCATGGCAGGTTACAGTGATTAGGACATCTGACTAAACAAAAAACTCAGCCGTGTAAAACGTAGGGAAAGGGCTGCAAGGTGCGGGACGAGACAAGCGCTGTGCGCCGGTGCGGTGGCTTCGCTTCGGATCGCGCGGCCTCCTGCGCTTATCCCAGCTGCAGCGCCGAAGGTCGCTTACGTAAGAGCTGCCGACACTTTCTCTGACGCAACGGTAGTCCGCGCGGCCAGCATCACCCACACAAATATATATATCTGCGTTTTGTGGGTCTGTTCGCGAAAGTTGTTACCTCTCAACCTGGTGGAGGAAGCATGACAACTGGTGAACGTGGCAGTTCATAACTGCTAAGAGTGTGCGTAAAGTCCCCATATATCTCGAACAAACATTGCAGGGTCATACACATTTATTTTCCATTAGTTTGTACACCTAGGCGATATTACAACACATTGCCCACTTTTTCACCTCTATTTTTTTCATTTTCAGTAAGTTCTAACCAGATTTCAGTCGCTGCTGTAGGAAAACCTTGACGTCAACGCTGAAACTCTTTTACAGTAATTAAGGAAAATTTATGTGCTTTGAGGATTTATTAAGGTCACGCGGATTATTATTAAGGACACGCAGATAGAAGGAGTATAACCGATGTAGTGAACTGTACTAACAGGGCGCTCATAGCGACGTGGCGGTCAGAAAAACACTCTCGGTTGGACGACACAAGACAAAGACGTACGGAGCAAAAACGGGAAGTGTCTGCTGAGGAAGCTGAACTACTCATTAAATAAAGAATATTCTATCGAGAATAATTAGTTTCCAATAAAATTCGTATTATTTAAAAGAATATAAATCACACCTAAATAACTAGACAATTGTTACAGAAATTTCACAAACAATCCGTTTAACTTAAGAGAACCCCTGAACAAGTATCCGCTGCTAGTACTTGGGCTTGCGACGATACATAATTTCGTAATGCTGTTATGCCTGTGAAAGTAGACAATTATTACAGTTCACTGGTTTTCAACAGACGTTCGTTTATTATCTTTCGGGTATGAACTAAAATAAAAACAATTAGTTAACATAACTATCAGAGGTCAAGTTTATGTCAGTAGCGCATATTCAAGGTAAGCAGCAATACAGGTGTGTGTAGTAGTATCAAACTATGTTGTAGCAATTAGTGCACCACGCGAAAAGTATGCTACATCTCCCTAATGCAATTTAATCTGACGCGCCATAGGCACAACATTACGCACAGAAACGTGAATAAATAGGCTATTTAAAAGTAAGATTGGTTCTTACACTGTGACGACAAATCATAACTGTGAGCCCACTCTAGTTTGTCCTGTACATCCGTAAATTTCTCTCTTGTCCTCTGACTTGCGTTCCTACCATATTGTAAAGTACGAATGCGTCGCTAAGGAGATTGCAGTCCGTTCGTGCAGCTGTTAACCGAGGCTTTTGTCTCGCGTAACTGCTGAAAATATTACACATCTCGCAGCCGACATTCAACCTGCAGAGGCAATGAGCCGTCATTTTGTGCTATAAGCCTGAGCTTAACAGCTTTCTTTGCTGCAGAAGAAGTCGCGCTGTGATATGTTTATTACCATCCGCCTTTGACGTCCCTTGTGAACTCGAAACAATGCTGAAGCGAAGTTTCCTCACTATTGCTAGCTATCCTATGTCACATCCGGTCTTACTAGATATACATGGACTCGCAGTCATTTTCTTTGGTAGCGATACAGATAGCGTGTCGTGTGCTCGCCCTGACTGACGTATTTTGTAAATCTTCATTCCTCGTGGCAGGAAAACTAACGTAGGTTCTGTGATAATATTGAAAGCAAAGTTTTTTGTTGTTGTTTACAAACATTTAAGCTTTCGGTTTCATATAATGGTCTATATTTAAGAAAATACATTCAACATTCAGATTTTTAGAAATAATTCAAAAGCCAAGATCGCTTAAATACTGTTTACTGGATAACCGGTTTCAACACACTAAAGGTGCCATCATCGGATCCGATAAATGTTAGTCTACATTCAGATCCAATGATGGCACCTTCAGTGTGTTGAAACCGGTTATCCAGTAGACAGTATTTAAGCGATCTTGGCTTTTGAATTATTTCTACAACAGAGTGATCGCCCCATTACGCACTGTGTTCACTGCAAAATTCAGATTTTTATATTATTATGTAATTTTAAAATGTTTTCATTTCGAGAACACACAGAAACGGAGAGAAGGGGGGGAATTTGGAAGAGCATTTGAACGGGATGGATAGTGTCTTGAAAAGATGAACGTCAACAGAAGCAAACTAAGGTTATACAACGTCGTCGAATTAAATCAAACGATGGCGACGGAGCTAGATTAGGAAATGAGACGCAAAAAGCAGTAGGTGAGATTTGCTCTTTAAGCGTCAAAATAGCTACCGGTGGTCGATACAGAGACGATATAAAACGGCGACTGGCTTTAGCACGAAAAGCCAGTCCGAAAAACAGAAATTTCTTATCACGTCCGTAAATTTGAATTTTACGAAGTGTTTTGCTGAAGTATTTTTCTGAAGCGTGGCCTTGTACGGAAGTGAAACGTTCACCACAAACAGATCACGCACGAAGAGACTAGAAACTTTCGAAATGTTACGCTACAAGAGAATGCTGAAGATTGGATCGAATAAACTACGAGGTATCGAATTGCACTAGGAAAGTAAGAAATTTATGGCACAACTTAACTAAAACAAAGAGTCGGTTGGTGGGAAACTACACGAGTCATCAAGGAATCGTCAGTTACTGTCAGTTTAGTAGTCAACGGAACTTTGTGTGTGTGGTTGTGGAGGTCGAAAGTTGTAAAGGCAGGCGAAGAACTGACTACAGTAAGCAGGTTCAAGTGGATTCGTGTAGCAGTGGTTATGCGGAGATGAAGAATCATGGACGTGTTACGTTGTAACACTGGCTTATTTTCTAACATCGTGATCTACTGGGCTGGTGCACAAGTTCGTAGCGTTTTCCCGTACGTTAAATAAAAGCAACTGACTCACATAAAAGAGACTTTAGTCATCAATAGTACATTCTCCTTAACTATTTACAAGGGTCTGTCAATTTTGAGGTAACTTTTCGATTCAGCGACTGTAGGAATCACGTGCTTTTGATTCGAAGAACTCGCCGAGCCCTATTCGTAGAGCATTTTCATCCGGAAAGGAAGTTCCTTGAAGGTTGCCCGATAGAGAGCGGAAATAGTGTCACTCTATGTGAGCAAGATAGGGTGAACAGCGCGTGTTGTATCCGTACACTGGACTTTTTGATCCTTCCCCCTAGCATGCAAATTCGCACTACGGCAGAGTGGTTTCAGATCATTACATTTGCCAGTTCTCGGGTACACTCACGTGGATCATGGTGAATTAATGCGTTCAATCGATCATCAAACCCCAGAGATCTTACTTAAAGTGGAGAGTCGCTAATGTCTCAACGATCCACCTTAAATCGAGGAAACCATTTTCTTCACATGCCGTGTCCAGTGGAATTATCCCCATACATTGTGGGTGCCTCAGCTGCTGTCACTCCTCAACTCACACAGAAGAATACGCCGGAAATGTTCCGATTTCTCCACTTGCCACTCCATTTTCTAGCACCCATAGCTCCACTCACTATCTCAAAATGACGAAATGACAATGTGTAAACTCAAATACCGTGAACTACAAATAAAAAATGACAATCGAATAAATAAACCCATAACAAACGGAATATCAACATGCAAAACACAAAACGCTACAAACCCACGCACCGACCTAATACATTTGCTATGTGGAGCATGCACAAGATAAATGAAAAATTTGAATTAGTTGTCTCCATTTGTGTTGAAAACCTCTTTTTCTCCACTGTCAGTCTTCCGTCTGATATCGTGTAGTGCTCCATCGTATTCTGTTCTGAACTCTTCACACAAGCATAAAATCTGTATTGTTTCTAGTAATCTATTTATATATTTAAAAAAAAGAAACGGAATAACTTGCCATTTTTTATATGAAAAGTATTGTCAGAAATGGGCGTTGTATTAAATTGGAGAACAAATATTAAGGTCGTGAAAAACTAACCGCCAAGCTGACATTTAATGCGCTGAGGTAACGAGACGAGATACAGGATGCCGGGAGCCATTCCGTACAAACATCGGCTGTCTTTATGGCAACTCCAGCGAGGTCATCTAGCGCAGCGAGCTTCGCTGAAGAACGCAGCTTGTGTGCTTCAGCTGTGATGCTTCGTCACTTAGTACAGAAAAAGAAATATTTTCTTGCCTCTTTTTGTCCCTCTCAGGGCAAGTATTTCGTAACATGTCTTTATACACAACGTCAGTTCGTTCCTAAAATCGCCTATTTCGATTACGACTGTCCATTTATTTAACAGTTTATTGTTTTGATTTATACGTGGCTGTATTGTGCTGGTTTTCTTCGACAACGTTGTTATCTAATCATCTATGCGCTGTTGATACAATATGTTTGATACAGACGAATCAGATGGTTCACTCATTTTCCGACAAATCTGACATTTCTCATAAGAGATATCTAAATTAGTGGCCTGTTTGCAGCTGACTGTTAGCATCGCACACAGACACTATAAAATTTCCAACTATTCACCTTATTAAAACCCGCACAATATCCGAGTTTCAATCTTACAGACGATTTTCAGGTGCAGTAGGCGCCGACATGTTACGTACACGCTCTCGGAATTGTTATGTTAGCTGCTTAATAATCGAACAATACTGCAACAAATGGCAAACTGAGCGAGGTTTAACAAAGTGCAGAAGCAAAAAAATGGCTCTGAGCACTATGGGACTCAACATCTGAGGTCATCAGTCCTCTAGAACTTAGAACTACTTAAACCTAACTAACCTAAAGGCCCGAGGCAGTATTCGAGACTGCGACCGAAGCGCCTAGTACCGCTCGGCCACACCGGCTAGCCATAAGCAACAGCCGATGTGGAAACTTTATAATGCCTTTCAACACATATACGGCTGTGGCACTCCTCACGAAGACAATAATACTAAAATCCTCTAAAAATTATACTCTAAGTTACTGTGTCGAGCATTTAGCTCGGAAATATGGAATAAACGTTTCTGCACGCCTTTCCGAACGTATTTATTTTGTTACAAGCTATTCGTGGGAATGGAATGCTCGCCTTTATGTGAGAGGCTAAAGTTCCGATGCTAAATTTGTGATGAGAAACTGGCGTGAAACGGAAATTTTGGTATTTGTGAACCAAAATATTACCTCAAATATTAAATATGCTACAGGTCGAAAAGGTGCTGAGTTAACTGCTGTAGCGTATAACATTAACTTCTGTGATGGTGATACCTGTTAAACAATTTGTGGGTTCAGTATGAAACACAAATCCAAATTCTGCTTAAATGCTTTTCGAATACAAATCTAACTGCTAACTATAATGTAAAAAGTGTGTATATATGTTAAGTCGCTTGAAAATAAGTGTTAACTATCCGAAACACATTGTGGTAATTAAATTTTTATAGGTTACTCGAAATATTTGAAATATATAATCAAACATCCCTATTCGTATGTAAATTAAACCTCCTTTTCTTGTTTCAGTATTACTAATTTATTTCCCTGATGCGGTTCACCTTTATTGTAAAAGGCATGTTAATGTAATTTTTTTTTTGGCTTGTTCTAAAAATTTCTAACTTTCGTCTCATGTGATCGCACATTAAGAGACGCACTTTCAGTTCCGTTTGGAGAACAGGACACAAATTCGAGTTGGAATTCCTGTTTTGCTATTTTGTCCCGGCTTTGATTTCCACTTGCTACATGCTGGGAAGCACTTCACTGCTCATCTGTCTTGACTACATACGCAAAATACAATATCGTCATGTCTCGTGCTATCAAATTTGTTACCAGCTAAGTGGTTCACAACATATCATGAGGGAAAAGAAGCAAACCGAAAATTTCACCGGCGATTAGGTGTCTAATTTTTTTAAGTGAAGTGAAAGCGTTTCTCGTAATTTATGACAACGTAGAAGAAATGGAGAAATATTGTGGACAGGCAATACATAAGTTGACATTCCCTAAATATGTCATGATGCAGAAGGTGAAATTAAATAACAATCTTGCAGCAAGAAAAAGTCGTTTTATTTGCAAACTAATATTTATACAGTCTCAGTGAAAAATGCCACAGCAATATACTTGTCAAAGATGGCCCATGTTTGTAAATTAGGGCGGCGCGGTTAGAGGCGCCATGTCACGGACTGCGCCGCCCCTCATTACAATTGCTAGGTGTTTTCCTATCGAGAATCACCAAGGAACTGCCTGGAAACAGATGGTTCAAATGGCTCCGAGCACTATGGGACTTAACATCTGGGGTCATCAGTCCCCTAGAACTTAGAACTACTTAAACCTAACTAACCTAAGGACATCACACACATCCATGCCTGAGGTAGGATTCGAACCTGTGACCGTAGCGGTCGCGCGGTTCCAGACTGTAGCGCCTAGAACCGTTCGGCCACTCAGGCCGGCTGTACTTACACTTTTCTACATTATGCCTATTTCTTTTTAGGAATATTTCATAATTCGAGGGCGTTTTCACGCGTACAAGGAAACGAAATTCTTTTGATATAACACTAAATACATCGTTAAATTTCTGTTTTCGATTCGAACAAGAAATTCGCAAAATGAACAGTCGAGCATTGCCGGGTTAGTCAGCTTGTTGTAAAATATGATGATGATGTTTGGTTTATGGGGCGCTCAACTGCGCGGTGATCAGCCCCAATCTTTACACAGTCCAGTCTCGACTGTTGCACGAATGATGATGAAACGATGAGGAGAACATCAGCACCCCGTCCGCGGGCGGAGAAAAATCATCAAAACGGCCAGGAATCGAGCCCGGGGCCCCGTGATCCAGAGGCAGCGACACCTGTTCAGGTCATCGTTGATCCACTCATTCAGTTTTTTATTACAGAGAGCGACTAACCGTCTAACCGAACACGCTGAGCTACCGTGGCGGCAGCCGCTAGACCACGAGCTGTGGACTTGCAAAATATGGCTGAGATCCGCGGGCCGCGGGAATACTCGATTCGGGCCGCACTGAAGGTCACTAGTACAGACTGTGCCACAGAGCGAGTTGCTCAGTTTTCGAAGCTTTCGCGAAGCCACTGGACGGCGCGCGCGCGTGGCGGCGGCCGGGCAGGTGCGGGCGTCGGCCGCTCGCCCTGCCGGCCAACGCGGCGCCGGCGGCCGGCGACCGCGCCGCGGGGTCGCCGCAGCCCACGACCGGACAGCGGCCGTGATCCGTGGCAGCGTTTCCCTCAACTTTGTCGTAATATTGCTGCAATATGCGGCAACATGGCGGTACGGTCGGACAATAGTCTCTATGGAACAGGCTGCTGAGCTGTTGCCGGTACTGTCCACCAGGGCTGTGGAATATCCGGTACAATCCGCGCCACGTCTTCCTCTGCCCTAGTCTGTAACTTCGCTCTCACTCTTGGCCTTGCTTCTTCTTCCCTACGGCAACAGCGCCACGTAATTTCAGCGGCGAAAGATCATTATTGCACTTCATTTCGAAAGGTGCACGTGAACTTGGCTACTGAAACGAGGAAGCGGGAGAACGAGACAACTGGAATGTAGTCGAATTAAGTCGGGTGATGTTGAGGGTATTAGATTAGGAAATGAGACACTTAAAGTAGTAAAGGAGTTTTGCTATTTGGGGAGCAAAATAACTGATGATGGTCGAAGTAGAGAGGATATAAAATGTAGACTGGCAATGGCAAGGAAAGCGTTTTTGAAGAAGAGAAATTTGTTAACATCGAGTATAGATTTAAGTGTCAGGAAGTCATTTCTGAAAGTATTTGTATGGAGTGTAGCCATGTATGGAAGTGAAACATGGACGATAAATAGTTTGGACAAGAAGAGAATAGAAGCTTTCGAAATGTGGTGCTACAGAAGAATGCTGAAGATTACATGGGTAGATCACATAACTAATGAGGAAGTATTGAATAGGATTGGGGAGAAGAGAAGTTTGTGGCACAACTTGACCAGAAGAAGGGATCGGTTGGTAGGACATGTTCTGAGGCATCAAGGGATCACCAATTTAGTATTGGAGGGCAGCGTGGAGGGTAAAAATCGTAGGGGGAGACCAAGAGATGAATACACTAAGCAGATTCAGAAGGATGTAGGTTGCAGTAGGTACTGGGAGATGAAGAAGCTTGCACAGGATAGAGTAGCATGGAGAGCTGCATCAAACCAGTCTCAGGACTGAAGACCACAACAACAACAACATCAATTTCATAAATGTGATGTCTATATCCACACCAGAGCTGTGGAAATCTGGGAGTAACACACACAAAGATCGAAGTGTGATATATAGGACATTCTCGCTGCTACCCAGCGCCAGGGACTCCCCTCTACTTCATTTCACTTCCGACTTCTTATTTTCCGCGGAGAGGTGATACGACACTTCGTTTGTCATTCATTCAAACTTCGTTCACCACACTGCAAGCGACTGCGCGTTCTAACCACTGTGTCGTATGGTAGTGCATTGTTGTCGTACACTCAGTAAGGACTGTCAAAGCGTTGTTCCCTCTCAAACGCAGGAAACCACTTGCCACACATTATCGTCTTTTACCAGCGGGTTGCGGCTTTCGTTTCGGTTCCTCTAGCCACGTGCTACGGTGGTGTGCCGCAGACGAGTACGTCCAAACGTAAAAATATTAATTACATAACTGTGATTTTTGAAGCAATAATTGCAGCTTTATGACTATGTATCTTTCGTTAGTGACTGTGTAAGTAGGCTGTTTAGGTTTTCTTATTGGCAACGTTACGTAGCGCTCTGTATGAAAATCACTGGCTGTGCTGTGTGCAGTCTGTGGCTAGTTTGCATTGTTGTCTGCCATTGTAGTGTTGGGCAGCTGGCTGTTAACAGTGCGTAGCGTTGCGCAGTTGGAGGTGAGCCGCCAGCAGTGGTGGATGTGGGGAGAGAAATGGCGGAGATTTGAAATTTGTAAGACTGGATGGCATGAACTGCTATATATATTATGATTATTAAGGTAAATACATTGTTTGCTCTCTATCAAAATCTTTCATTTGCTAACTATGCCTATCAGTAGTTAGTGCCTTCAGTAGTTTGAATCTTTTATTTAGCTGGCAGTAGTGGCGCTCGCTGTATTGCAGTAGTTCGAGTAACGAAGATTTTTGGTGAGGTAAGTGATTTGTGAAAGGTATAGGTTAATGTTAGTCAGGGCCATTCTTTTGTAGAGATTTTTGAAAGTCAGATTGCGTTGCGCTAAAAAAAAAAAAAAATAATTGTGTGTCAGTTTAAGCACAGTCTTGTATAAATTTTTCAAAGGGGAAGTTTCATAGTAATTGCAGCTTTATGACTATGTATCTTTCGTTAGTGACTGTACGCTGGATGGCGGGGGGGTCGTTTATTCGGCGCTTAGTAACTCCCTTCACTGTTTACCGTATGTGGCAAGGATATAAATGACTTTTTGTATAGCTGTGTACGCGGTCTCTTCTCTCTGTCTTTGGTATGCCGAAACACGGCGTCTCAGGCCTGTAATGCGGATGTCACGGGTTCGATTCAGCCTCAGTGTCTGTTTTAAAGCTGCCAGTAGTCCAGTCTGAGCGTCTCACGTAGCTGTACAGTATGTAAGTGCCAACGTAATAGTGTGCTCCATGCAAACCACTAAAAATTTTCCTCGAACGACGTCAGGTTCTCGTCAAATAGTTTATATCCGAATGTTAAATAGCAAAAAGTTTTTTTTCGACGTTCGCGTGGAGAGCAGTTTTTCGTATGCCGATGCACTTGGCCATCCACTGTGTTTCAATGTGGTCGAATCCTATACGTGTACTTTCGTTTGTTTCGGGGTTTGCTTTTGTAGATATTTTAACTTTCGTTTGCGTGTACTAGAAGAAACAAGTGCCGCATACATATCTAATTGCCGTGTTGAAACCGAACGACATGAAAATGATAGGAAACACAACACATTTCTTATTATTGCGTATCTAACAAGGAAGCGTGAACAACATACGCTTAGTGTGTAGAATATTTAGTGATGAAGAAACATAACATAGTGCAACATTATTCACAGCAAATTTTACTCTTTACAGCAAAAATCTAACATGATCAGTTTAGACCTACTAAAGCGTTATAACATTACTTCTATGACATAGAACTCACCAAAGAAATGTTTCACAGTTTTCAACAAGTGCAGCCACGAGTTTTGTCGAATTCGAATTGTGGGGCAGTAGATACGGGCATGGGCAAATTTTTCATATGAATAACACACAATAAAGAATTCACTTTTAATCTTCTTCCTATTAGAAAGCAAAACTGCTGTCTCAATAGTGAAAGCTAAAACTGTGATCCGTAAATTTATTTCTCATGTGATGTAAAGATAACGTTAAAATAAATGGGAGTGCACTACTACGTGTTAATTGTGCATCCAAATACGTGTTTTCACTACTTTTACGTATAGTAGACCAAGTCGTCTTAAACACCTTAGCGACATCATGAATATCAACGATTAACGTGTCTCTCATTTCTCCTGTCATCAACTACATGCATCTGTCCATCTTTTCCTTGGCTCATAGTTCCGCAGTAGCTTTGGTATTCTGGTTTCTTGCATTCTTGTTACATGATCTTCCTATGTTTCCCTTTACTTCACTATTTCTTCATAAACATTAAATGTGTTTCACTCTTTAGCAATATCTTCGTTTCTTTTCGTGTCACGAAATGTATAGCCAGTTATAACTTACAGAAATATTATCTCTGCAGTTTCTATCTTTTACATACATCATTTAGTAAAGGTACAACGTTCACATCCACACAAAAACTATTTTACTGCCAGACCTTGATACAGTTTACACGATTTTTCTGTTCTGCTACTCTTGAAACGCTATTTCAGTGTGTCACGTAGATAAAGCCATTTCTGCAGCTTTCACATCATAGTTTGAACTATATGAAACATCAGAAGCAAAAGACTTTGTTAACTGGCTCAATTGCTACGCTCTAGTCTAAACGACCACTTCGCTCTAATCGGAGGACATCATCTAACTGCCATAACTTTGGTTTTTAATGTGCGGATGTTTGAATTGTACTCAGTTAGAAAACTAACAATAAAATCCATCTACTGTCGTTTCAGTTGAGTTACGTTTCGAAGCACAGCTTCATCATCACGGCTTTAGTTGTTGATCAAGGCACTTCATTGTAAAGTCAACATGTCTGAAATACGCATGTGGAAATTTTGCTGATTTGTGTTATATATGACATCCCAATGACGTAACTTTCGTCAGTTGATTGCACAGTTATATGAAACTACGCAGTTAATTCAAACAGCAATATAAACAGTATGTGTCGGCAGAAATAGGACAGAAATAAATTTATTTATTTATTTTTAAACCCAACTTGTTTTATTCTTCAAACAGCATCCTCAGCACATAGCTCACTACGTTCTGCAATTATCAGCGAATGGGAGAGAATCTGAATTCGAACTTCTGTATGTTGTGTAGTGCCATTCTTAACAGAAACTAATGAAGGTGAATGGCTAGAAGTAAACGACGTCCTACATGCCACAATTACGGCAAAGAGTGTGAGAAATACTAACAAATGTTATGCTGTCGTCAGTATAGTAACTGATAGTAATCTAGGATCAACGAGTGTTCATGATTTTGTGCTCTCCGATGTGGTCTTTCGTAAAATAATGTGTTGCCTGTAGGCCCTTCTACAGGATTGCAGGAAATGGCTTGCACAGAGCTACAACAGCTGGTTTTCGTCGACAAATTTAAGAATGCTAGTGTGGACCATAAAAAGTGCATGCGGAGAGATCAGGTAAAACAGTCAGATATAACCTCTCTCTACTTGACTCCCCTAGATGGGCCTGCCAGCGCTAACACAGTTTTGATGGCAGCCGTAATGAGCTTATGACTGCAGGTAACTGCAGTTTGAGAGGCAGAGACCTCTACTTATAGGGGGAGGCGTGGTTCCTCTCTAGGACTCGTCACTGAATTACTACAGAAATAGCAGAAGAGGCGTAAAACAGACGTGTAGCAGTGCTGGATGCAAAAACACTATACCGCTAAGTTTTACTACAGAACCAGAAATGGCACGAGCCGTTCCGACAGCTACGTGGCATGGGGTTGTGTTCATAAATAGCAAATAAGGACCTGCATTCGTTGATATATGTATCTCAGAGACCAATGTTTCTCTCGCTATTGGCGGCAGTTCCAGTCAATTCTGGTAGTGGCTCTGTAATTTCACCGTGGCGTTTATTTCGTGCCTGATTTCTTTTGCCACTTACATAAATAATGATGGGTCCACGTCACGGTATACTTACAAACTAGCGCGTTGTAATACGTTTTTTTTCTGTCATGTTGGACAGGAGTCTCAATTTAAAATTAGTCTTCCGCTGCAAAAAACTGTGACACTGGAAGATTTTTTTTTTCATACAATATTTCGGCGCCTGCTCCTGTCGCCTTCGTCAGGGTATGCGAGTGATGTTTTCAGCCGATTTCGCTGTAAAAACTGCAACCAGACCCTGGTGTATTGTTAGCATTGTGCCGCTGCCTGTACCCAAATTCCCTCGGTGATATCGACCATGATCTTTGTTGTGTACTGCTGGTGAAGATAGTTAAGTAATTCGTCGAAATATGGTGCAAAGAATGGACTCGTCTATCAAGCCGGATCATATGTTGAGTCTCACTGCTTCCTTCATTACCAGGTTCACTAACGTAAAGATATGTAAATCTTGAAGAAATACGGATGTGGTACAATAACTCGTATATACTAAAGAAACAGATTTTTGTTAGAAGAAAGACTCACAAAAAACGCATTAAATGCTGAATTGTACGTCTAGTTGCCCATCACTGTCTCAGTCAATTGGAGAATTGAATTTATTTCTGCTAACCCTCAACTTGTTTCTTGAAGTACCTAAGGGATTCGACTTGTGTATCATTCAAGTTTCGTCTGGAACATGTTCCCTCGTGGGCCATCGCTTCCTATTGGATTTCCCAGGCGCAAGTAGGCCAATCTTTCCATCTTATAAGTCATGCACAAGACCAATTATATTATGGCCGGTGTACAATATCATTGGTCATTAGTATGGTACAGGTAGCCAGTGACAACCCATTAGCGGCTCCCTCACGACAGCTAGTTCGTTGTCACCATCGACTACACGCCGCATTTTATTATTCACTCACTAGACGCTTATTGTTTATCTATATCAATCATGGGTATCCGTCGTGTAGTGAAGGTTTCGAAAGTTTTTGTTTTCAGCAGAACGCTATTGCAATAATTTAGAAGTAGATATTATGGAAATCAGGTTCCGCCCACCTACAAAATCTTCTTATGTTACTTTTCTTACACAAACATGTTTCACCCATTTGTGCCGACATCAGTGTGTCCTTTTTTTATAGAGGACCCAAAACAATGTCTTACAAAAAATTTCGAATGAAAAAATTTGAAAACTTGTTAAATTTTGAGACCTCAATAAGATGCCACTGATGACGCGATAAATGCGTCGAAACATCTTTGGATGAGTAAAGTAATACAAAAAGAATTTGTGGCTCGCATAAACAGAAGGAATTTAATTCACGTGAATATTTCTGTAAACATTTCTGCTGCTAATCAAAAACCAAATGATGACGACAAAAGAGCTGGAAGAAATGGAGGCAGATGAGGCTTCACAGTTTCGTTGGCGATGTAATCATTAGAGGCGTACATACCTCGGATACGTCAAGGTTGGTGAAGGAACTCGAGCTTGTCATTTTAAGAGCAATAGTCCCGATATTTAGGGAAACGACGAAAAACGTAAATGTCAATAGTTGGTCGGAAATCTGTACCACGCCCGCCAAGAATGCGTTCTTTAGCCAATACGCCACCACAATCTGCCTATTTTGCTATCACTGGTTACGCCACGCGCTTTCACAGTGTTAAATTAGCGTTAGATGCGATGGTGTTCGCTGTGCTTACAAGTCCAATACGATCGTATTCAGTATTTTAATGTCCAGTACCTTCATGTTGACGCCTAACGTCACAATTACAGAAATAGAAAATTATTACTGCTCACAAGTTGGGACTTTTTTTATTTATTCGGTCTTCACAATTATAGTATATCTAGAAAGCTAACACACGCCATACAACTCGCGTTTTTGTGTATATTTGGAGTTGCGTACAATAATCGATTCTATTCGAACACTACAACTATCCTAATGATTACTTTATTCCACTGTAAGCCTCTTACCTGCTACCCAACTACTAGCACTACCTTCATTTAATAAAATATATTGCTAGGAGAGTACAATTTATTGAATTTTAGTTACTCGACTCGTAAATTATAGACCTTGACTTTTTTAAAAATGTAACCATCTTATAATTCTTAACTCCACACGAAGGAAAACACCCGTTTACATTATATATGTACCTCGAGTACATCGTCTTTGTGTGTCTGGGTTTGCAGTAGCATAAGATATTTACGACAGCCTTTTCGTAGCCCCAGTCTCGTATTAAGCACTTTGGCTCCATAAACTGTAAGTTGACTGCGGTGGTACGTGAAATACATGTAATTTTAGAAACTGTGACGTGCACCCTAACTAACTGTGCTAATGATACCAGTTTTATGACAACTACGGCATATGCGTACATAAGAAGAATAACAGTGAATGCTATATAAATATAATTAGGTACAGATGGTTATCTGGCATAATATGCCATCCATAATTTTTTTTGTAAAGTATGTTTGTATCAATCCTAGCACATCATAAGATGTGACTTGTTCTTTTGTTAAACTTTTAACTGTTCATTAATACAGTGAATTTACGGTGCGATAGAAAACTTGATAACGATCTGGGACCAATATGGTATGATCGTGCAACGAATGAAGAAGAAAAATGACAGCTGCAGGCGGCATTAAATCGTTTAAACAATTCATCACAGCTGTGGACACGAGTCTCCTTCACTTGCTGTTGGTTCTACAGATTCTATCAATATAAACGATGCACTTCCCCTTTTGTCCGTTCACCAGAATAATTCTGAACTGTAGAAGGTTGTTTCCACTATTCTACGCGCTTTCAAAATACCCTGTCACACGGCCACTGCCATAGGCATAGGGAAGCATTTCCATTGTGACAGTGGATTTCACGATTAACTGTAACATATTAAAACCTACATTTCCGCAATCACTTGCACCAACTTGACAACACTTTCGTTCAGTGGTCGCAGACATCAGTCGCCTTCTCTCCGTCTAATGTCGTCTTGCAGCATCCTGGCTGCCGTATGCTTTAATACCTTGTGCGGCCACTAGCCCCTGCGAGGCGACGCGTATGCTGCCCGCATAGCACCGGCCCAGACGAATGCAGTTCATGTCCTGTAGGGTCTCTCGCCAGTAGATATTCTGCGAATTATGAATGACTCAAGCGTAAGATCATGTTTCATGAGCCGTACCTAAAGATAGCGTGGCGCAATATTTGTGTCCTAAATGAAACACTTACCTGGTCGATCACGAGGCCAGACGAGAGTACTTCGTGCCACGATCACCGGTGCTTCAGTGCACGCTTTATTTTGAGGCATGAATTGAACAAAAATGTGTACTGTATCCAAGCAGTTTATGTTCTTGATTTTCTTGAGCTGTATCTTCATGAATGTTAGTAGTCCCTATTGCAAATGTTTCTTTCGAAACACGTTCTCGTCTATAAGGGAATTTTAATATGTTGCTTCGGCCATGTCCGTTCATTACCGAGGCGATGCATTAGCCTCAAGAGCTCCTCTCTACCTTGGTGGATGAGACTCGGAGGAGAGATTTTCCATACCGATTAGTGTTGTCGGAATATGCCATCTTCGTACAAAGGTCATCTGAGAGATGTGGATCTGTATTGTGGCAACAGACCGAGGTGGCCGAACAGTCAGCCCTGTGGACTCGTATTGTGAAGAAGCTGGGTACTAAATCTCACTCCATGCACTCTCACTTATGCATTCTGCCGTTTCCTGAAATTGCTCAGTGCCGAATATGCGATCGATTCCTTAATATCGAGGTCACTAATAACCCAGAACAAAATAGCACTGGACGAGGAAGGAATTTCGGCATTCGCCTGAAGTGATTTCGATGTACAACCCCAGCCGACCAGTCCCAACGTAGACCCCTACAAACCAGTAATTTCGTTTCTCGTTAACATTTTGCTCTCCACAGCCAGTCGTTTGAGCCAAGTACACGTGTCGCTACGTGAGTGCTGAACTCATGGATCAAAGTCCAAGGGCAGTACAGAGCCATCAACAAGACGCAACGAATTTCTTTCTGAAGTAACCGATAAGGAGATCAGGGATGGACGCCACATGGCTGGCAGCAGAGAAGCGC
Organism: Schistocerca cancellata; assembly: GCF_023864275.1. Taxonomy (NCBI): domain Eukaryota; kingdom Metazoa; phylum Arthropoda; class Insecta; order Orthoptera; family Acrididae; genus Schistocerca; species Schistocerca cancellata. Next base: position 490,704,522 of record NC_064634.1, read on the forward strand.
TCGCTAATCTCTTTCTCTTGTGATTTCATTTTGCCTCATGGCAAAAGGGTCGCCTCTTTTGTATTGTGACTTCGCCTCAAGGCAGACAGCTTTAGGGTCTCCCTCTGTCTCCCCCGTAATTTGCAGCCTCTCTCGTAACTTGTCCGCGCCTCTGTCTCTCTGTTCTCCTGCATTCGTTTTCTGTTATCACATTTCCTTTACAGCATCTTTTACCTTTTGTCACCCATCCTGTCGCAAATGTGTCAGACAGTATAGCAGCGTCTTTCATGGAGGATTCCATGGTAAAACGCATTCTTTTCATTTACACACTGTCCAGTCACATTAATGTAGCCACCTGCCGAAAGCCTAAACAACCGTCTTTTGCTGCGTGGATTGCTGCGAGACGTGTTGAAAGAGTGAAAGCCACGCCGACTCCATGCGCTAGGTTTCTCGGTTCAAGATCCATGGTGCGAACAGAGCTATCGCGGTGACCCCACGGATGCACGATTGGCTTTTAATTCGGGCAGTTTAGTTGCAAGGGAGTACGTGGTGCTCGTCCAGCCATGCGCGTACAGTGTTACCCGTGTGACATGTTGCTTCGCCCTGCTAGTAGATGCCGTTGCATCGTGGAGAAACAAATTGCGTAAAGGAATGGAAATCGTCCTCAAGAATAGATGCATGCTTCTGTTGATCCACTGTGCCCTCCAAAATGACGAGATCATCCATGATATGCCACGAAAGCATTTCCCCACACCGCTCTTCTCCTCTGGTCTGGACCATTCCAACTTCTGTTGCGATGTGTTTGCTTGCTTTCCGTCCGATGAAGCATAAAACATGATTCACCTGAAAAGGCCACCTGTCGGCACTCAGTGGACATGCATTAGCAGTATTGCGTGCAAATTCCAGCCTTCGCCTCTCGTGGACAGTAGTCTGTATAGGTGCATGAACCAGGCGTCTGCTACGTAGGCTTGTACGTAGCAATGTTCGCTGGACGGCTCTTGAGGAGACATTATTGGTAGTCCTTCGGTTAAACTGTGCGGTCACTTGCTCAACAGCATCACATCTATTTCCCCCGTACACATCGGAGGATGCTAAGTTCACCGGACTTGGATACGACGTCACGTCATTATGACGTATACACGCTACATCGAAAACGATAGAAACCGTATATCGACTATTCGACTTTTGTGAACTTTCGAGAGGTTGTGACAGGGTAGCGCTGTGCTCTGCGCCATTCGTTTAGATGTGTTTTGCGTGCCTTGCTTTTAAATCGTGTATTGTACTGTGTTTGTGTCCTGTGCGTTGTTTTTCGTTTGCTCGTCTCTAATTATGTGTTCAGCATTCGAGAGACTAATGAGAGAAAAGCTGAAAGAGTTCAGCATCGATGACGACGGGCAATTGCGTGGTTATTGTGAATCTCAAGCAGAAATTGATGTACTTCTGACCCAGCTGAAGTGCGTCGGTTATTCGTACTCGGTGAGAAGAAGCACTCAGCAGCCAAAATCTTTAGATGCGTCAAGACACTAACCTTTGGTTAAGATTACATTGAGAAATCCACTTCCCCTCGTATTTCATCTCCGGTCGACGATTTTTCTTCAACAATTCCTCATATTTTTCTTTTTAAGTTCGAAATTCAGTCATTCTACACACCAGTCATTACTGGACACTAAGGTACCTGTCTCTGCGGTCCGAATGTAAAATTACTTGGAATTATGGTTGATAAAAGACTATCTTGGGATGGACATATAAATTACTTACCTAACAAACTTGCACGAGTTCTCTTGCAGCTATATAAATTAAGGAAAAAAAGTCAGCAAGAGTATGCTGCTACAATCTAATATGTACTGACAAGACCAATTGTATGAAACCATACTAAAATATTGATAATAAATAAATATTATTTTCGGCGTAAGCTTTCAATACAACAATCACACAATCTAATCTGGTCGGGACATAAGAAAACTTCACTTTTTAATGAAACGTGTTGTCCGTGGTGTTTTCAAGGCCACGGTCAGGAATATTTCTATTAATATCCAGCTCTTTTACTTTTACTTTGGCGAAATACATATACGCTGCCACACTGAGCTGTTATCAGAATCGCACGTGTCATAACAAACCACTAGCAGACGACAGTTTAGAATCTCGAACGTTCGTAAAAGTCGATAGGTGTGTTAATCGACTAAAGTGTATATACGTCATAATGACGTCACATCATATCCAGGATGGGTGAACTTAGCATCCCCCGTACACATCTCCGTAGCCGTCGTTCACCCTGTCATCTATGACCCGTGGTGCATCACAGTTGACGCCGGTTTCGGATAGCGCCCTTTTGCCCTTAACCTCGGTGGTATGCAACAGTTTACAAACTTCGCCGTTTCTGAATTGTTTCTACGCTTCGCCCGAAAGCCAACGATCATTTCCTTTTAGATGCTAGGTAATTCACTCCGTTTCCACCTTACGACAACGTCTGCACTGTTTTCTGCGTCCTTCCACAAGCTTTATATAGAGTGTTACCGTAAGAGCGTGCAAAAATTTAACAGAACATAGAGGATGTTCCACTGAACAATTAGAGGTAGGGAACCAGGAATCGGAGAAGCCAGCTCAAGAGATAATAGGAATAAAATCACATTACTCTGCACTTTCTTATTTACATTAGTTACAATTAATTGCAAATACCATCAGTGACACAATGAACGCACCATTTGCACTTTATCTTACAAAATGTGCTGAAACTGTTGGCTATCAACCTCAATGCAAGCAAGATCCCGATGCGCCCTGACAAATATCCATGGTGTGTTTTCGAGCCACATCACAGGCAGCTGCAATTCTGGCAAATAATTCCATCTCCATATCCACTGGGATCTCATACACAAGTGACTTTAGATATAGGAAATAATCAATGAAACTCAAGTCAGGTGACCTCGCACGCCACGGAATAGGACCCCTCCTTCCAGTCCAGTGACCATGAAATACAGCACTGAGATGGTTGCGGAAATCCACATTGAAGTGAAGCGGTGCACAGTCACGTTGTATCCACATCCTCTCGCGAACAGCCAAGGGTACATTCTCCAACAACTCAGGTCGAACTCTTTGCACGGAACTCAAGCAATTTAGGTAGAAGATATGGCCCAATGAACGGCAACGGCCTTGCCGCAGTGGATACACCGGTTCCCGTCAGATCACCGAAGTTAAGCGCTGTCGGGCGTGGCCGGCACTTGGATGGGTGACCATCCGGGCCGCCATGCGCTGTTGCCATTTTTCGGGGTGCACTCAGCCTCGTGATGCCAATTGAGGAGCTATTCGACCGCATAATAGCGGCTTTAGTCAAAGAAAACCATCATAACTGCCGGCCGGGGTGGCCGTGCGGTTCTAGGCGCCACAGTCTGAAACCGCGGGACCGCTACGGTCGCAGGTTCGAATCCTGCCTCGGGCATGGATGTGTGTGATGTCCTTAGGTTAGTTAGGTTTCAGTAGTTCTAAGGGACTGATGACCTCAGAAGTTAAGTCCCATAGTGCTCAGAGCCATTTGAGCCATCATAACGCCCGGGATAGCGGTGTGCTGACCACACACCCCTCCTATCCGCATCCTCAGCTGAGGATGACATTGCGGTTGGATGGTCCCGATGGACCACTTGTGGCCTGAAGACGGAGTGCTGTGGCCCAAGTGATGCCTACAATGGCATCCCAGTCATTCGCAGCAAATCGCACTTGATGGCTTGATCTACTACTACGTGAGGAGTTTCCTCTTCCCACTCATGGCTATTCGTACTGTTCGAAATACTGTCACGATCAAATGAGTCCTCGTTAGTAAATAGCACGATCTGGGGAAACCTGGTCGATCAATCCATTGTTGGAACAACCACTGACATAATGCAACCCTTGGTGGAAAGTCAAGTCACATGCATTGCTTGGACTCATTGTGGGTGATACGGGCGTAATCATTGTTCGTGGAATACTCTACCACGAATACTTGTCGTGAGGTCCGCTGCAACACGTTCCAGCACCTCCTCTTCAAAATCGGGTGTGCGAGTGGTCCTCATGTTACCAGATCCCTCATTTCTTCTTTCCAATAAGCCAGTCTCCCGCATTCATCGATCGAGAAAAGTAGTCACTCGTCGTGACGGATGATGCCTCTTAGAAAATTGTTCCCTGAACAGTGAGAGCATTGCAACGTATTATCCCATACACAAGGCGCATGTCGGTAAATTCTGCCAAATTGTACCGGTACTGCTCCACCGTCTTGCAACGTACGTCTCCGAATGGCACTGAGTAATGAATGGGTGTGCCGTTCATGCATAGCAGTTACTGTCACGGGTCAATGTAAATACGATACAATAGAGCAACCTCATGGAGAAGTAAACAAAACCTGCATCATGACTTCCTAGTAATCAGACTTTTGTTTCTTTGCAGGAAGTAAAGAAAGTACATGTAACTAAACAGCACAGTACGTGTAAACTTGTGCGTATGTTAGTTGTAAATAAGCTGGAAAACAGTAGTGTTAGACAAAGCGGTGGACAAATTTAATTCCACGTTTCCTTAAGCTGGCTTCTCCGACCCCATATTGTACAGTGGAGCATTCTCTATGTCCTGTTACATTTTTGCACGTTCTTACGGAAATACCCTGTATACTCACCACTGCTAGTGCTGCTGTCTACCGTCTGTGAATGGTTATTGCACGTCGACGCCGAACACAAGACGGTGGTCACACTAATCTGATTGGACTGTGTATTTATGGCTTCCATCCGGGCCACACCCCACTCGACGTCCTGTACATCGAGAAAACAGGAAATTCGCGTACCAGAATTGGAATCGCGCGCTTTTAAATACTATTTCAGTGTGTTAACTCTGAGTACATCAGATATCATGAAGGAAGGCAGATTAGGGTTTAATGTGCCGTCGACGACGAGGTCACTAGAGACTCGAATTGGCCAAGGATAGGGAAAGAACTCGGCCGTGCCCTTACGAGAAAACCCGCATTGCGTTTTCCTATTGCAGTTTAGGGAGAACAACAAATAGCAAAATCTGGACGGTCGAACCGCCATCACCCGAATGCGGGTCGATTGCGGTAGCAACTTCACCACATCGCTGGTCATCATCAGATAGGTGGTGAAAGGGGTGGTGGAGTGAGCTTACAACATCGGCAGTAGCTTACAGTATCAGCTATTTTCAGGATAATACTTCACAGCAGTTAGAGTGTCAGCTGCCGATGCTGGAGCGGTAGTTTTTCGTTTGACCTCACGGAAGCGGCTGTGGCATTTCCAACCGTAGCACAACACGCAAATTCCTTCTCCCCCCCTCCCGCCCACCTCACCACTCCGTCCCACGCGGATAGAATCAGCGTGTCAGATGCTGTGTGGTAGGCTGGGAAGAGTCTGTGGCCGGAATAGTGTGCGCTGCGAGGGGTCAGCGCGGCGCGGCGCGCACTGACGTCACGGCGGGCGCTCCTTGCCGGATGTGCGGCCCGCTGTCAACGGCCGAGTCTGGAAGGCTCACCGGCCGGAGTTCTCAACGCGTCGCCACCAGTCTGCGCGGAACGTCGCCTCCTCAACAAGCAGTAGATCGGGTTCTTCGTGGGCCAAGAGGTGGGGAACTGAAGTTTTGTGAGCTCCTCTCGGGTGCGAAGACTTGTGTGAGGTCTTGCGTTGTCATGAAGAAGGAGAAGTTCGGGAACAAACCTTTGAATATCCCAACTGGTGAACAATTGTGACAGCACTACCAACAGAGATGTCAAGTTGAGCACTGAGTTGTTGATGGTGATCCGTCGATCATCTCGAACGAGTGTGTTCGCACGCTCCGCCATTGCAGGAGTCACAGCTGTGCACGGCCGGCCCGCACGCGGGAGATCAGACAGTCTTGCTTGACCTTGCGACGATGATGACACACTCTTTGCCCAACGACTCACCGTGCTTTTGTCCACTGCCAGATCACCGTAGACATTCTGCAAGCGCCTATGAATATCTGAGATGCCCTGGTTTTCCGCCAAAAGAAACTCGATCACTGCCCGTTGTTTGCAACGCACATCCGTTACAGACGCCATTTTAACAGCTCCGTACAGCGCTGCCACCTGTCGGAAGTCAATGAAACTATACGAGACGAAGCGGGAATGTTTGAAAATATTCCACAAGAAATTTCCGGTTTTTTCAACCAAAATTGGCCGAGAAAAAAAATGTGTTGCATTACTTATTGAACTGCCCTCGTACTTTTTTTTCCCATCACTCCTTTGACTGCTTTCACGCGGCCCGCCACGAATTCCTCTCCTGCGCTAACCTCTTCATCTGAGGCCAGCATTTGCACCTTAACGTCCTCTGCTATTTCTTGGATTTCTTCTCCGTTCAAGCTGTAGAACGCCATCTAGTACCATACGAGTTATCCTTCCTGTTTTACCAAACGTCCTCTTATAGTGCTCCTTATTTTGTCATTGTTTCCCACACGTTCCTCTCCTCGGCGATTCTGCGAAGAATCGCATTTCTTACCAGCCCACCTTCTATAGTAGCACATATCAGATGCTTCCGGTTCTCCAACAGTCCAAGATTCAGTTGTGTGCAGTGCATTGCTCCAGGTACACGGGGCGGGGAGCAAAAAGTAAGGACATACCAGAAAAACAACACATTACGATGTGTAATACGGTACAGGAAAACCGTTGACATTCGGAACATCTTCCACTCTTCTCAGAATGGATAAATACAGGTCCTGTATAGTTTTCAGGAATCTTATAGCATTATCCCTGCAATATAGTGAAAAGTTCAAGTAACAGTGGTAGAGATGGGTAGTAATGACACACCCTTCTCTCCAAAGTAGATCACAAAGGTTGAGCAATAGTCAGACCTGGTGACTGTGGTCGCCGAGTGAGACGCGGCAATTGGTCATCGAAAAAAAATGGCTCTGAGCACTATGGGACTCAACTGCTGAGGTCATTAGTCGCCTAGAACTCAGAACTAATTAAACCTAACTAACCTAAGGACATCACAAACAACCATGCCCGAGGCAGGATTCGAACCTACGACCGTAGCGGTCTTGCGGTTCCAGACTGCAGCGCCTTTAACCGCACGGCCACTTCGGCCGGCAATTGGTCATCGCCATCATCATTTCATCCCCACTCATACGCAAGTCGCCGAAGTGGCGTCAACTCGAAAGACTTGCACCAGGCGATCTACCCGACGGGAGGCCCTAGCCACACAACATGTCATGTATGTATGTATTTTGAAGCGTGCAAGAATTTCATTGTAGAGCTTGCGATGGAAAATCCACAACAGTATCGAAGTATTACCAGAATGACAACGATGGAGATGGAGGCGATGCTCTTTATAACTGGACGCAAAACTGCCGATCTAGGTACTATCATGCGCAAATCCAGTACCGTTAAGCTCTGAGCACTATGGGACTTAACATCTGAGGTCATCAGTCCCCTCGAACTTAGAACTACTTAAACCTAACTAACCTAAGGACATCACACACATCCATGCCCGAGGCAGGATTCGAACCTGCGACCGTAGCGGTCACGCAGTTCCAGACTGAAGCGCCTAGAACCCCTTGGCCACACCGGCCGGCTACTGTTAAGCACTCATTGCTTGTGACACTAATACTTCTGCCATCAGCTACATCTATCCTCGTTAATATGTGGTGAAGTAACAATTACGATGAAGTAAGATTACACCAATTTCATCTTCATACCCTTATACCAAAATGTCTCTGAGCACTATGGGACTTAACATCTTAGCTCATCAGTCCCCTAGAACTTAGAACTACTTAAACCTAACTAACCTAAGGACATCACACACATCCATGCCCGAGGCAGGATTCGAACCTGCGACCGTAGCAGTCCCGCGGTTCCGGACTGCAGCGCCTAGAACCGCACGGCCACCGCGGCCGGCTACCCGGCGAGACAGGGGATATTCTGATAAACGAAGCATTTCCAGACATACATTTACAATATTTGAATGTCTTACTTGTACTGACTTAAGTTATCGCCCGTAAATTCCTGAAGGTCCGGTCTTCAATACGCACTGTAATACTACAATCAGCGTCAAAAAACATAGATTCAGCTACATTACGTGAAATTAAATGACAATTTTCCGAGTTGCAAAACTGTTACTTGCAAACATAGCTAGACTTGTTTGTATACGTTAATTAACCTAGCCCGCATCTCGTGGTCGTAGGGTAGCGTTCTCGCTTCCCACGCCCGGGTTCCCGGGTTCGATTCCCGGCGGGGTCAGGGATTTTCTCTGCCTCGTGATGGCTGGGTGTTGTGTGCTGTCCTTAGGTTAGTTAGGTTTAAGTAGTTCTAAGTTCTAGGGTACTGATGACCATAGATGTTAAGTCCCATAGTGCTCAGAGCAATTTTTTAATTAACCTATGTTATGAACTAGTTAACCTGATTTCTTGAATGGCGGATATTCTGGCAAATTTCTTCTGTGGAGGTGTTGAAAACAAACTTTGTTCCAGATCTCAGTTCCTGTAGTCCACTAACTGTACATTCCATAAAGCTGGCCTTTCCTCATACACGGCGTGGTCAGGGACACGTCCAAACACGATAGCTCTTTTCTGCCGTTCTGTCGCGTCTTCAGGTGTACCCTTGTTATTGTGCCGAGTCCGTACTACCAGATGTGACGTACACACTACTACTTCGGTGCCACCGTTTACGTCAGCCGTGCAGGGTTACGCGAGCGCCTGGTGCCAGTTGTGCGCTGCAAGGTGACCGGCGTGCTCTTTTATAAGGGGGTTGCTAATATTTCGTCCCCAGTGGGCGCAGCGAGGTGTGCGTAACTGCTAGCCGTGCGCTAGAAAGCGGACTGTCGCAAGTAGCTGGACGTCGTAACTCGCGACCGGCGGGCCGCGTGGGCGTCCGAGCGGGCGCCGGCCGGCCCGATACATATTTCATGAGTGCCGCGCCGGCTAATATTGATCTGAGAATTATGCAGATGGCCGCCGGCTCCCAGGCCGGTCTTCCGGCCGCGCCGCCGGCCGGGATGGCCGTAGTTGGCGAGCACGCCTCGGGGAGGGTCGCCCTCGCAGCTCAAACTTGCCGCAAACTACCGCAAAAATTAGCACTCGGCCCAACTCCTAATAGCCGGCCCTACTCCGAAGGCGCCCCACGCGGGAGCGCGCCCGCTACCTGCTGCGGAGCACTCCCGTGGCGCCTCTAGCGGCCGCGCTACGACCCCAGCTATCAACAACACCTCTTCCGCCTCCCCCGGTCGCCATTTCGAGGACGAAGCAAAATAAACAACACAGACAGCTGTGTGGCGGATGCGGTGAAACGTTCGGTCGACGACGAGGTCGATAGAGCTCGAGCTCGCATTTTTGTAAGCGAAAAAAAGCAAAACCGCACGATTAGGCCCACACAGTGCCATGCTCTGTCCGTGGCGTCGTGACGTAGGGAGCTGGACTCGGCGCACCAATCTCCCACCCCCTGTCGGTTTCCCAGTCCCTGGCGTCGCCGCTATTCATTTAATCATTTACGAGGGCAGTCCAATAAGTAATGCAACACTTTTTTTTTCTGAAACAGGGGTTGTTTTATTCAGCATTGAAATACACCAGGTTATTCCCCAATCTTTTAGCTACACAACACTATTTTTCAACGTAATCTCCATTCAATGCTGCGGCCTTACGCCACCTTGAAATGAGGGCCTGTATGCCTGCACGGTACCATTCCACTGGTCGATGTCGGAGCCAACGTCGTACTGCATCAATAACTTCTTCATCATCCGCGTAGTGCCTCCCACGGATTGCGTCCTTCATTGGGCCAAACATATGGAAATCCGACGGTGCGAGATCGGGGCTGTAGGGTGCATGAGGAAGAACAGTCCACTGAAGTTTTGTGAGCTCCTCTCGGGTGCGAAGACTTGTGTGAGGTCTTGCGTTGTCATGAAGAAGGAGAAGTTCGTTCAGATTTTTGTGAACAATTGTGACAGCACTACCAACAGAGATGTCAAGTTGAGCACTGAGTTGTTTGATGGTGATCCGTCGATCACCTCGAACGAGTGTGTTCGCACGCTCCGCCATTGCAGGAGTCACAGCTGTGCCCGGCCGGCCCGCACGCGGGAGATCAGACAGTCTTGCTTGACCTTGCGGCGATGATGACACACGCTTTGCCCAACGACTCACCGTGCTTTTGTCCACTGCCAAATCACCGTAGACATTCTGCAAGCGCCTATGAATATCTGAGATGCCCTGGTTTTCCGCCAAAAGAAACTCGATCATTGCCCGTTGTTTGCAACGCACATCCGTTACAGACGCCATTTTAACAGCTCCGTACAGCGCTGCCACCTGTCGGAAGTCAATGAAACTATACGAGACGAAGCGGGAATGTTTGAAAATATTCCACAAGAAATTTCCGGTTTTTTCAACCAAAATTGGCCGAGAAAAAAATGTGTTGCATTACTTATTGAACTGCCCTCGTAATTCACTAATTCGACTAATTGGCGTCATGAGGTTCAGTGTCCTCACACCGAAGAAGAAATTCTGGCAGTGTCGGGAATTGATCCCGGGTCGCTGTGTTGCACACACGCTCATCTACGTTCCTTGGGTTTATTATTTCATTTCGTTTCATTCTAATAGTCACAGCCATGCTATACCCTTGATGACTGCGCGGCACAAAACTTTAAGCCTCGCCTGGGGCCGTCATCACCGACACTGGACTGTTGACGACTGGAAATATTTTGCCTGGTCGGACGAGTCTCGTTTCAAATTGTAACGAGCGGACGGACGTGTACGGGTATGGAGAGAACCTCAGGAATCCATGGACCCTGCATGTCACCAGGGGCTGTTAAGCTGTGAAACGTCCCCTTAGAACAATTATACAAGACTGTGCTTAAACTGACACACAATATTTTTTAGCGCAACGCAATCTGACTTTCAGAAACCCCTACAAAAGAATGGCCCTGACTAACATTAACCTATACCTTTCACAAATCACTTACCTCACAAAAATCTTCATTACTCGAGCTACAGCAATACAGCGAGCACCACTACTGCCAGCTAAATAAAAGATTCAAACTACGGAAGGCACTAACTACTGATAGGCATAGTTAGCAAATGAAAGATTTTAATAGAGAACAAACACTGTATTTACCTTAATAATCATAATATATATAGCAGTTCAATTTCAAAACTCCGCCATCTCTCTCCCCACATCCACCACTGCTGGCGGCTCACTTCCAACTGCGCAACGCTACGCGCTGTTCACGTCCAGCTGCCGCTGCCCAACACTACAATGGCAGACAACAATGCAAACTAGCCACAGACTGCACACAGCACAGCCAGTGATTTTCATACAGAGCGCTACGTAACGTTGCCGATAAGAAAACATAAACAGCCTACTTACAGCTGTTAGAAACTCTGTAATGGAATGGGATGTGTGCAATAAGAGTAATATGGGACCCTAATACGCCTAGATACGTCAGGTGACACGTACGTAAGCATCCTGTCTGATCACCTGCATCCATTTTTGCCCATTGGGCATTAAGACGCTTTTGGACAATTCCAGCAGGTCAATGCGACACCCCACACGACCAAAATTGCTGCAGAGTGACTCCAGGAACACTCGTCTGAGTTTAAACACTTCCGCTGGACAGCAAACTCCCCAGACACGAACATTATTGAGCGTATCTGGAATGTCATGCAACGTGCTGTACAGGAGACATTTCCACCCCCTCGTACTCTTCCGGATTTATGGACAGCCCTGCAAGATTCATGGTGTTAATTCCCTCCAGCGTGCTCGCCGGAGGTGTACCTGTTTCTATGGCTTTTCAGTGTATTTCATGAGTGTAATTTCTCTTTCGGCCATTAGCAGTTGTGTCAAGTGTCACGGACTTACGGATTTTGCACTACTTGACTGTACGTTTTGGAGCGAGACTTCATTCACATACTAAACTGGCGAAGCAACGGCGAGGGGCGGCCATGGCGTACTTGTGTCCTGGGAGTCACAGGGGGAGGGGGGGGGGTGCAAGGTCCGTTCCGAATGTCGGGAGCAGGTGTTACCTCCCAGAACGTCGTTAAGGCGGCCGCCGCAGTGGCAGCGACGCTCGAGTAAAGTAATAAACATTACGGTAGCCGGCCGACTTAAATAAATAGGGAATAACAGTAATTTACGGCTCGGCTCGCCGGGGCCATTACCATCTGGCAGCGGCGACGCTCCAGCCTTTATCCGTCCCCGCGACTTGGTCCTTTTTCCTCCTGCGGGTCCATCAACTCAACGTCACAGGAAGCGCGGCCCGGCCCGCTCTGCACAAACAGCGTCCTCCATTTTAATTACTCGGCCCGGGCATCGGCTTTTCTTTTTTTTTCCTCTCTCTCTCCCTCTTTTTTGTTTTTTAACTACTGGATTTGCGAATCCGCTGCCGTGCCCGCGGGGCCCGCGGAGATAAAAGTGGAAGGGCGCGTCTCCCTTTGTATTCTTTGCCGTCCGACGCGGAGGCGGAATTGTTTTCGGCTCCTTTACGATGTTCCGGCGTGTTTGGTCCCACAAAGGGACCCCACCGGGCCGGCGCTTTCTCACGCGACGGGCCCACCCGCTCCAGAACCTGGACTTTGTTTCCGCGCTGTCGCTGCCAACCGCGGGCAGCGCCGGGTCGACGCAGCACACTTGTTAGGACCACTTGTAACCCGGAAACGTTTCTGAGACGTGCGAGGACACGAGAAGAAGCCTCAACACCTGTCCAGTTGAGTCCCTTACGAATAAAGAGAGTTCTATTAAAAATCATCCCACCAATTGCGCAATCGAACTGCTTAAGCAATCACGAGTTCAATAGTGCTACCCACAGGCCTATAACTCAATTAATTAATAATCGATTAAATCAGTCAGTTAATTTATGCATTCGGAGCAGTTTTCCCCAGACAACTCAAGGCACCTATAGCAGGACCATCGAATGGCGGCGGAGTAATTTTTATGTTCACCAATCAGTTAATTCATAAAACTCACAAAATGACGAATATCATTAGAAGTACTCGTAAGGGGCCATTACTTTCAAATTAAAGCCTCAGCGCCACGCGGAGCGACCGCGCGGTTTAAGGCGCGATGTGACGGATTGCGCTGCCCCTCCCACTGGTGGTTCGAGTCCTCCCTCGGGCATGGGTGTGTGTGTCGTTATTAACGTAAGTTAGTTTAAGCAGTGTGTTAGCCTAGGGACCGATGACCTTCCCTTAGGAAGTCACACATTTTTTAAAGCCGTAACCACCTCGACACGTTAGGGCACCAGCTCTGCCCGCGTTAAGAGAATTGGCGCCACCATAGATTCCTCAACCTGAGCGCCACGAGGCTAAGCAGAAAGCAGCAAGAGCCAATTTACTGACAGTTCCTAGTCAAGTTAGTTACACTGACTTATTTCTACTCGAGGACGCTCAATGGTGTACTGCGTCCGAGTTTACAGAAGCACTTCTTGGTCCGCTTCACTTCGTTATTAGTAACCTTGCGGGATTCCCCACCATTTCATTGTACATTTGTAGCCTCCCATCCCTTTGGAGGCATCAGAGTGCAGATTCAGTCACTTTAGTTAAATGCTTACAGCGTAGGACGCCGGTGGTAACTTCGATCACCATTGTCAGTCAGGTACGCTACTTGTGCGTCGAGCAAACAGCATTACGACTCTAACAAGGTAAGCTTCGTGGTGCTGCTCCTGTCTACCTTTTAGTATTAGCCGGCCGGAGTGGCCGTGCAGTTCTAGGCGCTATAGTCTGGAACCGAGCGACCGCTACGGTCTCAGGTTCGAATCCTGCCTCGGGCATGGATGTGTGTGATGTCCTTAGGTTTAATTAGTTCTAAGTACTAGGCGACTGATGACCTCAGAAGTTAAGTCGCATAGTGCTCAGAGCCATTTGAACCATTTTTTTTTTGTGTTAGTATTATGTGACATCTCATGACTAACAACTTTCCCTTCTGATTCTCATCTCCCAGAATTCACCTCAGTTTTTCCGATTACCACCCTCTCTAGGGACTCTACGAGTTATCGTTCTTTCTAATTTGTTTTGCAATGTCCTCCACGTGAATTTATCCCGTCGTACAGCAAGACGGCAACCCGTCATATAACCCAGAACTGTGGGATGGGAGGGGGGGCTTGGGTTGTTTGGGGAAGCAGACCAGACAGCGAGGTCATCGGTCTCATCGGATTAGGGAAGGATGGGGAAGGAAGTCGGCCGTGCCCTTTCAATGGAACCATCCCGTCATTTGCCTGGAGCGATATAGGGAAATCACGGAAAACCTAAATCAGGATGGCCGGACGCGGGATTGAACCATCGTCCTCCCGAATGCGAGTGCAGTATCTAACCACTGCGCTACCTCGCTCGGTGTGGGATGGGAAAGTAACATTCTTTGTGGTAAGACTACCTCCTATTTATCGTATTTTTCTCGCCAACATATTTGATTTGTGTTCAGTTCACTGCAACTGTCTGTAGCTTTCCCCCTGTTCCCTTCTTTAATTACGCCATTAATCCGAGTAATAGAAACACCTGCCGTAGGAGAAGAAAGCTGATGTCTCCACGGTCCAGAGAACAGAAGATTAGTATATGAGCGTGTTTTCATCTGCAGATAGTGAAACAGTGATAATCAGTCACTAATGAAACATCAGCTACATACTGTCTAACTGCAAGCCTCTGGAAACCTACTAAGGACTTGTAGAATCCGTGCCCCGCAGAATCGCCGCCGAATTGCGTTCCAAAGCTGAACCACGACGCTGTTAAACAAATGGTCACAGAGTTTTGCCGTGGCAAGTTGCTCAAATAAGGTATTCAGTGACGCGTTTTCCGCGTAGCATCTATAGACGCTCTATCACAGATTGAAGTCATCAATACAATAACACTGGATCAAGAGGAAAAAATATTAGAAAAAGTTCAAGGAAATTGGTTTCAGAGTATTTTAAACCGCTTTCATTTTAAAAAGAAGATACAAGAAGATAGATGCGGTAGATAAAGATTGCAACCCGAGTTCGATCCACGAGCAATTCTTTAGTGAAGGGCTTGAGAAATATCCCTATTACGATCTCTTAACAACTACTTATTTCAACAACGAAATGAGCGGTCAGAACCAACACACCACGTGGGCTACTAGTGCACACACTAATTGCACACATTCAAGGCTGAAGCATATACTTGTTTCATAGAGTTCTAAAACTATCATCATCTACACCATCCGACGCAAGCAGATTTCAATCCGTTAATAACTGGCAATTTCGTAATCGCTGAATTATAATCTCCGTCGAGTCCAGCGGAGGGATTATCTCACAATTCACCTGTAACGACTTCGGAGCAACCATGTAAAATCTAGCCCAGTGGACTATACAGGGTGGTCAGAAGGAATCTGAAGAGCTTGTAAGTGTGTTGCAGGATATGCTGTGCTAAGAAATGATGATGAAGGGAAAAAAATCGATACTTTGCGCCTTATCCGTATTAATTAGCATTAGTAAATCAGGCCGTTTCGCTCGCAAATTCAAGCAGCTTGGCAGAGAAGGTGCACTACACGTGTTCTTTGTTTGCTTTTTCTAAAACCGAGCAAGGCAGCGATACAAAAATTGGACGTGGGACGGTAGTAAGTATCGAAGCCGAGCAGTCACATGCGCTGTCACTTAGGCTGTGAGAACAGCTGACACTAATTGTATCTGGTGGATCGCTTGAATTTGAGCGCGCGAGGCTTCATTGGCTAACTTCAATGCTAATTAACTAGGAAGTGGCGCAACGTATCAAGTTATTTTTTCAACAATTATTTCTCATTACAGCCTACCTTCCAACACCCTTCCGAGAGTTCCAGATTGCGTCTGACCACCCCGTACAGTAGCCCGGCGCCTGTCTGGACAGCGGGCCTCGCTGGCCGCTGTCACACGCTGCTCCCGTCCCGCGACGCACTGCCACTTGTTGATGGCCGCTTCGCCTCTGCAGTCTGCGCGGTCACCGCCGCATGATTAATGACGTCAGAGCGCCGCAGGGGCGGCCGGTCGCCCGTCATTTGTCACGGCGCTGCTGGACTGAGCCCCCACTTCTGCCTCTTCGAGCGCGTGTCGCGCGGAAGCGCTGGAGAGCCGAACCCACAGTGCCTCACAGATACGTCACTCGGCGCGCGAAACTACTTCTCTTACGTACACTTCTCTTACGTACAAACAGCTACAAAATCCTCTTATCTTTGATTCTGAGGCAGGGTGACAGCATGTGTGGCACGTCACTATTGCTTACGCAAACACTTTTCGGAAAATGTTCTTTCGATAACTGGAAAGCAGTCCTCTCTCTTGAGCTTCAACGCACGGAAAAACTTTAAATGCGACTGCTTTAGAATAGGCTGTTAAGAATCACAACTGAAGCTGATGGTCCCATCGGCGGCGGGGCGTTCGTTCCCATTTGTTGAAGACCCGTGCGAATCGTCTACTGGGGCAGAAACCGGCTCTTCGAGGTTGATGAGGAGCTTGGAACTACATTAAAATTGCTAAACACTGAGTTATAAATCTGTATAGGATCTTTCAGATCCTCGAAATTACGACACGCTTGTTTCCAGCATTACATCCCGACAGCGCTGACAGCGTGGGAAATGAGAAATTTGTGGTAAGGTCTTATGGGATCAAACTGCTGACATCTTCGGTCCCTAAGCCTACACACTACTTAATCTAACTTAAACTAACTTACGCTATGGACAACACACACACCCATGCCCGAAGGAGGACTCGAACCTCCAGCCGGCCGCGGTGGCCGAGCGGTTCTAGGCGCTTCAGTCCGGAACCGCACGACTACTACGGTCGCAGGTTCGAATCCTGCCTCGGGCATGGATGTGTGTAATGTCCTTAGGTTAGTTAGGTTTAAGTAGTTCTAAGTTCTAGGGGACTGATGACCTCAGATGTTAAGTCCCATAGTGCTCAGAGCCATTTGAACCATTTTTGACTCGAACCTCCGACGTGGGGAGCCCGGCGCGCGGTGACAGTGTGGGAAAAATATGAAGGGACACAGAATCTTTAATGCCTGAGGTGCAGCCTCAGAGCGTAATGACTGCCATCGCTTTTTACGTAATTCCAAGCGAGCTGCAATTGAGTTTCTTTCTAAGAACAGTCAATTCGAAATAGATCACAGAACTCACGATGGTGTCTGGCAGCACAGTCTCAGAATCATTCCTGTTGACTGACATCGATTAAAAGTGCAGGCGCCAGGCTTATTCCACAGAATGACCAGCAAGGGGAACCACTGTGCACTGAGCCGCTTTCAAAGCGAGGTGCCGACACTGCTTATGACCTCATCCACAGGGAACTGCGGAAAGGTTTGGGATGGACCATGGCTGCTAGTGATTCACAATGTACTCCATACTGATTCGGAGCTTAGGGCCTCATCTGGCTGCTGCCATCCACAGCTGCTTATCAAATTCCACTGATATCAGTTCAGCTAAACCCACGTATCGAAGACCGTATCTGCGAATTCTGTTCTTACGTTGAACAAAATACGAGCTTACCGAGTAACGGACCAATTGTGTGAGCTCCCTACCAGATAAGACACAGTACATTTTCCATAAGGGGACGAAATCGAGAGACGAATTTCGGGAGTTCCACACGCAAGTGTCAGATTGTACGACCTAGTGTGTAACATCAGAAGCCTCATAAGGCTAACGTACATCCGGAGACTGCAACGCCAACAGACTGCCGTTAAACGCGAGAAGACCTGCGGAGAATAGATTATTGGTGTACTACTGGTTGCTGATTCTGAATGTAAATAAATAAAAAAGCATTGCGCGAAAGCCGGCCAAGGTGGCCTAGCGGTTCTAGGCGCTACAGTCTGGAACCGCGCGACCGCTACGGTCGCAGGTTCGAATCCTGTCTCGGGCATGGATGTGTGAGATGTCCTTAGGTTAGTTAGGTTTAAGTAGTTCTAAGTTCTAGGTGACTGATGACCTCTAAGTTCAAGGGGACTGATGACCTCAGAAGTTAAGTCCCATAGTGCTCAGAGCCATTTTTTTATTGCGCGAAAGCAGGCGAAGAGAGTCATTACTGTCTGATTATGCTGTCACGATGAATCAGTAAAAACAAAGAGGACCGTAAAATACCTAAAAGCAACTGTCTAGAGAGACGTCCAAACTGATCGCATAAAGCTAGCTGCAACAAAAGGATACACCAGGCTGACAAGTACCGGAAGAAGTTTAAGAAAATGTAGTTTATGCAAGAAAGGTACAGCTTAAAAAACACTTACAAAAACACTTGTTCATCAGTCTGCGGCCCTTAGCAAATACAGTTAAAAGAAGAAATAAAGACGTTCCAACGAAAATCAGCTAGTTTGTCACCGATACGTTTCGTAAGAGATTACTGCCGAGATGCCAACAAACTACAGTACCAGACGCTGCAAGAGAGGTGTTGTGCATCACGTAGAAGTATACTATTGTAATTGCGAAAGAGTGGGTTCCAGCAAGAGTCGGGAAAAACATTACTTCCTCCCAAATATGTCTGGCGAAGTGATCGCAACAAGAAAATCAGCCAAGTTGGAGCTCATACGCTCATTTTTTGAAGTCGTTGTTCCCATGCGCCATTCGAGAATGGAACAGGTAAAGGAGGAAATACTAGAGGTACCAGAAGTACCCTCGGCCACGCACCGTAATGTGGCTTGCGCGGTATAGGCGTCTCGGCTCTGCGGTCGGACCGTAGCCCATTTGAGGTAGGCCACAACGAGAACCAGCGATGATCCACCAGCTGCATGCCTCATCCGCAACACGCTGTGTCGCTGGAGAGCGTCGGAGGCGCTGGGTGGGCAGAGGTAGAAGCTGTGGCCGGTGGTCTAGGTGCGACGTCATCGCGGCGCGGCAGCTGCGGCGACCACCGCACCTGCCGAAACCTGGCGGCCGTCACCCGCTCCACTGTGACCCCAGCTCGGCTGAGCAGCCGTCGCCTGCATCTGCATCCTTTTTCTTAAACTTTCGAGGAGTGCGCGATTCGTGTATTATACACTCCTGGAAATGGAAAAAAGAACACATTGACACCGGTGTGTCAGACCCACCATACTTGCTCCTGACGCTGCGAGAGGGCTGTACAAGCAATGATCACACGCACGGCACAGCGGACACACCAGGAACCGCGGTGTTGGCCGTCGAATGGCGCTAGCTGCGCAGCATTTGTGCACCGCCGCCGTCAGTGTCAGCCAGTTTGCCGTGGCATACGGAGCTCCATCGCAGTCTTTAACACTGGTAGCATGCCGCCCCGCCTCTAGTGGTGTCGCGACAGGCGTGAATGGAGGGACGAATGGAGACGTGTCGTCTTCAGCGATGAGAGTCGCTTCTGCCTTGGTGCCAATGATGGTCGTATGCGTGTTTGGCGCCGTGCAGGTGAGCGCCACAATCAGGACTGCATACGACCGAGGCACACAGGGCCAACACCCGGCATCATGGTGTGGGGAGCGATCTCCTACACTGGCCGTACACCACTGGTGATCGTCGAGGGGACACTGAATAGTGCGCGGTACATCCAAACCGTCATCGAACCCATCGTTCTACCATTCCTAGACAACTTGCTGTTCCAACAGGACAATGCACGTCCGCATGTATCCCGTGCCACCCAACGTGCTCTAGAAGGTGTAAGTCAACTACCCTGGCCAGCAAGATCTCCGGATCTGTCCCCCATTGAGCATGTTTGGGACTGGATGAAGCGTCGTCTCACGCGGTCTGCACGTCCAGCACGAACGCTGGTCCAACTGAGGCGCCAGGTGGAAATGGAATGGCAAGCCGTTCCACAGGACTACATCCAGCATCTCTACGATCGTCTCCATGGGAGAATAGCAGCCTGCATTGCTGCGAAAGGTGGATATACACTGTACTAGTGCCGACATTGTGCATGCTCTGTTGCCTGTGTCTATGTGCCTGTGGTTCTGTCAGTGTGATCATGTGATGTATCTGACCCCAGGAATGTGTCAATAAAGTTTCCCCTTCCTGGGACAATGAATTCACGGTGTTCTTATTTCAATTTCCAGGAGTGTATGTGTGGTGTCACCGCCAGACACCACACTTGCTAGTTGGTAGCTTTAAATCGGCCGCGGTCCATTAGTACATGTCGGACCCGCGTGTCGCC
The DNA here is from genome assembly GCF_023864275.1 of Schistocerca cancellata. Taxonomy (NCBI): domain Eukaryota; kingdom Metazoa; phylum Arthropoda; class Insecta; order Orthoptera; family Acrididae; genus Schistocerca; species Schistocerca cancellata. The sequence goes on from NC_064634.1 coordinate 490,724,504, forward strand.
ACTGTCAGTAATTGCAGACCGAGCGCCACCACACGGCAGGTCTTGAGAGACGTACTAGGACTCGTCCCAGTTGTACGACGACTTTGCTAGCGACTACACTGACGAAGCCTTTCTCTCATTTGCCGAGAGACAGTTAGAATAGCCAAGTCCATGGCTACGACCTAGCAAGGCGCCATTAACCATGTCTAGAGAGAGTCTCACTTGTATCATCAAGAATGCTGTATACAAATGATGGATTAAAGTTAAGTATTAAAGAAGCTACGTACTTTTCTTTATAGCATTCATTACGTATCCTGTTTCAGACATCACGCCAGCCGACGTGTGTAACGCGTGCATTTCGGCTACTTCGGAGTGGCGTGGCTGTCTTGATACGCCACAACAATATGGTCACAGAGGTACTTGTTGCCAAGGCTGCCTCGATCTCGAAAGGTCCCTTTTACCATTCGGTCTATATGGCAACTAACAGATCAAGTGCTAAATTATTTATTAATTGTTTTTGTGGATTTGGCCCTGAAAACGAGGCGACCTTATCTGAACATTCAGTTAGGCCGCAATCTAGCAGTCGGCCTGCCTAGGTGAGTGGTCAGCCCGGCTGATTGCCATGCAGAGGATGTGGGCTCGATTCCCTGTACCGTTGGTGATTTTTCCCTGGCAGTACGACAGGAACGACGAGCGCTCAGCTTTGTGGCGCTAACTGAGGAGCTACTTCACCAAGAAATGGCGGAAACTGACAACAGCCATGAGAGTGGTGTGATGACGCCAGGCACCTACCGATGAGCCCGCTAGGCCCTTTCGGTGCAATTTGGAATCAAGCTGCGTTAAATAATTAATGCTCTCCCGAATGAGAGGTGCCCGCATATCGTGGTCGTGCGGTAGCGTTCTCGCTTCCTACGCCAGTGTTCCCGGGTTCGATTCCCGGCGGGGTCAGGGATTTTCTCTGCCTCGTGATGGCTGGGTGTTGTGTGCTGTCCTTAGGTTACTTAGGTTTAATTAGTTCTAAGTTCTAGGGGACTGATGACCATAGATGTTAAGTCCCATAGTGCTCAGAGCCATTTGAACCATTTTTTTGAATGAGAGGTACTGGCAGGTGTAAAGCTGTGACGACGGGCTGTGGGTCGTGCTTGGGTAGCTCAAATGGTAGAGCACTTGCCCGTGAAAGGCGAAGGTCCCGACTTCGAGTCTCGTTCCAGCACACAGTTTTAATCTGCCACGAAATTTCAGTTAATGCTCTGCCTGGCAAAAAATCAGAAAAAAAGCACTTACAAGACATGGTCGGATAACAACGTAACTTCGTACACGTACACACCATCTGCGGTGTATAAATGATTAGAGTTGCAATTCTCTGTGACAGGTAAAACGGCCATCAGAGTACATCAGTGTCGTTCGTGTTCAGTGTTTCTACCAGGTCAGGTAAGCTACGTAAGTGGCGTGAGCAGCTTCAGATGCTGAGTGATCGCTGTGAAGAACTCGTCAATGCCATATAATGGTGTCAGCATTATAGGTACGCGGAGGCAAGCATAGGTGAAGGTCGCGGTCGACCACGTCGTACCACAAGCGGGCATCGCCGTGTTTGTGCACCAGCCACATCGTAACCACTTCACGCCACGTCCGTGAACAAGTAGCGGACACCCTTCAACGTTCCGCGTTATCTCGCACCACTGGGCGGAAAATGGTAGCAGCTGCACGGGATTTCCTATCCCATGTATAGGCTGTTGTTGACAACACAAACGGCTGGAGTAGTGCGCTGACCAGGAAGCGTTAAATGCTGATGAATGCCGTCGCAATGTATTCAGAGCTGAATTCCAGGTCTGCAATACTACTTCAAAAAAAATGGTTCAAATGGCTCTGAGCACTTAACGTCTGAGGTCATCAGTCGCCTAGAACATAGAACTAATTAAACCTAACTAACCTAAGGACATCACACACATCCATGCCCAAGGCAGGATTCGAACCTGCGACCGTAGCGGTCACGCGGTTCCAGACTGACGCGCCTTTAACCGCACGGCCACACCGGCCGGCAATACTACTTCGGATGACCATCATCGGAGATGTCGCCGACCTGCGAAGAGGTCCCATTCTTTCTTCGTTTTGGAGAGATACAGTGGTGTCACTCCTGGTGTCACGGTATAAGAAGGTCTTGGCAGATACTGATGGTACAACGGTAGGTCAGCGACATCTCACGTCGTCGCGTGTTACCTTTCGTGCGACAGTACTGTGGCACGATTTTTCAACAAAACAATGGTCATCCATAGTATGAAGGCTTTCACGACTGGATGACATATCTTCGTTAGGAGCTGAAGAGTTTCATAGACCACTATCTTACATCCCGGAAGGATTACCAGAAGAATGGTCATCCACACATGATACGTGTGTGTGTGGCCTGTCTACACGATGCTAAGGTTCTACAGTGATCAGCAAGATCTGTCCGCACCGAGCGAGGTGGCGCGGTGGTCAGGACACTGGACACGCATTCGGGAGGATGTCGATTCAAACCCGCATCCGGCCATCGTGATTTAGGTTTCACGTGATTTCCCTAAATCCCTTCAGGGAAATACCGGAATGGTTCGTTTGAAAGGACACGGCTGACTTTCTTCTCTAATCCGATGGGACCGAGGACCCCGGTGTTTGGTCCCCGACACCAAATCAACCAACCAATCTATTCGCGATAGAACATGTGTGGTACCAGCTCGGACGTTGCAAGATCCCCTCGCTTCTAAACTGATACTGTTACTACTCAGCTTCTCCGCGAGTCCGTAGAGGGTGGTATATGTGACGTACACTGTGACTGGTCAGCATTTCCACCCGGAATTTGCGAGTGTAAGTCGGACCTTCCTTGATCCGCCTTGGTGGGTCGTGTCGTCGGATTTCCTCCTACCTGTGCGCGGTGCAGCTCTCGTAAATGTCGCCCCGTGCAGATTCTTCATTGGCGCAATGGATGTCTGTGTCGGTGGAAGCTAATTATCTGAAATTGCTGTCGGTCAACTTGGGGGTATCTATTTACTCGAAATTAACATTCAGAATGCCGTAATATCGCTTTTATTCCTATTAGATCAATAATGAAACACGCATGTCACAAACTACTGGTAACCGAGAGCAAGACAGGGAGAGCTCTTAACGCCGACTGCCGACTTTGGCGCGCAGTCCGTATCCCTTACTAGTTTCGTCACAATTCGTGGATTTCCGATCAAGTTCGTACTTACTAAGATGCGCATTTGTTAATGAACGGGTGTGAATTTGAAGGAGTCAAAATTATGATAAATAGTTTTAAACATCCAGAGGCTCCTCCTGGTATTCGTGTTGTCATAAATGACTTTGATTATTAAATATAAATAAACAAAAACGGTGACTCTGGTGCCAAGATGGCGATACTTACCGTCATGTACATTTCCCAGGCTAACGCTTGTTGCTACGGTCCAGCGCCGAGCCCCACCCCACTACGCGCGACGTACGGTCGCTTCGTCACCTAGCCAGCCAGCGTGGGAAATGCTCTCCGATTCATGGCCGGCTACGGACTATAGCACTTCCTATCGTGAATACATCAACGAGAGACAATAATTTATTAAAACTGGTAAAACTGTCTTCCTCACGCCGGCCGGAGTGGCCGTGCGGTTCTAGGCGCTACAGTCTGGAACCGCGAGACCGCTACGGTCGCAGGTTCGAATCCTGTCTCGGGCATGGATGTGTGTGATGTCCTTAGGTTAGGTTTAAGTAGTTCTAAGTTCTAGGGGACTGATGACCTCAGAAGTTGAGTCCCCTAGAGCTCAGAGCCATTTGAACCATTCTTCCTCACGTAAGAGGCACCTTACAACGTTCAGAGGATATCAAAGAGCAGTTACATCAATTGTGGGTCAACTTGCCACAGGAGAGAATACAGTGGCTCTGCGACACGCTTCACAACGTAATCAGAGCACGCGACCAGGCCACAGAAGGTGCACAGTCACACTGGGATTGTACTGACAAATCCTTTGTAAATTTGGCTGAAATAATTCGACGTATTCTCGCAATCCAGGAACAATTTTGTTCCTCCCTCCTCTTCTGGGCGCTTCGCTTTTCTTGTCAGGCAGTGTATTTCTCCCGCGGTCGATATGTCATTTTCTATACAAATCAGCTGTAACTTCCCGCAGGCGTTACCAGCGCAGAGGGTGGTCCGCGCCCCCCCTGTCCAGTTCCAGCACGCAGTGAGTAATGAAGCTGCGAGGCGGCCGCCGACCCCGGGTCAGGTGGCGGCGGTGACCAGGGCAGGCGACCCCCGCCGTATTAAAACGAGCATTACTCATGGCGACGGCGCCGCTGTCCGCGAGGCATTAGCGCGCTCCCTGGGCGCCACTTTGCGCCCCCTGCTTCTATTACTCACGTGCAAACTGCCCACTCACCGCCCAGCCGCATTCCCCGTGGAGAGTTGCAAATCCCGAGCTTAAACGACGATGGCGAAATAACCGTTCCTATTCCTCCCCGCGCTCCAAATTTCGTGATTCGAGGGTGAAAGGCGACTAGTTCTCCCGTGTTAATAACGTCTTCTCATCTTGAGTTGCCTGAAAGGGAGCGACGGTCCATCGACCCCTGGCATTCTCAAGCGTGATTTGTTCTGGTGTGATTTAGTATGAACAGAGGTCGGTGGATGAAATGTGGTTGCATCAATCACAATCCACCATAATACATTCAATGAGAAAAAAAGAAAACACTTTTCATCCGAGGGCTATTCGGAAAGTAAGGTCCGATCGATCGCGAAATGGAAACGATAGTGAAAATCCGATAAAACTTTCCATATACACTCCTGGAAATTGAAATAAGAACACCGTGAATTCATTGTCCCAGGAAGGGGAAACTTTATTGACACATTCCTGGGGTCAGATACATCACATGATCACACTGACAGAACCACAGGCACATAGACACAGGCAACAGAGCATGCACAATGTCGGCACTAGTACAGTGTATATCCACCTTTCGCAGCAATGCAGGCTGCTATTCTCCCATGGAGACGATCGTAGAGATGCTGGATGTAGTCCTGTGGAACGGTTTGCCATGCCATTTCCACCTGGCGCCTCAGTTGGACCAGCGTTCGTGCTGGACGTGCAGACCGCGTGAGACGACGCTTCATCCAGTCCCAAACATGCTCAATGGGGGACAGATCCGGAGATCTTGCTGGCCAGGGTAGTTGACTTACACCTTCTAGAGCACGTTGGGTGGCACGGGATACATGCGGACGTGCATTGTCCTGTTGGAACAGCAAGTTCCCTTGCCGGTCTAGGAATGGTAGAACGATGGGTTCGATGACGGTTTGGATGTACCGTGCACTATTCAGTGTCCCCTCGACGATCACCAGTGGTGTACGGCCAGTGTAGGAGATCGCTCCCCACACCATGATGCCGGGTGTTGGCCCTGTGTGCCTCGGTCGTATGCAGTCCTGATTGTGGCGCTCACCTGCACGGCGCCAAACACGCATACGACCATCATTGGCACCAAGGCAGAAGCGACTCTCATCGCTGAAGACGACACGTCTCCATTCGTTCCTCCATTCACGCCTGTCGCGACACCACTGGAGGCGGGCTGCACGATGTTGGGGCGTGAGCGGAAGACGGCCTAACGGTGTGCGGGACCGTAGCCCAGCTTCATGGAGACGGTTGCGAATGGTCCTCGCCGATACCCCAGGAGCAACAGTGTCCCTAATTTGCTGGGAAGTGGCGGTGCGGTCCCCTACGGCACTACGTAGGATCCTACGGTCTTGGCGTGCATCCGTGCGTCGCTGCGGTCCGGTCCCAGGTCGACGGGCACGTGCACCTTCCGCCGACCACTGGCGACAACATCGATGTACTGTGGAGACCTCACGCCCCACGTGTTGAGCAATTCGGCGGTACGTCCACCCCGGCCTCCCGCATGCCCACTATACGCCCTCGCTCAAAGTCCGTCAACTACACATACGGTTCACGTCCACGCTGTCGCGGCATGCTACCAGTGTTAAAGACTGCGATGGAGCTCCGTATGCCACGGCAAACTGGCTGACACTGACGGCGGCGGTGCACAAATGCTGCGCAGCTAGCGCCATTCGACGGCCAACACCGCGGTTCCTGGTGTGTCCGCTGTGCCGTGCATTGCTTGTACAGCCCTCTCGCAGTGTCCGGAGCAAGTATGGTGGGTCTGACACACCGGTGTCAATGTGTTCTTTTTTCCATTTCCAGGAGTGTATGTGTTAGGCAGTGTTTCTGGATGCCCGTCGATCGCGTCATGTCGCTCTTTTCAGTTTTGAGCGGACATTGGACACATAAGGATGCCCAGAAAACAGTGCTTCCTGCCAAGAGTGTGGGGTCTGGTAAGAGATTTTGCCTGAAGCTATTCATCCCACTTAAAATGACTGTCATGCATTTCCTTCTTCATGACAATTCTCGCCCACACTCTGCAGGGGCAAAGGTTTCGATGGCAAGTGTTTCATTAGCAACAATACACCCCGTAATTCGCTCCTACTGAGTTTAGTTTCTGTTCACATGAACCGTTGGCTATGAAGACGACATTATGGCACAAACAACGAGCTGTGGACCTGCATAGAGATTTGGCGGAAAGCCTTCTGTGATGGGGGCATTGTAAAGTTGTTACAACGCTAAGACAAATGTCTAAGCCTGAAGGGCGACTATGTAGAGAAGTAGATGAAAGGTCTAGCTAACTGTATCAAATAAAACGTTTTTTAATTCACGGTGGTTTCCATTTCGTGACCTGTCGGGCTTTACTTCCCGGCTACCCCTCGTATAAAACACTTTGCACGTAAAACACTACAGTACACGCAAAACAATATACACTCCTGGAAATTGAAATAAGAACACCGTGAATTCATTGTCCCAGGAAGGGGAAACTTTATTGACACATTCCTGGGGTCAGATACATCACATGATCACACTGACAGAACCACAAGCACATAGACACAGGCAACAGAGCATGCACAATGTCGGCACTAGTACAGTGTATATCCACCTTTCGCAGCAATGCAGGCTGCTATTCTCCCATGGAGACGATCGTAGAGATGCTGGATGTAGTCCTGTGGAACGGCTTGCCATGCCATTTCCACCTGGCGCCTCAGCTGGACCAGCGTTCGTGCTGGACGTGCAGACCGCGTGAGACGACGCTTCATCCAGTCCCAAACATGCTCAATGGGGGACAGATCCGGAGATCTTGCTGGCCAAGGTAGTTGACTTACACCTTCTAGAGCACGTTGGGTGGCACGGGATACATGCAGACGTGCATTGTCCTGTTGGAACAGCAAGTTCCCTTGCCGGTCTAGGAATGGTAGAACGATGGGTTCGATGACGGTTTGGATGTACCGTGCACTATTCAGTGTCCCCTCGACGATCACCAGTGGTGTACGGCCAGTGTAGGAGATCGCTCCCCACACCATGATGCCGGGTGTTGGCCCTGTGTGCCTGGGCCGTATGCAGTCCTGATTGTGGCGCTCACCTGCACGGCGCCAAACACGCATATGACCATCATTGGCACCAAGGCAGAAGCGACTCTCATCGCTGAAGACGACACGTCTCCATTCGTCCCTCCATTCACGCCTGTCGCGACACCACTGGAGGCGGGCTGCACGATGTTGGGCCGTGAGCGGAAGACGGCCTAACGGTGTGCGGGACCGTAGCCCAGCTTCATGGAGACGGTTGCGAATGGTCCTCGCCGATACCCCAGGAGCAACAGTGTCCCTAATTTGCTGGGAAGTGGCGGTGCGGTCCCCTACGGCACTGCGTAGGATCCTACGGTCTTGACGTGCATCCGTGCGTCGCTGCGGTCCGGTCCCAGGTCGACGGGCACGTGCACCTTCCGCCGACCACTGGCGACAACATCGATGTACTGTGGAGACCTTACGCCCCACGAGCAATTCGGCGGTACGTCCACCCGGCCTCCCGCATGCCCACTATACGCCCTCGCTCAAAGTCCGTCAACTGCACATACGGTTCACGTCCACGCTGTCGCGGCATGCTACCAGTGTTAAAGACTGCGATTGAGCTCCGTATGCCACGGCAAACTGGCTGACACTGACGGCGGCGGTGCACAAATGCTGCGCAGCTAGCGCCATTCGACGGCCAACACCGCGGTTCCTGGTGTGTCCGCTGTGCCGTGCGTGTGATCATTGCTTGTACAGCCGTCTCGCAGTGTCCGGAGCAAGTATGGTGGGTCTGACACACCGGTGTCAATGTGTTCTTTTTTCCATTTCCAAGAGTGTAGTACACACAAAACAGTGCAGTACACCCAAAACACTATAGTACACACGAACACTGTACAGAAAAACACTCCACACACAAAACACCGCATATATGAAGAAATCTATCAAAACGAAGTACATCGCAAAGCCTAAGACCACTGACGGATGGAGCCCACGCATATTTTCTGGTTATTTCGATTTCTTACGACTATTAACTGTATCTGTACTGCACCGAAGCAATCAGCACAAACCTGCGAATGACAACGGTATGCGCTGTGTCGGTTACTTAGAAACAGACTTTTTAGGCATGTTGGAGGTTTCGCTTTTTGTCGGCTCGTACTTCACTAAAAGCAGTTCGATTTAACATTTCTTTGATCATGGTTATCCAGTGTACACTTTCGACGGCCACCTATTTGTTTGCACTTGCGGATCGCGTCGGCAAGCGGATGTCATCTACCATGCGTCCCGTCAATGGCGCGCAGTGAAAGTTCGAGAAAAGGTCGACTAATCTCCCTGCCCGAATTGTGCAACTTGCCCGGCAGATATAAGAACCGGGATTCTCTTACGTGGTGTTCTCATGCAGAGGACTGGTAACGGTCGAACAAGAACTCTAATGCCATAATTTTTACAATCGCCAGTGATCGTAAGTTATTTCATTTTCTGTCAGTCGCAATCACAGAACTATTACTTATGACCAGAATTCCAGAAACTGTAATATTTGTAAAGATCCATATTACAAATATGGAATTTAAAAATCGTTTCTCTTCTTTACAAAGAATACTTTACAATAAATATAAGATGAAGCACTTGATTCAGTATACGCTACATGCAAATGTACGCCGGCCGCGGTGGCCGTGCGGTTCTGGCGCTGCAGTCCGGAACCGCGGGACTGCTACGGTCGCAGGTTCGAATCCTGCCTCGGGCATGGGTGTGTGTGATGTCTTTAGGTTAGTTAGGTTTAAGTAGTTCTAAGTTCTAGGCGACTTATGACCTAAGATGTTGAGTCCCATAGTTCTCAGAGCCATTTTCGCAAATGTACGCAAGAGAGGTTGTCGTATTGACTAACAGGCGTGGATTGTACACGTAAGTCTTTGCTCTCACTCTTAGCGCTACGTGCGCGCGTTCTCTGTATGTGACTTCAGAACACGAAAACAGTTTTCTTTACAATTATCATTCTGTATATGTTTAGCATTATGGCCAAGTAGACGATATGTGAGCATTATAAAATAGTATATTAAGTAACATATACTTTAAAAGGTTAGAGTATGCATCGCAAAATAAAGGAAAGCGGCATTTAAAAGTTGCCAACGGCCTTGCCGCAGTGGTAACACAGTTTCCTGTCAGATCACGGAAGTTAAGCACTGTCCGGCTGGGCTAGCACTTGGATGGCTGACCATCCGGTCTGCCGAGCGCTGTTGGCAAGCGGGGTTCACTCAGACCTCGTAAGGCAATCCGAGAAAGCTACTTCATTGAGAAGTAGCCGCTCCGGTCTCGCAAATTGACATACGGCTGCGAGAGCGGCATGCTGACCACATGCCCCTCGGTATTGGCATCCATTGGCGGCTGTGGGGTAAGGATGACACGGCGGCCGGTCGGTGACTTGGGCCTTCGTGGCCTGTTTTGGCATTCAAAAGTTACAAAAAGTAGGCCCAGCGCAATATGACTCTGTGAGGGGGCCATTGCTGACGCTCGTCTTTCTGCAGCAGGTTCCCATTGTTTAGTCATTCTTGGCGGCGCCGAAATGGCGACACAGCGCCTCACTGCGGTGGACGCGAACACTCTAGGTGCACGTGGGCCGTGGCTCAGTGAGGAAGCTATTCCCAGAAAAGCTGGGCCAAAATTTTACAGATTTGTGAATGGCTGCCCGCATCTCGTGGTCTTGCGGTAGCGTTCTCGCTTCCCACGCCCGGGTTCCCGGGTTCGATTCCGGGCGGGGTCAGGGATTTTCTCTGCCTCGTGATGGCTGGGTGTTGTGTGTTGTCCTTAGGTTAGTTAGGTTTAAGTATTTCTAAGTTCTAGGGAACTGATGACCATAGATGTTAAGTCCTATAGTGCTCAGAGCCATTTTTGTGAATGGCTGAAAATTTTGCTGCGTGCAGTTTTCGTGTTGCCAGTGCAAGTCTGCCTTATCAATAATTACGTAATTCCTATTTACTAGTGAGCACTTTAGGCAACTTTCCCTAAGAATCAAGTTCATATTGTTTATATTTTTAAATTTATATCTTACTTGTGATTTAATAACACTCTGGTACTACTACGAAATCAACTGTATAGTTCAGTCCCAACAATGAGAAAAAGCGCTCCGTCTTCAGGCCACAAGTGGCCCATTGGAACCATCCGACCGCCGCGTCATCATCAGTTGAGGATGCGAATAGCAGGGGCGCGTGGTCAGCACACCGCACTCCCGGTCGCTATGACGGTTTTCTGTGACCAGAGCAGCTGCTATTCGGTCGAGTAGCTCCTCAATAGGCATCACAAGGCTGAGTGCACCCCGGAAATTGGCAACAGCACATGGCGGCCCTGATGATCACCCATCGAAGTGCCGGCCACGCCCGACAGCGCTTAACTTCGGTGACCTGACGGGAACTGGAGAATCCACTGCGGCAAGGCCGTTGCCGGTCAACAATGAGAGCGTACCTATATTTACATTGTGGAAATCTGTTCAGTCGACGAGTTGCTACGTTGTGATAGTCTGATGTCTAATATAGTTTCCTAGTATTGTAATGCTCCCCTTTCTCTTTTGGTTTTAAACAGACCAACTGCACATAACGACTTTTAATAAGTCAGAACCGTAATGGTACTTTTTGTGTCACCTGCGCCTGAACTGTACATAAGGGACTATGAAAAGGATTCCGTTCGAAAGACGTACAGTCCAGAATCGGTATGCAAATCACGCAAAATCGCCGTGAGCACTGATCACCGATGCACCAGGCTGAAGATATCCATATGGTAAAACACCGAGTCCTGCTGCGTGGAGAAGTCCGTAACAGACTGCAGCACATCCTCGTCCGACAGGAATCGTCGACCCTTCAATGGCGTTTTTAGCAGCCCCAGAGCGTGATTATCTTGTGGGGACATGGCTCGACTACAGGGCATCACCAGCTTGCCGCTTGTTGTTGTCCGTAACAGAAGAGGTGGGTGGTGGGGGTTAGTGTTTAACGTCCCGTCGACAACGAGGTCATTAGAGACGGAGCGCAAGCTCGGTTTAGGGAAGGATTGGGAAGGAAATCGGCCGTGCCCTTTCAAAGGAACCATCCCGGCATTTGCCTGAAACGATTTAGGGAAATCACGGAAAACCTAAATCAGGATGGCTGGAGACGGGATTGAACCGTCGTCCTCCCGAATGCGAGTCCAGTGTGCTAACCACAGCGCCACCTCGCTCGGAGAGGCTGGACTCCCAGGTCGACTGGCGTCTTGTGTCAAATCGTGTCAAGCACGGAACTCCCGCATCCACAACGGTGGCTTTCGACGACACATTCATATTCTTCATTGTCCGACGGATACGTACCGGTGTTCGTCGCCGCGTCAGCCACGAGAATGTTAGGTAGTAATGTCACCACAGAATGAGATTATCACTCTGCAGCGGAGTGTGCGCTGATATGAAACTTCCTGGCAGATTAAAACTGTGTGCCCGACCGAGACTCGAACTCGGGACCTTTGCCTTTCGCGGGCAAGCGCTCTACCATCTGAGCTACCGAAGCACGACTCACGCCCGGTACTCACAGCTTTACTTCTGCCAGTACCTCGTCTCAGCGCATACTCCGCTGCATTGTGAAAATCTCATTCTGGAAACATCCCCCAGGCTGTGGCTAAGCCAGGTCTCCGCAATATCCTTTCTTTCAGGAGTGCTAGTTCTGCAAGGTTCGCAGGAGAGCTTCTGTAAAGTTTGGAAGGTAGGAGACGAGGTACTGGCAGAAGTAAAGCTGTGAGTACCGGGCGTGAGTCGTGCTTCGGTAGCTCAGATGGCAGAGCGCTTGCCCGCGAAAGGCAAAGGTCCCAATGTCACCACAGTTCGCATTTATGCATTTACCGCACGCCCGTCGGAGAGAGAGAGAGACGTGAATGCATGTCGGTGCTTATATACCGTCATCGGAGATGCGATGTATTGTATATATGCAGCAGCAACGCCCTCAAACGGAAAGTTATTGATCGCCCCTTGTAATTAAAAAGGTACAGGCCCACTTGTTTGTTGGTGAACCGGTTACAGCTCGTACAGTAGGCCTGTGCATTGGGAAGTGGCCGGTCGCTACTCGCAAGTCAGCGGTCCGTGGCCGTGTAGACGCGAGAGTCGTGACCTCGGCTGGCCGGGGCCCCGGGCAGTAAAGATGCAGCGGGGTGCCTGGCTGGCTGGCTGGCCGCTGCCCATTAGAGACGCAGCCGGGCCACTCGTAACTCTCCACGTAACGAGCGCGCCTCAGCTGGGCTGGGCTGGGCAGGGCTGCGCCCGCGGTTGCGCAACGCCACCTCCAACACTTCAAAGCAGCGCCGCCCCTCTGGTGGCCTAGTCCGTGCTGGCGACCTCTCGTGCCGGGCACATCAGATTCATGCTGTCCCACGTTGCCTCCAGGCCAGATGACAGATGCAATTCGGCGAGGAAGGCAGTCATATCGGAAACTGCACGACTTGTTGGGTAGAGATGGGCAAAACTGTTCCTTTCAGAGATTGGATCAGAACTGTTCACTCCCTGAAATGAATTCCAGTACTATACCTGTATTTTGATCTTATTTGATCCTATTTTGAAGTATTTTGAAGTAACACAGATAATGAGTAAGAATTTTGTATTGTTTATTGAAATTTCCACGATATGACAAAGTTTGTGATTATTGATTTATTTTGCACTATCGTGGTTTTCTGGGTGATCGGAAAATGTTGTAACTTGAGATTTACATTAACAATATATTTGGCTGTAATGTATTAAAATTTCATTAACCTCATACAAATATATTTTTAAAGTGAACGTTTCCTTCCGAAGACGCCTAAAATCGCAAAATCCGTACCAGAATAAGAAAAAAAAAATATAAATTTGACTGTAAAACGAAAGTGCTGCATATAGCCTTACGCAGAATGAAACAAGGAAAATATTGGTGTATCACATTTTGCGATACGTATCGGTTCGCTCGTAATTAAAGCGTAAATTCGAGTGTCCATAATAAAAATCCTATAGTAAGAAGAGTCATCAGGAACCTAATCTAAACAGTTTAAACAAATAAAAATAAAATAAAAACAATTGATGTATACATAACATAATACATAATACATAGCGGTATTACTACGAAGAACAATATCCAGTAGGGACGAACTCCGATGCAGAGGCGCTGAGTCGAGCAGGTCGAGCCGCGAGCTGTATTACTGCGTGAGCTGAGACCGCAGAGACCAGAGTGACACCTGAGTCGCTTTGCTCAACGCTCTGGCTAGAGTAGAGACGGTGGGGTGAGCGTTGAGCGGGCGAGTTCCCACGGTGGGGGGGAGCGGTGAACTCATCCACTCCGAGACAAATCGTCCGTTCCCTTGCGAGCAGGTTGTTGCAAGTACTTCCTATGTTATCCGCTAGGTGGCTCTCTGTCCTGTTGCTCAACAGGACGTGCGACTGAAACGATCGCCGACAGAGTGTGATGCGAAGTTAAGCTGCGCCAGACACTGCAAGCGGCAGACGACGCACAGAGACGGCACGGCATATGTGAAACACAAAAGCCAATGAGGCACTGCACAATGCAGGCAGCCAAGGTAGAAGCAGGGCAGAGGCCGGCGCTGATATGCTCCTTCTCTCTCTCTCTCTCTCTCTCTCTCTCTCTCTCTCTGCCGTGGGAAACGTTTGGAGCTACCGTTCTTTTTTTCTGAATCACTGATTGTTCACTCCTTTGAAAGATTCAACTCTATGAATTAGTTCAAGAGCGGATCCCCCATCTCTATTGTTGGGTGTTCCAGTAGTGACGTCAGTGTCTTCAGCATAAGACAAAACTAAGGTTTTTTTTCTTCACTTAAAACTTCCGGGCTGATAGGCCGTGGTCGAAGTATAAAACACTCTCCTGACATTTCGTCTCCTACTGCGGGAGACATCCTCGGAGGTAAAGCGGCGAACTGCGAAGAGAACTCGACGAGGCGCTGATTATATAGGCAGTACAGAGGGCGCCACAGTCGATCACGTGGCGTCGGCTATGAGATTGTCTCTGGTAATGCCAACATTCTCGATTGAAAGTAATCGATCGTCACGCTTGCGGTGCAACGCTGACATCCAAATTTTATCCAGTTTAACACCTTCGTCTTTCCTGTTAAAATTATTACGATGTTTATGAATCTCGATAGCCTCTCTATACAAGCGTGCATAATAATGCGAGGTTTTTGATATGACGCTCGTCTCGCTGAATTTTATTTCATGATCACCTTCCTGGTAAACATGTTCCGCTACGGCCGATTTATCCGTGTGACCCAGGCGGCAATTCCTCTTATGTTCAACAAGACGGGTGTTCACACTTCTCTTTGTGGTACCGATGTAAACCTGTCCACAACTACAAGGAATTTTATATACCCCCGGTGTAGCCAAAGGGTCTCGTGCATCTTTTGCCGACCTTAAAAATTCTTTTATTTTTCTGGTGGGTCCGAAAATAGTTTCCACCCCATACTTGCCTAAAACTTTCCCAATGCGGTCTGTGACCTTACTAATGAACGGAAGAAAAACTTTGCCCTTGGACGACTGTTGTTCGTCGTTACTCCCGATTCTCTGCCTAGAGCGAAGTGCTCGAGCTATATCCTTGCTAGAATAGCCATTCTTCACGAACGTTGACCGTAGATGTTCAATCTCATTTTTTAAATAAACAGGTTCACAAAGTTTGTACGCCCTGTCTACCAAAGTTTTCATTACACCTCTTTTTTGTCTAGGGTGGTGGTTTGATTCTTTGTATAGATAACGATCAGTATGTGTGGGCTTTCTATGCACCTTATGGCCCAACGTTCCGACCCGTCGTTTAATCACAGACACATCCAGGAAGTTCAATTGCCCATTCCTTTCCGTCTCCATAGTGAATTGGATTTTCGGATTAATGCTGTTTAAATGTGTCAGGAAGGCATCCAACTCCTCTGCTCCGTGTGTCCATACTACGAAGAGGCTATCGAGATTCATAAACATCGTAATAATTTTAACAGGAAAGACGAAGGTGTTAAACTGGATAAAATTTGGATGTCAGCGTTGCACCGCAAGCGTGACGATCGATTACTTTCAATCGAGAATGTTGGCATTACCAGAGACAATCTCATAGCCGACGCCACGTGATCGACTGTGGCGCCCTCTGTACTGCCTATATAATCAGCGCTTCGTCGAGTTCTCTTCGCAGTTCCCCGCTTTACCTCCGAGGATGTCTCCCGCAGTAGGAGACGAAACGTCAGGAGAGTGTTTTATACTTCGACCACGGCCTATCAGCCCGGAAGTTTTAAGTGAAGACAATACCGGCCGTGAAAGCTTACATTGTATGATAAAACTAAGGTTATCACGCGTGGTGGGGCGGCCACCCCTCATTACAGATGTCGGACGTCGTAGGCTGGGCACACTGGTAAAATGTGATACGCGGCGAACTGGTGCTCGGGCAGGTGTGAAATTTACATTCTTTCCGGTGAACTCACATTAACAGTTTCCACATATTCCGTGAAGGCAGTACTGGTAAGATGCAGTATGATTTAATTCTGTAGTCTTTATGAACGTGTGACTCTACTTGGCGCCTAGCCCTTGTGTCGTGCCTGTAACGGTCCCCACACTGGACGTGAAAGGTCACAATGCTTGTACCACACTTACTTGATCATTAGCCAGTTAACTGTTAAACTTTTCCATGCAGTCGTAGTGATTAACACTAATGTTGCATGACAGAAAGATTGTTGACAGTAAGTGTGTCACACTCACCTCTTTGAATAACTTATCTTTCATTGGCAGAAACCGTCTAGGCGATGAGTTTGTCTTCAGAAGTACTAATATTCACATCCGAGTCCTTTTAAATGACCGACTGAAACAATGTTGTTCTTAAACTCACAATTTATTACCACTTTTTTATCCGTAACCCGTTCCCAAAACAGCTTGAATTGCAAAAGAACTGTTTACAAAGAATTTGCCAGAAACAAATGACGTTTTCGAAACATCTGCATACCAAGAGCTATACTAGTGAACCGCATGAAAACAAAGAAAGAAACAAACAACGTTTTCGCGTGCTTTGTATGAACTCATATAAGCTCGTCTACGTGACAGAAACATATACGTTTGGAATATTTAACAAAAATTAAAATAAAATTTAGTTAAAGTACACGTATGTTTTTTCTGATTCTTCTATTTAAATGTTACAACACAATGACCTTTCCACTTTAGTTTTTGATATCGCTATGCAGCTTTCTGGAATGAAAGCAGTTGAAATCTTTGCTTACACTCTAAATTGTGAATATACTGCTTTAAATATGCTTCTGTCAGTGAATTTACTTATGTCATTCAGCAGAGTAAACGAGAAGAGATAAATAATAGTTTTTGGCGTTTCAAATAAACTTTGAACATTTCAAATAATTACATACATTTCATTTTTACGTTTAATAAAAAAATATATAAAAAGAACAACTTTAATTAACGTCGTTATGACCCGTTTCTGTTTACTATAGCTTACTGATTCAAAAGTGAAAAAGTATGATGACAGGCATCTCTTATGAAATGTTATTTTTGCAAATTACGTAAAAATCATAAACAGAGAAATTACTCTTGATTGAAAGATAATGCTGCAACGGCTACTATTTAATTATATCGAATTGTTCTTCAGTAAATGTGTACCGTCAATTTCAAAACTGAAATGGTGTCATTTCACTTTACGAAGTATTAACGAGGGAAAAAAGAAACGCGTTGAGTCCTGTCGTATTTCGAAAATGTCCTGTGAAACCTTGGCCAGTACTGTACAAGCGTACAATCTAAAACACCTTAGTTTTTAATCATACTATCGAAGTGTAAGGACAGAATTAAATACAGGGTAACGTTCTTCTACAGCTGGTATAATATTCTTCATGTTGTATACACAGCTTACTAAAGGTTTTTAAAGAGGACCTCCTGTTTTTCATTTTAGTGGAGAATCCTTGCATAAATCCGTGTGAAATGCACGCTTATTATTTTTCATTGTATTTTTACCCGTTCACTGGCTGTCTGTCAGTCTTCAGATAGAAGTGATTGTGATCTCTACCTATAATGTTTTGTTGATGTGATCTGTAACTTACACAGCTTATGCCATCAGCCTCACACTGCTTCATAGCCGTAGGTTGATCGTAGTGCAGACCAGAAGCACAAACTTCCAGAGAGAAAATGAAACGCGTACTTCTTACTTGAAAATTCGGATAGACGCATTAAGTTGGGAGAAAATTGTTTTAAGATTTACGAGCGTTAATGGAAGCGCTGGGACCAAGTAGCGCTTATTATACCGCTGTATGCCTGTAAATGCGAGTTTCGGGGGAAGGTTTCGTAAAAATTAGAACGAAAATGGCTTCTTACGTCGCTCTTGAAATATTAATCCCAGCCCTAAGGAAAGGAACTTTGCTCCCTTTGTACGCGATATTTCTACAGGGAGTTGTTAAGCTCATTATATATTTATTGTTGAAGCTAAGCTAAAGAGCGCAGACTTTTAAAGAGAAGAGACTCGGGGAGTCATTTGCCATTCCGTTGCTGCATTATGTAACGCGCTCCATCTGAGTGGAGTTCAGCTCCGCCTCCTATTTGACGTCAGCTCTGGAGCGGGGTAGGACAGTAGCCGAGGAGGCGTCTCTCACCTCAGCATGTAGCAGAAACACACTGACATTCGCAGATTCAGTGGCTAAATTCTCACAAGTGATAAATATTTATCAAATTGAAAAAGTCGAAAAGAAACCCCAACTACATGAAACCTTGTAATGCATACCTCTGAGCCAGTACACGATATGCGTAGGAAGTCAAAACCGAATATTCTGGGGAAAATTTACTTTTTGGTAGTGTTAGTATTTTAGGGTTCCTCATTTTCAGATCGGCCCAGGAAAGGTGGCGTTGTGGTGAACACGGTGGACCCTTACTCGTGAGCACAACAGCTGCGGTGTAATCCATTCGGTTCTCTTCACTTAGGGTAACACGTTATATCAAAGGTAAGCATGAACTAACGAAGACTGTAAACTGGTTGTGGGTTGAAGTCAGTTCCCAATAAATAATCGAAATGATGATAACAAAGTGACAACATATACCGAGGCTTGTGAGGATCCCGTAACTAAAACACTTGACGAACCTGCGAAATAGCATAGTTAGCACGAAACGTACAAAATTTATCCGATTTCTCTCTCCCAAGCAACGTTTCCACCAGAAATTGACGTCCACATGAAAAAAGTTACATATGTGCGCTCACTAAAATCCATATAGATAATGATGATTCCCCCAAATTACAACTTCGACACAGTATGCAAAGTTTTAAAATACTCTTACTGCCGACTGCTGTGGACGGTAATCGAATCCAGATCAACTGTTTGGAAGGCAACTATACTGAACATTACCTTATTAATTATTATATGAAAGTGTGGTGTCGGAGATGTCCGAAATAACAGATACCACGCAGAATCTGCAACTATTATATATTATATGTAAACTGAAGGTGGAGAGGGGAAGAAAGGAAAGGATAGGGGTCACTGCTATCAGCTGCATTGGGACACTACGCGGAATCGGTGGCGACCAGTGAAAATGTGCACCGGGCCTGGATTCGAACACGGGATCTCCTGCTTACTTTTTTTTGTGTTTTTGTTTTTTTTTAATTTAAAAAAAAGAAAATAAAAATAAAAACGCGGTTCCTCCGCTTTATGGTCCAACAATGCGACCACTTCTCTTTTTTTTTTTTTTGTATTGGGAACAGGAAGGCAGGGTAAACAAACAATCTTTATTCGTGCAATTGTGCTGTCCTAGGGATAATAAAAGTATCGAGACAGCAAAAACAATTTGGAAACCATAAAATGAACGCAAAGGCCGCCCTCTTTTCTTGTCTTTTTTTTTTTGTAACAGGAATAAAGTAAATGACAATCCTAGTCACGGGCGGGAGTGAAAATGAAGTTATCATCTGCATCACAATCCCTGCAGCACGCGGTGTCGCATCATAAACCTGGCAGAAAGCCATATAATCTTGACCATTTCTGCCAGTGTGGGCGGTATTTATTTCTCCTGCGTCGACCATTCGAAGGACCATTATCTGAGGCGGTTTCGGTGTTTACCATCGTTGTGTGTGTTTTTTTTCCGCGTTAACATAATGCAGTCATAACTGGCGTCAACAGGTAGGGGCCAGTTTTCTTCTCAGTGTGCTATATGCCAATATAATTGAATCGCGCAGTACTGTCTCTAGTCGTTCTGCTGCAGGAGTCTTCCCAGTTCTGGGACACCCCAGCTGTCGGGTGGATTGTGAAAAACACTTCCTAAAAAATTAGAAAAGTAAGTCCTGTATTTCGTATGACGCCGTATGAGCTCGTGTTGTTCTTGTAAATACATCCAATAATCCATCACGGACTTAATATCGTACGAATACAAATATTTCGTCGCATGTCCAGCGATCCAATTGACCGCATACGTCTTTTGTTTGGGAAAAAAGGTCTTGTCCGGTAGAATGTGTGATTTCTGTGTAGGTAGTGCGTCGAAGGAAGGCCAGTATTCGACGCGTCAGCATCCAGACGTCCCTCGCTGCGCCACACACTAAACCATGTTCTTCCGTTGCTAACAGTCCACAGTTTGTGCAAAGAGGAGAATCGACCATATGAATTGTATGTAATCGACTCCTGGTCACAAGTTTACGGTTTATAAGAATATACCACATCGATCTCGCTGCTGTTGACAGTAATGGAGTATGCACTGCACACCAAAAAAAAAAAATGTTGCATGGTGCGAGATTCGATCCGGCGACCTTCCGATTACAACGCGCTCCATCTGAGTGGAGTTCAGCTCCGCCTCCTATTTGACGTCAGCTCTGGAGCAGGGTAGGACAGTAGCCGAGGAGGCGTCTCTGACCTCAGCATGTAGCAGAAACACACTGACATTCGCAGTTTCAGTGGCTAAATTCTCACTACTGATAAATATTGGTCAAATTGAAAAACTCGAAAAGAAACCCCAACTACATGAAACCTTGTAATGCATACCTCTGAGCCAGTACACGATATGCGTAGGAAGTCAAAACCGAATATTCTGGGGAAAATTTAAATTTTTGGTAGTGTTAGTATTTTAGGGTTCCTCATTTTCAGATCGGCCCAGGAAAGGTGGCGTTGTTGTGAACACAGTGGACCCTTACTCGTGAGCAGAACAGCTGCGGTGTAATCCATTCGGTTCTCTTCACTTAGGGTAACACGTTATATCAAAGGTAAGCATGAACTAACGAAGACTGTAAACTGGTTGTGGGTTGAAGTCAGTTCCCAATAAATAATCGAAATGATGATAACAAAGTGACAACATACACCGAGGCTTGTGAGGTTCCCGTAACTAAAACACTTGACGAACCTGCGAAATAGCATAGTTAGCACGAAACGTACAAAATTTATCCGATTTCTCTCTCCCAAGCAACGTTTCCACCAGAAACTGACGTCCACATGAAAAAAGTTACATATATGCGCTCACTAAAATCCATATAGATAATGATGATTCCCCCAAATTACAACTTCGACACAGTATGCAAAGTTTTAAAATACTCTTACTGCCGACTGCTGTGGACGGTAATCGAATCCAGATCAACTGTTTGGAAGGCAACTATACTGAACATTACCTTATTAATTATTATATGAAAGTGTGGTGTCGGAGATGTCGGAAAAAACAGATACCACGCAGAATCTGCAACTATTATATACTATATGTAAACTGAAGGTGGAGAGGGGAAGAAAGGAAAGGATAGGGGTCACTGCTATCAGCTGCATTGGGACATTACGCGGAATCGGCGGCGACCAGTGAAAATGCCTGGATTCGAACACGGGATCTCCTGCTTATTAGGCAGGTACGGTAGCCATTGCGCCATCCGGGACACTCGGACTACCTCGGCTCGCCTGACGGCCGATCCCCACTCCCAGCGAGCACCATCTGTCCACAGCTCAAGTCCATTTCCTTCATATTCGCTCTTTCGAGATTCCCACAGGAGGTCGAACGTATTTGTGCATCCGCACTGAAGAGGATGGATCCATTGCCCAGCTAGGCCTTTCAAATTATATGAATATATGTCGTGTCTGTTCTTTCGGACATGTCAGACACCAAATTACGATGCACCGCGAAGGACTTATCCGAATGGAACTAAAATCGGCAAATGTGATGTACACGTACAAACAAACAAATGATGATAATTTCAGAAAAAAAATGGCTCTGAGCACTATGGGACTTAATTTCTTTGCTCATCAGTCTCGTAGAACTTAGAACTACTTAAACCTAAGAACATCACACACAGCCATGCCCGAGGCAGGATTGAAACTGCGACCATAGCGGTCGCGCGATTCCAGACTGTAGCGCCTAGAACCGCTCAGCCACTCCGGCCGGCGTATAATTTCAGAAAATCTGGATGATTTATTCTAGATAAAGTTCACAAATTGAGCAAATCAATAACTCATTGCTACAACTCTGGCCTTTATGCAATACAGGTGTCTCGACTAGAGAGAGAGAGAGAGAGAGAGAGAGAGAGAGAGAGAGAGAGAGACGGCCGGAGTGGCCGAGCGGTTCTAAGCGCTACAGTCTGGAACCGCGCGACCGCTACGGTCGCAGGTTCGAATCCTGCCTCGGGAATGGCTGTGTGTGATGTCCTTAGGTTAGTTATGTTTAAGTAGTTCCAAGTTCTAGGGGACTGATGACCTCAGCAGTTAAGTCTCATAGTGCTCAGAGCCATTTGAACCATTTGAAGACAGAGAGAGAGAGAGAGAGAGAGAGACTTTGCTCTACCTATTTCTAAGCAAATATATATTTCGGAATAATTTTTGTAATCACCTGACCAAAAGTCTTGTTCCTCCTGCCACCGAACTTCACTAATTCCCACTATATCTAACTTTAACCTATCCATTTCCCTTTTCAAATTTTCTAACCTACCTGCCCGATTAAGGGATCTGACATTCCACGCTCCGATCCGTAGAACGCCAGTTTTCTTTCTCCTGATAACGACGTCCTCTTGAGTAGTCCCCGCCCGGGGATCCGAATGGGGGACTATTTTACCTCCGGAATATTTTACCCAGGAGGACGCCATCATCATTTAATCATACAGTAGAGCTGCATGTCCTCGGGAAAAATTACGGCTGTAGTTTCCCCTTGCTTTCAGCCGTTCGCAGTACCAGCACAGCAAGGCCGTTTTGGTTAATGTTACAAGGCCAGATCAGTCAATCATCCAGACTGTTGCCCCTGCAACTACTGAAAAGGCTGCTGCCCCTCTTCAGGAACCATATGTTTGTCTGGCCTCTCAACAGATACCCCTCCGTTGTGGTTGCACCTACGGTACGGCCATCTGTATCGCTGAGGCACGCAAGCCTCCCCACCAACGGCAAGGTCCATGGTTCATGGGGGGAGGGGTTATAAATACAAAATCAAATAGGGGTAATGCAGGAGTAGGTTTAATAATGAATAAAAAAATAGGAGTGCGGGTTAGCTACTACAAACAGCATAGTGAACGCATTATTGTGGCCAAGATAGACACAAAGCCCATGCCTACTACAGTAGTACAAGTTTATATGCCAACTACCTCTGCAGATGATGAAGAAATAGATGAAATGTATGACGAGATAAAAGAAATTATTCAGATAGTGAAGGGAGACGAAAATTTAATAGTGATGGGTGACTGGAATTCGTCAGTAGGAAAAGGGAGAGAAGGAAACATAGTAGGTGAATATGGATTGGGGGGAAGGAATGAAAGAGGAAGCCGCCTTGTAGAATTTTGCACAGAGCATAACTTAATCATAGCTAACACTTGGTTCAAGAATCATGAAAGGAGGCTGTATACATGGAAGAAGCCTGGAGATACTGACAGGTTTCAGATAGATTATATAATGGTAAGGCAGAGATTTAGGAACCAGGTTTTAAATTGTAAGACATTTCCTGGGGCAGATGTAGATTCTGACCACAATCTATTGGTTATGAACTGCAGATTGAAACTGAAGAAACTGCAAAAAGGTGGGAATTTAAGGAGATGGGACCTGGATAAACTGAAAGAACCAGAGGTTGTAGAGAGTTTCAGGGAGAGCATTAGGGAACAATTGACAGGAATGGGGAAAAGAAATACAGTAGAAGAAGAATGGGTAGCTCTGAGGGATGAAGTAGTGAAGGCAGCAGACGATCAAGTAGGTAAAAAGACACGGGCTAATAGAAATCCTTGGGTAACAGAAGAAATATTGAATTTAATTGATGAAAGGAGAAAATATAAAAATGCAGTAAATGAAGCAGGCAAAAAGGAATACAAACGTCTCAAAAATGAAATCGACAGGAAGTGCAAAATGGCTAAGCAGGGATGGCTAGAGGACAAATGTAAGGATGTAGAGGCTTGTCTCACTAGGGGTAAGATAGATACTGCCTACAGGAAAATTAAAGAGACCTTTGGAGAGAAGAGAACCACTTGTATGAATATCAAGAGCTCAGATGGCAACCCAGTTCTAAGCAAAGAAGGGAAAGCAGAAAGGTGGAAGGAGTATATAGAGGGTTTATACAAGGGCGATGTACTTGAGGACAATATTATGGAAATGGAAGAGGATGTAGATGAAGATGAAATGGGAGATAAGATACTGCGTGAAGAGTTTGACAGAGCACTGAAAGACCTGAGTCAAAACAAGGCCCCGGGAGTAGACAACATTCCATTAGAACTACTGATGGCCTCAGGAGAGCCAGTCATGACAAAACTCTACCATCTGGTGAGCACGATGTATGAGACAGGCGAAATACCCTCAGACTTTAAGAAGAATATAATAATTCCAATCCCAAAGAAAGCAGGTGTTGACAGATGTGAAAGTTACCGAACTATCAGTTTAATAAGTCACAGCTGCAAAATACTAACGCGAATTCTTTACAGACGAATGGAAAAACTGGTAGAAGCCGACCTCGGGGAAGATCAGTTTGGATTCCGTAGAAATGTTGGAACACGTGAGGCAGTACTGACCTTACGACTTATCTTGGAAGAAAGATTAAGAAAAGGCAAACCTACGTTTCTAGCATTTGTAGACTTAGAGAAAGCTTTTGACAATGTTGACTGGAATACTCTCTTTCAAATTCTAAAGGTGGCAGTGGTAAAATACAGGGAGCGAAAGGCTATTTACAATTTGTACAGAAACCAGATGGCAGTTATAAGAGTCGAGGGGCATGAAAGGGAAGCAGTGGTTGGGAAAGGAGTGAGACAGGGTTGTAGCCTCTCCCCGATGTTATTCAATCTGTATATTGAGCAAGCAGTAAAGGAAACAAAAGAAAAATTCGGAGTAGGTATTAAAATTCATGGAGAAGAAGTAAAAACTTTGAGGTTCGCCGATGACATTGTAATTCTGTCAGAGACAGCAAAGGACTTGGAAGAGCAGTTGAACGGAATGGACAGTGTCTTGAAAGGAGGATATAAGATGAACATCAACAAAAGCAAGACGAGGATAATGGAATGTAGTCAAATTAAGTCGGGTGATGCTGAGGGAATTAGATTAGGAAATGAGACACTTAAAGTAGTAAAGGAGTTTTGCTATTTAGGGAGTAAAATAACCGATGATGGTCGAAGTAGAGAGGATATAAAATGTAGACTGGCAATGGCAAGGAAAGCGTTTCTCAAGAAGAGAAATTTGTTAACATCGAATATAGATTTAGGTGTCAGGAAGTCGTTTCTGAAAGTATTTGTATGGAGTGTAGCCATGTATGGAAGTGAGACATGGACGATAACTAGTTTGGACAAGAAGAGAATAGAAGCTTTCGAAATGTGGTGCTACAGAAGAATGCTGAAGATAAGGTGGGTAGATCACGTAACTAATGAGGAGGTATTGAATAGGATTGGGGAGAAAAGAAGTTTGTGGCACAACTTGACTAGAAGAAGGGATCGGTTGGTAGGACATGTTCTGAGGCATCGAGGGATCACAAATTTAGCATTGGAGGGCAGCGTGGAGGGTAAAAATCGTAGAGGGAGACCAAGAGATGAATACACTAAGCAGATTCAGAAGGATGTAGGTTGCAGTAGGTACTGGGAGATGAAGAAGCTTGCACAGGATAGAGTAGCATGGAGAGCTGCATCAAACCAGTCTCAGGACTGAAGACCACAACAACAACATCACGCGAACTGACATGCATGCCCTTTATATGAAGAACAGTTTGTGGGGCACTTCGCTTCAGGAGAGGATGCAACAAAAAAATTGTTCAAATGGCTCTGAGCACTATGGGACTTAACATCTGTGGTCATCAGTCCCCTAGAACTTAGAGCTACTTAAACCTAACTAAGGACATGACACACATCCATGCCCGAGGCAGGATTCGAACCTGCGACCGTAGCGGTCACGCGGTTCCAGACTGAAGCGCCTTTAACCGCACGGCCACACCGGCCGGCAGAGGATGCAACAGCACCCTTCCCAATCGAATCAGTGGGTGCTTCCACGCCAGACGGGGTGCAACGTCATACTGATAAGTAGGCTGGTACTGCCAAGTTCGTCGTCAATTTGACTCGATACTATAATCACGTAAATAACATCACTTTTTCTCACAACCCGTGAAGTTCCATTTGGTCTTCTCCCCTTCCGCGTGCTTCACTCTTTTTTTGTCAGGCAGCTCGCCGTTCGCCGCCCACAGCACGTGGTAGCGCGTACAAACTCGCCCAATTCCCTGTCGATGGCGAAGAAGAAGAACGTGGAAAGGGGGAGAGGGGGAAGGGGGGGGGTGGCGCCCCGCCCGCAAGGTCGCGGTGGCGTCCATTACGAGCCGCGTGCCTCCCGCTGGAGAGTTCAGCCCGCTTTTCCATTTTTTACGGACTGCGTTAATTGGCATTAATTATACAGCCCACGGACGCGCAGGATCCCTTTAAACGAGAGTACTTTTTCGTTTTTCGGGAGCGGGGTTCCCGTCCCTCCGCACTTGCCGCGCGCGCGTTGTTTATTAACGCGGCCGCAGCCGCAGCTGTCCCAAATACTGCCCTGGCGCCACGCAGCAGGTAGACCGCCCGGCACCAGGCTGCGAAAAGGCCGAGTTGCGTTGAAACACCAGTTTTCACTCCGGTATTTACCGTGCTAATAATTTCTTTGGGATTCCAAAGAAAGCAGGTGTTGACAGATGTTAAAATTACCGAACAATCAGTTTAATAAGCCACAGCTGCAAAATACTAACACAAATTCTTTACAGACGAATGGAAAAACTAGTAGAAGCCGACCACGGGGAAGATCAGTTTGGATTCCGTAGAAATCCTGGAACACGTGAGGCAATACTGACCTTACGACTTATCTTAGAAGAAAGATTAAGGAAAGGCAATCCTACGTTACTAGCATTTGTAGACTTAGAGAAAGCTTTTGACAATGTTGACTGGAATACTCTCTTTCAAATTCTAAAGGTGGCAGGGGTAAAATACAGGGAGCGAAAGGCTATTTACAATTTGTACAGAAACCAGATGGCAGTTATAAGAGTCGAGGGACATGAAAGGGAAGCAGTGGTTGGGAAGGGACTGAGACAGGGTTGTAGCCTCTCCCAGATGTTATTCAATCTGTATATTGAGCAAGCAGGAAAGGAAACAAAAGAAAAATTCGGAGTAGGTATTAAAATCGATGGAGAAGAAATAAAAACTTTGAGGTTCGCCGATGACATTGTAATTCTGTCAGAGACAGCAAAGGACTTGGAAGAGCAGTTGAACGGTGTGGATGGTGTCTTGAAGGGAGGATATAAGATGAAAATTAACAAAAGCAAAACGAGGATAATGGAATGTAGTCGAATTAAGTCGGGTGATGCTGAGGGTATTGGATTAGGAAATGAGACACTTAAAGTAGTAAAGGAGTTTTGCTGTTTGGGGAGCAAAATAACTGATTATGGTCGAAGTAGAGAGGATATAAAATGTCGACTGGCTATGACAAGGAAAGCGTTTCTGAAGAAGAGAAATTTGTTAACATCGAGTATAGATTTAAGTGTCAGGAAGTCATTTCTGAAAGTATTTGTGTGGAGTGTAGCCATGTATGGAAGTGAAACATGGACGGTAAATAGTCTGGACAAGAAGAGAATAGAAGCTTTCGAAATGTGGTGCTACAGAAGAATGCTGAAGATTAGATGGGTAGATCACATAACTAATGAGGAAGTATTGAATAGGATTGGGGAGAAGAGAAGTTTGTGGCACAACTTGACCAAAAGAAGGGATCGGTTGGTAGGACATGTTCTGAGGCATCAAGGGATCACCAACTTAGTATTGGAGGGCAGCGTGGAGGGTAAAAATCGTAGAGGGAGACCAAGAGATGAATACACTAAGCAGATTCGGAAGGATGTAGGTTGCAGTAGGTACTGGGAGATGAAGAAGCTTGCACAGGATAGAGTAGCATGGAGAGCTGCATCAAACCAGTCTCAGGACTGAAGACCACAACAACAACAACATTTACCGTGCTGAATTCAAAATCCTGCTTTCAGACTGCGAGGCTCAATGGCGCCGTCACACGTTCGACGGAGTTCTTATGTTTTAAAGTACTGTGGGCAGCCGACTTATTATACTGGCCTCAGTTGCTTCCCTCCCCAACCTCCAACGGTTTACGTCATTTAGTGCTTTCCTTTAAGAATGCTCCACTCACAGTGGGATCACTATCCTTCAAAGATTAGCGTTTCAGTAACGCACGAGTATGTTTTCTCTAGGTTACCTCGTTTCTTTTCGCTACTTACCTTTACCGTGATGGCAAAAGTGCATTCACAAATGACATATAAAATTCATGGAAATATGCAGCAAAAATGGTTCAAATGGCTCTGAGCACTATGGGACTTAAGATCTGTGGTCATCAGTCCCCTAGAACTTAGAACTACTTAAACCTAACTAACCTAAGGACATCACACACATCCATGCCCGAGGCAGGATTCGAACCTGCGACCGTAGCAGTCGCGCGGTTCCGGACTGAGCGCCTTAACCGCGAGACCACCGCGGCCGGCCAAATATGCAGCATTGCACACGTGTTGGCTTTACGAAATATGGTAGTTTCTGCAAATTATAATTCG
The DNA here is from genome assembly GCF_023864275.1 of Schistocerca cancellata. Classification (NCBI taxonomy): domain Eukaryota; kingdom Metazoa; phylum Arthropoda; class Insecta; order Orthoptera; family Acrididae; genus Schistocerca; species Schistocerca cancellata. The sequence continues at coordinate 490,752,808 of NC_064634.1, forward strand.
AATATCACATCCCGTTTGTTCGTTTATTACTGGTTCAAAAATATTTTACTTTTTAACGTAATAGTAGCTGATAAAAGTAAAAATAACACAATGATATGTGTCGGCCACACTTTTTATTTCATTCCAGGGCGCGTTTTGAGGGATTGAAGAATACAATGATATTTTGTTACATTTTTTGTTTGTTGTGGTTTCATTTTGCTGTAAAAACGTATAACAAGCACTTGTTAGCGTAATATGGCACTAAGATTACGGACTGAAAATGTGATAGAGTTACTTAACAATCTGTTCCAGTGTAGAAGAACCTGCAGTTCGTCATAAATACACATTTTTAACTTTATTTCTCCGCGTTATGCGAGACAAATGCTCCATTTTTTTAAAATATCGACACTTTCCATTGGCTTTAAGCACTATGGGACTTAACATCTATGGTCATCAGTCCCCTAGAACTTAGAACTACTTAAACCTAACTAACCTAAGGACATCACACAACACCCAGTCATCACGAGGCAGAGAAAATCCCTGAATCCGCCGGGAATCGAACCCGGGAACCCGGGTGCGGGAAGCGAGAACGCTACCGCACGACCACGAGCTGCGGACAATATACTTTCCATTCTCCACTCCAAGAGGCAGAGCTGGTTGTTTTAGATACAGCCCGTTACAAAGTCGCGGTTCCTTTCAGGCAGTACCACGTGAACTGATGATGTCCTTAAAGGATAAAACACGTTATTGACACTAAATAACTTTGCAGCCAAGTCTGTTTTTATTCTGAAATAATTAAAAACCGGTTGCTGACTGTGGTCTGAGAGCCCAGGATAAAATTCTCGTAAACAACTAAAGAACTTGCTGTCCGACTTGAGATTGTAAGAGGACTGGAACTGCAGAATAAGGGGACGATTAATTGCCATTCACAACAGCAGTGAAGCAGATTCTCCGTTAATACAGTCAAATGTCGCTGATGTGGAAGGATTGGAACATAAATAATTAACAACTGAATGGTCGTTCCCGATCCGAAGGTGGCCAGTCCGAGTCCTGGAGACGAAATACATTTTTTTGCAGTTGCATTTGCCGGCCATGAGGAAATTGGTAGAGGCATACAGTCCTTGATGATTTGTCAATACCCCACGTATTTTCGCAAAAAACTGAACTCTCGACATCGAGGAAATTCCGTAATGAGTCAAAACATTACGACTACTTTTAGTTGCGTGATGGTCCACATCTAGCGCGCAATACGGAAGCGACTCTACGTTGCGTGCATGGGAGATTTCTGAAGGTATATTTACCATGTGTCTACACACATGTCATGCAATTCCCTTGAATTACAGGTCGATGGTATGCGATGCGGCGCCGGGCGTCCCATAGCGTCCCAGGTGTGTTCCATCGAGTTCTGATCACGTGAATTTGGTGACCATGGAATCAACGTGAGCTCACTATATGCTCTTCATGTCGGTGCAGCACGATTCTGATCCCGTGGCAAAGACGTTTATCCTGATGGAAGACGCCATCGTCTTCAGGGAATACATCAAGCATGAAGTGATGTAGGCGGTCCACAACAATGTTCACGTCGCCCACCGTATGGAACGTCCCCCATAGCACAACACTGCCCTCACTGCACTGCGTCTATGGTATGAGTTTCGAGTGGTCAACGGCGTATCCGGACACAACCATCGAGCTAGTGTAAGAAGGGTCGTCATTCATCCGAACAGCGACGCGTTTTCATTTATCCACGGTCCGGTCGCAATGCTTTTGTGCCCACTGCAATCGTAATTGACGACGTCGTTTGTTCGAAAGGGTCCTCTGCTACGTAGCTCCACGTCCAACAATATGTACGCTAAACGAGTGCTCCGAAACACTTGCATCTTCCATCAGCATTGTTCCCACTTTACAGAGCAGGCAAGCCTCTAACCTCCACGTTCTGTGATAAGACGTGGACGTCCAGCACCTTTGTCGCCTACTCGTGGTTTCACCGTCTTTCAGCCACTTCCTGCGGACGCTAACGACAGTAGCACGCAAACAGATTACCAGTTTCGCCGTTTTCGAAGCGTTCATTACCGGGCACCTGGTAGTAATCATCTGCCGTTTGAGAAAGTAGCGCATATCAGTGGATTTCCTCATTTGCGATCCGTATCATCATTAGAATGATTCCTCGGTCGTATCTGATCCAAAGTTCAGAACTCAAATATACCCCTCTCAAAGCAGTTCCACGAAACTCTCAAGAATTCCGACCATGCTTGAAATATTAAAATAAGGTAGATTTTCTTTCTACAAGCAATATTGCTGTGTGGTAGAGCACTTCTACGCTGCGTGGAGGGCCTAGGTTCGATTCCAGCGTACGAGCCTGGCAATTTCTAAATCGAGTCTCGCTTCGATCATTTTTCCGTTTGTTTTGCCATTCAATTCGAATACCTGCGTCATTTAAGTGTAAAATTCATCAAATACGTGCCAATTGATACACATAACTGTCATTTATACGAAAAACGTACGTGTTTTTACTTATTACTGTATACTGCACATAAAAATTGAGTTTTCATTTCAAACAAAAGTTGTTAATTATCGATTTTCTATAAAAGATTGTAATTAAGACTGTATGGTTAAGAAGGTACAAATTAAATTTTTTTCTATCTTATTGTACTAAAAGAACACGGACAGTTGTTAAAAAAAATCATTCTGACTGAACTCTAACCGAAGCCTCCGACTCAGTGAGCAAGCTCTCTACCACCCACCCACAATACTGGTAAAACCACGCCATTTTAGCACATTACACGTGGTCCGAAAACTTCAAAGTCGATTTTCTCGACAATTTTTGAGAAATGAATCGAAGTGCTGCGGGAGAGGCACACTCGAGTTCTGAACGTTACGTACCAGAAATACAAAATTTTACTTAAAATCCGTCTTGATTGCAATTTTTTTTTTTTATTATTCATATGACCGGTTTCGGTTCATTCAGAACCATCTTCAGATCTGATATTTGTTACAGGAGTAACCCGTCCAAATCCAGCAACTTTCACATGCTACGTCACATAAAAATTTTTATGTGACGTAGCATGTGAAAGTTCATTCAGAACCATCTTCAGATCTGATATTTGTTACAGGAGTAACCCGTCCAAATCCAGCAACTTTCACATGCTACGTCACATAAAAATTTTTATGTGACGTAGCATGTGAAAGTTGCTGGATTTGGACGGGTTACTCCTGTAACAAATATCAGATCTGAAGATGGTTCTGAATGAACCGAAACCGGTCATATGAATAATAAAAAAAAAAATTGCAATCAAGACGGATTTTAAGTAAAATTATAAAATCACTGATTGCTGTTATCCCATAAGACATTATGTCTGTTTTTGCAAAGAAATACAAAAATTACACGAAACTGAGTGCAGTGTAGTGCCCACGTAAGCAGAAAATCAGCGATCGAATGCTACACAGGGAGCAAACGTGTTAACTGGCCAGAGGTACTTCCTTCCTTCATTCTCCACCAGTGTCCTGCGCCGTGTCAAATAACATCGGCGTTCCTTCCACAGTCATAGATTTCGCTACTTGTACGTTCGCGCTCGCTTAGTGGCGTTGTGGAGAGAAGGCCAGGCGCCTGCAGGTGGCACAGCCGGCCAGTGTATTGTCCGGTACAAAGCGGCAAGCCGGCCGCTGCTATCCGGTCCCCCGGCCGGGCCTGTCTCGTCTTTTTACCGCGCCGCGTCGGCGTCGCCTTTTTTCTCGTGGCTGCGCGGCTAGCGCTTGCTGGCCAGCTACGTACCTGGCTGCCGCGGAGCCACCGGTGTCCGACTCGCAGGCGCCGCTCGCACGGCAGCTGCCCACGGCGGCGCCCGTCACCCGCTGCAATTACTCGGCGCCGGCTTTCGCGGGGTCGTTCACTGAGCCCGGTCGGCAGCGAGGAGCGCAGCAAGACAGAGCAACGGGACCGCTCGCCCGGCAGCCGTAGCCAGTTCCTATTACAGGCGTCCGACGCCAACTACACATTAATCTGACCGTCGCCTATGCTTTACGTCAGCCTACAATAACCACACACACAGACGGCCGGTGGCAAACTAGTTGTGTTGTTGTTGTGGTCTTCACTCCTGAGACTGGTTTGATGCAGCTCTCCATGCTACCCTATCCTGTGCAAGCTTCTTCATCTCCCAATACCTACTGCAACCTACATCCTTCTGAATCTGCTTAGTGTATTCATCTCTTGGTCTCCCTCTACGATTTTTACCCTCCACGCTGCCCTCCAATGCTAAATTTGTGATCCCTTGAAGCCTCAGAACATGTCCTACCTTCTTCTTGTCAAGTTGTGCCACGAACTCCTATTCTCCCCAATTCTATTCAATATCTCCTCATTAGTTACGTAATCTACCCATCTACATCTACATGATTACACTGCAATTCACATTTAAGTGCTTGGCAGAGGATTCATCGAACCACAGTCATACTATCTACCATTCCACTCCCGAACAGCGCGCGGGAAAAACGAACACCTAAACCTTTCCGTTCGAGCTCTGATTTCTCTTATTTTATTTTGATGATCATTCCTACCTACGTAGGTTCGGCTCAACAAAATATTTTCGCATTCGGAAGAGAAAGCTGGTGACTGAAATTTCGTAAATAGATCTCACCGCGACGAAAAACGTGTTTGCTTTAATGACTCCCATCCCAACTCAAAACGAGCTGCCCTTTTTTGCACCCTTTCGATGTCCTCCGTCAATCCCACCTGGTAAGGATCTCACACCACGCAACAATATTCTAACACAGGGCGAACGAGTTTAGTGTAAGCTGTCTCTTTAGTGGACTTGTTGCATATTCTAAGTGTCCTCCCAATGAAACGCAACCTTTGGCTCGCCTACCCCACAATGTTATCTATGTGGTCTTCCCAACTGAAGTTGTTCGTAATTTTAACACCCACGTACTTAGTTGAATTGACAGCCTTGAGAATTGTACTATTTATCGAGTAATCGAATTCCAACGGATTTCTTTTGGAACTCATGTGGATCACCTCACACTTTTCGTTATTTAGCGTCAGCTGCCACCTGCCACACCATACAGCAATCTTTTCTAAATCGCTTTGCAACTGATACTGGTCTTCGGATGACCTTACTAGACGGTAAATTACAGCATCATCTGCGAACAACCTAAAAGAACTGCTCAGATTGTCACCCAGGTCATTTGTATAGATCAGGAGCAGCAGAGGTCCCAGGACGCTTCGCTGGGAACACCTGATATCACTACAGTTTTACTCGATGATTTGCCATCTATTACTACGAACTGCGACCTTCCTGATAGGAAATCACGAATCGAGTCGCACAACTGAGTCGATACCCCATAGGCCCGCAGCTTGATTACAAGTTGCTTGTGAGGCACCACTTCGGTAGCACCACATTTCGAAAGCTTCTATTCTCTTCTTGTCCAAACAATTTATCACCCATGTTTCACTTCCATACATGGCTACACTCCATACAAATACTTTCAGAAACGACTTCCTGACACTTAAATCTATATCCGATGTTAACAAATTTCTTTTCTTCAAAAACGCTTTCCTTGCCACTGTCAGTCTACATTTTATATCCTCTCTACTTCGACCATAATCAGTTATTTTGCTCCCCAAATAGCAAAACTCCTTTACTACTTTAAGTGTCCCATTTCCTAATTTAATTCCCTCAGCATCACCCGACTTAATTCGACTACATTCCACTATCCTCGTTTTGCTTTTGTTGATGTTCATCTTATATCCTGCTTTCGAGACACTGTCCATTCCATTCAACTGCTCTTCCAAGTCCTTTGCTGTCTCTGACAGAATTACAATGTCATCGGCGAACCTCAAAGTTTTTATTTCTTCTCCACGGATTTTAATACCTACTCCAAATTTTTCTTTTGTTTCCTTTACTGCTTGCTCAATATACAGATTGAATAACATCGGGGAGAGGCAACAACCCTGTCTCACTCCCTTCCCAACCACTGCTTCCCTTTCGTACCCCTCGATTCTTATGACTGCCATCTGGTTTCTGTACAAATTGTAAATAGCCTTTCGTTCCCTGTATTTTACCCCTGCCACCTTTAGAATTTGAAAGAATTACAGTCAACATTGTCAAAAGCGTTCTCTAAGTCTACAAACGCTAGAAACGTAGGTTTGCCTTTCCTTAATCTATTTTCTAAGATAAGTCGTAGGGTCAGTATTGCCTCACGTGTTCCAACATTTCTACGGAATCCAAAGTCATCTTTCCCGAGGTCGGCATCTACCAGTTTTTACATTCGTCTGTAAGGAACTCGTGTTAGTATTTTGCAGCTGTGACTTATTAAACTGATAGTTCGGTAATTTTCACATCTGTCAACACCTGCTTTCTTTGGGATTGGAATTATTATATACTTCTTGAGGCAAACTAGTAGTGGAAGGAATATGAAGCACGTCAGCGAGAGGCTGACCGATTTATCTAACGTCGAAAAGGGCACGATATTCGGACTTAGCGCCAAAGGTGGAAGCATTCCCGAAACGGCTAAGTTTGTAAACTGTTCGCCGGCCGCCGTGGATAAAGTATTGCGTGCTAGCAAAACGGCGCTACCCAAAATCGTCGACGAGGTAACTGGGGTCCACCACTGGCCGTAAATGACAGGGACGGCTGCGGAGATGTGTACGGGCTATAGATGTGCAACCGTTGAGCAACTGACCACGCAGATGAACCAACAGGTGTCTCCTTAACGACCGTTGAGCGAACGTTAATGCGTACAGGCGTCTGGTTAGGGCACACACGCTGCTGAAGCTGGTATTTGTACGCCAATAACGCAACTGGACGTCCACTGAGTTGCTATAGGCAGTCTTCTCAGATGAATCACGTTCTGTGCTCCACCAGACAGATGGTCGTAAGCGTGTACGGCGTGAAACGTCCAAAGGCAAAGGATCCAAGCCGGAGGATGGAGCGTTATGGTCTGGGGAACGTTTTCGTGGTACTGTCTGGGTGATTTCGTCATTCTGGTATATACAATGGATCAACACAGGTATTCATACATCGTTGGAGACCTATATGCTGTTTGTCTTCCGTCGGCAGTATGGCATGTACCAGAAGGACAATGCACACAGCTCGTAGTATACGTGCTTGGTTCTGAGACCACCAGAATGGATTTACCGTAGCCCTCTGGCCACCAAACTCAGCTCAGCCAGCCACGCTACTGTAGTCAGCATGCGTCCGCATCCCTCATTGCCACTCTTCCTGCTGCAAAAGGTGGCTATTTATGCTTTTGATAGGTGATCACATTAATGTGACTAATCACTGTATTTCCAATGGACATCTTTGTTTGCGTACCGAATTCTAAACAAGGTTGTTGTTGTTCTTGTTGTCTTCAGTCCTGAGACTGGTTTGATGCAGCTCTCCATGCTACTCTATCCCGTGCAAGCTTCTTCATCTCCTAGTACTTACCGCAACCTACATCCTTCTGAATCTGCTTAGTGTATTCATCTCTTGGTCTCCCTCTACGATTAACAAAACATAACATTAACATAAACAAGGTAGAAGATATGATCTCTAATGTTTTTTCTACGACGCTGATTAGTGGTATGCTGTAGGGTTGGTTCCAATTTTGTGCTTTCAGTATTTCGACTGCTAATTCAGTCGTCTTGTTAAGGTGCTGTACGCTATGTTATTGTGAGTACTTGCTGCATGAACCACACTATGAAGTATTGTGTTGTAAGGACGAAATGCACTTCGTGTGAAACATAGAAATGAGGTAGGAAGAGAACTCAGTGGCACTGGACGTAGTTGCTGTTATGAGTTAGCTTGCTTGCACGGAGCGACAATACAGTTCCGTCAAAGGACCAGATAGTATTAGGCAAAAACTACTACAAAAATAGATAGCAACACAAAAATGGTTCAAATGGCTCTGAGCACTATGGGACTTAACTTATGAGGTCATCAGTCCCCTAGAACTTAGAACTACTCAAACCTAACTAACCTAAGGACATCACGCACATCGATGCCCGAGGCAGGATTCGAACCTGTGACCGTAGCGATGGCAACACAGATTGCAACAATTTACAATAATTTATTAATAGAAGTTCCTCAATACTGTAGTATGAAGATTGTGTGTGGCAAAAGAGTTAAATGTTCACTCGCACTTATCTCTCCCTAACAGCGGTATAGTCCTGAATCCAGTAAATGATGAGTTTGATCACTTGTATAATGTCCAGTATGGCTCTTCTTGGTGGCCACTGTAGATGAGTAATGAGACACGTGCTGGGACGCTGTCCTGGCGTTGTCTGACGATATTGTTGACTTACTGTCCGCTGTGTGGAACTATATCTCTTTTTTGGGGGATGGATGTCCACTGGGGAACTACTTGTGTGAGGAAGGGCGAAAGAATAACAAAGGCCTTGCTTCTATGGAAGCTAGACCTTGTTACGCCTGAGACGTAGGCAGCTCGCCACGCTTGGATTTAGGCTGCGTCCCCTATGTTGTGAAGCGCACAGCCCTTTTTTTCTTTTTTTCCCCCCTCATGTGTTGTTGACGTCTCATCGCCTTCAGACGGCCTTCCATTCTTGGTTGCGTGTAAGGTGAGTGTTTGGTTGCTCTTTTATTTATTACACTTTGGATGAAGAGCGGAGGAGCTACAGTGGGGGCTCATAAGGCAACTTCCGACCGGTCTTGTTGGAAAATGCGTTTTACACCATCTGAGCTTACACCTTTGGAACTTTGTATCTACGCCATGGGCGTGGATTTGTTGTTCTGATTTACTGCAGTTGTTTGACGGTCCCAAGGATCTGCTCGATCGTCTTATACAGAGTCGCTGAAAATTTCTGTATTGCCATGTTCAGCATGTCTGTGCAAGACCGGTGATATACGTGTACTATTCTTTCAAAACCCATCGTAAGTATTTGTTCTAGACTAATGGACTATTTGCATGTAATGGACTCTTAGGTTTACACGTTAGGTCCCAAACTGAACTTCCACATAGTATTTTCGATAACAGAGTATTGTCATACAGGGCGTCCCACTCGAAACAGGCCCCACAAACGTGAAGAAATTCCGCTGAAACAGCACCGTGTAATTTGCGACGTTTGACGTGGCAACACTACACTCTGCAGCATCGTTTGACGCAACAGAGTGTTTCCGCGCCTCACTCTGGCTGCAGCTCAGTGTTCAGTCTTTAATGGCAATGTATCGCTATTCCGTCGATGAGCGCGTTTCTTGTGAAACAATATTGGATTACTGGTCCACTAAGACATGTCAGCGAATGTCTATTGAACGGTTTGGTGACCAGCATACACCGTCTACATGTTGCGTACAAGAGTTAGTGAAGTATCGGAAGCAAAAGTGACTGGCGTGAAACAATGATTGTTGGTCTCTCCTGCAAGGTCTATTCGGCGGTACCTCAGGAATGTGGAATGTCACGGAGCGCATGTCACGGAATGCGTTGATACACTGGTCAGCCAGAACATTATGACTCACCTACTGTCGATACAAACCCACCCATGCGATAGCAGCCTCACCTGGCGAGGAATGACTGCTGGTCAGACGCATGCGCGATGCACGTAGTATCGGAGAGCGTGCTCTCCGTGTGCAGAATGGGGAACGCACGATCTATGTAAGTTTGACCGAGCATTTCGAAAACTACACGACTAGACGGGTGTTCGAGGAGTGCTGTGACGAGTGTCACTTGGCGAAACCAAGGTGAAACCACGTCCAGACGTCGTAGCGTTGGGTGGCCGTCCCTCGTTAAAGATCTCGGAAGTTATTGGCTTGGCAGATGATAAAACAGGACGGGCTGCGAACTGTGATGGGACTAATATCAGACTTTAATGCTGGGCAGAGTACAAGTCTGAACATGCAGTGCACAGAACACTAAACATGGGCCTCCGTGACGACGATCTATGGCCAGTCGGTGTGGACATGCGGTTCTAGGCGCTTCAGACTGGAACCGCGCGGCCGCTGCGGTCGCAGGTTCGCCCTGCCTCAGGCATGGATAGGTGTGATATCCTTAGGTTAGTTAGGTTTAAGTAGTTCTAAGTTCTAGGGGACGGATGACCTCAGATGTTAACTCCCATAGTGCTCAACCGAGCGAGGTGGCGCAGTGGTTAGCACACTGGACTCGTATTCGGGAGGACGACGGTTCAATCCCGCATCCGGCCATCCTGATTTAGGTTTTCCGTGATTTCCCTAAATCGCTCCAGGAAAATTCCGGGATGATTCCTTTGAAAGGGCACGGCCGACTTCCTTCCCCGTCCTTCCCTAATCCGATGAGACCGATGACCGCGCTGTTTGGTCTCTTCCCCCAAACAATCCAATCCAATCCCATAGTGCTCAGAGCCATTTGAACCATTTTTGAACGATCTATGCATGTGCCAATGTTAACAGCACGACATCGACAACTAAGACTCAAGTGCGCACGTAATCATTGGCACTGAACATTGGTGCAGTGGCAGAATCTGATGATGCATGATACCTTCTTCAACATGCACATGGGAGGGCGCGAATCTGTCGCCTTCCATGGAACAGCTCCTTAACTCCTTCACTGCGGCCGGCGACAAAGTGGCGCCGTTTTCATTATGCTCTGGGGAATATTCCCGTAGTCATGCATGGTTCCAGTGGAGCTTGTGCGAGGTATTACGACGGCCAAGAAGTATCGACAACGTTTGTAGACCACGTACACCCCGATCATGCTTCCTGACGCCTGTGGCACGTTTCAGCTCATCCCCATGTCTCAAGGGAAGGAGTGTGATGGAGTGTTTCGAGGAATACAGTGGCGAGTTCCAGCTGGTGTGCTGTCCCCCCAACTAGCCAGATCTGAACCCCATCGAACACATCTGGGATGTAATTCAACGTGGTGCCAGAGCTCATCGGCCCCCTCCCCGAATTTACGGGAGTTAGGTGATTTGTGAGTGTAGATGTGGCGCCAGCTCCCTCCCTCCAGCGAACAACCAACGCCACTCTGCCTCCATGCCACGATGTGTCACCGCTGTTATCCGTGCCAAAGGTGAACATACCGGCTGTTAGGTGGGTGGTCATAATGGTCTGGCTGATGAACGTACGACCAGCGCGTAAATGCATAGGCGCTAAGATAACATCCACGGTTTGTTTTCCAGCGGAAGCGTCAGAGCGGAAAGACCACATCGCAGCGAAAAAGAGTGTTTCGGTGCGGTGTCAGGCCGTCACGGCGAGTAATCGGGTCGAGAGCGGCTCCCGGAAGCGGCGGGGGTCGGTAATTGAATCTCGGCCCAGCTGAGGTCGCGACGCCGCCGCCGCAGGCCCATTAGCCGTGTTCCATTACCCGCCGGCGGCCGGGGATGAAAAGAGAGAGTCAAACAGGCCTTTGCGAGCGATTAGGCGGGTCGCTTGTCTGGAGAGGCGGCTGCGCTGGCAATTCGCACGAGGCTCCCGGTCGGCGGGGTGGGGCAGGGCGCCGGCAAGGGTGCCGCCTCCGCCAAGGGCAGGGTCGCAAACAGCCCAGGCCAGTATCGTGTGTGTTGTGTTCACCTCAGGTACGGGTATGACCTACCACTTAGAACCTATACTGGTAGTTTAGTTCTGAATAACCGATTTTTTTCAGTTTTGTTTGGTCTCGGTTGCAACAGTTGGCTTTTTCCATTTTTGCTAAAACTGGGTAAAAAAAGCTAAATACACTCATTAGCTAGAACATTGATCAATGACAGAGAAGAATACAGGAAAAGATTAGAGTGTCACCAGTGGAGCCGACAGGAGAAACGGAAACTGAAGATCTCAGAAGAAGAGCGGGAGAGAAGAAGAGAAAGAATGAAGAGGTTCTGGGAGAAGAAGAGGAAAGTGCAGTCCACGAAGAAGCTACCCGTGGTCCTATAGAGGCCGTAACGCAAGAAGAAGAAGAAGATTAGCTAGAACATTATGACCACCTACCTAACAGCCGGTACGTTCACCTTCTGCACGGAAAACAACGGCGATGCATTATGGCATGGAAGCAATGAGACCTCTCGGTGCGTCGCTGGAAGGAGTTGGCGCCACATCTGCACACACAAGTCACCTAATTCCCGAAAATGCAGCGGAGAGCGATGTTCTCTGACGCCACTTTCAACCACATCCCAGATGTGTTCGATGTGGTTCAGATCTGCCGAGCTGTGCCGCGAGCACATCAATTGGTACTCGTCTCTGTGTTACTCGAAACACTCCATCACGCTCCTGGCCTTATGACATGGCGCATTATCTTGTTGAAAAACGTCACTGCCGTCAGGAAACATGATCGTCATGAAGAGGTGTACGTCGTCTGCAATCAGTGTACGATACTCGCTGGCGCCAGCTCCATTACGCTTTGGGGAACATTCACGTGGGCATCCATGGGTCCAGTGGAGCTCTTGTAAGGCACCTGGACGGTCAGGGAGTTTTTTTTCACTAGCTGCTTTTTTTTATGACCCACCGTCTAATTTCTTATTGCGGGTCGTATGTTGCCACTTAGCCGGTGTGAATGGGTCCGGGGTCCGGTGTCATTGAAAGTAACACCACCCCGGCTCCCGTCCCCACTCACACCGTTGCCCGTGTCCCGCCACGTGGAGGCGGGCTCTATTTGTTTACATCCATTTGATATCTTTTTTGTGCAGCATTAGAAAAACTAATACAAAATCAAGTGAGATATTAATAAACAAAAAAAAAAACCTCCCTGACCGCCCAGGTGCCTTACAAGAGCTCCATTGGACCTATGGACGCCCATGTGAATGTTCCCCAAAGCGTAATGGAGCCGGCGCCAGTTTGCCTCCGTCCCGCAGTACAGATGTCAAGGAGCTGTTCCCCCGAAAGACGACGGATTCGCGCACTCCGATCGGCATGTTGAAGAAGCTATCGGGATTTATCAGGTCATACGAAGCTCTGCCACTGCGCCAACGTCCAGTGTCGATAGTCACGTGTCCATTTCAGTCGTAGTTGGCGGTGGCGTGGTGTTTTAAGCTGCCACATGCATGGGTCGTCGGCTGTGGAGGCCCATCGTTAGGAGTGTTCCGTGTACTGTGTGTACTAAATAGTTCAGACGGCTCTGGGCACAATAGGACTTAACTGCTGAGGTCATCAGTCCCCTAGAACTTAGAACTACTTAAACCTAACTAACCTAAGGACATCACACACATCCATGCGCGAGGCAGGTTTCGAACCTGCCACCGTAGCGGCCGCGCGGTTCCAGACTGTAGCGCCTAGAACCGCTCGGCCACCCGGCCGGCACTGTGTGTACTGCCCAGCATTACAGTCTGATGTTAATTCCGTCACAGTTCGCCTCCTGTCCTGTTTTACCAGTCTCCCCGACCTATGACGTGCGACATCTGTAATGAAGGGTGGACGTGGTTTCACCTTGGTTTCCCCACGTGACATTCACCACAGCACTCCTCGAACATCCATCAGGTCGTGCAGTTTCCGAAATGCTCGTGCCGTGCCTCCGGGCCATCACAATCTACCTTCGGTCAAACTCATCACGAGTTCCACACATGGAGAGCACGCTCTCTGATACTGTATGCTCCGTGCGTGCTTCTGACTAGCAGTCATTCCTCGCCAGGTGAGGCTGCTACAGCCTGGGTGGGTTTGTATCGACAGTAGGTCAGTCATAATGTTCTGGCTGTCCAGTGTATCAATTAGCCACAGCAGCAATGTTCAAATTTTTCGTTTTTAAATAACCATATTTAAATAAAACGAGTACTTTTTATTTCTAAAATTTCCGTTGCTTCGAAATACTGAGTTATTATAGAAAATGGGATAAGCGAGTAATGCACGAAACACATGGCATAAAATTGGTACAGCTTTGTTGAAACAATAATGTACCTGTTGCCATGTGGCGTGGCCTACTGGTACACATGTACTAGCGGTGTGTGAGATTTGCCCCACCTGACATCTATTGAAATTTAACGCAGTTGTAGTCGGACATTACGTGTATTACAGAAGAGCACCACCCTTAGTCTGGAAGCGTTTTACGAAGAGCGCTATAAATGAAGTATAATGCTCGATTTGCATTCGTGGTTTACACTAAAAATAGAAAGCAGCTGATCTATTGCCTGTGTCTACATAATACGTCTTTATCTGCTTGCAGCTTTTGAAAATGGAAGAATTAGCATGAAAAACATAGTTTTTCAAACTAATTTTTCACCCCTTAGCACTGACTAACCGTAATGCCCAAATATTGGTATTATCCCCGATTACAACATGATTTCGAGCAGATTTTCAAAAAATTACAATCAGTAGGAGAATCAGCCGCTTATCGCTTTCAGACAGAAGCAGAGAACAGTGGACGGAGTAAGTTTTCTTCTCTTTGCGTATTTAATTTCATATTTTGATTGTAAGAGTAGAGTTGATAGAGGAAAGAGAAAGTCCAAAGAAGAGCAGCACGTTTCGTCGTGGGTTCGTCTGATAAGCGCAAACAAGACCCTAATTCAGCCAATAGCTGAGTATTGCTCGTCAGACTGGGACCTGCACCAGGTAGGATTGATAGAGAAAATACAGAAAGTCCAAAGAAGAGCAGCACATTTCGTCACGCATTCGTTTGATAAGCGGAAAGGCCTCGTACAAGTGGCCACCCAACTCCTGTGGCAGACGCTACAAGACAGACTTTTCGCCCCAGGATGTGGTTTACAGTTACATCCCCGAGAGCTTAAACGACGCAGAGCGGTTAGTGATGTCATCGAGTTTAATGTCTCTACGACAATAACTTTTCAGTCTTGTAGCGCATCTCATCCTGCACATATTATCGTACTTCGTAGGTGCTTTTTTATTCTTTCTATGGTGCTACAGCGTGTTCCAAAATCTCGAAAAATCAACAAAAGATGGTTCAAATGGCTCTGAGCACAATGGGACTTAACATCTATGGTCATCAGTCCCCTAGAACTTAGAACTACTTAAACCTAACTAACCTAAGGACATCACACAACACCCAGTCATCACGAGGCAGAGAAAATCCCTGACCCCGCCGGGAATCGAACCCGGGAATCCGGGCGTGGGAAGCGAGAACGCTACCGCACGACCACGAGCTGCGGTCAAAATCAACAAATACATAATTCATCTGATCGACGATAGAGACACCTTATGCCTTTTCGCGCCACTTAAGAAGAGCGAATTTCGCACAGTTGCCGCGCTATAAAACGATGACAGCCTTGTCGGCTATAGTCTAAATATTTCACATCTTGCCTGCCTTTTGTGAACGATTTCACGTCGTTGATAAAAGACGTCGTTTCACAGATCTGGCGGAATTATCAGTTTTTTTTTTTTTCTGGTGGAGCAGGAGGCGCACAGTTAAAAGTGGAACAGAATTTTAAAACAACCTAGGTGGGATCGACACCTGTAGCCGTTAATCTAGTCTTTAATTCAGAAGTTAATCATACTTTTTTTCTCCCGTCTGGAATAGGTGGCTGCGCAAGAATACATTAACGTCCAGTACGAGGGCTGTCATTATGATAATGGGCTCAGGTAGATCGGGAGTTTCTGAATGATGGGAGAACAGAAGGGTCTTCTGCCTGCCATTCACGTCTCTACCTTCGGCGCCCTTTGAATAAACCGACCTCCCGTCTCTAGTGGTGATCGTCCTTAAAACAAGCAGGTAATTTTATATTTCCTTTCTTCGGGCGATATCTTCAAAGGAAATCGGAAACGCATGATCTACGTGTTGGTGGTATATCTGTGTGGTATTTAAAATTGAACTTTTGAATGATCATCAATTCTCGGAGAAATATGAAGGCAAATAAAATCTTCATTCACGGCGATATTCCGTAATCTACCATTATTTCTGAGACACAATGATATTTTTACGGGTGGTTGCTAAGGTAGCTAACGTACAAGGGATTTTACTCATACACTTATAATGAATTCACATGCGGGAGAATTATGAGTTGGTAGTGTGGTACGTGTACTTTTATCTGCCTGGGTAATCTAGTTGAGAAAGTGAAGGAAGCGTATTGCACAATAAATCCGACAGGACCATGCTCAATTACGTAGTTCTGTGTTCCAAACAACATTCAGGCCACTAAAACTTGTCTGTGTCTTCCAGTGTTATCATCTGCAAAGTATTGAAATACCGAGTATCGCAGTTCTGTGTGAAGTATATGTTGGTAGCTGCAAGGAGAACGCTAAATGGTCATTTGATCTGTGTAGCGTACCGAACTGGTAAAATCCTGATGGCTTATTTATAGTGGGCATTCGTATGTAATTAATAACGAACTTCAAGTCAGCAATTTCGTGAAACGAAGCAACGCTGCGACTTAGCCCAAGCTTATCACATCAGCTTACATCTGTAAACCTGCCACCCTGATAGTTTAAATAATCGAATTGCCACGTATAAAACGCTAATTTCTCACCCACCTCAATGTTTACGACGTCATATCTCCTGAACTATTTGTCGTACAATGATACAATTTCGCAGGTACATTCAGTGGTATATGTGGACACTGTCTGCAAATATAGTGGGTGTAGCATTAGCAGTAAAGACGGAATAAATTAAAACCGTGAGACATGTACCAGTTTCTAACTTTAATACTGGACTTACTATGTTAAACGTTTAACGAAAGATTATATCTATCAATGAGTAGATTAGACAAAATTTTAAATTCAGTCAATGATTATAAAAAATACTGAAAATAAAATGTTTGATGCCCCTGGAAGTAGTCAGATAGACCCCCTGCGTCTGAGACCGTGTGACTGTTTTAGTTGTGTAGTTTTTTTTCCTATCGTTTCGGCGTGCTATGGACCACGAAGATTTTTATCTTTTCCCTGATTGTTTTTTCCTCTTTTGCCAGTAGATTTTCACTTTGGCTGACTGTGCTTCTTTTCTCTGTTTTGACCATTTGCAGGTAGGAGTCATCAAATGAAATTTCAGATTCCTGTAAATGCTTTTTAACTTGGCTTGCCCATTTTGAATACGATTTTGTTTTTGAAATTGATGTGTAGTAATACAGACGGTAATTCTCAACACTTTGCATTTCAATCCTGCCATTTCAATGCTATGAAGGCTGCGCAGTACAATTTTGAGATTTTATAGAATTCTTTGGTCTGTTCCACAACTACTACGTCCACACATGAGTGAGTCGTCATTCTTCTTTCTTCTACCCTTCTTCACTCTCATATTTGCATCGTTTGTGCTTCAGTCATATTCTGTGCTAAGTACATCGTCCATTCCTTTCAACCTGTCTCCCAGCTCCTCATTAACCTTGTCCGGAAAGGCTTACTGAAAGCAATATTGGTGTAACGAGTGTGAAACGGTCTTCGTAGTCCTACTTCAAGGGCTTTAGATCCTCACCGCCCACCCAGACATAAATTCCCTGGAGCGTTCCTAAATGTCGTGGGGATTGCTTCAACAATGCCTCACCACTGATCACCAATAACCACGATATCTCCGCGAGGTGAACCTCTGGTCTTCTGGCCTTTCCACCTCCGCCTTCCGCTGTCTCTGAGCCGTAATGTGGAATAAACAGAAGATCCTGCAGCAAAATGATGCCTCTAGCTGGATCTGAATGAAGCAGATGAAGATTCTGGCGTTATCTTACAACACATCTTGTATTCACAGACTTTCATCGGTACCTCAGTAGCAATCACTCAACTGCGTTACAAGGACGTTAGTAGCAACAAGTAGTAAAGCTCGTGTCTGAAGACATTTTTCTTCAACACACACTGGCGATGCTAAATTTCCCCTTTCTGTTCAGAAACGTAGCCTCAAATGTCGTGGGCATCTAAAGCAGTGGATCTAATTCTGAGGGTCGCTGGGCGAAACCGGTGCATGTATACTTAGCCTCATTGTCGGCTTCTGAAATAGAACTCTTTCGTAAGACGAGCTACAATGTTGGTCGCTAAATGCGGCCTCGCTGCAGATCTTGGAGCTCTGTTCTTCTTTGTAAGATAATCTGGGTGACAACGGTATCTAATAAGCGCTGTTAGTGCACCGTCTAGGGCAATAACTTGCGGAGGACTTCACATGAGTCTTTTCACTGTCTTTCTAGGCAGCTGTCTGTGGTTAAATACTTTTCATTGAAGGTGTCCACATTCCTTAATGCTGCAGTTGTCGTAAGCGAATAAACACTCAAAACGTTACTCTGCGCAGAGAGAACTTCAAGATACAGGAAAACATAACGCGTTCGATCGTGATCCGTGGCAGAAACTCCTAACATCAATCGATGAATGAAGGAAGGACAATAACCAACAGGTCTTTTTTTTATGTGAATGGAAATTTTATGAGTGAATTTCAGAAACAAAAATCTCTCGGGTTCCGAAACAAGCAACATCATTTAGACGCAACAGTTCGAGGAGTTTCCAACTTTTCTTCGTCAATATATCCTGAGAAGCAGCGTTCGAAATGCTGCATTGAAGCGACACCTGGTAAGACGCAAATATGTCGTTGAACTTATTTTATCAGTAGGTAATATATTGAATGTAACAACGCTGTATGGTACGATACCATTCTGCAACACCAACCAACTGCTAAATTGATGGGTGAATTTTCAAAACCTATTATAATTAATTCCCATTACGGGTTTAGAACGCCTTCTTCATCATCAGATAGCTGCACTACACGTAGAGGACAAACTGTGTCAGCTGTTGAACGCTTATGGTGCCACGGTTGTCAAAAATGAAAAACGATTTTAAGTTTAGAACAACTCGAAGCTGAAATTAGCATAAAAGGACAAAACAAACAAATATCTTCCTAAATTTGTGGCTTATTTACTTGAAAAGTATCCCAATTTTTTTCTACGACAATGCATTTGTCAGTGCATTTTTTAAATTTATTCTTTATATTCATTCCCATATCGAGTTGGCCTTATTTTAAAATCGTCTCTAACCGTAGGTCACTGTGACATTGAGTAATAGTTCGCTCTGTAGCTGGAATGCAGCCATCTGATGCTACACAATGTTCAAAATTGGTAATGGCAGAAAACAATAATATGATATAAAAATACGTCATCGATTTCGTGGATGGCAAATGTGTTTAGAAGATTGTTATCTCTGCATTAGGAAACAGTTACCACAAGGTAATTAAATTTCTACAGTCGAACTAAAGTGGTAGCAGAGGTTACATACATTCCTCGTATTCGTTTTGGAAAATGAGCGCTAGGCCTAACCAATACTAGTACAGATACATTATTACGGTTATATTTTATTACCGATGTGAAGGTATTGAATAATAAGTGTTCAAGTCAAGCTTCACGACACTTTGGAACTGTCGTTACATCAAATAACAGTCGCTACGATTATGTACACGGTTAAAATCACAGTTCTACGTTTCGTACAGTCCATTCCCAGAGACAATTTGTCCAGTTATATGAAATAATGTAAGATACGTTCTGCGTAAATCACTCTCGATATCACTTGGTCTCTCCGTTGTCAACGAACTGTGTTATACCCACTTCAATGTGTTTTATCGCGACAACGCGTCCCGCGTCCACACTCTGGCACTACTCGACAGCCTCCGCACTGTTCACTCAAACAATGCATTTCGTCAGCGGCAGCCGTGCTGCAGTCCGGAGAGAACCAACGTGGAAGAAGGGGCACACCCTCCTGAGGTGTGTATGATCGACTGAAAAAGGTATATTTACTTTATAACATTTGTAGATCTGCTAAACAAAGTTTACAGGAATACGCTTTTAGAAGTTATGAACATATCAGGGAGCGGAAGTTTGTCTACAGCTTGCCCAGAAATCATGCAGCGGTACAATAACCGAAGAGCGTAAGAGGGAGAAAGTAGTTGAGAGTGAGACAGGGTTGTAGCCTATACCTGATGTTCTTCAATCTGTTTACTGGGCTAGCAGCCAAAAAGAGAAATTTGAAAAGGGGATTAAAATTCGAGGAGAATTGAGACACTAAAAGTAAGAGAAGAATTTTGCTGTTTGGGCAATGAAATGACTGAAGTAGAGAGTATATCTCTTCCGTATTCCTGCATTTCCGGAAGGCTTTCGACACTGTACCACACAAGTGGCTCGTAGTAAAATTGTGTGCTTATGGAATATCGTCTCAGTTATGTAACTAGATTTGCGATTTCCTGCCAGAGAGGTCACAGTTCGTTGTAATTGACGGAAAGTCATCGAGTGAAACAGAAGTGATTTCAGGCGTTCCCCAAGGCAGTGTTATAAGGCCTTTGCTGTTCCTTATCTATATAAACGATTTGGAAGACAATCTGAGCAGCCGTCTTCGGCTGTTTGCAGATGACGCTGATGTTTTTAAGTCATGAGAAGATCAAAACAAACTGCAAAACGGTTTAGAAAAAATATCTGAATGGTGCGAAAAGTGGCAGTTGACCCTAAACAACAAAGAGTGTGATGTCATCCACATTAGTACTAAAAGGAACCAGTTAAACTTCGCTTACACGATAAATCAGTCTAATATAAAAGCCGTAAATTCAACTAAATACCTAGGTATTACAATTACGAACAAATTAAATCGGAAAGAACACATAGAAAATGTTGTGGGGAAGGCTAACCAAAGGCTGCGTTTTATTGGCAGGACACTTAGAAAATGTAACAGACCTACTAAGGAGAATGTCTACACTACGCTTGTCCGTCCTCTTTTAGTATACTGCTGCGCGGTGTGGGATCCTTACCAGATAGGATTGACAGAGTACACCGAGAAAGTTCAAATAATGGCAGCACGTTTTGTACTATCGTATATATGGGAGAGAGTGTCACTGAAATGATACAGGATTTGGGCTGGAAATCATTAAAAGAAAGGCGTTCTTCGTTGCGACGGAAATCTTCTCACGAAATTGCAATCACCAACTTTCTCCTCAGAATGCGAAAATATTTTGTTGACACCGACCTACATATGGCGGAACGATCACCACTATAAAATAAGGGAAATCAGAGCTCTTAAGGAAAAATATAGGTGTTCATTTTTTCCGCGCGCTATAGGAGATTGGAATAATAAAGAATTGCGAAGGTGGTTCGATGAACCCTCTGCCAGGCACTTAAATGTGATTTGCAGAGTATCCATGTAGATGTTTAAAAATGTTCAAATTTGTGTGAAATCTCATGGGACTTAACCGCTAAGGTATTCAGTCCCTAAGCTTACACACTACTTAACCTAAATTATCGTAAGGACAAACACAAACACCCATGCCCGAGGGAGGACTCGAACCTCCGCCAGGACCAGCCACACAGTCCATGACTGCAGTGCCCTAGACCGCTCGGCTAGTCCCGCGCGGCCATTCCACATTCCTGAGGTACACGCCGAACAGACTTTGCAGGAGAGGCCAAGAATCATTGTTTCACGTCAGTCACTTTTGCTTCCGATAATGGTCGCCGTCCACCACCTTGAAGATCCAACACCGTTACACTGCTCTCCATATAAAATACAGGTGGGCAAAAGCGAGAAAATTTTCCCTGGTTGTTATTCACAGTGATATCAGTGGAAGTGTTGGGGAAGTTATTTCTAATTTTTTTCTAAAAAAGATCCAGTAACTAATTATGAGGGTTTGAATCAGATCTAAGAGGCAACAAATTGATGGTACAATGTGACTAAATCAAGGGCTATGCTTAAACGGCGTATTCTGAGACGTGGAGGTGTAGGTAATCTGGTAACGGAGGCAAGACAAGACGACGTATTGAAACGTGCCGTGTGGTGATGCTTTCTGGAGGAGGAGCTGAGCTGGCAGAGTGGTGTAGTGTGAGACGGCGGCCGCAGCAGGGGCAGCAGAGGCAGCGGCAAGCGGCGGGCGACGCGCCGTAGCCAGCGGAGCGTCGCCAAGGATTCGTCGAGGTCGCGGCAGCCCGACCCTACCCTTCAAATTGAGCGCGTCTCCGCTTCCTGGCCGCTCTGGCTGCGCGGCCTGCTTATCTCGCCCTGGCGCTGTCGCCGCCACCAGCTACACTTCTTAACAGCCAACCAGCCTTCTCGCCTCCGCGTGGCCGAAGGTGGGCAGTTGCCACAGCACGACCATTCAACTCAACAGTCTTCTAATTCCAGAATGAGATTTTCACTCTGCAGCGGAGTGTGCGCTGACATGAAACTTCCTGACAGATTAAAACTGTGTGCCGGACCGAGACTCGAACTCGGGACCTTTGCCACAGTTTTAATCTGCCAGGAAGTTTCATGTCAGCGCACGCTCCGCTGCAGAGTGAAAATCTCGTTCTGGAAACATCCCCCAAGGCTGTGGCTAAGCCATGTCTCCGCAATATCCTTTCTTTCAGGAGTGCTAGTTCTGCAAGGTTCGCAGGAGAGCTTCTGTAAAGTTTGGAAGGTAGGAGTCGAGATACTGGCAGAAGTAAAGCTGTGAGGACGGGGCGTGAGTCGTGCTTGGGTAGCTCATTTGGTAGAGCACTTGCCCGCGAAAGGCAAAGGTCCCGAGTTCGAGTCTCGGTCCGGCACACAGTTTTAATCTGCCAGGAAGTTTCAGTCTTCTGACTAGTTAGACACGCAAGTCAGCCAATTTCCAGCTCTTCGGCACATACGTTTCTTAATTTCGTCGTCTCGACGACACCACTCCTTGATATCTGCCGTTCTAAGACACTTTACACACCTCTGTCTCACTGGTTTGATGCGGCCTGTAACGAATTCCTCTCTGTGCCTACCTTTTCTACTGTATCGCCAAACCAACTGGTATAGGTATGTGTTGTGTTGGCTGAAGAGCCAACACAGTGTTACTAGTGGAGGCCAAAATGCACGCGTTTATCTCGTGGTCGTGCGGTAGCGTTCTCGCTTCCCACGCCCGGGTTCCCGGGTTCGATTCCCGGCGGGGTCAGGGATTTTCTCTGCCTCGTGATGGCTGGGTGTTGTCTGCTGTCCGATTTTCTCTGCCTCGTGATGGCTGGGTGTTGTCTGCTGTCCTTAAGTTAGTTAGGTTTAAGTAGTTCTAAGTTCTAGGAGACTGATGACCATAGATGTTAAGTCCCATAGTGCTCAGAACCATTTGAACCATTTTTTGCACGCGTTTTAGCTCACGCAGGCTGGCGTGAGGAGGGAAGAACTATACTGACGTTGAGGTCAGAACATGACAAGGAATTAGAATTCAGAGAGCGGACGTAATTAGTTTGATACTTAACTTTAATCCATTAATGATGAACGTCGCTCTTGACGGTATACGAGTCACAGTGTTATCAGTTCAGAATACATTCTTGAAGAATATGGCGCCTTGCTAGGTCGTAGCAAATGACGAGCTGAAGGCTATGCTAAACTGTCGTCTCTGCAAATGAGAACGTATGTAGACATTGAACCATCGCTAGCAAAGTCGGCTGTACAACTGGGGCGAGTGCTAGGGAGTCTCTGTAGACTAGACCTGCCGTGTGGCGGCGCTCGGTCTGCAATCACTGATAGTGGCGACACGCGGGTCCGACGTATACTAACGGACCGCGGCCGATTTAAAGGCTACCACCTAGCAAGTGTGGTGTCTGGCGGTGACACCATAGTATGCGTATTCCGAGATATGTAAACAGGCAGAATACGGCACTGCAGTCGGCAACGCCTACATAAGACAAATGTCTGGCGCAGTTTTTAGATCGGTTACTGCTGCTACATGGCAGGTTGCCGAGATTTAAATGACTTTGAACGTGGTGTTACAGTCGGCGCAAGAGCGATGGGATACAGTATCTGTGAGGTACCGATGAAGTCGAGATTTTTCCTTACGACCATTTCACGAGTGTACCACGAATATCATGAATCCGGTAAAACACATCAAATCTCCGACATCGCTGCAGCCGGAAGAAGATCCTGCAAGAACGGGACCCACGTCGACTGAAGAGAATCGTTCAAGGTGATAGCCGGCCGGAGTGGCCGAGCGGTTCTAGGCGCTACAGTCTGGAACCGAGCGACCGCTACGGTCGCAGGTTCGAATCCTGCCTCGGCCATGGATGTGTGAGAGTCCTTAGATTAGTTAGGTTTAAGTAGTTCTAAGTTCTAGGGGACTGATGACCTCAGCAGTTAAGTCCCATAGTGTTCAGAGCCATTTTTCAAGGTGACAGAAATGGAACCTTTCCGTAAATTGCTGCAGATTTCAATGATGGGCCATCAGCAAGTGTCAGCGTGCGTACCATTCAATGAAGCATCATCAATAAAGGCTTTCGGAGCTGAAGGCCCACTCGTGTACCCATGATGACTGCACGACACAAAGCTTTACGCCTCTCCTGGACCCGTCAACATCGACATTGACCTGTTGATGACTGGAAACACGTTGCCTGGTCGGTCGAGTCTCGTTTCAAATTGTATCGAACGGACGGACGTGTACTGGTACAGAGACATCATCAAGAATCCATGGATCCTGCATGCGAGCAGGGGACTGTTCAAGCTGGTGAAGACTCTGTAATGATGTGGGGCGTCTGCAGTTGGAGTGATATGGGACCCCTGATACGCCCAGATACCACTCTGACAGGTGACACGTACGTAAGCATTACGACGGTTCAAATGGCGCTGAGCACTATGGGACTTAACTTCTGAGGTCATCAGTCCCCTAGAACTTAGAACTACTTAGACCTAACTAACCTAAGGACATCACACACATCCATCCTGACGGAGTTGGGCAATTCCAGAAGGATAATGCGACACGCCACACATCCAGAACTGCTACAGAGTGGCTCCAGGAACACTCCTCTGAGCTTAAGCACTTTCGGTGGCCACCAGTCTCCCAAGATATGAACATTACTGAGCATATCTGGGATGCCTTCCAACGTGCTGTTCAGAAGAGATCTCCCTCGTACTCTTACTGATTTTGGACAGCCCTGCATGTTTCATGGTGTCTGTTTGCTCCAGCACTACTTTAGACATTAGACGAGTCCATGCCACATCGTGTTGTGGCACTTCTGCGTTCTCACGGTGCCCTACACGATATTGGGTCATATTTATTTGATGGATACATTCCAACCTTTGACTTCCCCTGCTGTTTTTACCTTCTACAATTCCCTCAAGTACATGTCAATGTTATTCACATGTTCCTTTCCTTCCCGATTCTTCAGGGAACCAACTCATTTGTTATCTTATTTTTCATCTAAATGTCGACATCTTCCTATAATACCTCATATCAAACGCTCGGGGTTTCTGCTTTTCCAGTTTTCCCACCATCCATGATTCAGTACCTTACAATCATGTCCTCTACATGTACATTCCCAGAAATTTCTTCATCAAATGAAGGGCTATGTTTGATATTAGCAGGCTTTTCTTTGGCTGGGAATGCGCTCTTTGCCAAAGCTACTCTGCTTTTTGTCCTCCTTGATCCGTACGTCATATCTTATATTTCCTCTAAGGCAGTATAATTCTTTAATTTCATCTACTTTTTGGTCACCAATTTAACGCCGGTCGGAGTGACCGAGCGGTTCTAGGCGCTACAGTCTAGAACCGCGCGACCGATACGGTCGCAGGTTCGAATCCTGCCTCGGATATGGATGTGTGTGATGTCCTTTGGTTAGTTAGGTTTAAGTAGTTCTAAGTTCTAGGGGACTGATGACCTCAGAAGGTGAGTCCCATAGTGTTCAGAGCCATTTGAACCAATTTAACTTCATCGCTAATCTCAAAATGGCTCTAAGCACTACGGGACTTAACATCTGAGGTAATGAGGCCCTCAGAACTATTTAAACCTGAGGACATCACACACATCCACGCCCGAGGCAGGATTCGAACCTACGATGGTAGCAGCAGCGGGGTGCCTGACTGAAGCGCCTAGAACCGCTCGGCCACAGCGGCTGGCACTTCATATATCTCCTATGCTCTTCTGTCTACTCTACTCTACTCACTCTATTCTACTCTACTTCCTTTATTCTATTCTGCTTTGCTCTGCTCAACTCCACTCTGATCTCACCTCCTATACTATACTGTACTCTCTAATTTCTCTTCTACTGAAGTTGCCATACTTTACTTTACCCTACTCTCGTCTCATCTCATCTCACTTTGTCTCCTCTCCTCAGCTACTCTACCACACTATCCAGTCCTCCTCCCCCCTTCCCCAGTCTTTCTCTGTCTCCTCTCGCGGCGGATATAAAGATGACTATTACCGCTGGCAGCAACCTGCATTTTACGACGGCGCGGCGCGGTGCGGCGGTGCGCCGGCGGTCTGGCTTTTTTGCGTTCAGATAGCGCGGCGCCCGCAATGCGGAACTGGCTGGTGCTTTACGGCGCGCCTTGTCAGGCTACGCAATAACGGCGGGGGCCTTCGATTCCCGCGTGAAGCAACAAACGCCCACCGCCAAACGTGTTCATCGGCGCTGGAGGCCGGAGATGGCGCAAAAAGTCTCTCTGACGGTGCCGCTCCACGGCAACGCCAAAGCTCAACAAACAGAAGACCTACATCGAACAACAACTGGACCGAATAACCAATTCGTCTAATGCTCTCTATGTACTGCCATGGCCTCAGAAACTTCACCGATCTACTGTTACACACATCAAAAAATTTTTTGCATCAGCCCGGTTCCCAGAACTCCTGAAGGTAGACGTTGACTATGGATTTGTATCACAGACACAGCCCCTTTGACTGTTCAGAGATGTCTAAACCCGCCCGAAGATGTAAACAACCATGCATGAGCAGCGCCTATTTGACGGAAGGGTTCCGACAGCCGATCAGTTGCAATCATTCCACCAGGAAGGAGGTACATGGCTCGTGTTGTCTGTAGTTCAACCGCGGCTAGACGATCAATACCTCGGTTCGATCGGGTCCGCATTGTTACTTGGTGCCAGGAAGGGCTCTCAACAAGGGAAGTGTCCAGGAGTCTCGTAGTGAACCAAAGTGATGTTATTCGGACATGGAGGAGGTACAGAGACACAGGAACCGTCGATGACATGCCTCGCTCAGGACGCCCAAGGCCTACTACAGCAATGGGATTATGTCTCGGAGGAACCCTGACAGCATCGCCTCCACGTTGAATAAAGCTTTTCGTGCAGCCACATGACGTCGTGTTACGACTCAAACTATGCGCAATAGACTGCATGATGCGCAACTTCTCTCCCGACGTCCATGGCAAGGTCCATCTTTGCAACCACGACACCATGCAGCGCAGTACAACATGCCGGATGGACCGCTCAGGATTGGCATCACGTTCTCTTCACCGATGAGTGCCGCGTATTCCTTCAACCAGACAATTGTCGTAGACGTGTTTAGAGGCAACCCGGTCAGGCTGAACGCCCTAGACACACTGTACAGCGAGTCCAGCAAGGTGCAGGTTCCTTGCTGTTTTGGGGTGGCATTATGTGGGGCGACGTACGCCGCTGGTGGTCATGGAAGGCTCCGTAACGGCTGTACAATAGGTGAACGCCATCCTCTGACCGATAGTGCAACCATATCGGCAGCATATTGGCGAAGCATTCGTCTTCACGGACGACAATTCGCGACCCGATCGTGCACATCTTATGAATGGTTACCTACAGGATAACGACGTCGCTCGACTATAGTGGCCAGCATGTTCCCCAGACATGAATCCTATCGAATCGCTGTTGAGCAACGGGTCAATCTGGACAAACAGTGTCTTGACGAACTTGTGAATAGTATGCCACGACGCAAGAGGACGATGCAAGAGGACGTGGGTATTAGATATGAACCACCACATCTGAAGGCTTCGCTGTATGACGGTACAACAAGCAGTGTGTGGTTTTAATGACCAATAAAAAAGGCGGAAATAATGTTTATGGTGATCTCTACTCCAATTTTCTGTACGGTTTCTGGAACTCTCGGAATCGTGGTGATGCAAAACTTTTTTTGAGGTGTGTATATTATTACACACCACTGCCAAACAGCCGTTTACGTGGTAACATCTTGGACTTTCGACAGCGTCAGACGTTAACATTTTTGTAGTGAGCACTATATTCTTACGATCTTTTGTCGACAGATAAATGTAATTGAGGATATTATAGTTCAGGGGAAAGGTGACGGTATTTACAGGATGTGGACCTGTTAACGTCAAAATAGTTATTAATAAAGAAAGAGTAGAGCAACTTAGTACTTTCGCTACTTGAGCCCATGAGAAACTCGTGATCGTAGGCCAATGAAACTTTGTGGTAACATTTGTCAGCACAAGCGGCAGAGAAATAACGAAGAAACCATTCAAAGAAATACGTTTAAATTTCCACATGACAGGTTCAAATGGCTCTGAGCACTATGGGACTTAACATCTATGGTCATCAGTCCCCTAGAACTTAGAACTACTTAAACCTAACCAACCTAAGGACATCACACAACACCCAGTCATCACGAGGCAGAGAAAATCCCTGACCCCACCGGGAATCGAACTCACATGACAGGGTACCATTTGCTAACTGCGTACCGTGTTTACGTTCCAGGTTACAAATGTTGCTCTATGTGACGATAATCTGCATCCATGATAGCCTGGAACGGCAGTAGATATTTTCTACTGCTACGCGAAACAATGATGGACCATAAAGTGTTGAGCTGCCGTGAAACAGCTCGTGCAGTCCCTGAAAATCGCAAACTGCGTCCAGCATTCTCAGCTATGGCAGCAGTAACTTCTTTAACAATTTGTGGCGCAATTTACAGTCGGCCTCTACCGAATTGCCAATTAATTCGAACTTCCGAATCATGTTCTTAAGCCCCGCTGTGAAAAGAGGACCTCTCCGTCATCGCTTAATGCATCGATACTCACGAAAAGCAGCATCATTCCTATAAAGTTGGGTACCCATACTGTAAATATTAGGTTGATGCCTAAGCTTGTAGCGTTTTTCCATCAGTTTTAACTTACACAACAGATGCACGATACAGAGAGTTTAGTCATCAGTATATTCTCCTTTAAGTTTTTGCAACGGTCTACCAACTTTGGGGTAAGTTTTTGATTCCGTGACTGTAGGAATCACGTGGTTTCTAGGCCAAGAACTCGTCGAGCCATGTTCGGAGCGCATTTTCACCCGGAAAGGAAGTTCCTTGAACTTTGTTCGATAGAGAGCGGGAAAGGTGAAAATCTAAGGCGCAAGATTAGGTGGACAAGGTGACTGTGGAATGACTTCCCAAACAAACTCCTGAACAGTTTTGTTTCTCAGTCTAGCAGAATGAGGGCGGGCGTTATCGTGGTGCAGCACCACTTCACGCGTTCTTCCTTGTCGTAGTTCTTGGACTGCGTCTCCAAAATGTCTCAGTTGTTGACAATAAATGTCAGCAGTGACGGTACATCTTGGGAAGGTACTTCGTAGTACGCCACACCGCCTCTGTTCCACCAGTTGTAAGTAGCGTGAATAAAAGTAGCGTGAATAAAAGAACGCTATGTGCAAGAAGCATGAAGCGCCCTTCGAATGTATCCTGATAGCTAAAAGAGCCACGCGCACTTTGAATAAGAAAATGCTACTTGACACTGAAATCAATATAAAAGATAGGGTCGCCACCAACTCTAGCCACACGACAAAGAAGAGGTAGCACTGAGTCGGAAAATTACTTAATTTATTAATAAGAAAAACTCACAAAAGAGCATTCATTGTAAAGTCATTGATAAAGAATGGGATGTAGTTATTAATATGATCCAGGCATTCTTCCCGTGAATTAAATATTGAGTAAAGTAAAGGGGGCGTGAACACCATGCGTAAGTGCAGCCTGCAGCAAGATTCGTGAAAACACTATCTATTCCAGAGCATTTGTTTCAGATAAAAAAGGGGACACTAATCACTACACCTGTGCACATGGAAACGCTATAGGTGGGCCAACAAGGAAAACTATAAGGTAACGGCGACGTAACATCGGTACACAAGATAAGATTGAAGGCAAAATTATTTATTCCTTAAAACATTGATGTAGTGCATCTATAGACTGCTGTTGCATGCTAACTATGACAATTGCTTGTGAAATACTACACGTTTCATAACAAACTCGTGTGCCCACTCGGTCCGTGGAGACAATTTCTATGGACCGTGGCCAAATTTTAATCACATGAGACAAAGAAAATTCACAAATACACAAAAATTACCAAGATCCGTAAAAGATTAGAAGCATACACACACAGTTGTAGGCACATAAACATTCACACTGAACCGAGGACACTTCAACATATGCAACTCCTTTGTGCCGCGTTCCTCTCACAGATCAAAGTCAAGACTGCATTGGGAATCAAACTGAGAGTCTACAAAAGCCTTGCATTCCCTGCTGCAACCCAGCAAGTAAATCTTTATAAGACGAAATTCGAGACCAAAAGCTAAAAGCTCCCCTCTCTATGTGACAACGCGCCACGCGGTCAGTCCAACTCACCCTTCTTCGTCTGGAGCACAGCTGTGTACCCTTCCCGTACCGGCGGCAGACTGCTTCCCGCTTCTCCAGCCTCTTTCACGCTCCGCGTGGACCGGAAAACCCCAGGATGCCATTTCCGCCACCAACCTAACGCAGGTGGATTTCTCCCAAGTAGCGGAAACCTCTTCGCCGACTTGACCACTACGAGAGTTGGCAATGAAAGGTGGCTACAGGACCCTTTCACAGTTGCTTAACATTATCTTCTGTGGATACGCGCAGGTCTGTGTACGGGCAATTGCTGCTTTGTCTGGTCCCAACCATTCCTTTCTTTTCCTTGTGTTAGCCTAAAGACACAATTACTCGTCACCAATAACGGCACAGGATAGGAATGGTCGGTGTCGTTCACGAGCCAATTGATGACGAGCAAGCACAGATGTAAATATGGCCACTCGCTGCTTTTTGTGGTTTCGGGGTAGAGCATGCGGTACCCATACATCCGATATTTGAATCTTTACCGTGGTATGCAAATGTCGTGCGACTGTAGAACGATCACAATTCATCACATTTCCCAGTTCTCGAGTACAATGACGAAGATCATTGCGGATTAATGCGTTTAAACGAACTTCATGAGACCTCTAAGGGCTTCCTGAACGTGGAGAGTAAATAATGTGAAAACGATCCTTCTTAAAACAAAAGAGGCATTGTCTTGTCGTGTTCTGTCCAACAGCATTATCCTCATAAACGACGCAACGGATTCTGGCAATCTCCGATGCTGTCATCCCTGTATTGAACTCAAAACAGAAAAATGTGTGGAAATGTTCCGGCTTCACCACCTGGCACTCCATTTTACTGCGTACACTGCTCCACTCAATATCATCCAAGTGACAAACTGATAATGCATAAACTCAAGTAGCAACATTGAGCTACATATAACAGTGACAATGGTTAAATAAACCAATGGCAACTGGAATTCCAATATGCAAAACAAAAACGTACGAACTTATGCACCAACCTCATAATTTTCGCTCTATACTGGCTCAAATAGCGAGAATAGTTATAACCACCCTATAGCTGCATATCACAGGAAGATGTCAGTTGAAAGCTTCAGCCATTCCACTATCCCTGTGGACAAACAAACGTCAGTTTTAAAGTAGCGAAGAGACACATCGTTTAAATATATAATGTCAGCACCAACGTATGGTTATGAATTTTGGACACTTACAGTAACTGGTGGTATTTTGCTTGACAGGAAGAGGAATGAAGATGTCGGGAAAGAACCATATTTAATATGACTGAAGAAATAGTGAAATACAAGAAAGCATGGGAACAGTGTGTCACAAGAATGCAAGGAAGTCAATACCAAGCTCAGTGCTGAACTATAACCCAAAACAAGGAAGATTGGTTGGCCAGTAAACGAGAAACAGAATAAAATATTGTGGGACATCACCAAAACCTATAATCTTGTTGCAATTAAGATCTCCTTTAAGCCATGCAGACACAGACTCTGACTCATTTATTTAGCGATGATTCCTCGTGCAAAGAACCAAAGGCATTATGGACATATAAAATGTAACCCTACCTCTGTTGTACAGTACTCAAGTCTGAAATGTCCGATAAGCAATAATTTCTCGACTTTTAAAAGTCTCCAGGCCTTCTACAGTCTCTACTTTACCACTACGATGGTTTAATCCTCGATGTTCGTGACGATGATGATTACGATACCTCAGAATTTTAGACGGGTTACTGTTCCATGTGTTGTGTACGCTAAGAAGACAGAGAGGCGGAAGAGGGGTCATTGGTGATGTAATACAGACAGTAATGACCCCGCCGTCGACGGGACGGTAATCAGTACGCGTCGTTCTTCACTTTGATTAGCACAGTGATACCAACGGAACCGCGGTATTCATATTTGTCTGAAGACAATTAGGGATGCCACGGAATAGCTTAATGTGAATGGTTAAACGAGGAATGGAATGTCGATGCTGCCGAACACGAGTGCAGTGCGTTAACCTCGATCGGTGGCTACCTACCTGCTACATGGACATGCCTCACGGCGTTCTGTTATAGTATTCTGCAATCTCAAGATTGGTGTTGCACAGCTCGCCATCCTGTTCCATCCTCTTCAGATCGGAACTGCAGCCTGCACCCACCGCAACCAATGTACTGCACTCGACCTTAGGACTGTGTCTACAACTTTTACCCCTCACCGCTCAAACACACATGTGCCTCCCTCCTTTACCAAATTTACTATTCCTCGACGCCTCTTGATGTGTCGTATCACACTTCTCCCTTCATTTAGTCAGGTATTGTCATGAAACTTTCTTGCCCCTTCTTCATTCCTTATTCGATGTCTTAACCTAACCGCCGGCCACGGTGGCCGACCGGTTCTAGGCGCTACAGTCTGGAACCGCGCGACTGCTGCGGTCGCAGGTTCGAATCCTGCCTGGGGCATGGATGTGTGTGATGTCCTTAGGTTAGTTAGGTTTAAGTAGTTCTAAGTTCTAGGGGAGGCAACGGCCTTGCCGCAGTGGATACACCGGTTCCCGTGAGATCACCGAAGTTAAGCGCTGTCGGGTGTGGCCGGCACTTGGATGGGTGACCATCCAGCCACCATGCGCTGTTGCCATTTTTCGGGGTGCACTCAGCCTCGTGATGCCAATTGAGGAGCTACTCGACCGAATGGTAGCGGCTCCGGTCAAAGAAAACCATCATAACGACCGGGAGAGCGGTGTGCTGACCACACGCCCCTCCTATCCGCGTCCTCAACTGAGGATGACACGGCGGTCGGATGGTCCCGATGGGCCACTTGTGGCCTGAAGACGGAGTGCTTAAGTTCTAGGGGACTGATGACCTCAGAAGTTAAGTCCCATAGTGCTCAGAGCCATTTGAACCAATCTTAACCTAATCGTCAAAACTCCTATGTAACACCACTTTTCGAAAGCTTACAGTGTTCTCTCGTGAGCACTGCTGAGAGTTCACATTTAAATTCCACATAGGGCTCCGTTCCAGACAAATACTTTCACAAAGGACGGTGACCTAAAAAGTGAGACGAGTCACCGTAAAGCATGCGTGCGAAAGGAAGAGGAAGTATTTACAGACTAGCGAGAACGACCCATAGCGGGAAGGCCGGCTTCGCACAAAGGTCAGAGCACGGCGAGGGGCGACCGCTAATTGAAACTGAGTGCCAGGTGCCACAACGTCGCCTAATTGAGGGCGCTAATTAACGCGCGCCACTTCATGCCGCCTGCCCACGCAAAAATCCGCCGTCTGCCGGCGCGACGCCACGTAATGACAGTCGGTGCGGCGCTCCGCCACGCTGCACGCTGCTGTGGCCTCCGGCGACGCCGCTGCCGCTGCTGACGTTCCACTCCACCCCGTCCGCTCACTCTGTTATTGTAACACGAGAGTGTAATGAGTGCCTGCAGTTAGAACCACGCACTGCAGCTAGCCGATCCGAAAGTGACACAGGTACATTCACATCTCCACACATATCTAGAGCCGTCCTGTGTGCAATGATGCCCGTGGCAATTAACAAATCATTTTTAAATAAATACACACACACACACACACACACACACACCAACGCTCACGCATGCAAAGTGATCTATTACATACACGTAATAGGAAAACGCGGTTCTGCTTGAGGAAACAAAATTTTTCTTGTTTGATCACTCACACATGTTTTGAAGATGGTTCTCCATTTTCAGTAGGTTTTATTCATTATTTGTTGAACAGTATTCTAAGAATTTAGGCATTACGATATTTATCAGCTTTTTTAGATTATAGCATTAACATTACTATAATTATTGACATAAATATTAACACGAAGAACACATATATACTTTATGTGGTGTCACCGCCAGACACCACACTTGCTAGGTGGTAGCTTTAAATCGGCCGCGGTCCATTAGTACATGTCGGACCTGCGTGTCGCCACTGTCAGTAATTGCAGACCGAGCGCCACCACACGGCAGGTCCAGAGAGACGTACTAGCACTCGCCCCAGTTGTACGACGACTTTGCTAGCGACTACACTGACGAAGCCTTTCTCTCATTTGCCGAGAGATAGTTAGAATAGCCTTCAGCTAAGTCCATGACTACGACCTAGCAAGGCGCCATTAACCATATCTGAGAGTCTCACTTGTACTATCAAGAGCGATGTACCACAAGGATGAATTAAAGTTAAGTAAACAGAAGCTCCGTACTTTTCTTTATAGCATTCATTAAGTATCCTGTTTCAGACCTCACGCCAGCCGGCGTGTGTGTACGCGTGCATTTCGGCTACTTCCGAGTGGCGTGGCTGTCTTGCTACGCCACAACACTTTATTATCAAGTGGTGTTGACTCGTCTGCTTGGTATTCGTAGCACAGCTACAGCTACACCAAGATGTAATAACAAGGTGTATACATATTCTTTGTGTTGAAATTTGTCAGTACTTATAGTAATACAAGTACTGTAATCTCAATAAAACATATACACTGAAGCGCGAAAGAAACTGGTACAGGCATGCGTATTCAAATACAGATATGTTTTGAGACAGAATACGGCTCTGCGGATCGGTTGCGGCTGCTACAATGGCAGGTTATCAAGATTCAGGTGATTTGAACGTGGTGTTATAGTCGGCGCACGAGCGATGGGATACTGCATCTTCGAGGTACCGATGAAGTGGGGATTTTCCCGTACTACCATTTCACGAGTGTACCGTCAATATCAGGAATCCGACAAAACGTTTCCTCAACGTCGCTGCGGCCGGAAAAAGGTCCTGCAAGAGCAGGACCAACTATGACTGAAGATAACCGTTCAGCATGACATAAGTGCAGCCCTTCCGCAAACTGCTACAGATTTCAATGCTGGGCCGTCAACATACGAACCATTCAACGAAACCATCGATATGGGCTTTCGAAGCCGAAGGCCCAGACTTGTATCCTTAATGACTGCTCGCCACAAAGCTTTACGCCTCGCCTGGGCCCGCCAACACCAATATTGGACTGTTGATGACTGAAAACTGGTTGCCTGGTCCGACGAGTATAGTTTCAAATCGCATCAAGCGGACAGACGCGTACAGGTATGGAGACAACCTCATGAAAAAAAATGGTTCAATGGCTCTGAGCCCTATGGGACTTAACATCTGAGGTCATCAGTCCCCTAGAACTTAGAACTACTTAAACCTAACTAACCTAAGGACATCACACAAATCCATGCCCGAGGCAGGATTGGAACCTGCGACCGTAGAAGTCGCGCGGGTCTGGACTGAAGCGCCTAGAACAGCTCGGCTATATCTGGATCACTTTGCGTGCGTGAGTGTTCGCGCGTGTGTGTGTGTGTGTGTGTGTGTGTGTGTGTGTGTGTGTATTTATTTAAAAATGGTTTGTTAATTGCCACGGACATCATTGCACACAGGACGGCTCTAGATATGGCTCAACCTCATGAATTCATGGGGACGGTTAAAGTTGATGGAGGCTCTTTAATGGTGTGGGGCGTGTGCAGCTGTAGTGATATGGGACCCCTGATACGTCTAGATACGACTCTGACAGGCGACACGTACGTAAGCATACTGTCTGATCACCTGCATCCGTTCATGTCCATTCCGACGTAGGCAATTCCAACAGGACAATGCGACACGCCACATATCCAGAATTGCTACAGAGTGGCTCCATTAACACTCTTCTGTGTTTAAATACCTCCGCGGGACACCAAATTCCCCATGCATTAACATCATTGGGCGTATCAGTGATGCCTTGCAACGTGCTGTTCTGAAGAGGTCTCCACCCCGTCGTACTCTACGGGATTTCCTCCGGCACTTCTTCAGACATTAGTCGAGTCCATGCCACGCCTTGTCTTGACACTTCTGCGTGCTCGCGTGGGCCCTACAGGTTATTAGGCAGGTGTACCAGTTTCTTTGGCTCTTCAGTGTATGTATATATTCTTGGTGTTCTCTTTTAGTGGCAAACCAATCTTCCTTGTTTTGGGTTACACTTCAGCACTGAGCTTGGTACTGACTTCCTTGCATTCTTGCTACACACTCTTCCCATGCGTTCTTGTATGTCATTATTTTTTCATTCAGATTAAATATGGTCCTTTCCTGAGAACTTCATTCCTCTTCCTATCAAGCAAGTTACAACCTGCTACTGTAAGTGTCCAAATTTCACACCCATACGTTGATGCTGACATTACTTTATATAGCTAAACGATGTGTCTCTTAGCTACTTTTAAACTAACGTTTGTTTGTGCACAGGGATAGTGGAATGGCTGAAGCTTTCACGTGACATCTTCCTCTGATATGCAGCTTTAGGGTGGTTATAACTAAATTCTCGCTATTTGAGCCAGTATAGAGGGAAAATTATTAGGTTGGTACATAAGTTCGTACGTTTTTGTTTTGCATGTTGGAACTCCGGTTGCTATTGGCTTACTTATCCATTGTCAGTACTTATCGTAATACAAATACTGTAATCTCAATAAACTGGTAAATATCGTAATTCGTAATTTCTTTGTGTACTGTTCAACAGGTAATAAGTAAAACCACTTAAGATCGAGAAACTTATATCCGAAACCAGTATGCGTAGTAAAACAAGAAAAAAATATATTTACTCGGGGTAGAGCTACATTTCCTTGTGATATATTAGTAAGCAAACGCGGCCGAAGAAAGATGGTTCAAATGGCTCTGAGTACTATGGGACTTAACATCTATGGTCATCAGTCCCCTAGAACTTAGAACTACTTAAACCTAACTAACCTAAGGACATCACACACATCCATGCCCGAGGCAGGATTCGAACCTGCGACCGTAGCAGTCGCGCGGCTCCGGACTGAGCGCCTAGAACCGCTAGACCACCGCGGCCGGCGGCCGAGGAAAGACCTTCGACCACAAAATGACGATCTGCTAAAATTTGATTTCTACTTTTTACTAGGGAGTGCAGTTTATAAATGTTTGCATTCACTATGGCCAAGTATACATATACATTCTTTGTCACTAGCTCTGATTCCTTTCTGTGTCTAGGCCATCCAGTGTACATATGACGACCTGTATCTCCCCTCAGAACCAGTGTGGTAAGGGTACGACGTAAATAGTATTGAGGTGCTGTCAGCAGCACCCATGGTTGACTTTAAATCTGCTTATGGTCGTTAAGAACCGCCGCTGGTTTCCTTTGCCTGTTGAGTTACGTCACATACGCCACGTTTCAGTGAACCATTGTAAGTCGGTGGAGTTGTCTGCAGCGGGTGACCTTGTGCAGACCTTCTGACGCCGCTTCCTCGTCTAAAATACGATCTCGTCTCGCGGGCCTGCTGATCGCTATCCATTACGTTCAGATGCGACGTAATTTCTGGAAGACGAAAACCGAATTCTGGAAATCGCTTTGCGCTGTCGTATTTACATTAAGGCATGGAACGGTTTCACTGGGTAGATAGGTAAAGTTCTGCGTTCCGGTCTTGGACTGTCTACTCGTGCCCGACCGATCGCCGTGTCATCCTCTGCCAATGGCGTCACAGTATGCAGGGTATGTGTGCAGTACACCGCTCTGCCACACGCGCCTGGTTCCCCGACCTTGGAACCGGCAGTAATCGGTCGAGTAGTTCCTTGGTTGGCCTCACGATGCTAACATCCAAACATCCAGATGTCAGACACACAGCCAGGTACCAAACGTTGTGTAGAGACAGAGTATCAATGAAAACTCTTATTTAGTGCGTACTATGTGCTGTCATCCAGCAGAACGAGAGTAAAAGTAAATTAAAATTAACACCAGATTTACGGAGCGTAACAGTGAGTACGTAAAATATTGTTCATAGAGGATATCCTACAAACTAGTTGGATTCGGCGTACGGGTTTCGCGGTGCTCGCTATCCAGTCCATTGGTCGGCTCTTTGATTATTGGATAGGAGTATTGACGATTTCAACACTGCGTCACGGGTGAAAGTGAAGCCGTGAACCCCAATTAGAAATATTGACCACGTATTTCTCACTGCTTTACTTAATCACAAAACAATTCACCTGTTGTTAAAATTTATTTATTTACGTGTTACTGGCACAGAAAAGATCAGGACATCATGTAAAAGGACTTATACGTTGCTCTGTGTTACATGAATTCATTATCGAGAGCCGTTGTTCAGACTGAAATGGTGTGACGCAATACCACGTCCTGAGCGATAATTCAGATGGTGTGCAAACGCTTACACAAGTAAGTTTTATTGACGGGTGAACTGTTGTTATTAGCTACTGAGTAAAGGGGTCGCAAAACAGGAGAATACTCAGTGCTGCTAATTGCTGACAGTGTTACTGATGTTGCTGCTAATCGTGGTGATGATGTTTGGTTTGTGAGGTGCTCAACTGCGCGGTCATCAGCGCCCGTACCACGTCCCAGTTTTTACACAGTCCATTTTTTACACAGTCCAATGTAGTCACAGTCAGAAATGATGATGGTGATGATGAAATGAAGAGGACAGCACAAACACCCAGTCTCCGGGCAGAAAAAAATCAACAACCCGTTCGGGAATCGAACCCTGGACTCCGTGATACAGAGACAGCAAAACAGTGGTGATGATGATGACGATTTCCCCTCTACGTATCTGTACTAACAAACGAATCATGCTAACCCATTACAAATCATTCTCATTGGTGAGCGCGGTTTTCCAATGTTGTTGGGGGTTTGTCAACGGAAACGTGGACGTCAGTTTGACACGGTTTCCTCCGGTTCGCGAAAGCTTGCCAGTTTCTGGGAAATTCAATCGGCGTGGCGGCGTCGCGCTGCCGCGATCTATTCCTGGTGATTCCGCGAAGCGGGGCAGCTGTACGAGGCACGCCGGACAGAGCTGTTGCTACCCGATGCATCCACCAAGCTGTGCCATTTGGCTCGGCTAGTCGGAAGTAGGCAGGTTTGAGTCCCGGCAGGTAAAGAAATTCGCAGCATCAACAAAGTGTGCACGGGGGAACGCTCAGTTGATATGATAATATAATAGGAGCTATCCAAAGAGCACGCTCTTTGCCAGTGTATTCTGCTACCACATCGCCTAGATCGATGTCATAGACGCTCGTGGAGGTGATCGTTCCGTCGTGTGATTATACGGAACTCGGTGCCCATATCCCGAGAGCGAATTTCGCTGTACCCATACACGATTAATTCCTAATGCATTAATTAGGCGCCTCTAAACAACACCAAAAAAATCGTTAGATTTTGTGGAGGCTGAAATCCGTTCGAATTAAGGTGCTGAACAAGTCTTGGTGAGACCACGCACAACACTAACGAAGTGCCTCTTTCTGTGGGCATCTGTTCCATCCCAGCTCCCTTACTAACAAGGAGACGTCCCCAGTGGTACAATCGACTTCCTGCAACCACTTATATAGAGGTATAGATTAAGAACACAGGAATCACACCCTGAAGCCATCCACCCTGGTGGGCCGTCGATTACGAGTAAAAGCCGACAAAAATTTAGACTGTTCCTCGAGAGTATCAAAATAACACCAGATTTTTCTACTGCCACCGTAGCGTAATGGATAGCAGTCATTGTATAATAGCCGGCACAATGAACTCGAACGGTTGTCATGGAACGTCCGCTCCAAACAAATGCCACGAACAATAACGAACAAAATGAGATTTAAAAAAGAGAGAGAGACAGAGAGATAGCGTAACAGCCTGGGAAACTGAAGGTAGTGGATTCGAATCTCATTACTTTAAATTTTTTGATCCTTTGCCAAGTCATTCTAATCATTATGTTAACGTTCGTATTTGTTCCCATTTCTTCACTGGGCTCAAAATCATTGGTGGATTTGTAGTTACCAATCACAAATCAGTTCTGTTTTGTTTATTTTTTGCAGTTTCATCTTACGGAAATTAAAATTTTCGACAACGCAAATTCATCAACCAAGGAATGACGTGATGAAACGATGGAGGAATTTGATGAAACTATGTGAATGTAGGAAGACAGCTTTTATAATTTGTCCGTTGTGCGAAAGCAGTTTTGTGTTCAAATCTTTGCGTGACCCAAAAAGCTGTTCATCTCGCAACCAAAAATAAATATTTTTTACTGTTGCACAATCAGTGTAAATACTAAAAACTATTTCGTTTTTATAGTCATTTGATCAATATTTTTAAATGATTAAATATCACAATATATAGATAAAAAAGAATTATAACCATATGGACAAAGATTCCAAATGGAAAAAGAATGACAGTAAGACAATATGACAACAAATAAGAAAGTTAATACAATGGTTAAGATGACTCGGCAAAGGACTGGAAAATTTAAAAATATTACATTTGAAACAAATAACTGAAGAAAAATAGAATTAAAAAAAAAGACGTAAAAGAAATGTGCCCTATGTACAGGCAAGACATGTCAAAAGTGTAACATCACTTCACTAACCTGACAGTCGACGCGGTACATTCCTTCGTGCTCTACGTCAGATTTGCATATCTGTTGAATAGCGAGGCTGCGGTGTGCGTGTTCAGCAGGCCTAATAGCTGGTAAACGTCACGTGCTATTACCGCAGCCTCCGGACGCGACCAGTCTGGGCAGCAGCGGCCATTCCCGACAGGGGTCCGCGCTCTCGTTAAACACGCAGTATACGGCGTGCAGCGGGCCAGCTGAGACGTTAAAGCATTTTACGGCAACGGGACGGTGCCAGCAGAATATAGCCCCGTTTTTCCGTATCGAGCCGCTCCTTCTCGTCGTTAGCCGCCTATAATACGACAGGACAGTGCCTCTCTTCATCCTTGCCTGCAAAAGCCTCGTTCCGACCTAACCCCTTTCGCTTGTGTATCCGCTCCACCGATTTCCAGTCAGTCCCTCGAAGCCCTCGAACGCCGTGTACTCTACCTTGCCTTCCACGTTCGTTTACCTTCCCCCCTTCCTACTAACTGGACCCTTCACCATCTCACGAAATTCTCAGCTCTACGTCCGCTCACGAAATCGGACGCCGCTGAGGAGGGCGGTGTGTTGACGACATGTCCCTCCATATCCAAGTCCAGTGACGCCTGTGGGCTGAGGATGACACGGCGGTCGGTCGGTGTCGTTGGCCCTTCAAAGTTCGTTCGACAGAGTTTGTTAATTAGTAGGATACTACTATCTTTTTAACGGTGGAAAGAGGACCATGTACGTACACAAAAAAAAAATGGTTCAAATGGCTCTGAGCACTATGGGACTTAACATCTGTGGTCATCAGTCCCCTAGAACTTAGAACTACTTAAACCTAACTAACCTAGCTCTGAGCACTATGGGACTTAACATCTATGGTCATCAGTCCCCTAGAACTTAGAACTACTTAAACCTAACCAACCGAAGGACATCACACACATCCATGCCCGAGGCAGGATTCGAACCTGCGACCGTAGCAGTCGCGCGACTCCGGACTGAGCGCCTAGAACCGCTAGACCACCGCGGCCGGCCACTATACTCTGCAAGCCGCCTTACGGCGTGTGACAGAGAGCAATGATATTTGTGTACCACTGTCATTTCCCCACTTTCCTGGCCATATTTAAGAGTTTAAGTGCCCAAAAATTGTTTAAAAGCCTTTTTCTGAGTTTCATTAATGGTTCAAATGGCTCTGAGCACTATGGGACTCAACTGCTGTGGTCATAAGTCCCCTAGAACTTAGAACTACTTAAACCTAACTAACCTAAGGACAGCACACAACACCCAGCCATCACGAGGCAGAGAAAATCCCTGACCCCGCCGGGAATCGAACCCGGGAACCCGGGCGTGGGAAGCGAGAACGCTACCGCACGACCACGAGATGCGGGCTGAGTTTCATTACTTGTTCTCTTAGTATACTTGTGGAAAAATCGTTTCCACGAATTTTTCGGCAACCATGTACTCAAATAACAACGGGTCTGCTCAGTGCAATACGTTACAATTGTTTGTTCACTATTGAAGGTCAACTGCCAATGGCTGCAGCACGTTCTGTAGCCCTCTTTTGGCATTTCGCGTGGTTTTTGATTCGCTCTTGAAGTCATTTCGCGTGTGTGTGTTTGTGGACTCGGACCCGTGACGAAAAACGAGAGATTTGTGGAGCTCTTTCCATGCATCTGAACGGAATGCCGCAGCTAGCAAAAAGCACGAAAAAACAATTAATATCTCCGGCAGCTCCTCGCGTTGCGCCACCATTACCCACGCCTCACTTGTCTGCGGTGGTAGCTCCTCGCTTTGTATTCCAGGAAATCGGTCGCTAATGCCCGCCTCGGTGGGTGGTCTGAGCAGTTCTGGCTACCCGCGCGGCTACGACATTCACCTGACTCCCGCCTGTCCGGCTTCTCGCAGTCCTGATTCCTCGGCCGCTCCATCTCTTCTCGCTCGCCCCCCACCCCCAACCCCTCCCCCTACACACACACACACACATCTTGCCCATCCCCCCTGCGGCCGCAGTTGTAAAGAGGAAACACTTTACACTTCCCCTCCGCCCTGCCCACTCGTTACTTATCTCTGCCACTAAAGTTTTTTTTACTATTTCGCCGCATCGTGCCGCAGTGTGGCGACCAGCGGAGGCGACGGACAGAGCGAGCGCACAAAGACACCAAGAGAGGCGGGCGTGTGTCCCTTTCCAGGAATCGCGCCTATTTCCAGGAGGCGGCGCCTTATCGGCGCCGTCCAGCGCTCCAGCGTCGGCCCGGCCGCTCCTGGAAGGGCGCCCAATCGAGCTGCATCGGCGGCCGCCCCTCCGCGGCAGT
Source organism: Schistocerca cancellata (assembly GCF_023864275.1). NCBI lineage: Eukaryota > Metazoa > Arthropoda > Insecta > Orthoptera > Acrididae > Schistocerca > Schistocerca cancellata. The sequence goes on from NC_064634.1 coordinate 490,795,475, forward strand.
TCTTGCGGCCGCGGCGTATTAATAAGGCGTGGTATTCGGATGGGTATCGCGCGCTTCTTGCGGCGAGTGACGGACGGCCCGTGTCCGCGAGATTACGCCGGCTCGCCACCGTGGCCGCGCTTAATTGCGCGCCATCCGTCAGGCAGCGCGCCGATGCAGCGGCGACAAAGACGGCCGACCTTCTGGGAAGGGCAGGGCCGCGCCGGCTCGGAAAAAGCGGCGCTCCGCGGCCACAGTAGCGCCTTCTTCTGACGCCGGACCTGCTAATAACGTCGGAGACGCGACGCGATACCGCCCGGCCGCATTACTCAGGCTGGCTGCAGCGACAGCCAGGCACGCGCTCCGTATCCTGTCCTCCCCAGAGGAGAGGCCGTCGTAACCTCCCCGAACGACATTCCACTACAAGCGTTTGCAGTAGGCTTCTAAATGCTGCCTATCTTCGCCAAGGGACAATTTTCAGTTTCTTCATTATGTTAGCCTGTGTGGATTGACTTGGCCAGCCAAAATGTAATTATTTATTACCCATCTTTAAGCATGAGAGTGTAACAGATAGAATACATTCTTAGGGAAATGCATTCAGTCTGCAAAGTTGACCCATCTTTGACGATTGCTCAAACTTTTGGGACCCGCGCCAAATAAGACTAACAGGGCATACTGAATGGATTAAAAAAAATGGGAATACCAATGGTGAAACATTTGTTTGGCCTGTGTGATAGTGTTACGAAGATACTCAAAGAACATTTGAAAACAACGTAAACTATAAGGTGAAAACCTACTTGGAAAGTTTCTAGAATAAACTTTAAGTGATAAAAATAAGGGTTATACCACTACCGTCTACGTATTGCTTCCGTACGGATCCTGAGGACAAGACTGGAGTGACTACAGCGCCTACTTTGAAGCAATCATTCTTCTCATGCTCTGCTTGAAATTGAGGAGAAAAACCCCAAATAACTGGAACAATGGGACGTAACCTGTGCCATGTTCTTCACAATGGTTTGGACACTAACAATGTAGCCGACCGGAGTGGCCGAGCGGTTCTAGGCGCTACAGTCTGGAACTGCGCGACCGCTACGGTCGCAGGTTCGAATCCTGCCTCGGGCATGGATGTGTGCGATGTCCTTAGGTTAGTTAGGCTAAAGTAGTTCTAAGTTCTGGGGGACTGATGACCTCAGAAGTTAAGTTCCATAGTGCTCAGAGCCGTTTCAACCATTTGAACTAACAATGTACATGTAGATGTTCTCATCTTACTTACACAGGCACATAAACGGCGATTCCGCTGCCTCTAACGATGTCGTTTTAGCACCCCGTACAACATTTGTATCAGGAATGGTATAGACAGGCGACAGCCAAGCAATTGATATATACTGACGCGACAAAACTAATTAGATACCTCCTAATATCGTATCGGACCTAATTGTGCTCGACGTAGTACAGAAACTCCACAAATGATTGGCAGTCCCCTACAGAAACACTGAGCCAAGTTGACAGATGGAAGTCGGACGGTGCTAAATCTGGACTGTATAGATGATGCCGTTCGGTGATGAGATTCAGTCTCTGAAGTTCTGCTGTGGTGGCACGTTAAGTGTGTGGTTTGGCATTGTCATACTGCAGGAAAACATTTCCCTTTTCCTACCGGACCCTTGTTAACCGCCGTTTCAGAGTTCGCAGCGTTTTTGTGTAACGTTCTGAATTTATTGTTGTTCCACGATCAAGGAAATCAACACGGATAACACCATCTGCGTCCCAGAACACTGTTGCCATGATTTTTACAGCTGAGGACTGCGTCTTGAATTTCTTTTTCTGGGGCGTGTCTTTGTGTCGATATTCCATAGACTGACGTTTCGTCTCCTGTCACAATTGAATGGAGAAAGGCGTCACCTCCATTCTCGTGACGCGAGAGGAGTTCCTGGCAAATTTCACGTCTGTGCGCTTTCAGGAGTCAGCATCTCGGGTACCCATCGTGACCAGATCTCCCGATATCCAAGCAAAGAAATAATGCGTAAGCGTTGCCGGTACAGAAATTTATGCACGAACTGACATCTCAACTATTTCCCATGAATGTTCGATATCGGTCGATCGGGGTGGCCAAGTCATTCGTTCAAATTGTTCAGAATGTTCTTCTAACCAATCACGAACGATTGTGACCTGATAACGTGACGTACTGTCATCGATAAAAATAAAGGTCATGAATGGCTGTATGATGTGTTGGCAAATGTGCCAACACCTTGTAGATAGAGGAGGCCGAAATGCACGCTATCTAACGCAGGCGGGCGTGAAGTCTGGAACAGGATACGTTATGAAGGCACTAAAGAAAAGTACGTAGCTTCTTTAATACTTAACTTTACTTCATCCTTGTGGTCCATCGCTCTTGATCATACAAGTGAAATTCTCAGATATGGTTAATGGCGCCTTGCTAGGTCGTAGTCATGGACTTAGCTGAAGGCTATTCTAACTGTCTCTCGGCAAATGAGAGAAAGGCTTCGTCAGTGTAGTCGCTAGCAAAGTTGTCGTACAACTGGGGCGAGTGCTAGTCCGTCTTTCTAGACCTGCCGTGTGGTGGCGCTAGGTCTGCCATTACTGACAGTGGCGACACGCGGGTCCAACATGTACTAATGGACCGCGGCCGATTTAAAGCTACCACCTAGCAAGTGTGGTGTCTGGCGGTGACACCACACTGTACATGGTGTCTACGTAGCCGAACATATTTCCAGTCAAAGATCGGTTCAGTGGGCCCAGAGGAACAAGTCCATTCCAGATAAACACAACCCACACCATTATGGGCCACCACCAACTTGCACAGTGCCCTGCTGCCGGCCGGGGTGGCCGGGCGGTTCTAGGCGCTACAGTCTGGAACCGCGCGACCGCTACGGTCGCAGGTTCGAATCCTACCTCGGGCATGGATGTGTGTGATGTCCTCAGGTTAGTTAGGTTTAAGTAGCTCTAAGTTCTAGGGGACTGATGACCTCAGATGTTAAGTCCCATATTGCTCAGAGCCAATTGAACCATTTGTACGCTCTCTCTCAGAGCTTTGGGCAACTGTTAGCAAATGGAAAATACAACCTAGGACTGGCCATGAATTACACGATTATTATTGGACCAAGATATACCTGCCATACTTATCAGTGTCTCCAATCTCTTTTGTGTTACTAGCGGAGTAGTGACATAGTTTTTAGATGCGTCCGTAAGTTTATTCTGTCTATATTAGTTAATCTTTTGTAAATGGATCAGATACGAAAGCGTGAATGTAACAACTTTTTGCTATATAACTCAGTATCAAAATTAATATGTGACTCACCGCATTAATGTGCTAGTTTCATAAACAAAATTTGTACAATGGACCTAAGAAATCTTCACATTTTTTCGAGTTATTCTACGGAATTTTGACAATATGCTTCAAATCTCCAGAGCAAACTGGCAAACAACATCGTTTTCTCACATCGGGTTGCCTAAAACGACATCGGTAGAGGCAGCTGAATCACCCTTTATACACCTTATGACAAAGATAGGCCGGTACTATCGCACAATTTTTTTCAAAAGCGAACATTACATTACATATTCACGGTTATTCCTAAGCCCCCCCCCTCCCCCACATGGTCTGCTTCCGTGGTTCCCGCTATTTCGGTGTTGTGCCGCGAGCCGTTCAGTCGTCTGATGCCCATCGCCGTGGGTAAGAGGAAAGCAAGTCTACACCAGCGCTATGGATATAGGTATCGCCCTTTGTTTTTAGATCGTACAAAAATGATAATTTTATTGAGTATTTTATTTTTGGCAAGTACATAGTTTAACCTTGACAACTACAGATTTTAACTAAGTCTTTTTAGAGATAAAAGCAAATAAGAAAAATCTACTTTATACAGTATATGCATATGCAATGTAACAAATGTACCAGACGCCACCTGTCGGTAAGAGTGTTATAATTAATATGAATGACGTGCTTTCTGCCAATCAATTTAATGTGACGCAGCATGCGATGGTTGCCGTGTGTGGACGGGTTACTCCTGTAACCGAAACTGCACGTACGTTCTGGTACATTTGATGTTGATCGGATAGGATGAAACAGGTTTGCGTTTGTGAGATAGTAAATTAGTATCACTGTCATTTCAGATCTGAAGATGGTTCTAGAGGAACCGAAACTGGTCATGTGAATAACATTTTTCAAATCAAGAGGGATTACAAGTAACGTTCTATAACCAGTGATTGCGGTATCCCATCAGACATTATGTCTGTTTTTGCTAACATAATGAGTTGTCGGTCGAAACCGGTCGCCATTTTTGAAAAAAAAAAAGAGGAAAGAAAGAAAAACGCAACTAGGGCTGGCATTTTATTTAATATTATAGATGCGTATCCTGCATCAACGTGCTCCATACGCTGCACAAGAAATTATTCCCTTGGTATCATATAGTGGCACCTAAACATTTCATGGTAACAGAGAGTGTTAAGGCAGTTCTGGGAGATCGCGAGGTGACTTTGAATGGGCAGAAGCTCTGACGAGTGGGATTCTAACCGTCGTCTGACGACGCAAAATTTCGTCTTCCTATGGCTCTGATGGAAACGATACCGCTTATTTTACTTACCATCCTTGACCTACACGAGTAGGTGCTCCGTCTCTGGTGACCTTGGCGCGGAGTGGACGGTAAACCATAATGAGTTTTTCTTATTCGACCTCTTCAGCCGCCCTAAATAGAAACATTGTCTTGGGTCTGAATGCTCAAACGTTCACTGCGGGTGTAGTGCATTCGGTACCACTGTGCAGTTTAGATGGTCGATACTCGTAGGTACGTTTAGAACTGGTTTTTCTGTGCTAGTCGTTGCTTAGAGAACTGAGGGAAGAAGAGAGAACAATGAGCAACACAACAATCCCAAAACAAAATTAGAGGTTAAGGTTTATTTATTAGGAAAACCGGAGTAGACGTTAGATTTAGATGAAGAACTACGATTCGCGGTCGGTGGCTTGATGGACAATTCCATGAAACTCATCGTCATACACACTTGGTGAAGGGACGTTCTTCTGTTTTTACTCTTCCTAAAAATTTGGCTATGGTTTATATGAAGAGAGAGACTCGTTGCGTTGAGTGGCCTACGACCACTCATGTATGGTGATCCACTGGCACACATGAGGTCTTAGGTTAGATGCGAGTCGTGTGCTGGGCATATTTTAGTGGTACAATAGGAAGTCCTCTCTGCCATGCACTTCAAAGTGGTTTTCAGAGTGTGAATGTAGATTTAGAAAAACAATCGATGCGGTAATCCATCACAAAGGGCGTTATTTAATAAAATTCAGAGATTTCCTGTTCCTAAATGTGTTACCAACCATATTAATTCTTACTACAGACGTGTGGTACAATGACCTAGACAGAAAATTTAGAGAATTTTTGTTGTGTACATAGTTCCGCGTAGTCAGCGGTTAACAACTTTCCCACTAGAGCGCGCCCCGCTAAGCACAACAGCGCAGGCGCAGCGCTCGTCCGTGTCCGCACTACGAGATGGCGCTGCCATAGAGACGGACCAAATTCTGCTTCCGCCGATCCGCGTATTAATATGTAACGCAGCCAATGAGATTGCTGCTTACGTAGACCTTTTCTGCTCGCGGATCACACTCGCGCAGTGATACATGAACGCGTGAGGTATTTTAACGAGTGTACAGACCTCCGATTAGTCAGTCTGCATTTGTCTGCACCAGTCTGCATTAGTCTGTACCTGTCTGTACGAGTTCTACATTTGTCTGTACCAGTCTATAGTCAAGTTTCAGTCGGCGCCTAATAAGATTACCATATTCCTGTACATTGCCATGAAGAGAAAAGTATAGACACTTTTGTCAAGTATCAGAGATATATGTGAGAATAAGATTAACGTGCCAATACCAAAGGAACTTCAGATTGTCAACTGTAAACAGCATCCAGAATCAAGTTAAGTAATTTTTATGCTTGTTATTATTTTAATAAATGTGTGTGAAAATTAAGCAAGTTCTGTTTAAAGTTGGTCACTGTCAATCTGCTACTCTAAGCGTGCAAGTGGCATTTCTATCGTCTGACCTAACGGCAGAAGATAAACACGCCACGATAAGACCACGAGACATATTGCTGACACTCGCCTACTTCGTTAGAGCGACAAGTCAAATAATCTGATGGTGTGTGTACTGAAGGTCTCACAGTACGCACACCACAATTTTGGGCTTTACATTTCTTTGAGCATACCATTTGCCAGTATCCTTCGCAGTACAAATGAGAGTGGGACTGAATCCCGCCGGCAAGTCGGAAGAAACCGGCGCAGCATTCGGTACCCTTTATCGCCGTAAAATCGTGCGATCGACAACTCCGGTGTCAGCTAAACTTCGACGACAGAATTTTTTAAACTGTCGCCATTGCAACCAACTACGTTCTGCTTTAGAGGCCGCGACGTCGGCGCGATTTCACAGTCACAGCGTCGTACAATTCCCCGTGGAAGATAAATCTCCCCGCGAGGGAACAAGAATGAATCTGCTCGTAAAGTCGGCTCAGGAATCTTAAGCTTTCTCCGAGTCACGAATTCTGTCGTAGCCCGTGGCGCGTTAGGAAGCGCACGCGGTGTTAGACAAAAGTTGTGGGAGGATAATGGAGAGGTGAGACAGGCGCGGCGCTTTATTTGTTACCTTGTCGGGACGGACGCGTCTCGGCCGCGATGCGTCTGCCCGGCCGGCGTTTCCCGTCGCCGACAGTCGTAAAAGCGCGGCGTGGATGCTGCGGTCGCGGCGCGCACAAAGGCCTCTTTGGTTATGCGCCGGCAGCCCTGGGAAGGGGGGGGGGGGTCTGCGGAGTCGCGTCTCCGTAGAGGTCCCCGCCAAACACGCACACACCTGTGCACAGACAAGGCTTCGAGACGACCCGTCTCTCACGACACATCCAGCAGCTAGAGACCGGCAAAGCAAAATACTACCCCAGCAACAACTCGGATGCTGCCAGCAACAGTCGACAACCAATCACCTACTAAGCGTCGTGCAAGACGCCATCCTTGCACTCAACAATAGGGAAATTCGCGGTGTTACACGCTATGAGCGATACACACTGATGAGTCAGAACATTACAACGACTTACCTAATAGCCGGTATGTTCACCTTTGGCACGGATTAGCAGCGGCGACGCATCGTGGCACGGAAGCAACGACGCCTTTGCAGGTCGCTGAGGGGAGTTGGCACCACATCTACAAACACAAAAAATGGTTCAAATGGCTCTGAGCACTATGGGACTTAACATCTATGGTCATCAGTCCCCTAGAACTTAGAACTATTTAAACCTAACTAACCTAAGCAAATCACACAACACCCAGCCATCACGAGGCAGAGAAAATCCCTGACCCCGCCGGGAATCGAACCCGGGAACCCGGGCGTGGGAAGCGAGAACGCTACCGCACGACCACGAGATGCGGGCTTACAAACACAAGTCACCTAGTTTGTGCAAATTCCGGGAAGGTAGCGATGAACTACGACGCCACTTTCAACCACATCGCCGACGTGTTCAGTCGGGATCCTATCTGGCGATTTGGGGGCCAGCACATCAACTGGAAATCACCAATGTGTTCCTCGAACCACTCCATCACACTCCTAGCCTTGTGACAAGGAACATTATCTTTTTGAAAAATGCCACTGCCGCCGGGAGACACGATTGTCATGAAGGGATGTACATGGTCCGCCACCTGCGTACTATACTCCTTGGCCCTCTTGGTGCCTTGCACGAGTTCCCCTGGACCCATCCATGCCCACGTGAATGATCCCCAGAGCGTAATGGAGCCGCCGCCAGCTTGTCTCCGTCATGCAGTACAGGTATCAAGGAGCTGTTACCCTGGAAGACGATGGATTCGCGCCCTCCTATCGACATGATGAAGGAAGTATCGAGATTCGTCAGAGCATGCATCACTCTGCCACTGCGACAACTTCACGCGGATGAGCAATACACAAGAATCAGCAGAACACTTACGAGGTGCATTCAAGTTCTAAGGCCTCCGATTTTTTTCTCCGGACTGGAAAGAGATAGAAACATGCGCATTGTTTCAAAATGAGGCCGCGTTCATTGTCAATACGTCCCAGAGATGGCAGCACCGTATGGCAGATGGAAGTTTACCGCCCGCGGCGAGAATGAGAACTGTTTTAAATACTTAAAATGGCGACGCTTTCCTTACTTGAACAGCGTCCAATCATTCGTTTTCTGAATTTGCGTGGTGTGAAACCAATTGAAATTCATCGACAGTTGAAGGAGACATGTGGAGATGGAGTTATGGATGTGTCGAAAGTGCGTTCGTGGGTGCGACAGTTTAATGAAGGCAGAACGTTGTGTGACAACAAACCGAAACAACCTCGGGCTCGCACAAGCCGGTCTGACGACATGATCGAGAAAGTGGAGAGAATTGTTTTGGGGGATCGCCGAATGACTGTTGAACAGATCGCCTCCAGAGTTGGCATTTCTGTGGGTTCTGTGCACACAATCCTGCATGACGACCTGAAAATGCGAAAAGTGTCATCCAGGTGGGTGCCACAAATGCTGACGGACGACCACATGGCTGCCCGTGTGGCATGTTACCAAGCAATGTTGACGCGCAACGACAGCATGAATGGGACTTTCTTTTCGTCGGTTGTGACAATGGATGAGACGTGGATGCCAATTTTCAATCCAGAAACAAAGCGACAGTCAGCTCAATGGAAGCACACAGATTCACCACCACCAAAATAATTTCGGGTAACCGCCAGTGCTGAAAAAATGATGGTGTCCATGTTCTGGGACAGCGAGGGCGTAATCCTTAGCCATTGCGGTCCAAAGGGCACTACGGTAACAGGTGCATCCTACGAAAATGTTTTGAAGAACAAATTCCTTCTTGCACTGCAACAAAAACGTCTGGGAAGGGCTGCGCGTGTGCTGTTTCACCGAGACAACGCACCCGCACATCGAGCTAACGTTACGCAACAGTTTCTTCGTGATAACAACTTTGAAGTGATTCCTCATGCTCCCTACTCACCTGACCTGGCTCCTAGTGACTTTTGGCTTTTTCCAACAATGAAAGACACTCTCCGTGGCCGCACATTCACCAGCCGTGCTGCTATTGCCTCAGCGATTTTCCAGTGGTCAAAACAGACTCCTAAAGAAGCCTTCGCCGCTGCCATGGAATCATGGCGTCAGCGTTGTGAAAAATGTGTACGTCTGCAGGGTAATTACGTCAAGAAGTAACGCCAGTTTCATCGATTTCGGGTGAGTAGTTAATTAGAAAAAAATCGGAGGCCTTAGAACTTGAATGCACCTCGTACTTTGTGAACTACCCCTTTCTTGTGAAAGTTACAGTTTCCTTCCAAGTCTTCCCGTAAGTCTCTGAAATCTGTCGTTCCTACAACCGCTCCGAGGCGGTTGTTTAACTTCAGATCACTCAGGGCGGGCAGTCAGGTACTTTGCTCTACATACTGCTTACAGTGACTTGTTGCCAACTGTTTAATTGGACAGTTATAGATATTTCCTCCCACTTATGGAAAACACCTTGCATTTACTTACACTGACGGACATCTATCAGTTCTTGCAACAGGCATCTGTTATTTACAGATCTTTCTACATTTCTGTACATTATTTTCTAGTTCTTAATAATGGAATATTCAGAATATACTGTATTGCAGTGCCTCTGTTATTCTGACGGCGATGTAAAGTTCCTTTGGACAGCCATGGGTGTCGACATGAACAGGCACTGCGGCGACTACAGCCGTTATGAAATATGTTAAATGTATTTCCAGAGGAACTTTACATCGCAATCAGAATAATACAGGCGCTGCAATATCGGATTTCTCTGTCGATACCGGGCAAGCGACTTTCAAAAGTGAAATGTCTGACCAGTACGGCAATATACGTAATGGATCTACGAGTCAGGTCGTAGACGCATGGTTGACGGCATATGCATGTTTGGGTCTGGCCTTGAGGCGTGCACGGATAGCCGAATGCTAAGTCGACCCTTCGTGATAAGCGAGAAATCCGGGTTCGAGTCCCGGTCCGGCACAAATTTTCACTGTCGGCATTCCATTATACAGCGGATGATTGACATTATTCGCAATTGCGAATACATTTAATGTATTCACAATATGTTTGAGTCTCATATTGTTGTCACAGATGACGAAGATAGTTCGCAGGAAACAACTCAAAATCTAACACTAAATAAAACCCTACAGACCACGCAAAATCTAGCGCCTTGTCACGTTAATTAAAGTGTTTATGCACTTCTGGCTGTCATCTCAATAGTTTCTCTATGTAGAAGTTAACTCAATGGTCTATTCCCTTTTCCCAGTAACAAGACAAATCCTCATTTTATTTTCATCCAAAACTTTACAACTTTTCTTGCATTTTTATCTTTTTTTCTCTATCTTTATCAATAATCCAAATTTCTTCTCATCTTTTCCATCTTCCCCCTCCACAATCTCTTCTATCGAGCGCATTGCACCTGCAGAGCACAGTCTAAAGTAATTGCCTCAGCTGTTCTCCAGCTTACAAATAATCATAAATTATGATTACATTATCTACAGGTATTACTATCGTTACTCTTTCTACATGACTGTATCTATACAAAAATTAGACTTATTGTGTTACACAAAGATTAGACGACATGCGCCATAGTTTCTATCTTCATCAATTTTTCGACTGATTTCCTTCTTTGTGCTTATTTTCTCACCTCCATGTAACCGCTAGACCCAACATCCACTAAAGGGTGAACCAGAACTCCATCCCAAAAATTTCTGATATGGTAGAATGGACAAAAATAAGAAAAAATGCCAAGTAAACATGGACTCTAAAAAGGCATACCTCAAGAGCTATCAGCACTTGTTCATCTTCGATACAATGAAACAAATTTCTACTACCGAGCAAGCACTTCTTCAGCGGAAGAAATTTGTTTCACTCTATCGAAGATGAAACAAGTGCTCGTAGCTCTTAAGGTACGCATTGTAGAGACCATATTTATTGGACATTTTTTTCTTGTTTTGTACCATACTACCAAACGTGAAAGTTCGTGGGTGGGATCTTGGTTCACTCTGTAGAAGCCTTTGGATATTGTAATCTTGCTCTGCTGCTACAAGGTGCAAGATATTACCTTTACTGCTCGTTCCACTATCATCCATAGTTAATATACTGATAAACTGTGAATAATGGCTGGTTTTTTTTACGCAAGTGACGGCCTTACGGAATTTTAAAAGACAAACAGATGCACAAATACACCGCCTGACAAAAGAAGGTGTAGCATCCAGGAGAGGAGACGGGAAAGAAAATAAAATTTTCACGTTGAGAGACTGAGTGATGTTATTCCGAGAGGTAAAACATTTGGACGCAGGTTTTGGCGTCAGCATTCAATTACTGTCAGGCGTGACCCGATGGCTTCCAAGAGCACGGCTGTGTCTCTCCGAAATAATGAAAGAATGGCAGCTCTCCTAATTTCAGCGCCATACTTGCTGACGATGTTCATGTGGAGGAGAAGCATGATTCATTGCTCAACACAACGCGATGGCATTCGTCAGCGTCCATGCTTGCCGGTCACGGCACCACACCAAATGCAACCGTTTGTGTTGCGGTGTTAACGGCATCCTACGCACTGGACAGTTATTCCCTTGTCCGACTGTTGCTAGTCTCCGACCAGTGATGTGTGTTGGGGTTGGGTTGTTTGGGGAAGGAGACCAGACAGCGAGGTCATCGGTCTCATCGGATTAGGGAAGGATGGCGAAGGAAGTCGGCCGTGACCTTTCAAAGGAACCATCGCGGTATTTGCCTGGAGCGATTTAGGGAAATCACGGAAAACCTAAATCAGGATGGCCGGACGCGGGATTGAACCGTCCTCCTCCCGAATGCGAGTCCAGTGTAGTGATGTGTGTGATGACCCAGAATGTTACTGTATTTGAATTATCTGTTCTCGGGTGACGTGTTCGACCGAAACTTGAAAGACGAATATGCCTGGCCTCACGTTGCCATGCAGTACGAATGCCGATATTTTTAAAATATTGGGAATACAATACTTATCGATATTTAGAAGAACATCATTATAGGCTGTGATATATCGTAAAATCGTATAGATACATCGACTGCAAAATTATCGACGTAGCGGCCTGTAAAAATATCAGCTGGACGTTGTAAATATACTGCCAGTTTTAGAGCTGTATACGTCGTATTTAAGTACTGATTTATTATTATATATTCTGTATATCAAGAAGCTAGCAGCCTTCTTGTCCCCGTACACCAATAACTGAAAGAAAGAAGACACAAATTCACGCTTAGCGATAACACTTCATGTCGACTTCCTGTTTTTGTATTTCAGCATTTTCAGCCACTGTTTTTGAAGAATGATTATGTGATGAAATAGTACACTATTTGCGTTAAAATTGTTTTTACGCAACTGGTGTACTATTCTTTCACATCGGACATTTGTTATCGCTTCCCCAGTACAATTGGACTACTTCTTTGTGCCACCTATGCGTCAAAGAGAAAGACTGGATGTAATGAACGCTTAAAAAGTAGTAAGACTCCTTCACACAGTAAAAAGTGAAATTATGTTCTACAACAATTTCAAATATTTACCGAAAACCGCGAAAAAATGTACAATAAAAGTATCGGAACTCGGAGTTGCCGCATGGATATCGATATATCGGGAAAGAAAATATCGTCGTTGCACACAGATATGTTTGCAAAAGTATCGATACATCGCTATTTTATGAGCAGCCCTACTGTACAGTCCAACATCCGGTTAGTGCCACATTCGATTGTCCCACAAATCAGGATACTGCACTAGTCGACCAGCTGGCAACATAAAGACCCACAGTGAGGCCCCTTTCAGACTCTGTCATGTGCCGATGACGCTCTCTCACACGAGTACGCGGCCTTCACACCAATCACTCAACATCTGACATTGTTCACGTCCATTATAAAGCCTACCAGACCTGAACACATAGTTCTCTTAACGGTCCCTTGTAGCCGTTCTACCTACGACAGAGAACTGCAACTCTAATCATTTACGTATCCGCCAATGACGCGTACAGGTACGGAGTTGCGCTGACATCCCACTGTGTCTTCCACCTGCTTCACTTTCTTTGTCAGGCAGTGTAAATAATCGAATAAATGAAGTACGGTCTCTCCGTTGGCGCGTGTGCACTTTGTTGTTTTTTTTTTTTTTTCGGAGAGCTCGTGACGTACTCTTTCTGCGCGATGCAGCCCGCCAGCTCAGTCAGCGGCAGACAAATGAGGCTGGCGACTGCCTACTGGGCGGGGGCGAGGCGCGTAGATAAGCGCCGACCCGTGTCTCCAGGTGGCTGCGTGGGTGGCGGCGGTGGCGGCGGCGGCGGCAGCGGGACGAAGCCACGCCACAGCGCCGCTCGTAGCGATGTGACCACTCGAAACTCGGCCTCCTCACTAACACACTTTCCCTATCTGGCACCTACAGCTGATGAAATACTGTCGCGAAATACACTCCTGGAAATTGAAATAAGAACACCGTGAATTCATTGTCCCAGGAAGGGGAAACTTTATTGACACATTCCTGGGGTCAGATACATCACATGATCACACTGACAGAACCACAGGCACATAGACACAGGCAACAGAGCATGCACAATGTCGGCACTAGTACAGTGTATATCCACCTTTCGCAGCAATGCAGGCTGCTATTCTCCCATGGAGACGATCGTAGAGATGCTGGATGTAGTCCTGTGGAACGGCTTGCCATACCATTTCCACCTGGCGCCTCAGTTGGCCCAGCGTTCGTGCTGGACGTGCAGACCGCGTGAGACGACGCTTCATCCAGTCCCAAACATGCTCAATGGGGGACAGATCCGGAGATCTTGCTGGCCAGGGTAGTTGACTTACACCTTCTAGAGCACGTTGGGTGGCACGGGATACATGCGGACGTGCATTGTCCTGTTGGAACAGCAAGTTCCCTTGCCGCTCTAGGAATGGTAGAACGATGGGTTCGATGACGGTTTGGATGTACCGTGCGCTATTCAGTATCCCCTCGACGATCACCAGTGGTGTACGGCCAGTGTAGGAGATCGCTCCCCACACCATGATGCCGGGTGTTGGCCTTGTGTGCCTCGGTCGTATGCAGTCCTGATTGTGGCGCTCACCTGCACGGCGCCAAACACGCATACGACCATCATTGGCACCAAGGCAGAAGCGACTCTCATCGCTGAAGACGACACGTCTCCATTCGTCCCTCCATTCACGCCTGTCGCGACACCACTGGAGGCGGGCTGCACGATGTTGGGGCGTGAGCGGAAGACGGCCTAACGGTGTGCGGGACCGTAGCCCAGCTTCATGGAGACGGTTGCGAATGGTCCTCGCCGATACCCCAGGAGCAACAGTGTCCCTAATTTGCTGGGAAGTGGCGGTGCGGTCCCCTACGGCACTGCGTAGGATCCGACGGTCTTGGCGTGCATCCGTGCGTCGCTGCGGTCCGGTCCCAGGTCGACGGGCACGTGCACCTTCCGCCGACCACTGGCGACAACATCGATGTACTGTGGAGACCTCACGCCCCACGTGTTGAGCAATTCGGCGGTACGTCCACCCGGCCTCCCGCATGCCCACTATACGCCCTCGCTCAAAGTCCGTCAACTGCACATACGGTTCACGTCCACGCTGTCGCGGCATGCTACCAGTGTTAAAGACTGCGATGGAGCTCCGTATGCCACGGCAAACTGGCTGACACTGACGGCGGCGGTGCACAAATGCTGCGCAGCTAGCGCCATTCGACGGCCAACACCGCGGTTCCTGGTGCGTCCGCTGTGCCGTGCGTGTGATCATTGCTTGTACAGCCCTCTCGCAGTGTCCGGGGCAAGTATGGTGGGTCTGACATACCGGTGTCAATGTGTTCTTTTCTCCATTTCCAGGAGTGTAGTTTAACACTATGTCGGGAATGTTACCCGTTGTTGATGCCGGTAACATTACGGGAGCACTTCGGCCGCCCTGTTAGTGCCCTTTCTTTTTAATGTATTTGCCTGTATAAGAGCCAGTCAAATAGTCAAATGAAAACGAGAGGGATGGAGAAAAACTGTATATTATTTCAAAAGTAATCGCCTGCTAACACATTTAGCAATGCCTTCACGGAAAGGTGTTTGGGGTTGTTTATGGAGCCCTGATTGTATCTGGACACGAGCCTCTTCGTCCTAAGCGCCCTGAACGTCTATCGTCAGTGTTCCAAATGTATGGAAATCCATTGTGGATAGGTTGGGTCTGTATGGAGGATGTCAGGACTTCCTAGCGGAACTTCTGCAGCGTATTCGAAATAACGCTGCAAACATGCGTTTGGGCATTTTGTTGGTGTGTCTTTATTCTGTTATATCAACATACACAGCTGATGTATAACTATTTACCCTTGTAGGTAAAGAACTTAAGGGCAATTACACGTCGTACTCTCATGTCCAGGTTACACAGATGATTGGTACAACTCTCGTAACATTTCGTGTATCATAATGTATTGGTAATTTACTTCCAGGAGGTCATTCAACGTTTGTGCGACTCACCGTTACCGTAAGTTCACAGCATCGTCATAACAACCGCAAATTTATGCATTTATTAAAGAATATTTACTCATACAAATTTGTTGATGTCGCCATTTTCGATATTAATTATACGATGATGATGACGAAGTCCCGTGACGGAGCGTAGGGGAACGATGCGGGAGACCCGCAGCGCCGTACTAGGCAAGGTCCTAGTGGAGGTGGTTTGCCATTGCCTTCCTCCGACCGTAATGGGGATGAATGATGATGATGAAGACGACACAACAACACCCAGTCGTCTCGAGGCAGGAAAAATCCCTGACCCCGAAGGGAATCGAACCCGGGACCCCATGCTCGGGAAGTGAGAACGCTACCGCGAGACCACGAGCAGCGGACAAGAAATTATATAAATATTCGTTTTACAAATTCAAACGCCTTTTCATTGCTCCACTACATTTATTTACATTCCAGACGTGCTTCGTTTTCAAGTTAAAGGCATCTCATTTTTTAGCTGCTCGTTTGCCCTCTTATCGTAAGACAAGACTCATGTTCTTACCAGCTCAACGGTGAAGTTTTAACAGCGTTTAGCTCCGAAAAACCAAGTATGAAAAATAAATAATTTTAACGTTGATGTATGACGATTTTTCATAACTGAAGTAAAAGCGCAAGCTCTGGACTATGGTCAGATGAGAGGAATCACTAAATTCGACACAACAAACGCGTGACTACTACTATAATCTTACCTTAGATTGAGGCTGATTACACTGTTAATACTATTATGTATACTGCTTCCTCAGACTAAAGTGTTGTTTATTAGTTATGCTTAAGACAGCTTCTGTTTTTATATATAAACAAATATTATACTACAGCAGGCAAAAGGAATTTGAATTTATATAATGGATTACACTGTGGACAATACGGCTCATCAACGTTAAAAAAAAAAGTCTGTACATTTTCCACTGCGCCCACACTGACACCACGCAACTAATGGCGTATTTAACGGCAGTTGCCACTCGTGTTTTTCATGCGACAGCTGTTCTTATATCTGACACTTGTCTTGCATTTACGTCTATCAGATTCATGTAGCAGTAAATGTTGCGTTCTTTGGTACATCGTTTATTACCATACATTTCTCATAATTCCATACTGAAAGCTGTATCTCGCCCTGAGATATTTCTACCAACTCAACTCCAATTGGAGTTTGTTCCCCGCCCCTCCCGCCCACTCTTTATAATCTCTTTTCCAGTCAGACCGAGACTGACTGCAAGAGATCCTCTGGAAGAAGGTAATTTACGAATCCCTAGTTTGACCAGTACTTGAATGTTGCTCGTCAGTCAGGGTTCCGTACCGGAAAGGATTCGTAGAGGAAATAGAGAAGGCCAAAAGAAGAGCAGCGCGTTTTGTCACGGAGATGCTCGCTCAACTCCAGTAACAGACGTTAGCACATCGCGATGCGCTTTGCTGTTAAAGTCCCGAGCGTGTACTTTTCTAGAAGAGTCAATCAATATACAGGGTGTTTCAAAAATGACCGGTATATTTGAAACGGCAATAAAAACTAAACGAGCAGCGATAGAAATACACCGTTTGTTGCAATATGCTTGGGACAACAGTACATTTTCAGGCGGACAAACTTTCGAAATTACAGTAGTTACAATTTTCAGCAACAGATGGCGCTGCAAGTGATGTGAAAGATATAGAAGACAACGCAGTCTGTGGGTGCGCCATTCTGTACGTCGTCTTTCTGCTGTAAGCGTGTGCTGTTCACAACGTGCAAGTGTGCTGTGGACAACATGGTTTGTTCCTTAGAACAGAGGATTTTTCTGGTGTTGGAATTCCACCGCCTAGAACACAGTGTTGTTGCAACAAGACGAATTTTTCAACGGAGGTTTAATGTAACCAAAGGACCGAAAAGCGATACAATAAAGGATCTTTTTGAAAAATTTCAACGGACTGGGAACGTGACGGATGAACGTGCTGGAAAGGTAGGGCGACCGCGTACGGCAACCACAGAGGGCAACTCGCAGCTAGTGCAGCAGGTGATCCGACAGCGGCCTCGGGTTTCCGTTCGCCGTGTTGCAACTGCGGTCCAAATGACGCCAACGTCCACGTATCGTCTCATGTGCCAGAGTTTACACCTCTACCCATACAAAATTCAAACGCGGCAACCCCTCAGCGCCGCTACCATTGCTGCACGAGAGACATTCGCTAACGATATAGTGCACAGGATTGATGACGGCGATATGCATGTGGGCAGCATTTGGTTTACTGACGAAGCTTATTTTTACCTGGACGGCTTCGTCAATAAACAGAACTGGCGCATATGGGGAACCGAAAAGCCCCATGTTGCAGTCCCATCGTCCCTGCATCCTCAAAAAGTACTGGTCTGGGCCGCCATTTCTTCCAAAGGAATCATTGGCCCATTTTTCAGATCCGAAACGATTACTGCATCACGCTATCTGGACATTCTTCGTGAATTTGTGGCGGTACAAACTGCCTTAGACGACACTGCGAACACCTCGTGGTTTATGCAAGATGATGCCCGGCCACATCGCACGGCCGACGTCTTTAATTTCCTGAATGAATATTTCGATGATCGTGTGATTGCTTTGGGCTATCCGAAACATACAGGAGGCGGCGTGGATTGGCCTCCCTATTCGCCAGACATGAACCCCTGTGACTTCTTTCTGTGGGGACACTTGAAAGACCAGGTGTACCGCCAGAATCCAGAAACAATTGAACAGCTGAAGCAGTACATCTCATCTGCATGTGAAGCCATTCCGCCAGACACGTTGTCAAAGGTTTCGGGTAATTTCATTCAGAGACTACGCCATATTATTGCTACGCATGGTGGATATGTGGAAAATATCGTACTATAGAGTTTCCCAGACCGCAGCGCCATCTGTTGTTGACAATTGTAACTACTGTAATTTCGAAAGTTTGTCTGCCTGAAAATGTACTGTTGTCCCAAGCATATTGCAACAAGCGGTGTATTTCTATCGCTGCTCGTTTAGTTTGTATTGCCGTTTCAAATATACCGGTCATTTTTGAAACACCCTGTATTACTCTCTCCTTCGCACAGCACAAGAAGGTACAATCGGAGAGATTCGAGATCACACGAAGGTTTAACCATAACCTTTCATCCAGCAGACCATTCGCGACTGGAATAGGAAAGGGGAGAAGTGACAACGGTACTCGAAGTACCCTCCACCACTCACCGTAACATGGCTCGCTGAGTGTAGATGTAGATGAGTATTACTTCACCAACGCAAGCGGAGGAGGCACCAAAAGCAGAAACGTTGAAACGAGCCTGTGCAGTGTTAGCGCTGGCTGTGTGATGCCACGGGACAGTGTTTAGCAGTGGAGCTGCGGGCGCAGCAGAAGCGCCGGCTGATCGGCCCTTCAAAGAGCCGGCAGCCAACTTATCTGGCCGGCAGCCTTTCAGCCGCATCCATCAAACGCCGACATTTATAGGAAGGAGGGCCCCGCTATTGGGGCCGCGTCGTTTTTATATTAGTTTCCACGTTTATAAATCCGTACCCTCGTGAATTCCATATCCCCCCCCCCCTCCCCACACACACACAACTTTTAATACTCTCTTTTTTTCCTTTTTTTAGCTCTTTCAGATTTACAGCCGTCATTCAATTTAACGCAATCCATGTCCTGTGAAAGGCCTCGAGTATTTGTACACACTTTTGTCTCTTGCCTATGTAAACAAACGCACATTGGTTGGGATTTTCGGCCGCTTTCATTCACTGCCCGAAAGAAAGGCGTCTAACAAGGATATAATGAACTTTGACTTTCCTTTTATTGTGAGTAGCGCAAGATGGCTGTGAGACGTAATTATTGCAATTATACGAACGAAAGACGAACAAGGAAATAATCTGGAAATTCATATTCATCTAAAACCACTTGTAATATTAAAGGAATTGAAGTAATCGCAACCTACCTTAACTGAGACTGTTTACCGTGCTAATATGAATTGAATTACGTATCATTTTTAATAGTTTCTTTAAAAAATTATTGATTTGTACCTGGCAGGCAACAAAAGCTCGCCTACTTGTGTTTCGCCGATGAGTATCGAATCATTGTTACGTTGTACGTGTATTTACGTTTATGACCCCGTTAAAGGCAACACAGTACACAAGAAACCTTATTCACTGATCTGCTCTTTCTGGTTATGCAAGTTCTTCCTTTAGACAATTTGAGATGTTGAACATTAAGTCCCGTTTTTTCGGCTGCTTGTATCTGTACTTCAAAACTAATTGTTCATATCGTATTAAATACTCACAAACGTTCTTCTCGCCTAATTCAAGTGGGAAATATTAAAGTATGATGTATATAAATACTCTCTTTATTTACGGTTTTACATTTCTTCTTTAAGTAGAGGCTAGCAGTTCTGTAGATGCTGATCTTCAGATATTTTGAAAGACAATTTACATACGTTCGTAAATATTTATGCTGTGAAAGACTGATGTTGACATGTCGATATTTATGATGATGATGTGTGCTGTTCTACAACTGATGAGTATAATTATGGGAAGGGTTTCTGTAGCCGTGGGGGAAGGATTTGGATGCGGATGGTACTGAAGGAATATCATATGGAATGAATGTGGGCATGTATGGGGTAAAGATATAGTATGTGGTGCCTGGGTGTCCGAAGGTGAATAAGGTTGTCATTAGGGAGGACGAAAGTGGTTAGCCACTTTCATCTTGGGAGGGATGGGAGGTGTATGGTACGGTTAGCAAGAAGGATGGATATCACAGATGAATTTTGGGTGTGGAATAGTAACACGGAACTATTTTGAGTATTTAAAGACGCCAGTTGTACTTTGGTTATTTAGTGCGCGCGGAATTTTAATGTTCGTTCTGCGTATTTTACGGCGGATGGGACAAGTGAACAGTTAGATAGTCGTCTCTGTGTCGACGAACTGTGGTGCTTTCTCCTATAACTATCGCGTTGGTTTTAGTAGGATTGATCTAGAGATGCCACTGACTACACCAATCGCCGAAGTTTCTAAGGAGAAATTGCATGTTTCAAGCTAGGAATCCACAATTAAATGCATCAACTTTCATCTGCATAACGAGATGTAAGGAGAAGGGCGCGGTAAAATGAGGAATAAATGAATCTTGCAGCCGATACACCTTTCGAAACGGTTATTCTTCTGGTGGGAAATACATGCCTCGCGTGCTACGAGGGCAGTTCAATAAGTAATGCAACACATTTTTTTTCTCGGCCAATTTTGGTTGAAAAAACCGGAAATTTCTTGTGGAATATTTTCAAACATTCCCGCTTCGTCTCGTATAGTTTCATTGACTTCCGACAGGTGGCAGCGCTGTACGGAGCTGTTAAAATGGCGTCTGTAACGGATGTGCGTTGCAAACAAGGGGCAGTGATCGAGTTTCTTTTGGCGGAAAACCAGGGCATCTCAGATATTCATAGGCGCTTGCAGAATGTCTACGGTGATCTGGCAGTGGACAAAAGCACGGTGAGTCGTTGGGCAAAGCGTGTGTCATCATCGCCGCAAGGTCAAGCAAGACTGTCTGATCTCCCGCGTGCGGGCCGGCCGTGCACAGCTGTGACTCCTGCAATGGCGGAGCGTGCGAACACACTCGTTCGAGATGATCGACGGATCACCATCAAACAACTCAGTGCTCAACTTGACATCTCTGTTGGTAGTGCTGTCACAATTGTTCACCAGTTGGGATATTCAAAGGTTTGTTCCCGCTGGGTCCCTCGTTGTCTAACCGAACACCATAAAGAGCAAAGGAGAACCATCTGTGCGGAATTGCTTGCTCGTCATGTGGCTGAGGGTGACAATTTCTTGTCAAATATTGTTACAGGCGATGAAACATGGGTTCATCACTTCGAACCTGAAACAAAACGGCAATCAATGAAGTGGCGCCACACCCACTCCTCCTGAGCACGGGGTCCCGGGTTCGATTCCCGGCGGGGTCAGGGATTTTCACCTACCTCGAGATGACTGGGTGTTTGTGTTGTCCTCATCATTTCATCATCATCCAGGAAAGTGGCGAAATTGGACTGAGCAAAGATTGGATAATTGTACGGGCGCTGATAACCACGCAGTTGAGCGCCCCACAAACCAAACATCATCATCATCATCATCACACCCACTCCCCTACCAAGAAAAAGTTTAAAGTCATACCCTCAGCCGGTAAAGTCACGGTTACAGTCTTCTGGGACGCTGAAGGGGTTATTCTGTTCGATGTCCTTCCCCATGGTCAAACGATCAACTCTGAAGTGTATTGTGCTACTCTTCAGAAATTGAAGAAACGACTTCAGCGTGTTCGTAGGCACAAAAATCTGAACGAACTTCTCCTTCTCCATGACAACGCAAGCCCTCACACAAGTCTTCGCACCCGAGAGGAGCTCACAAAACTTCAGTGGACTGTTCTTCCTCATGCACCCTACAGCCCCGATCTCGCACCGTCGGATTTCCATATGTTTGGCCCAATGAAGGACGCAATCCGTGGGAGGCACTACGCGGATGATGAAGAAGTTATTGATGCAGTACGACGTTGGCTCCGACATCGACCAGTGGAATGGTACCGTGCAGGCATACAGGCCCTCATTTCAAGGTGGCGTAAGGCCGTAGCATTGAATGGAGATTACGTTGAAAAATAGTGTTGTGTAGCTAAAAGATTGGGGAATAACCTGGTGTATTTCAATGCTGAATAAAACAACCCCTGTTTCAGAAAAAAAATGTGTTGCATTACTTATTCAACTGCCCTCGTACATGGTACGGATGCGCCGCGAGAGGCCTATGGCCGAACCCTGGCCGCAAGGCGCTGATGTAGACGTGCGAGTGTGAACGCGGTTGGCGGCTGACGGCAGGCGGTCACATTCTGCACACGGCCTCCCAGTGCGTGAAGTAGCACCGCTTTTTACGAGACTGCGACACCCATGACCGCCTGTGGCCAGCCAGAGTGGTGTATCCAGGGCCAGGCTGCTGGAGAACGCTTACTGCTCCAGCCACATTAACGTCTCCTCTCCTACCCCGAAACCTCCCGATTTCCATCACTTCCCATAAATCTAGCACCGACCACCCGGCCTCTTCATCCGTGACTACCAATCCTTGTACCATCACACTCTCTCAACCTTACACCTAACCGTTCTCCACATCCTATCCCAAGGACACTTGAACCACCTCACCACCAGAGAACGCTCTTAGAATACGAGGTGTGGCTAGAAAAAGAACCGGACTAGTACTGGTGAAACAATAAAACGAATGCAATAAGGCTGAAAGTCGCGTGGCCTGTCACGTGACTCTCGTTCCGCCTACTGCTCGAGTTTCATCTGCCTCCTGCACTCAGTCTGCCCGTGGCGTCTGTTTTAAGTAGTTGACGTTTTGTCTGTGCGTCGGAAAATGTTGAGTGTACAGAAAGAACAGCGTGTTAACATCAAATTTTGTTTCAAACTAGGAAAATCTGCAAGTGAAACGTTTGTAATGTTACGACAAGTGTACGGCGATGATTGTTTATCGCGAACACAAGTGTTTGAGTGGTTTAAACGATTTAAAGATGGCCGCGAAGACACCAGTGATGACACTCGCACTGGCAGACCATTCTCAGCAAAAACTGATGCAAACATTGAAAAAATCGGTAAACTTGTTCGACAAGATCGCCATTTAACAATCAGAGCAGTGTCTGAGTTAACAGGAGTTGACAAGGAAAGTGTTAGGCAGATTCTTCATGAAAGTTTCAACATGAACAAAGTGTGTTCAAAAATGGTTCCAAAGTGTCTCACAACTGAACAGAAGGAACGCCGAAGAATGATTTGTTCTAACATCCTGGAAAACATTGAAAGTGATCCCACCTTCTTACAAAATGTTATTACTTGCGATGAATCGTGGTTTTTCACTTACGATCCCGAAACAAAACGCCAATCGATGCATTGGAAAACTCCTGGTTCTCCACGACAAAAAAAGCACGAATGTCAAAATCGAAATTCAAGGCAATGATGATTGTTTTTTTTTTTTTGACATCAAAGGGATTGTGCACATTGATTGGGTACCAGAGGGACAAACAGTGAATCAGCATTACTACATTAGCGTCCTGGCTACCCTACGTGAGCGAGTACGGAGAAAACGGAACGATTTGTGGAGAAAAAAGTCATGGATCCTTCACCAAATGCCCCAGCTCACAGTGCGTTGTCAGTGAAGACGTTTTTGGCAAAACAAAACATTCCCATCTTAGATCATCCACCCTACTCACCTGATTTGGCCCGCTGCGACTTTTTTCTTTTCCCTAAAGTCAAGTCAGCTTTAAAAGGAACTAGATTTGAGACTGTTGAAGCAGTAAAAGAAAAAGCGACGGAAGTAATGTATGGACTTACCGAAAATGATCTGCAGCATTGCTATGAACACTGGAAAATTCGTATGGAGCGGTGTAGAGACCGAGGAGGAGAGTACATTGAAGGAGATAACATGAAATTGTAAATAATTGTAAATAAATGTTTTTTCCAGCATCAGTCCGGTTTTTTTCTAGCCGCACCTCGTATCTAACAACCTCCCTCTACAAACAGGAAGTGTTTAGATCCCGACGAATTTGTGTTCTCATGACTGCCTCCGGTGCAACGGTAACGGCCAATATTTACTTGATAGGATTCGTATCGAGTACAAAGGAGAGATGGGGTATTTATACGGTCGCGCATGGACCCAGCAATAGTAATAACGTTTTCGAGAGATTGCATTTGTTTTAGTGTGAAATATGTCATTTATCCAGCGGTCAACCCTGTCCTCCTGAGCTGGCCCTCCATCTCGTATGACCTGCATAACGTGTCACCATCTGCCCATTCTATCAACTGGCGACAGAGGCACAGCAAGCAAAGAGCTCTTATTGCTCCAGATTATGTTATGGCGACTGAAATCGGGAACTCTCACCAAGTGAGATATCACGGATGTTGAGGAACCAGACTTGTAAAGGAAGTGAGCGTCCGACCACACTGAAATAGGCTGTATGAAGGTTGCCGCAGTGCTTCATCAAATATGGAAGGACGCTTTCCTGCCGTATCGCTCCGAATTTGGTACCGCGGCGGACTAGTGGCGCATTGCTGAACATCCAGTGAGAGACTGCTGACACTGCGGTAAGCTCCGCTATCAGAGCGTGTCGCAGCCACCACCTCCGGTAGTTGTCTGTGGATAGAAGGGCCGGCCAGCCCTGGACCCCACAGCTGTCGACGAGTATATTATCGCCTACAACCGATAGCGGCACTAAGCTTAGAAGTATTCGTCTAAAGCATAGTGTCCTAGCATTAACTTGCAAATAGTTGCCATTCTGCAGCTCTGACCAAAGTACATCTACATCTACATTTATACTCCGCAAGCCACCCAACGGCGTGTGGAGGAGAGCACTTTACGTGCCACTGTCATTACCTCCCTTTCCTGTTCCTGACGCGTATGGTTCGCGGGAAGAACGACTGCCGGAAAGCCTCCGTGCGCGCTCGAATCTCTCTAATTTTACATTCGTGATCTCCTTTGGAGGTATAAGTAGAGGAAAGCATTATATTCGATACCTCATCCAGAAACACACCCTCTCGAAACCTTGACAGCAAGCAACACCGCGATCCAGAGCGCCTCTCTTACAGAGTCTGCCACTTGAGTTCGCTAAACATCTCCGTAACGCTATCACGCTTACCAAATAACCCTGTGACGAGAAGCGCCGCTCTTCTTTGGATCTTCTCGATCTCCTCTGTCAACCCGACCTGGTACAGATCCCACACTGATGAGCAATACTCAAGTATGGGTCGAACGAGTGTATTGTAAGCCACCTCCTTTGTTGATGGACTGCATTTTGTAAGGACTCTCCCAATAAATCTCAACCTGGCACCCGCATTACCAACAATTAATTTTATATGATCACTTCAAATGGTTCCGTACGCATACTCCGAGATATTTTACAGAAGTAACTGCTACCAGTGTTTGTTCCGCTATCATATATTACTCATACAATAAGGGATCCTTCTTTCTATGTATTCGCAATACATTACATTTGTCTATGTTAAGGGTCAGTTGCCACTCCCTGCACCAAGTGCCTATCCGCTGCAGATCTTCCTGCATTTCGCTGCCATTTTCTAATGCTGCAACGTCTCTGTATACTACAGCATCATCCGCGAAAAGCCGCATGGAACTTCCGACACTATCTACTAGGTCATTTATATATATTGTGAAAAACAGTGGTCCCATAACACTCCTCTGTGGCACGCCAGAGGTTACTTTAACGTCTGTAGACGTCTCTCCATTGAGAACAACATGCTGCGTTCTGTTTACTAAAAACTCTTCAATCCAGCCACACAGCTGGTCTGATATTCCGTAGTTTCTTACTTTGTTTATCAGTGCGGAACTGTATCGAACGCCTTCTGGAAGTCAAGGAAAATGGCATCTACCTGGGAGCCTGTATCTAATATTTTCTGGGTCTCATGAACAAATAAAGCGTGTTGGTTTCACACGATCTCAGTTTCCGGAAACCATGTTGATTCCTACGGAGTAGATTCTGAGTTTCCAGAAATGACATGATACGCTAACAAAAAACATGTTCTAAAATTCTACAGCAGATCGAGG
This sequence comes from Schistocerca cancellata, assembly GCF_023864275.1. NCBI lineage: Eukaryota > Metazoa > Arthropoda > Insecta > Orthoptera > Acrididae > Schistocerca > Schistocerca cancellata. Next base: position 490,821,515 of record NC_064634.1, read on the forward strand.
TCAGAGATATAGGCCTATCGTTTTGCGCATCTGCTCGTCGACCCTTCTTGAAAACTGGAACTACCTGTGCTCTTTTACAATCATTTGGACCCTTCCGTTCCTCTACACACTTGCGGTACACGGCTATTAGAAAGGAGGTTCCCCATGGCTGAAAGCCAGGACTGAAACCGCGTCTCAAATGTATCCTGTTGGGACTCCCCTCAGCTCCATTAACAGATCTACTGGTAATTGGCTGAGAAGTCCCTGACTCTACTAAAGACTGGAAAGCAAAATGTAGTTACCATGAATGGGGAAATTGAACTGAACACCACAGTGGACTGTTTGGCATAACTCGTGTTGGAGCAGGTCTATCTTCTGCTTTTCTCAAACCTTTGAACTGGCTTGCAGTTAGTGAGGGATCTACAGAGTGCCAGGGGTATAAGTGCACTGGTTTCTTAATACGTACCGACTCAAGTGTGTTGTTTTTTCTCCGTGTCTGAGTCTTCCCTCAGACACGTCACGTAAATTATTACCTTAAGTTTTCTGCACGGACCTAACTGCACCACTAAGTGGATTATGCCTGCCTGTATAGGTTGACCATTTTGGGTCCACATTCCACAATTCAACATCTGATCCGCTGCCCAGGGCAACGTAAGCATTACCGAGTGAGTTTGGCGCAGTGGTTACCACGCTGGACTCGCATTCGCGAGGACGTCGGTTCAAGTCTGCGTCCGGCCATCCCGCTTTAGTTTTTCCGTGGTCCATGCAAATTATCTACGAACTGTTATCAGCCGCTACAGTGTGAAGACTCAGCCATGGAAGCGGAAAGTGACATAGGCTGTAAGGGTAGCCACATGCCTGCAAAATGCTATACAGTGAAAGAAATAATGACAACTGAGGGGAAAATAAAATATATAAAACTGAGCGAGGTGGCGCAGTGGTTAGCATATTGTACTCGCATTCGGGAGGACGGCGTTTGAACGCAGCGTCGGGCCATTCTGATTTATGTTTTCCGTGATTTCTGTAAATCGCTTCAGGCAAATGCCGAGATGGTTACTTTAAAAGGGTACCACCGACTTCCTTCCCTATCCTTCGCTAATCCGATGGGACCTATGACCTCGCCGTTTCGTCCCCTCAGCCAAATCAACCAACCAACATAAGGATAATGGCTTTCTCCCGGCTCACGTGCTTGGAGGTACTAACCAACATAAAAACGTATTGTTCCTAATAATTATAATTATTAGTCTGCAAATTAAGTAAGTACTATGTAATGTTGTTCAGTACACTGTCCTCAGTCAGCAGTAAAAATATCGGCACATCTACCCCTAACACCCCGTATTGTTTAATGTTGACTCCAAACACAGTGTCGCTCCAGATTTTTCACATTATCAAATACTGCCAGAGGTGAAAGAAGTAATGAACGATAGATAGAAATCCTAGGAACGCTCGTGAATCGAACATGACACCTTTGGATTCGTAATTTAGCAGATGAGCACTGAGCGGCCGAGGATCCATCTGCTCGTCTACATACTCGCCTGGTATTTCGATCAGATTTCTCGTTAGCTTATGGTGACTGCGTGGCTCGAGGTTTACTGTTTGCGTCTGCATTCACAGCTCCGGGCTTCCACCTGCGACAATGATAAACTTGTGTCGGTGCGAGTACGAAACCGAGGCTAAGCCGGAGTCGAGTGCAAGCACCTTTTCTGTTGTGAGTCGGCAGTGCGGCGTTTGTGTTGCAGGCGCTACGGCACCAAGTGCGGCGGCTGCGCGCAGGGCATCTCGCCGCAGGACCTGGTGCGCAAGGCGCGCGACAAGGTCTTCCACCTCAACTGCTTCACGTGCATGGTGTGCCGCAAGCAGCTGTCCACCGGCGAGGAGCTCTACGTGCTCGACGACAACAAGTTCATCTGCAAGGACGACTACATGTCGGGCAAGACGCACCAGGGTGAGTCACCGTCCCCTACTCTGGTCGTAGCACTGCCCAGCGGAGGACACTCTAGCTTACTCCGGTCTGGCAGAAGCCGCGACAGGTTCAAATAGCTGGAGCGAACTGACTGCCTTCTGCTTTCTCCAGAAATGTTTGGCACATTTGGATATAAAATTCTTCAGATGATGCATTTTTGTGTGCTTCAGAGCTAGCTGTGAAGAGAAAAAGAATCTTTATTTTAAATCTATTACTATATTTTGAAGGCACGGAAATAAAAAGTTCAAATCCATTATACTGAATGATGTATAAAACTGGTTTCGTGTTTAGCAGAATGCAGGTTATGTAATCGGTTTGGACCTTTGTTCACGTCAAAAAAATGGTTCAAATGGCTCTGAGCACTATGGGACTTAACATCTATGGTCATCAGTCCCCTAGAACCTAGAACTACTTAAACCTAACTAACCTAAGGACAGCACACAACACCCAGCCATCACGAGGCAGAGAAAATCCTTGACCCCGCCGGGAATCGAACCCGGGAACCCGGGCGTGGGAAGCGAGAACGCTACCGCACGACCACGAGATGCGGGCTTTGTTCACGTCATCTTCAAATCTATAGATGTAATAAAAGAAGCGGAAGAGGGTGCGATAGTACAAAGATTATCATAATGCGAGATAAAAAGTAAACCTGTGCTGCAACCATGCAACAATACTTGCATAATTTGCCCTACAGCTCCATTTGCACAACCTCCTTTGCTTCTACTGAACCTTCACCCTGCTTAACAGTTGCACTTCGTAGTAATTAGATATGAATTATTTCTTCATTTTTTATTTGTATACTGCCACTGTTAGTATGTTTTATGTGACCAGTATTGTACTACCCTACCCCTTCAACTTCTTTAATTAGGTGACGTGTGACAAAGGTTCAAGGGTGTTCTCTTCATTAGAATTACACTTGCAAGTGATCACGGTACCCTGAGACGTTATCTCATCAATCACGAAATCAAGCGGGTGGTACTTTTACGAAAGTCTGAAAGTCACTTTTGGTTTTAAAGTGACAGGAATGTTGCATCTATAAATAACTCATTAATAATTATCACTAACGCTACTGCTACACTTCTGATGTTAGTTTTCACACAAAGATACTTTACGCTGGCCACATTCTGAGGGTTAGTTTGAACGGGGCATGCTTTATAGCCATGGTCCTGCTGCCATTGGAATGCTGTTATAGTCTTTCGGTAAACATAAAAAATGTTCAAATGTGTGCAAATTCCTAAGGGACCAAACTGCTGCGTCATCAGTCTCTAAACTACTTAAACTAACTTACGCTAAGAACAACCCATGCCCGAAGGAAGACTCGAGGCGCCAGCGGGAGGGGCTGCGCAATCCGTAACATGGCGCCTCAAACCACGCGGCCATTTCGCGCGGCGTTAAACAGAAGAACGAATGGCGTTTTTGATAGGGTGGTGGCCATTTCTGGAAGAATGCCTTAACTGCCGCACAGGATGGATAAGAATCAGTTTCCCGTCCAACAGCGCAGAGCGGCGGTGATTTGTGTAGATTCTGTTGATGTGCTTATTCTGTATTTCGTAAAATTGTTAGCACATTTTTAATGGAAAATAATCTCTCGCAGGCGTGTCTGCCACTCATTTAAAACCGTGCAGCGAAAGCCCCATAAAACATTCGGAAGGAACCAGTGTGTGCTTATTGTGACGGAGCTGTGAAGAGAGAGTGACCAATCGCCTGCTCCCTCTTCATTTCACTGACAGACTATGCCTCCCTCCACTTCATAACTTATTTAGCAGTTCTAAGGTGCCTTGCCTACCGCAGTCGACTGTGTTCTCTGCCAGGCACTTAATTTTCAGTATCAGAGTAATCACGTAGATGTAGATGGAGAACTTGTCTAGTAGAGCTAGAAACCCATACCTTACCAACCAGAGTACGACGAGTGATCCGATGTGTACGTGTGTGGACAATCAGAGCTAGGCTCCACTGTGTTATTCGGCGTGCAACGTCGGACACAGCGTAACAAGCTTTTATTATATAGTGTGAATCTTCTGAATAATATGACCTTTCAGCAGTCTGGAAAAATTTCCAGTGTTTTGGAACATAATTGCACCAAGAGACATACTGCTTAGATTGTTTCCAGCCTTCTGCTGGAAACTAATATACCTGTCTTCCGTCTCTAATGACACAGTCTCGAAAAAATACAGTTATAATGATCCTGCACATGTTCATGCTTTTGACAGAACGTGAGCAATCATAACATTCAACTTGTTGACAGCTCGTTCGTACTCAAAATGTTCCTGCAGAAAAACATCTGTTCCTGCAAGTTAAACAGTTGTCGTTAACTTCCACGACCGATCCCGGACTGGACACTCATATTACTTTTGTTTAAGCAGTGGGATTATCCTGCTCAGAAGGAGTCGATGGATTATAGTTGCCGTACATACTTTCAGTCATCCTATTTCCTTGGTCTTTTTCCAGGAAATCGGTAGTACTGTTTCAATGTAACACAACTGAATTGACCTTCCTCCATTCCAGGAAAGAAATGAATCTATTTTAGGAGACTCAAAAGTTCTAATCAAACTGACTATCAGAGTAGTCAAAAGAGTTTTATGACGGTATAGGTAAAATAAAATGTATTATTGAAGCACCATCTTCCAGGATATTTTACTTCACAGACACTCGATATAAAAGCAGCAGAGTAACAATCTACCAACATTCTATCTGTTTTCCTTTTGCAAAATCGGAGGAAATACACGAATGGACACTACCTGTTTTTTGCCTATTGCCAACTGCGTTGCGTTCAGTAAAAACCTACTGCACTAAAAACCTACTGCATAGGATGTAAAAGAGCCTTCCCCGACTAGAGCAACCGATCTTCCGTGGTGGTCGTACAGCAACAAATGATAAATTACATGCACGCAAAGAAACACACAAAAAATTATTTTTAAAACATTTCTTATTTTTTCCTCATTCTTGCATGTTTCTATGTTGTTTCCTGGCTTCAGTAGGTAAATGTTACATGAGAATATATGTATTTTTGGAACTGTGGACATTATATTAAAAGCGTTAATAAAAGTATATGCTTTACTAGGAAATGATTTAGTCATCTTCTGGAGTATAATTGAGTTATGAACACAAATGTTCTCAGAGATTTCTCTTAACTACTATGTCTTTTTAGACCTATAATAAAACTACTAGTGTTTGGATTATTTTGTACTTCGTTTATGTAATTATCTGTACTAATTGTACTAAAGTACACATTTTAATACTTTTTTATATAATGACTTTTTTAATATAACGACCAGAGTTACAAAACCATATCTATTCTCATGTAACATTCATTGTTCGATAGAAAAATAAATTAAACCCACTGAAGACGGTGAGATATCACCAAAACATGTAATGGTGATGAAACAAACTGCGTTTTTTACGAGACAAAGTTAAGTCCGATGCAAAAAGAGAGCTATCACAAAGCAAAATCATATTTAGATCGAAATAAAAAAAACTAATATATTTTCTTGTGGCAGCTAGGCCATATATGCTTCAGGACAGATGACCATTGCGTGCATTTTCCACAAAACAACGATGCATCTAGTTGTTTAAACTGATTTAATTGCCTGTGAAGTATTTACAATTTTCGCCAAGTGTATGTGAACAGTTCTGCCATTGCGCGAACACACACACACAGGTGCTCTCGCACATATTCACACGCACACACATAGTCAATGAATGAATGTTTAAAATCCTCATCACGACTACGCTAAAAGTCCAGGACACTAGACGAGACAACGAAAGCTGGAAAGATGGTCTGCACAGCGGGTAAACCAGTAATTAACTCTAATGTCTCATTATGTCCGGAAGTAATTAAATCTTTGTGCACCCTCGGATCTAAGTACTAAAAATATTTCACAGAAGGAGGCAAGGAATAAGGCCGGGTACTGTTTGTTGACTACCCCTCATCACAAGAGCTCAACGAAAGTAGAGAACAAAAAAGAAGAAAGAAAGAAAATAAAGGGGAGAAGACCATTACGCGCGCGTTCAGTCATCGCTGCAGGTGGGGGTGTGGGGAGGGCTAGTTTACTGCTTTTGTTTTCAAGGAGCCGTCCGCCGCGCTGCGGTCAGGAGGAGAGGAAATTCCGAGCGAAGCGTGAAGAATGTGAGTCGGAGTTCCGTGGCTATAAAAGCCGGCGCGGCCTGCCGAATATGCGGGTGCGGGGGCGTTGTGGGCGGGGCGGTGGGCGGGGCCGGGCCCGGGGCCGCGCTTTATGGCCCGCCGGGGTCACGCTCCTGATGGTGCCGCCGCAGCTGCAGCCGAAACGTCCAGCGGGCTCATTCAAATGTAACTGCACCCATCATTCTTCCTGCATTATCTCATCGATGTTTTATCCACCCAAACATGTTTCACGCAAATAACTAATTTTGTCCACTATGTACAGGATTGTGAGAATTATGACCGATAGTAGTTAATTATTAAACAATCAGTTTTCTGCCTCAGTAGTTTTTTATTGTCTCACTAAGAGTGTCGATGGTTCACGTCGTCATCTCTGGGTGAAGATTTACGTAGGGCAGAGCACAGACGATTACTCACAGCAGCAAGGCAAGTGCAAACCAGTTTATGTTTTGTCTTAAGGTTAAGTAGAACCATGAAGTTATTGCATATTCTTCATTTGTTGTAGCAGTGTATGTACTTCACTGTAAGTTAATCATATGTGTAACACAAACCAGTTAAATCAGGTGATGCTCAGGCAAGCAGGAAATACTTAAGCTAACGAATTAGGAAACCAGCAAAGTGGCTTCGCAGTGGTAGCACTATCTACAGCCAGGTGACTTGTCTGGTGTAGCCGTAATAAGTTATGTACACAAACCTTCTTTGTGAATCATTCTATCCAATAGTGGAGCACATAAAAAAATCCCTACAGTAGCTGCTGAGATTAGCCTTCACATACAGACAGAAAAATGCAGAGGGTGACTGTACTTCATAGTACGTATATAGGCATGTATACAAAGTGTGTTCCAGGAGGAATGGTCAGAATTAAGGGATATGATAGGAACAATCATTTCAAGTAGGGAAGTGTAGTAAACATGGGCTTTAAAATGGATATCTTAAGAGTTATGTGCACTTGTTCAGTAGAAGAGATGTGTTTGTGTTTAACCATAGCTCATAACTATTAAGGTAGGCATTCTACAACCCACGTTCACTCGTCCTCTTCGCTTGAATGATCGTTCCTGACTTATCGCTGAGTACTGTCGATTCGTCTTGGGACAGATTGTATTCCTATCATCAGTCGGTGTTGCCGACACCTCATTATTTTAACTTACTGCTTTTCCGCCAGAGACACTGTAGGCGACCAGCTGGTGGTTCTCTCATGAAACTTCCTGGCAGGTTAAAAGTGTGAGCCGGACCGAGCCTCGAACTCGGGACCTTTGCCTTTCGCAGGCAAGTGCTCTACCAACTGAGCTACCCGAGCACGAATCACGCTCCGTCCTCACAGCCTTACTTCCGCCAGTACCTCGTCTCCTACTTTCCAAACTTTACAGCTCTCCTGCGCAGTTCTCCCGAGTTCGAGTCTCGGTCCGGCACACAGTTTTAATCTGCCATGAAGTTTCATATCAGCGCACACACAGCTGGTAGTTCTCTCCACTGCCACGATATGTCCCACTCCGAACTTCAGTCTGGAACATACAGGAGACATAACAATACATACACAGCGCAATCATATTAATGCGACCACCTGTCAAAAGCCTGAGTACTCACCTTTTGCAGCACGGACCTCTTCGAGACTTGCAGGAAGAGTGTCAATAGGAGCCTGGAACGAACCAATGGGAATGTGGAGCCATGCCGACCCCAGTCTGCTATGGCCAGCTGCGCTGGATCTCTCGGCTCAGTATCTACGGCGCGAACAGCCCAACTGAGGTGGATCCATAGATTTTCGACTGGGTGTAAATCCAGAGAATTTGATGGCCAGGGTCCTCTTCGAACCACGCACTCACACTATGAGCTGTGTGATACATTGTATTGTCTTGCTTACACTTGCCATCTTACCGAGGAATAACAAACTTTATGTAGAGCTGGACATGTTCTCCTCCAAAGATGGATGGATACTTGTGTTGATCCACTATGCCCTCCGAAATGACGAGATCACCCATGGAATGTCACGAGAACATATCCCCAGACCACAACGCTCCCTCCATATTTGCTTTCAGACGTTCCACGCCATAGACGCCAGCGGCCATGTGTGAGATGGAGCTTGGCCACCTGTCACTGTTCAGTGGACGTCTAGAAGCGCTAATGGCACGCAAATTCCAGCCTTCGTCGCCGATCAACATCAGTCAGCATGATTCCGCCTTTCTCCCGCCCTTTCCAAAGTCGCTTCGCTTCCGCATTACGACAACGGATGCACTGCTTTTCCCGACACGGTTTATAAACTCTCCACTGTTACTATTGCCACCTGTCGTCTGAGAGAAAAACCTGGCAAGGTAACGCAATATGTAATGTGATAGTAAAAGTAGTTGACACGTTTAGCTACACTATGTGATCAAAAGTATCCGAACACCTGGCTGAAAATGACAGACATGCTCGGTCACTTAAAGAGAAATTTCTCTTCAGTCCGTTCTAAGTTGTAAGTATATGGAAGTCCTTTTACACGACAAGAGGGTCATACATTGCTCTGCAGCGTCCAGTACGGTGATAGCGAAGCTTTAAGAGTACCTCGTGCAGAATTCGACAGCAGTAAATAGAGAGAGAGAGAGAGAGAGAGAGAGGAGTAGGGAATGAGTCGGCGTATCGCGCGGGTCTCATCCTCTGATTGAATCGCGCGCCGTCCCGGCGGGAAATGGAATAAAAGCCGGCGGAGCCGTCCCCGCGTGTCTCCGCGCAGGCGCAGAAACGCGCCTCCCTGTCGCTGTTATTCGATTTGAAATTCATCATAGGAAATCACGTTACAGCTGTTACGCCGGCGGGGTGGAAAAAAATAAAACGGGCCTGAGGTAGAAAAAGGGCGGCAAGGCAGGGGTTAAAGGGGAGGCGCGACAACTTCTGAAAGGTCGCCGGCGGCGCCCCGCGCCCCGGGCTCTGCGCGTCGCTTATAAGGGGAGGCCTCGGGCCGTTTAGAAAACGCGGAGCGGTTAATTTGCGTGTCAATTAGGGGTGGGGCGGCGCCGCGTTGCCATTGGCCGGCCCCTAGCAAGTGGGGCCCCTAGCAAGTGGCGAAACTCGCCGCCCTCGGCGCTGGGGAGAAGTTTCGCGTGCTATAGACACGACGCTGGGGCGCGTGTGCATACGAGAAGCTGCGTCTGTACCTACTTTGTCGGTCATTAGGATTGCGACACCAGAAAGTATAGCGGATAGCGCGAAATTTTACTTTGTTTCTGTATGCAGTATGGCAGGAAGAACACGATCGTGATGTGGGGCTGTGTAGGGTGCGAAATTTCGTTGGCGGAGCTGCCACCTCTGACATCCTGGGCTACATGTAGTCTTGCGTTATCCTATTGAAAGATGACATCACGGAGCCCTCGAAGATAGGGGACAGCTGTCGCTCTTAACACTTCAGACATTCTTTTTCACCAAGTCGTGATTTCGTTTCTCCCCGTATCAAGTTTATTGACAATGTCAACCAGCAGATACGCGATCTGTAGCGAATTTTTTTTTGTTTATGTCAGCGATTGAAAACACATTATGTGCGGACAGCACAATAAATCTTATTTTATTTTGATAGATTACTTGTCTCGGCTAACAGTCTATCCATTTTCAGATAATAAAATACTTTTGATTGGTGTTGGTGCCGTTACGGCTCTACAAATCCTTAAAATCTTCCTTAAAATGGCAACAGCCATACATAACTCAGTTAAAAACAGCTTTTCAGTTTTTCATTATTCGTGGCCACTACAGCTGAACGGTGGTCATAAACAAAGGCGGAATGCCTTTACAACTTAATAACTGGAACAATCAGTATTCACATCATTTCCTAACACTGAACTTTTTTTCCGCACAGTTCGCCGCCGTGCATCTCTCTCGTCAGTAATATGCTGGCAATGAAGAAAAATGGTACAGAGTACTTCAGAAACATTTTATAACGTCTGTGACGCGCGTAACCTCGCAAAAAATTCGCAAAAAATTTACTGTTGTTATGTTTGGACTATCTTCCTTACTAGTGCGGTCGTGCAGTGATTAACATACGGGAGTATAACGACATTTCTGACCGTTTTGACGACCACATTCTGACACAGATGTGCTCTGCCGGCCTTATACATGAGTCTTATACTTCTTAGTATAGTGTTGGATATATAGTGTATATACAGTTGCAAGATGCAAGTATTTCAATGGGTGAAAGGCATGAACTTCAACTTACATTTTACGTTCTTCCTAATTCATTTCTCAACCATTATTATCTTTTATAATACCAGCATGTATTTCGCTTTCCCTATTATATGAACAATCATTCCCCAACTATACTTAATCACCTTCTTTAATTCTCCTTAGCTGCAGTTTAGTGTCTATTACCACATGCGAGACAGTTGTGGTTCCACATTTTTTTGTTGCCCTTTCATGAGCAGTGGGCGACTGTCCACCGCAGCGGAGCGTATCATGAGAAATATTGTACTTTGAGTGCTGCGTCATTCTGTCTTTTATGAACATTTACATACATTCATTTCTTGCATTGTTAACACGTATTCAGCGAGCTACTCTGTTATTGTAATACTGAGGCGCGCTAGACGCTGCTTTCAAATGTCATGCCGTGGCTTCTGATACTTGCACGTCATCCAGAGCTGGTGTACAAGACTCATCTCCATTTCGTTTACTCTCATTGTGACACAGCGCTCATCCTCTCACGTAAATGTATCGTTCCAATACTAATACACCGTTGTTGATTTCTTGTTTTTGGTTTCTAGGCTGTGATCTTAGTCATATATTTCTGCCTAACGCTTCGTATACTGTTGCGACAGATATTCTGAGGTTATAGAATCTCCGACGTTTACTGTCCCGTCTGATGCAGCAAAGTGTTCAAAGCATTCGATTCTATTCGAATGTGCTTCCAATCTGTTGGCAACAGGAGACGAAACGTTAGCCTATACAGTATGCGTAAGACCGCGACCTAAATCTCAAAATCGAAATGTCCCCAAGCAAGGAAAAATCGGCCAATGTCGTCAGTGCCGACACACTTTCGTCCACGCCCGTATGTTTGAATGGTCCACCGGAAGCTTGTCTTGAAATTTGCTTTATAGTGTTTTAAACTAAACATATATTAGAAATATTGCCACAGTTCCAGTTCAGGCCATAAGATGTAAACACTGAAGAGCGCAGCACGAATTTACGAACGCTGAAATAAAACTGAAGGACTCAGATGCGGCATTAGAGCAGCGGTCTTTCATAATGTTGCCACGGAATATTCAGCAGTTCGTCACAACTTCAAATCCTGTTTCTTCTCTGTCGCTTGGTAAGTTGAAAGATTATCCGCTGTCGTCCGAAAGGTCTAATAGACGTCGATAAAGAAAACACCTGCGTGAATATCCTAAACCTCTGTGGCTGAGATCCATCTTTCACTGGACAAAACAAAGTTGGTGATCGTCATTAGACCAATTCCACGACTCGTACACAATTTGTTTGTGGTATGATGACTTCTGGCAGCATTCAGAAGTAGTTCAGGCTCCCGCCACTGGACTTGAAACTACGTACAGTTAGTTGTACTCACTTTACCTTGGAACCCCCTCGGATCTCGTAATTAAAAGCCGGAATATAGCGTTCTCAAGAAGTACGAGAGTTGAAACAGCCCTACAAAAACAAACACATTAATTTTCAACAGTAGTTTATTTCCACTTTAAGAAACATACCTAAGTATGTTCCTTACGGGCTAAATTACAACACTCGGTTTTAGGAAACTAGAATTGCCGAAACGGCAGTCACCTTTCTATTGCACCCTGTGGGACGATCCATCTGTGCACAGCGCTCACACCCCCCTCACCTCCTCCCCAAAAACCAAAAAAGTACAGAAAAAAAGAACTTCTACTAGTTGCACATTGCGGTTAGTGCTGCGTTCTAGTTGGTGCTCTATTGCTATTAATTACGTCATAATGTTCGGAAAACTTTCGGCTGATAAAAGGATAACGTTATGGCATTTAGTCCAGGTCGCCAACTATGGCCTAGTACACCGCGACTTCTGGCATTCTTCCCGAGAACAACACACATACCGCAGAATCAGCCCATGAGGGAGCTGGATGCATACTGTGCATACTGTCTTATAAATTCCCGCTGCGAAGTTTCTGGCAAATTGCAGCCAGACTGAAATGGAAATCTGTAGATCTAGTTTACAGTATGGGATCTAAAAGTACTCGATAGCCACTATAATTAAAAAAATGGTTCAAATGGCTCTGAGCACTATGGGACTTAGCTGCTGAGGTCATCAGTCCCCTAGAACTTAGAACTACTTAAATCTAAGTAACCTAAGGACATCACACACATCCATGCCCGAGGCAGGATTCGAACCTGCGACCGTAGCGGTCGCGCGGCTCCAGACTGTAGCGCCACTATAATCATACATAGATCGCAATGGTAAAGTTAGGTTCCGTACAGTGCACAGAGGCTAACACTGACCGTGTATCTTCTTTGAAGTAGCAAAATAGGTAACAGCCTTTACTTCAAGAAATACATCAGCAAAGCTTTATTTATACTACGAGTAAGTGCAATACACGTATGTCTTCATGAATGTATTAAACCGACTGACGATAAATGAAAGCACGCAGCGCGACTTTGATGACTGGTTCGTGTATTTATTTCGAGTAATTCAATTCACAACCAACTATTAACATCGATTAATTAATAATGATACCAATCTTTGGCGTGGATGCACTTTCGCTCTAAGCATGTCATACTGTTGAATGTAGATGCTGGTCGCTCCCATTACGCAATAATTTTTGCTTGCCTGCCCTCAGCTATCATCCAAACTCTTTCAGAGGCTACAGAACTGAGGAATTAGCACGTTATCGAGGATCAACAGACGTACAAGTAGTTTCGGGCGTGCCCCAGGAAGCGTGATGGGATCCTTGATGTTCACGATAAGACAACGGAAGCGGAAAAATCGCTTTAAAAGTTTAATAGTGTAAAACATCTTCTCACAACGAAAAACAGACTACATTAATCGGTCATAGCTGGAATTGACAACTCATACAAATACAACAATTTTAAGGGTATGAAGTGGAACAGTAACACAGGCTCAGCTGTCGGTAAAGCTTGTGTTAGACTTGTGGTGCGTGTACGATTCTAGATGAATGCTGTCAGTCTACAAAGGAGGCTGCATACATACAACTTATCTGTGCGTCCCGGCCTACGAAACTGGTCATGTGTTCCGCTAAATAGGATAAACAGGCCATGCTGAACGTGGGCACGGAAAGGAAGCACGTGTAGTCTGGATTTCGTTTCGCCCAGTGCGTATTGCCACGGAGATACTGAAAAACGTTGACTGACGGATGATCGAAGTTAGATGCCACTTCAGCTGCGACAGCCCAATTAAAACGTTTTAAGCACCGCCATTAAGTGAGGAGACTAGGAGTGTACTACGTCCCAGTACGTATCGCTCCGACACTAAGACAACATTCGAGTAGAATAAAACGTCGGGCTACCAGCCGCGTCAAGTGATTTAAGTGCCACGAGCACTCAACCTAGTATGCCTTGGCTAATGCCAAGTGGAATGACTGCTGCTGAGCTGTTGGAAGGCCTTATATGCTTCAGCTACAAGTTGTGATGTCACTGGCTCCCGCAGTATTATCACACATGGGCATATGTTGACCACGCATTCTATGCGCCCGCTTCAACCATGGGATCCCTGCATCCCCCGTCGTGCTGAGCTGTAGGCCGTCTCTGACAACACGACGAAGCAACTTATGGTCACATACAGGGTGTTTTAAAAAAGTCTCATATATTGCGGTAGGAGGTAGTACTGGTCACAAAGTGAAGAAAACTTCCCCTAATTATAAGCCTGGGCTATTGGCTGTTTTGCAACGAGTAATATGTAGTATTCGGTGATGGACGCAGGATTCTGGTATAGTAAATTACCGCAATACGCAAATCAGCGCAGATGAAAAACCTCGAGCAGTCATGGAAGTGAGTCCTCAGCATCGGTTCATTGTCAATGTGTGATCATGGATAGTTGGCTATAGACTCTTTTAGCACCTACAGATTAACAGATGCTGTGTGTCAGCGATTTCTGCGTAGTGAATTAACAGCGGTACTGGGAAAACCTTACTCTTACAGGAAGACAGGAACCTTTATTTATGCACAAAGCACCACCAATTTTCCACGGGTCGTGCGACAGTGTCACACCCGCAACGTTTCACAGACGATGGATTGGTCTAGGAGGTCCTGTAACACGGCTTACCCCTTCACCTGACCTGTATCCGTTGGGTTTTCCGCAATGGGGACATACGAGGACCCATCCACAACGTGCAGACGCTATAGGGGCGCAGCACCAATGTGCAAACTCTATAGGGGCGTAGGACCAGTGCATGAAACGGAATCGGAATTGAGCCTGGTTGATTTGAAAGACTGCGTGATTAACTCCAAAAAAAGACTGAAGGATGCGTCAGGATGGAGCACTGCCTTTATTGTCTACTTCTACGTAACAGACAGATAGAAACGACAGGACAGATTAGCCCGTATGTGATCATCTATTGGTTTCTGGGCAAATGACTATGGGAAATTTTTTTCTAGTTTTCACGAGTATTAGGTCCTGCAGGAATATGAGATACTTTTTAAGGATCCTCTATGGCGATACTGCGGTCACCAGTGACGTCAGAGCCGGCAACTTGACTATATAGATGTGAACCAGCAGCGCATAAGCTTGGCAATGGCCAAGGAGTACTTGATCCAAACTCGGTGTGACTGGAAGCCCGACAACATGTTATTGAGAGTTACAGCCACGAAACTCTACATCCTTACGAGAGTAGAATAATTACTGCACGCTCACAGGCATTTAAGCAATCGTCTTCCCGTAATCCATATGTGAATGGAACTGGAAGATGCGAAAATAAATAGTAGAATGGTAAGTACCCACCGCCATGCACTCCACGGTGATTTGCAGTGTATAGATGTGGGCTAGATTCCAAAGTGTTGCTCTCAGCAAGCGCAGGCCGGTGGCGGCAGAAGTTGGTGGGTGGCGTTTCGGCAGCGCACCGCGCCACCCTCATCAGGACGCAGGCGCTGTCCCCGCGGCCTGCGGTTTTATTCCCCATTTTCCAGCCGCCCCCGCCCCCGCTCCCGCGCAGCCGATCACGCGAAAACAAAAGCGGCGCGGCTATCCCGCCTCCCCTTCCACCGCGCGGGGCCCCTCTCTCCCTTTGTTGCTCGAAAATTGAGTTTGGAAGCTTCGCTCCATCCCCCGCTGCCAGCGCCATCCCGCGCTATATCAGCGCGGCCCACCCCAGCCCACGGCGCACGGCGCTTCCCTCCCGGCCGGAACTCCATCCCAGCCCAAACCTCATTCCAGCCACCACATTCACACACACACAGGCGCTCACACACACACCTAGCAGCAGCAGCAGCACCGCCCGACAAAAACGGCCACCAACACACTCGTCTAACCACCCACTCACCTACACACCACACATTGCTCTCTCTCTCTCTCTCTTTACACCCCGGCTGGCGAATAGAGAGGATGGGACGACCGCCCCTGAAACCTGCTGCTGCTGTGCCGCCACTGTGGGAGTGGAGCTAAAAAAAAAAAAAAAAAAAAAAAAACTATATCGCCTAATAAATAAAAACTGGGTAAAATAAAAATTGGCACGGCTCGGACAGGAAAGGATGAAGGCGGCGGAAAAAAACACAGGACCCTGTCGGGCTGTGCTCCTCCTCTGGGTCGCAATTCGGTCTCCAGCTGACGCCAGCGGCGGTGCAGCCTAGCAGGTGTTCCACGCTTTCACAATGGGAAAAAAAGAAGGGAAACGCGAGGTGTGCGCATGGTGTGATCGTGTGTACACAGACCAGCGTGAGTTCTTTTTTTTCCCCTGGCTGACACGGTTTTTGTTTTGCGTTCAGATTTCGTTTCGGCCCGGAAAGGAGGTCCGGACCGGGCGATCGGATCGCTTTTGCTGTCACACCTCACCGCTGCGTCGCGTTGTTCCCTTTGGAGAGAATGGCGTCGCGCGTGAAGGGCCTGCATAGATACCCAGTCCCTGAAAATATCCGGCCGTATCCACCGCATCCGCAAAATCCTCTGCCGCTGACGCGACGCGGGGTTGTCCGCTGCTCCTGGCTCTGACACCGCGCCACGCTACCATTTCGCTCCAGTACGTATCCACCCCCCACACGCCCCCTCCACCTCCACCTCCATCTCTCGGCTCTGCCTCTTTTCCTGTACACGTCTGTGTAGTGTTGTCAGTACTGCTAACACTTTCAGGAGCTGCAAAATTGCCCTGCCTCGGTGTGAAGGACTTATCCAAACTCATTGCGTTGCTGTTCCATTCGATAATGAGTCATTCCAAAGAAATCAGTGGAGTGCACGTTGAAGGTATGGCGGTGGGACGTGAAGTTCCATACCACCCTCCGACAGTTGAAGTTCAAGTTGCAGGCAGGAGGTAACACAACTACTATATTACGTACCAACATTGGTGGTTAACGATGGTCAACACCCATCGTGCGGTCAAGTCAACACTAACGGTTTGAGTGGCCGTAACAGGGCTATCCTTAGCCAAGGTCGAAATCGGGAGTCCTCAAGAATAGTAAGAGGAACAGGGAGTCGGTGCCAGTGCCAGGGAGTCGTGGTGCCAATGTTTTGCAGGCCAGCGACCGTGTCGTGTAGAGCTTCTACTTCGGCATAGACACGCCTCACCTTCTCTCGCATAGACGCCTTGAGAATGTCCATGCCCGTTTCCTCGTGGAGGGTAACTATCCTCGTGAGGGGAGGGGCATGCAGCACCTTATTCTGCAGGCGCTGGAGGGTCTGCATTCGGGAGGCACTAATCGTATCCCAAGCAGTGGAGCCGTAGGTGAGGCAAGGGTGGACAACCATCTCGTACAGCCGGACCGTTGTGTCGAGGTTCAGTTCCCTGCTGTTGAACATTGGCTACCACACTTTTAGTAGCTTGAGTCCTTTTTGGGTTACATATTCTGCATGGCGATGGAAGAACAGGTTTTAATCCATCAGGGCACCTAGGTATTTGGCATCAGGAGACCGTGGGACCTAGACGCCTCCAATAGTGATGGTGTAGCGGAGACGCGCACTATAGTGGCAAATACCGTTTG
Organism: Schistocerca cancellata; assembly: GCF_023864275.1. Classification (NCBI taxonomy): domain Eukaryota; kingdom Metazoa; phylum Arthropoda; class Insecta; order Orthoptera; family Acrididae; genus Schistocerca; species Schistocerca cancellata. The sequence goes on from NC_064634.1 coordinate 490,838,656, forward strand.
TTACTCACTTAATACCTTAACCTGTGCGAGCATATCAATTTCCCTGAGCAAATACTCCAGAATATCTCTCAAAAGACAATAATTTACTGAGTAAACTACGTGATTACACGTTATACAGCAATGTATAAGAGCGGATTTACAAATTTCTAGTAATGTTAACCCAATACGTCACCCTCGACCACCAGAAAGAATGCAGCGTTGGATCTATGTCTACAAGCCCGAGGTAGATGGCCCAGTGAGAGCACAATGGACTCGTGTTCGAGAGGACAGCGCTTCAAATCACCATCTCACCATCCACATTTAGACTTTTTGCGGTTGCCCGGAATCGGTTACGTCAAATATTGGGAAAGGTCCTTCCAAACGGTACGACTGATCCTCTTTCTTTCGCTTCCTGTGCCCCGTCTCCGATTTCCACGCTGTCGACGGTACCTTGAACTCTATTCTTCCTCCGTTCCTTCTTGCAAAAAATGATGGGAGAAATTTCTGCCGGCCTAAGTGGCCGTGCGGTTAAAGGCGCTGCAGTCTGGAACCGCACGACCGCTACGGTCGCAGGTTAGAATCCTGCCTCGGGCATGGATGTTTGTGATGTCCTTAGGTTAGTTAGGTTTAACTAGTTCTAAGTTCTAGGGGACTAATGACCTCAGCAGTTGAGTCCTATAGTGCTCAGAGCCATTTGAACCATTTGAGAAATTTCTAAACAAGGACAACGTTTCCCTGAGGCAGTTTGCACATAGTCTACGTACGCATTTTGCTTTAGAATGGTGAGCGGAGACAATGGCTGTCTGATTATGCCAGTAACAACTCTAATTTCACCTGGTACTTAAAAACCCTTACAATAGCTGGTTTCGTGCGAACACTCTTCACTAAATCTTTGAGTTAAACAATCAGCCACGTGCCAACTTTTGGCACGGCGATAATGTGAGCATCAAAATCTGTCACAGTACGTAACGCTGTTATACGATTACATGGTAAATAGAAAAACAGCTAACTGATCACGACAAGCGCTTATCGTGTGAGGTGTTTCTCTACCGGTGGCATACAAAATCTCAGTAGCGGGTGTGATGCAACTGCGTGGCAATACGGGATGTACAAGGCTCTCCGCTTCTGTTTATCAAATGGTTCAAATGGCTCTGAGCACTATGGAACTTAACATCTATGGTCATCAGTCTCCTAGAACTTAGAACTATTTAAGCCTAACTAACCTAAGGACATCACACACATCCATGCCCGAGGCAGGATTCGAACCTGCGACCGCAGCAGTCGCGCGGTTCCGGACAGAGCGCATTATCAGTTATTTTGCTACCAACATACCTGATTCTCTCAGCATCACCTGATGTAATTCCCATGTCATTGCTTTCAGCTGATTGTCCTAGTCGTTTGCCCGCTCTATCAGAATTACGTTATCGAAAAAATTTGAAGTTTTTATTTCGTCATCCCGAACATTAATTAAAAATTTCCTCTTGCTTTTCATTACTGCGTTCTCAGTTTGAATAGCATCAGGGACAGTCAATGACTCTGACTTACTCCCTTTTCAATTACTGTTTCCCTATCATGCCCTTCGACTCCTATAATTGCTGTCTGGTTTTTGTACAAGTGGTGAACAACCTTTCGCTGCCTGTATTTTATCCGTGGTAGCTTCGAAATTTTGAAGAAGTCTGTGAAGGTCGATAATGTTAATTTTCTTATTTTCAAATGCTATAAATTTAGATATGAAATTCTTCAAAAGATTGCAGTTCATCAAATATACAGAAACGGCAAATATGCAATTTGATTTTTGGCAGAAGGGGTGGGGGGCACAAGCGTCCTCCCCCCAAACGTGTAACGGCAGTGATTTCTATAAACGTCGATACGGTTTCATAATTTGATGAAATACAGATCGGAAAACATCAAACAATAACGCAAGCTCCACCTCTCCGCACATTCGCTCATTAACGGCAACAAACAAAACCGCAGAACTGCCGTAAAACTTGCCACTGTAATAACAATTATTTGCGCAAATTTCAAAGCAATACGCAATACAAAGCTTTATTATTTTAAATTATCTCCATGTTACGATTCTTTAGCGCGTCTCGCTAACCGTAATTACCTCATTATTTATTTACCTTTATAACGTAACTCAGCGATGACAATTGCGCGGAATATAATGCTGCGGTCGGTGCGCGCGACGGCGAATCAAAGTTTGAAAGAGCGCGCCGGGCGTGTTTTGATTTAATTAACTATTAGGGCGCGCGCTGTCAGCCGCGCTAATTACGTGACGCGCCGGTAGTGCCACCTGTCCGCCGAGGGGCGTCGCCACCGTCGCCCCAAACGAAAATGCCAGTCAACTTTCGCGTTAATTCGGTTGCCGCAACAAATATACAGCCGTACCTAGCCGCTGTCCACCCGCCGAAAAAAAGGGCAAAACGCGCCCAGAGAGGGATGTGTATGCAGAGGGAAAGCGTGACACCAATTTTACATCCCACTTGTCACACGTGAATACCGGCGCGTTCCGCCGCTCTTGCACGGAGTGCTAGTGTGTGCGGACGTGACAGCTCGCTGTTAAAGCATGTTGCGTTTTGCCGACCACAGAGCGACTGGTGGGCACAGCGAATAATACACTGTCCGATGCGGCTCAGCTGCTAGCAACACGACGCGACGGCTTGCAGACGGTGCTGACCACACACCTGAAAGCAGGAGTGGTTGAAGGAAAACAATCTGCATACTACAGAAGTCGCACACATACATCTATATCTACATCTACACCCGCAAAGGGCATTACAGTGTGTGGTGGAGGGCACTTCAGCCAGCCTTTGTGGCCGAGCGGTTCTAGGCGCTTCAGTCCGGAGCCGCGCTGCTGCTACGGTGGCAGGTTCGAATCCTGCCTCGGGCATGGATGTGTGTGATGTCCTTGGGTTAGTGAAGTTCAAGTTCAAATGGTTCAAATGGCTCTGAGCACTATGGGACTCAACAGCTTAGGTCATAAGTCCCCTAGAACTTAGAATTTCTTAAACCTAACTAACCTAAGGACATCACACACATCCATGCCCGAGGCAGGATTCGAACCTGCGACCGTAGCGGTCACGCGGTTCCAGACTGAAGCGCCTAGAAACGCACGGCCACACCGGCCGGCCTAAGTTTAAGTAGTTCTAAGTCTAGGGGATTGATGACCTCAGATGTTAAGTCCCATAGTGCTTAGAGCCAACCATTTGAGGGCACTTCGTGTACCACTCTCACTCTCCCTTTCCGGTAAAACTCGCGAATGGTCTGCGGGAAGAAGTACTATAAAGCCTCGATGCGGTCTCAACTCTCTCTAATTTTACCTTCACCGTCTTTTCGAGAAATAAACACTAAAGGAAAAAAACATCCTACCACCAAGAAGGAGTTGTGCGACAGAAACGAAAGTTGGCAGGCGTGGTTCTATACCTGGAAGGTGACGTCTGCTCAAATTCCACACCAGTCTCATAAGAATGGTCCTAGTCGCGTCACTATGAGAATGCTAACCAGATTTGCTTCAAATTTTACCGGTTGTGAGCGTTAGTTACCTTTGAGCAGCGAGTAGATATTAGTCAAGAATGCCTTTAAGGTGTCAAAACACCCTACTGAATCTGAACCAGGTCGTGTAAATCGTGTAATTGGGCTACGTGAATCCTGATGTTCCTTCTGTGATTTTGCAAAAAAGACTTGACAGGATTATAGACACCCTGCTGACAGCGGTGATCAAGAGATTGTTCGTTTAGAAGAAGGCCGGGCTCCGGACGGCTACGTGGCCCTACCGAGAGGAAGGCTGTTCAACTGTGTGTGAATCCCTAAGGGACCAAACTGCTGAGGACATCGGTCCCTACACTTACACGATACTTTAACTTATGCTAAGAACAACACACACGCCCATGCCCGAAACAGGACTCGAACCTCCGGCAGGAGCGGCAGCGCAATCCGCGACATGGCGACTCAAACAGCGTGTCCACTTACTGCGGCAGAGGGATCGTGTGCGGTGTATGGCGAACTGTTACAAATCGATTACTTCAAGATCAGCTCCGAGTGCATTCCACTCACCCCAAACCACCGCCGTCTGCGACTTCATTGACGTCAAGTGAGAGCTCATTGGACGACAGGCTGGAAGTCTGTTGTCTTCTCTGATGAAAGCTGGTTCTGCCTCGGTGCCAGTGATTGCCGTGTCTTGGTTAGAAGGAGGCCAGGTGAGCGGCTGCAGTCAACCCATCTGCGGCCTAGATACACCGGATCTGGAAAAAGGAAGGAAGATTGGGTTTAACGCCCTGTTGTTATCGAAGTCATCGGATTGTGTCAAGGATAGGGAAGGACATCGACAGCGGCCTTTCAAAGGAATCCTCTCTACATTTGCGTGGACCACGGAAAACCTGAATCTGGATGGTTGGACACGGGTTTTAATTGTCCTCCCGAATGCGAATCCAGTGTGCTAACCACTGAGCCATCCTGCTAGGTCCCATGCCTGAAGTTATGGTCTGGGGTGCGGTTTCGTACCTGAGCTGGAGCACACATCCTGATTGTAAATTTGTACGTCAGTCTGGTGATCCGATCTGTTGTGCTGCCACTCATAAACAGCATTCAAGTAGATGATTTCCAGCAGGATAACGCTCGTCCACATACCACTGCTGTAACCCAACATGCTCTATAGAATGTCGACTTGTTGCCTTGGCCTGCCCGATCGTCAGATCTGTCCCCAATCGAGCATATACGGGACATCATCGGACGGCAACTCCAGCGTCATCCACAAGCAACGTTTACCGTCCCTGTACTGACAGACCGAGTGCAAGAGGCGTGAAACTCCATTCCACAAATAGACATCCGGCACCTGTACAACACAATGTATGCACATTTGCATGCTTGTATTCTGGCGGTTACATCGGTCATTAATGTACCAGAATTTCACATTTGCAACGGCGTTTCTCGCGCTTACGTTAACCCGTAATTTTACCACGTTAATAACTTGAAAATGTTGCCTAGCCAATTTCACTACTCTACATTATTAGTTATTTCTTGATTTTGGGATATTTTTCCGGTAGTGTACATAGGAGGAAGCAGTACACTGGTCGACTCTTCTCCCAACGTACACTCTGGGGATTTTCACTCTTCTAGTGTTTCCCACTGGAGTTAAATGAGTAACGTAGGGAGTTCAAAATTCGTCAGCTTAGTAGGTCACTACATGTATAACCCTGAAAGATTGTGGAAAAGGCTAGCTACAGGTATTTATATTTCCGAATTTATTCATCACTTTTAGTTATGTTACAGTTAAATTGTCAATATTTGACATAGACATTAACGCTGAAAAACCAGAAATACAAAAAAAAAGGGTTCGTAATTTCGTCCCCCCTAAAAATTCTCAGCACTCTCACTTAATATAAATGTACTTTAGTGATCTAATAGTGTCAAACATTCTCACTATTCGAAACCACTTGAAGGCCATTAATGAGTAACACGAATGGATGTCCGTGTATACGAAGAGCACTTTTCCTGATATCTAAAGAAGCATTTCGTATAACCAATGCATTGATCTCCGATTGCGATTTCTCATCTGAAGAAAGTAAAATAATTTTTTCATATAGCAGATGCAATCAAATATTAATAAAATGCCAAATTTCTTCTCCGGGACGAGAATAGAAAGTGGGGGCAAGATCAAAGTACGAACCTCCCAAGATTTATTGCAATAGCCGCTACACTAATAGGCCTATACGCCAAACTCTATACTGTAGCCAGTACAGGTCCGAAGCTAAGAAACGCAACTTAAACAAAACCCAATAGTTGGACTCAAATCGGTGCTCACTCCAGGAATAGCAGGCTGTTAGTTTGAGTGCTGCATCAATTGACCTCAGCGTAAAAAAATGAATTCCCTCGCACACAGAACTTAAACGTGCTGCACACAACAGGATCTCTCAACACGACAGTGCAATGATGTCACGCATGCGCACACAGCGAATCATTAGTTACCAACTGTGGAAACCGGAAATTCCTAGGCGGACGAAATTAGGGACAGGTACGGAATTAGGACCCCTAATTTTACATGTGTGACAATTTCGCATTTACTAAATAAAACTCTGACGAACCGCGCTGCTCTTCTTTGGAACTTCTTTATCTTTTATGTCAATGCGATCTGGCACAGATCCCAGAGTAACGAGCGGTACTCAAGTATCGGTCGAATTAGGTTCAAAATGGCTCTTAGCACTATGGGACTTAACTGCTAAGGTCATCAGTCCCCTAGAACTTAGAACAAATTAAACCTAACCAACCTAAGGACATCACACACATCCTTGCCCGAGGCAGGATTCGAACCTGTCACCGTAGCGGGAGCGCGATTCCAGACTGTAGCGCCTAGAACCGCTCGGCCACCGCTGCCGTTGGTCGAATTAGGGTCTTGCACACTGCCCGCTTCGTGGATGGAGAACACGTCCTGAGGATTCTTGTGATCACTCTGAGTCAGGTGGCGATTCTTCTGGAAAACGTAGAAAATCTGGATTTCTTAGGGAATTCTGCGTTTTTGAACTAGCATTCTACTTGAATTTTATTGAGCTTTATGAATCAGTAATATTAAAATACTTAATATTTGCAAGTGTGTCAGTTATATGAAAATTATTCCGTACGAATCATCTATGTTTAAAAACTGTGGTTAAACTACTGCTGATGGTTGCTACGGCTCAGCTGAGAGGAAAGAAGTCACTGTTGTGGTATGCTGCCCTTCCCGCTCACCATTTTCCTTAATTTATCAGGAGCTTCTTGACACCATCTTCCTTCTCACACCTTGAATTCTCGTTGAATTTTTCTCCAAGTTTGAGTCTGGCGATTAATTTTATTTGGTCCTTTTGCTGTTAATCGCTTCGTACACATAGTCCCAGATATTTAATAGATGGGACTGCTTTGAGTGTAATCGCACAACAACGGGTGTCTGCGCGTGTTTATGGACAATATCATCATACGGACAATAAAATTCCAATAAAGGCCAGTCAGCGCAGAAGACAGTTGCAGAGTGCACCTTTTTTTCACGAGCGAGTGCCTTCGTTAATGTCCAGCTAGTGCATGTGACTGCCACCAGCCTCTCTCAGCAGACGGAGCGAGATGGCGCAGCTCTTGAAACGTCCCCTTAGAAAAATTATACATGACTGTGTTTAAACTGACACACAATATTTTCAGCGCAACGCAATCTGACTTTCAAAAATCCCTACAAAAGAATGGCCCTGACTAACATTAACCTATACCTTTCACAAATCACTTATCTCACAAAAATCTTCGTTACTCAAGCTACAGCAATACAGCGAGCGCCACTACTGCCAGCTAAATAACAAACTACGGAAGGCACTAACTACTAGTAGGCATAGTCAGCAAATGAAAGATTTTAATAGAGAACAAACAATGTATTTACCTTAATAGTCATCAAAAGTCATAATATATACAGCAGTTCATGACATCCATTTTTACAAATTTCAAAACTCCGCCATTTCTCTTCCCACATCCACCACTGCTGGCGGCTCACCTCCAACTGCGCAATTCTACGCGCTGTTCACATCCAGCTGCCGCTGCCCAACACTACAATGGCAGACAACACTTCAAACTAGCCACAGACTGCACACAGCACAGCCAGTGATTTTCATACGGAGCGGTACGTAACGTTGCCAATAAGAAAATATAAACAGCCTACTTACACTCTTAGCACACTGGACTTGCATTCAGGAGGACCACGATTCAAACCCGCGTTCGGCGATCCTGATTTAGGTTTCCCGTGATTTCAATAAGTTGCTCCAGGCAAATGTCGGGATGGTTCCTTTGGAAGGGCACGGCCGATTTCCGTCCCCATCCTTGACACAATCCGACCTTGTGCTCCGTCTCTGACGACTTCGATGTCGACCGGGGGGGGGTTAAACCCAATCTTCCATCCTTCCCTCCGTTCTCACCAGAGCGATCTGATGGCTACCGCAGTGGAATGTGCGTGCGCGTATCAGCTCTTCGTTATTTAACTGTACAGACGTGTCAAATTGGCGCAGAAAGACCAAACTGGAGAAGGCGAGCGACTGCCACGATGCTGGCGATTAGAAGGCTCTCAGCGGCGCAGTTCGTTAGGGCAAGCGCGCGATTGGTATCTGTCACTCTTACTGACACGGCGCTCCGCTAATTAGCCGCATTAATTAAAAACGCTAATTTGTATGTTCTATCTAGACACTTCATTAGAGGCGGCGGCTGCGGCTTTCGGACAGGTACGTACTGTTCTCTTAACCACCGGCTGCTTCCTACGGCGGGAGGAGGAACAGCTGTTCGTGGAAACTTTACTTTCTTCCGCGTTGTGGGAAGACCTACTTTTCTCCTGGCACCAAAGCAGCCATAGTAGTGTGCGTAATTACTGGCTGCGGAAATTGCGGCGTTTTAACGGATGGCTTGCGGGATAACATGTTTGAGATGATTTACGGTTCGTTAGTATCTCGCGAGGGCAATCGAGGTCTTTAAATGTGCGATTCGCCATACGTTATAAATATCAAAAATTAGTATAATATTCCCTGCCAATCTTATTTTAATTTCCTTTGCGATGAATTTCAAAAGAGAATAGTGTGTTCTTATCAGAGCTAGATTCTTATTCTAATAACTGATTTTATTTCAGTAACTCATTCAACTTAGGCGTACTGACTGCATTGTAATAGAGTTTGCATGCTATCCGAACGTAGAATATAATAGTACATCGTAGACATTGCATAATCGTATTGTCTGGTAGAAGCCGGGGAGGGACTTCATGCACCAAACTGGAAAAGATTTTCTTCCTCCGTGCATAATATTACCGTCTCCTCACGACGTGCGAGAATTGTGTTAAAGATACAGGGAATAGGCAAACTAATGTGAACACATGTACTTACTTGGGAATGGTTTATTAATAATGGGTTGGACCCCTATTTGTCCGTAATAAAGATACGACTATTCTTGGAATACTGACATATAATGATTGTATAGTCTCCAGTGGAATGTTATGCCGCTCTTCGATCAAAACCTCTTCTACTGGTAGCAGTTACTTCTGTAAAATATCTGGGAGTATGCGTGCGGAACGATTTGAAGTGGAATGATCATATAAAATTAATTGTTGTTAAGGCGGGCACCAGGTTGAGATTCATTGGGAGGGTCCTTAGAAAATGTAGTCCATCAACAAAGGAGGTGGCTTACAAAACACTCGTTCGACCCATACTTGAGTATTGCGCATCAGTGTGGGATCCGTACCAGATCGGGTTGACGGAGGAGATAGAGAAGATCCAAAGAAGAGCGGCGCGTTTCGTCACAGGGTTATTTGGTAACCGTGATAGCGTTACGGAGATGTTTAACAAACTCAAGTGGCAGACTCTGCAAGAGAGGCGCTCTGCATCGCGGTGTAGCTTGCTCGCCAGGTTTCGAGAGGGTGCGTTTCTGGATGAGGTATCGAATATATTGCTTCCCCCTACTTATACCTCCCGAGGAGATCACGAATGTAAAATTAGAGAGATTAGAGCGCGCACGGAGGCTTTTAGACAGTCGTTCTTCCCACGGACCATACGCGACTCGAACAGAAAAGGGAGGTAATGACAGTGGCACGTAAAGTGCCCTCCGCCACACACCGTTGAGTGGCTTGCGGAGTATAAATGTAGATAGATGTAGATGTACCTCCTGTATTGACGAGGGAGGCGGGAATCTGCTCTGGAGTCTGCGCTCCAATACTTCCTACAGGGGTTCGATAATGTTCAAGTGCGGCGACTGTGCTGGCCAGGGAAGACGCTGCAGGTCAGCCGCATGCTCCTCATACAACGATTGCACTGTCATGGCAGTGTGAATGGGTGCGTTATTGTCCTGAAATATGTCACTGTTGGGGAACAACATCTGAATAAAGGGGTGCACCTGATCACCTAAAGTGTTCACATATTCGTTGGCTGTAACACGGCCATTTAGAGTAACGATGGGACCAGCAGAATACCGTGATATGGCTGCCAGCATCATAACACTTCCACCTCCATGCTTAACCATTGGAAGCAAGGAGTCAGGATGGTAGGCTTCTTTTGGCGTTCTCGATACGTAAAACCGGCCCGATGTTTAAATAAAGAAAACGTTAACTCGTCGGACCATATGACGTGACCCACTGATCAACCGTCCTGGATTTATGCTCCTGACACCACATTTTACGCTTCGTTGCGATGGTTGTCGTCGCTAATGGTTTCGGTATAGCAGCTCGTCCATGAATAATCGCTTTATGGAGTCCTCGGCGGATAGTTTCGATAGATACGAGGTCTCCAAGATGGCTATTGGGTTCTGCAGTCACTTTAGCAGGCGTAGTTTTGTGTTGTTTGGCCACAATTCGTGTTAGCGTACGACGATCTCTGTCATTTAGTTTTGATTTGCGCCCACTATTACGGTGATGCCTTTCCATGTTTTGGGTAGGCTGTCAGACTGTTGAAACAGCTGCTATTGAAACATTCAATTAGTTGGCCGTCTTGGTTACTAGTGCTCCACTAATCAGGCCCTCACAATCTGCCTTGTTTGGACCTCTGTTAGGTCTTTCATTGCACGTCGACCTCGGCCTCTGTATGCAAATACCAAGTGTCCACTACTCGTAAACAACGTGCACGGATACTTAGTCCGTACTGAACACGGTCCAGCGCGACACTTGCCTTGCCTGTGTCGTTTACCGTCAAACACAACCACCTCTCCGGCACATGTGGCCGAGCGGTTCTAGGCGCTTCAGTCTGGAACCGCGCGACCGCTACGGTCGCAGGTTCGAATCCTGCCTCGGGCATGGATGTGTGTGATGTCCTTATCTTAGTTAGGTTTAAGTAGTTCTAAGTTCTAGGGGAGTGATGACCTCAGATGTTAAGTCCCGTAGTGCTCAGAGCCATTTGATTTGAACAACCATCCCATCACTAGCATTGTTTACATTATTTTGCCTATCCCCTGTATCTGGCCGTTTTGCATAGTGTAGCGTTATGCTTGTGTTGTATGATGATGATGATGGTGATGATGATGAGAGGAGGGAGAGGGTGGAACCCAGTTCTGGCCTACAGTCTCCTCTCGAATAGCAGCTAGGGGCCCGCCGAGCTTCACGTCCCACTCCGACGGACGGATCGCCATCCATAGCCACGGCGGACACTTGTGATCAGAAACACTGTCATCACCCCTCGCCCTGCTGGCCAAGTGGTTGTGGTAAAAATTTTTAGCGTCACCAGGGTTCGCAACAGTTAGGTCGAAGTCGAGCGCTACTACTCAGGAGTGCATTAGGGACTTCGGCTAGGGAAACGCATTTGATATATGAGAGCAAACGTCTTGGACAAGGGATGAAAGATTAAGATGGATATAAAAAGATGACCATAGCCAAAATAACTATAAAGAATCCTTTCCCGGCTGAAAATAGCAAAAGAAGCGTTCAGACGCGTTGCAGACATCTATTTCAGCAGTTTTTCATTTCCTAAGGACGAAAGTTGTGGTCATTACTGACTTTCAGAGTTATATTTGAATCACATGCGACATTCTTTCCTCACATTAAGACAAGAAGGGGCAATACATTCATTTTAGTCTGCCATGACAGTGTACTGCTGTAGCCTACAGCAAATAAGTACTTTTACACTCACAACATTTACTGGCCATGAAACTTTAAGGTTGACATTAAATGAGATAAGCAGAAGAACCTGTCACTTGAAGATCCTGAAGTTGCGTCTATCAATCGGAACAACTGATAACAATGAGCTAGAGTTAATAGTTACCCACACAACGTACAACACGGTTCCACAAGATTCTGAGGAAATGCTTGGGAGTCTTTCGTCTGTAGTCAAGATCGGCTGTCAGAGTCAAGGTCCACGACGTATTCGATGTCTTGCTGATAGTCCAGCGGTAGTAGCGGAGACAAGACGGTGACGTGGCGTCGCTGGCCACGATGTGCTCGAAGTGGCCGGTTATGTCGCCGCCCTCCAAGTTTTTAAGAGGGCAACCTGCGTGACTAGTTACCGCCACTGCTGCTGGAGCAGCTAAACCTGAGACGTTCGGGGTATCCGCTATCGATAGAAAATATATGAAATGTGCGTTTCGACCTTTTCAGAGGAATTAAATGTTGCCTCATCTCACATACTGATTAGCTGCAGAAAACCCACAACCGTTTTGGTGAATGCTGCTAAATTTTCAGGCAACAAGTGCTTTTTTTTAAACTCGCGGAGGTGCTCTTCTACAAATCATCCTGAACAGTCAGACGTTTTATCTGCCCTGGGCCACTGTCTAGTGAAGAGACGATCATCCGCCTTGGAAGGCAGAGTCGACAGGGGTAAAAGCGAACATTGCGATTAGGGGTATGAGCGTTAGGTATATATAGTCAGTATACAATTTTTATCGATACAGAAGCTACATTTGAGCTGCGATGGTGTCCAGCAAAATCCTTGTACCTCTGGAGTGGAAGAAAAATGCGTTGGCAGTTTCTTGCAGCTACAGCTAGGCAGCAAAATAAAGTGTCACTTCCCTAACTAACTACTTGTCGTACGTAACTGGAAGACTCGGTCGACGCCCAGTCATCCTGCCTCGACATCCCTCAGTGCCGTTGCTCGTCCCCGAATGACAGCTCTCAGCAAGTCCCGTGAGTGCGTTGCTTCCTTTCTCTCTCCCGTCGCGTCTGATACGAGTCTGAGCTCCGGTTTTCACTTAATCCTGTATCTTCTTGATCAATCACCCTTCAACCTGAATCCTGTATCTTCTTAATCAACCGCCCTTCAATCTCTTACATTCAAGGGAGACCTTCCTTACCTTCCTACGTATGACGTGTGCATCCATCCGCAAAACACCAGCCAAGCCTCTGTTAAGTTCGGATGCGTCCATAAACTCGCAAAGGCTTCGAAAACTTCTTCCTTCTCACCGTCAGTTGAGATTCCTGCAATGTGGACACTGTCCGGATGCCCTACACCTAAGAGCTAAGCTTACGAACTGTTTCTGCTGATTCGGCAATGTTATAACAGTAGCGTCTGGTTAGTAACGCAGGGGTAGCTACCCTTCCACACCGACAGAGCTTCCAAAACAATATCTTACTCAACAATTTACATGCGGTAACGTTCTGTGATTCCTGTCCTTGTTGTTCAACGTTACCGGTACACTAAATGAATGACATGTAGCAGATACAGACAGAGTTGGGCAGGGGCGGCGCCGGCTACGCAGTGAGGCAGCGGCGCGGCCTTGGGCGACGCCGCCCACCCACATCCGCCGCTACTGTGGCCGGCCACCCGGGCTGGACCCCAGCTAATACAGCTCTCCCCGTTTCATAGGCTGACGTAAATAAATTTTGACTTGCTTGTAAACTGCGCCGTGTCTGTCTACTTGACGCCACTTCTACATGCACTCTTACACGCATATGTCGCAAGCCACCGTGCGGCGCATGGCGGGGAGTTACTTGTACCACTACTCCTGCGAAGGAGAGCTTCTGTAAAGTTTGGAAGGTAGGTAACGAGGCACTGGCAGAAGTGAAGCAGTGAGGACGGGGCGTAAGTCGTGCTCGGGTAGCTCAGTTGGAGTGACAATCGGTAGTGTAATGGTCAGCATTTCTGCCTAGCAAGCAAGGAGACCCGGGTCCGACTCCCGGCCGCAGCACAAATTTTGCAGGCACAGGAAAAAAAGCACCTATTCGCTAGCTCCTAGGTAACGTGCTTCCGTGTCAGTGCACGTTGGTTTAGCCGGCACGGTAACTTAGCGTGTTCGGTCAGAGGGTTAGCTGGCCTCTGTAATAAAAAAAAACTGAGTTAATGGATCAACGATGAACTGAAATTTGCGACGTCAGCCCCGAGCAGATACAACGAACGATAACGAAAAAAATGAGATTTTACACAAAAATAAAAAAAAGTTGGTAGAGCACTTGCCCGCGAAAGGCAAAGGTCCGGAGTTCGAGTCTCGGCCAGGCACACAGTTTTAATCTGCCAGGAAGTTTCATATCAGTGCACACTCCGCTGCAGAGTGAAAATCTCATTCTGGATAAGAAACTATATTTAAATTTTAATGATCTCTTTCACAAAAAGGGATGAAACCGAAAGTATGTTTGGCTACTTATCTGCTTATAGACTATGAGCTACTAATAATGGCTCTGAGCACTATGGGACTTAACATCTACGGTCATCAGTCCCCTAGAACTTAGAACTACTTAAACCTAACTAACCTAAGGACATCACACAACACCCAGTCATCACGAGGCAGAGAAAACCCCTGACCCCGCCGGGAATCGAACCTGGGAACCCGGGGGTGGACTAATAATCCCAGCGTATGTTTCGCATAAGAAATGTAACGACACGATGACAGATACATCAGTAGGCGAATATCGACAGTCGATGAAGAAACATAATACTGAACAGCCGGCCAGTGTGGCCGAGTGGTTCTAGGCGCTTCAGTCTGGAACCGCGTGACCGCCACGGTCGCAGGTTACAATCCTGTCTCGGGCATGGATGTGTGTGATGTCCTTAGGTTAGTTAGGTTTAAGTAGTTCTAAGTTACAGGGGACTGATGACCTAAGATGTTCAGTCCCACAGTGCTCGGAGCCACTTTTGAATACTGAAAAAAATATCTCCCGTTTACTGTACATTCTATTCCTAACTACGAACGTAGCTGATACAGATTCTCCGAAAAATGAGAAACACAAAAGTGCCCGGTGTCCTCGTTCATATTATTTATGGATCATATGTTGAAAACAATAGACTGGCTGGGTGAAATTAAGATATGTGAACACAAAATAAGCAGTCTTGCATATGCTGATGATTTAGTTGTGATGGCAGATTCGATTGAAAGTTTGCAAAGTAATATTTCAGAGCTAGATCAGAAACGTAAGGACTATGGTATGGAGATTAGCATCTCCAAACGAAAGCAATGTCAGTGGGAAAGAAATATAAACGGATTGAGTGCCAAATAGGAGGAACAAAGTTAGAACAGGTGGACGGTTTCAAGTACTTAGGATGCATATTCTCACAGGATGGCAACATAGGGAAAGAACTGGAAGCGAGGTGTAGCAAAGCTAATGCAGTGAGCGCTCAGCTACGATCTACTCTCTTCTGCAAGAAGGAAGTCAGTACCAAGACTAAGTTATCTGTGCACCGTTCAATCTTTCGACCAACTTTGTTGTATGGGAGCGAAAGCTGGGTGGATTCAGGCTACCTTATCAACAAGGTTGAGGTTACGGATATGAAAGTAGCTAGGATGATTGCAGGTACTAGTAGATGGGAACAATGGCAGGAAGGTGTCCACAATGAGGAAATCAAAGAAAAACTGGGAATGAACTCTATAGATGTAGCTGTCAGGGCGAACAGGCTTAGATGGTGGGGTCATGTTACACGCATGGGAGAAGCAAGGTTACCCAAGAGACTCATGGATTCAGCAGTAGAGGGTAGGAGGAGTCGGGGCAGACCGAGGAGAAGGTACCTGGATTCGGTTAAGAATGATTTTGAAGTAATAGGTTTAACATCAGAAGAGGCACCAATATTAGCACTGAATAGGGGATCATGGAGGAACTGTATAAGGGGGGCTTTGCTCCAGACTGAACGCTGAAAGGCATAATCAGTCTTAAATGATGATGATGATGATGACAAAAGTGCCCGGTGTCCTCAACCCGTACTGCTCTTAGTACTATGTACGCACAACGGACCGCAGTGCGAGTGTCTTGTCTGGCGCCACAGCTGATTTTGTGTTTTTCACTCGTTGCACGCTGTGAAAGCAGTCCCTGTGTGGGCGGACAATGGCGCGCGCTGTTGTGACTGGCCGGCGTGCCGCCCTCCGGGAACACCGGCTGCGTGCTAGCCGAGCGTCTCCACTGCAGTCGGCAGGAATGGGGTTCTCATCCCCTCGAGCCGTCTGGCTTTACGAGTTTCTTAGAGCCCGTTAATACTCTACGGTGAATGTCGGCTCGGTTGCTACCAAATGGCCATACCCATATTCTTCCGCATCCATGACGTCATCGAGGCGAGATTAAATTCTACCTTCAATCTTATTTTAGTATTTCGTGACACTGACACATCCGCTAACCAGTGTGAGCAACGATCGTAAACAGATAGGAGCGACCTTGACGTGCTATCTCGAGCAGACCCGTTCAAATTTTCCTACAGTGCAGCAACACGACGTGGCAACGAATCGCCAAGTCGTTGCAAGTCCTGCAGAGATATTAAGCAGTGCTGCCTCTACAACCGCCCATAATTGCGAAAGTGTCGCCGTTCAGAATTTTGTGCACGAACTGATCTCTCGGTCATATAATACAGGGTGATTCAAAAAGAATACCACAACTTTAAAAATGTCTATTTAATGAAAGAAACATAATATAACCTTCTGTTATACATCATTACAAAGAGTATTTAAAAAGGTTTTTTTTTCACTCAAAAACAAGTTCGGAGATGTTCAATATGGCCCCCTCCAGACACTCGAGCAATATCAACCCGATACTCCAACTCGTTCCACACTCTCTGTAGCATATCAGGCGTAATAGTTTGGATAGCTGCTGTTATTTCTCGTTTCAAATCATCAATGGTGGCTGGGAGAGGTGGCCGAAACACCATATCCTTAACATACCCCCATAAGAAAAAATCGCAGGGGGTAAGATCAGGGCTTCTTGGAGGCCAGTGATGAAGTGCTCTGTCACGGGCTGCCTGGCGGCCGATCCATCGCTTCGGGTAGTTTACGTTCAGGTAGTTACGGACAGATAAGTGCCAATGTGGTGGCGCTCCATCCTGCTGAAATATGAATTGTTGTGCTTCTTGTTCGAGCTGAGGGAACAGCCAATTCTCTAACATCTCCAGATACTGTAGTCCAGTTACAGTAGCACCTTTGAAGAGAAAGGGACCAAAAACTTTATTGGCTGAAATGGCACAGAAAACGTTCACCTTAGGCGAGTCACGTTCATACTGAGTTGTTTGCCGCGGATTCTCAGTGTTGTCATCGATTCACTTCTGCCGTACTCAATAACACAAAAAACTTTCTGTTGAGCAGTCGCCATCTTAGCATCAACTGACGCTGACGCCTAGTCAACAGCGCCTCAAGCGAACAAATGTACAACTAAATGAAACTTTATAGCTCCCTTAATTCGCCGACAGATAGTGCTTAGCTCTGCCTTTTGTCGTTGCAGAGTTTTAAATTCCTAAAGTTGTGGTATTCTTTTTGAATCACCCTGTATAAACCCTCATATAATATAAACGTTCGATGTGATTCATGTCGACCGATCTGGGTGGCCAAATCATTCGCTCGAATTGTCCAGAATGTTCTTCAGACCAGTCGCGAACAGTTGTGGCGCTGCGACCTTGTTTGGAAATTTGAAGTCCATGAATGGCTCCAACTAGCTGAACGTAAGCATTTCCAGTGAATGATCGGTTCAGTTCGACCAGAGGGCCCAATCCATTCCATGTAAACACAGCCCACACAATTATTGAGCCACCACCATCTTCCACAATGCCTTGTTGACAACTTGGGTCCATGGCTTCGTGGATTCAGCACCAAACTCGAATCATTAGCTCTTACGAACTGACCTGGCCACGGTTTTTCTGTCGTCTATAATCCAAGCGACATGGCCACGAGCCCAGGAGAAATGATGCACGCCGACGTGCTGCTGAGTCACGTCGGTCATCTACTGCCATATCCCATTAACGTCAAATTACGCTGCACTGTCCAAACGGATACGTTCATTGTACGTCCCACATTCATTTCTTTGGTTATTTCACGCAGTGTTGCTTGTCTGTTAGCACTGACAACTCTACGAAACGCCCGCTGCTCTTGATCGTTAAGTGGTGGCCGCGAAATTTGATATACTTGTCACTGACACTGTGGATCTCGGAATATTGTCGAAATGGAATATCTCGTGCGTCTAGCTACAACTACCATTCCGCGTCCAAAGTCTGTTAATTCCCGTCGTGTGTCCGTAGTCGCGTCGGACACAGTTTCACGTGAGTTATTGAAACGTCCCCTTAGAACAATTTATACAAGACTGTGCTTAAACTGACACACAATATTTTTTAGCGCAACGCAATCTGACTTTCAAAAATCCCTACAAAAGAATGGCCCTGACTAACATTAATCTATACCTTTCACAAATCACTTACCTCACAAAAATCTTCATTACTCGAACTACTGCAATACAGCGAGCGCCACTTCTGCCAGCTAAATAAAAGATTCAAACTACGGAAGGCACTAACTACTGATGGGGATAGTTAGCAAATGAAAGATTTTAATAGAGAACAAACAATGTATTTACCTTAATAGTCATAATATATGATATCCAGTATTACAAATTTCAAATCTCCGCCATCTTTCTCCCCACATCCACCACTGCTGGCGGCTCACCTCTAACTGCGCAACGCTACGCGCTGTTCACATCCAGCTGCCGCTGCCCAACACTACAATGGCAGACAACAGTGCAAACTAGCCACAGACTGCACACACCACAGCCAGTGATTTTCATACAGAGCGCTACGTAACGTTGCCAATAAGAAAACATAAACAGCCTACTTACATTATTACTGCGCCGGGGGTTGCACTCAGCAACTGACAGCTCCGCCAATGCACTACCCTTCAGTGTCTACTCGATACCACCGCCACCTATACATGCTTTTCGTCTCAGTGTATGGGCCGCAGATAACGCGAAAAATGTCTGATTCCGTTCATCAGCTGAGCAGAGAGTCGCTGTGGAGGTCTTCCGTGGCATTCAGTGAATCCATACACAAGTCTAACTCATGATCGGTAAATCTAACCATGGCTACTGTATATTGGTGTTGGCGTACAACTTATACTGCTCAAAAAATAAACTCGAGACGGAATAGAGCAGTACTCAATGTCAGCTTTAGGGCTAAGAGTAAACCGGACACGAGTGAACTGGTTAACTGAAGAAGTTTGCTTCCAAACGGGACACACAGCACATGCAGTCGACATTTGCACTGGAGTGTAGATGTCTCCAATGCAATGCAGATACGAAGATAAATGCAGTAAGAAATGGTTGGTTCAAATGGCTCTGAGCACTATGGGACTTAACATCTACGGTTATCAGTCCCCTAGAACTTAGAGCTACTTAAACCTAACTAACCTAAGGACAGCACACGACACCCAGCCATCACGAGGCAAAAATCCCTGACCCCGCCGGGAATAGAACCCGGGAACCCGGGCGTGGGAAGCGAGAACGCTACCGCACGACCACGATATGCGGGCAAGAAATGGTTCAAAAGGCTCTGAGCACTATGGGACTTAACTTCTGAGGTCATCAGTCCCATAGAACGTAGGACTACTTAAACCTAACTAACCTAAGGACATCACACACATCCGTGTCCGAGACAGGATTCGAACCTGTGACCTTAGCCGTCGCGAGGTCCCAGACTGTAGCGTCTAGAACCGCTCGGTCACACCGGCCGGCGCAGTAATAAATCAAACGAGATGTAGTTACTGTGTAAAGAGTCACCGGATGCCGCGGTTCCTTTATAGGAAAATAACTCAGAAAATATCCTCGAAGAAATTTAGACGATAGAGGTTTGGTTCACCCTGTATTTTCCGCGTGGCTTACATCTACATCTATATCTGAAATAGAAGCAAGAGGGCACTTCTAATGGTAGCAAATATTAGGGCTTTTTTTCCTGTTACATTCACGCAAGGATGCTTAAACGCCTCTGTGCGCACCGTAATTAGCCTAGCCTCATCTTCACAGTAAGTTCCTCTTTTAATGCTCGTCCTTGAAATTTCTTAACTAGACATGGTGGAATCTTCAAGCGGCTTTCAGTACACGATCTTCAGCATCACCGTTGTGCTCTTATACATTCAGTACCTTCCGATAGTTCTATGTGGAACGGGTCCCACATTGTTCAGCAATATTTGAGGATACTTTATTTAGAAGACTGACTGCATTTTACTAGCATCCTACCAACGAGTCTGCTTTATCTACGTCTGAGATTGTACGATCATTCCATTTCACTTCGCTACAAACTGTTCGACCCAGGTTTTTTTATGAGATGAATAAATTATAGCTCACGGTTACTGTAGTTACAGGATGCTACGTTTTTCTTTTTGTGAAGTCCACAATTTTAGATTTCTGATCATACAAAGCGAGTCGCCTACAATTGCAACACTTCTGAATCACAAGGACTTAAGTCCGAGGAGTATGGTCGATGGTAGAGTACTTCCCAGTCCCATTGACCGAACAGAGCAGCCACAGCTTGCGCTGTAAGCGTCCGCGCATTGTCGTCCAAAATGATGGGTGGACTGCGCAGAAAGTGTCGCCGTTTCTTTCGCAAAGCTGGTCGCAGTCGATGCTTCAGAAACGAACAGTAATACTATACGGTGGCCTTCGTCTCAGAACTGTTCCACAGGTTCGACAGGCAGTAGACCGCTCCATTCGCACCATCAACAGATCGGGCTCTGCTAACGGTATACTACACCTTCCACATCGCTGGCAACGGGTTCTACACAACGCTGGTGACTGCTTTGAAGGACAGTAACAGGTGCAAACATGTAACTCTTTCGTATCGGTTGTGAATAAATAGTCGGCACCATTTAAGTTCAAACCCTCGTATTTTATCTTCTGTAAGTTTGTGAGCCTAGCGGTTCTTCTTGCGTCGCCTTTTAAATCTTGTCTGTTAGTGTATTTAACAGTCTAGTGTCCATTCTGTTTCGTTTCATAGTGCATCGTATAGTTGGCGCTCCATGTAAACGCTGTGTGCTTGTACTATCTCCCTGATTTGTCTGACATTGCCGGCCGGTTTGGCCGAGCGGTTCTAGGCGCTTCAGTCTGGAACCGCGCGACCGCTACGATCGCAGGTTCGAATCCTGCCTCGGGCATGGATGTGTGTGATGTCCTTAGGTTAGTCAGGTTTAAGTAGTTCTCAGGGACTAATGACCTATGCTGTTAAGTCCCATAGTGCTCTGAGCCATTTGAACCATTTTTTGTCTGACATTCCTGCAGAATAGGACTGCATATTCAGGAGATCCCACCTCCGAAGACATAAAGGGAGCTGTCTGAATGGGACTCACGCGGTTCAGGTGCGTGGCTGGACCGTGTAGAATTTCATTACATTCATCTGCAAAAAGTCTGTGATTCCTAGTTATACTATGCAACAGGTCATTGGAAATGGAAATGACGTATGGCTAGGGCCTCCCGTCGGGTAGACCGTTCGCCTGGTGCAAGTCTTTCGAGCTGACGCCACTTCGGCGACTTGCGTGTCGATGGGGATGAAAAGATGATGGTAAGGACAACACAACACCCAGTCCCTGAGCGGAGAAAATCTCCGACCCAGTCGGGAATCGAACCCGGGCCGTTAGGTATGACATTCCGTCGCGCTGACCACTCAGCTACCAGGAGTGACACGTCATTAATGCACACCTTGAACAGCACGGATACCAATACGCTTCCCTGGGATTTGCCCGATGTTACTTCTACGACTGTCGACGACTACCCTTTTCAGGCTTACGAGGAAGAAACCATTCAGGCGTACTGTAAAGACGAAAAAGTGAAGAAGGGAGGGAAAAATGGATTTCTGTGAAGGTGGAAATCTGGAATGTGTAGGCTTATTTAATAATTTTTAATGAAGTAAAGCAGTCTTTACTGGCGAGATCGTGCCGGAATCTAATACGCGAGCGGCAGGCTGGTTGTGATGTACGAGGGCAGTTCAATAAGTAATGCAACACATTTTTTTTCTGAAACAGGGGTTGTTTTATTCAGCATTGAAATACACCAGGTTATTCCCCAATCTTTTAGCTACACAACACTATTTTTCAACGTAATCTCCATTCGATGCTACGGCCTTACGCCACCTTGAAATGTGGGCCTGTATGCCTGCACGGTACCATTCCACTGGTCGATGTCGGAGCCAACGCCGTACTGCATCAATAACTTCTTCATCATCCGCGTAGTACCTCCCACGGATTGCGTCCTTCATTGGGCCAAACATATGGAAATCCGACGGTGCGAGATCGGGGCTGTAGGGTGCATGAGGAAGAACAGTCCACTGAAGTTTTGTGAGCTCCTCTCGGGTGCGAAGACTTGTGTGAGGTCTTGCGTTGTCATGAAGAAGGAGAAGTTCGTTCTGATTTTTGTGCCTACGAACACGCTGAAGTCGTTTCTTCAATTTCTGAAGAGTAGCACAATACACTTCAGAGTTGATCGTTTGACCATGGGGAAGGACATCGAACAGAATAACCCCTTCAGCGTTCCAGAAGACTGTAACCGTGACTTTACCAGCTGAGGGTATGGCTTTAAACTTTTTCTCGGTAGGGGTGTGGGTGTGGCGCCACTCCATTGATTACCGTTTTGTTTCAGGTTCGAAGTGATGAACCCATGTTTCATCGCCTGTAACAATCTTTGACAAGAAATTGTCACCCTCAGCTACATGACGAGCAAGCAAATCCGCACAGATGTTTCTCCTTTGCTCTTTATGGTGTTCGGTTAGACAACGAGGGACCCAGCGGGAACAAACCTTTGAATATCCCAACTGGTGAACAATTGTGGCAGCACTACCAACAGAGATGTCAAGTTGAGCACTGAGTTGTTTGATGGTGATCCGTCGATCATCTCGAACGAGTGTGTTCGCACGCTCCGCCATTGCAGGAGTCACAGCTGTGCACGGCCGGCCCGTACGCGGGAGTTCAGACAGTCTTGCTTGACCTTGCGGCGATGATGACACACACTTTGCCCAACGACTCACCGTGCTTTTGTCCACTGCCAGATCACCGTAGACATTCTGCAAGCGCCTATGAATATCTGAGATGCCCTGGTTTTCCGCCAAAAGAAACTCGATCACTGCCCGTTGTTTGCAACGCACATCCGTTACAGACGCCATTTTAACAGCTCCGTACAGCGCTGCCACCTGTCGGAAGTCAATGAAACTATACGAGACGAAGCGGGAATGTTTGAAAATATTCCACAAGAAATTTCCGGTTTTTTCAACCAAAATTGGCCGAGAAAAAAAATGTGTTGCATTACTTATTGAACTGCCCTCGTAGAATAAGACAGGAGGTGGTGTGGCGCCCACCTGGCAGCGCGAGCGCAGCGGAGGAGACGAGAGTGAGGGCGGCGACCACACGGCGCGCAGCGCGCAGCGGCGAGGGCGTAGCCGCGTGTCACGGATGGCCGGGCGCGCCGCTCCGCCGACCGTGTCAACACGGCCGCTGCCCGCCCGGTACTGTCTGCCGCGCTACCCGCTACTTGCTAGCGCTGCCCCTGGATCACATTTGTAGCGACGGACTGCTTGTGACAACGTTCCAGAACCCTCCTCCCTTCTGATGCAACACAGAATCTCTCTGTAGTCTAACGGTCAGCGTCATCGGTGGCTGCCGCGGAGGGCTTCGACTCCTGGTTAATACCTCAGGTTTTCTTTTTTACAAACTTACGTCTACATACCGCAAGCAAGCTTATGCTTATTGGAGGAGGGTGCCTTGTGTAGTTTCACTCGCGAATGGCGGGCAGGAAGAGGTATTTTTTTGTATGTCTCCATGTGCGCTCGAATCTGCCTAGTCATCGTACCTATAAGGGGAATCATACACTATTGGCCACTAAAATTGCTACACCACGAAGGTGAAATGCTACAGACGCGAAATTTAACCGACAGGAAGAAGATGCTGTGATATGCAAATGATTAGCTTTTCAGAGCATTCACACAAGGTTGGCGCCGGTGGCGACACATGCAACGTGCTGACATGAGGAAAGTCTCCAACCGATTTCTCATACACAAACAGTAGTTGACCGGCGTTGCCTGGTGAAACGTTGTTGTGATGACTCGTGTAAGGAGGAGAAATGCGTACCATCACGTTTCCGACCTTGATAAAGGTCGGATTGTAGCCTATCGCGATTGCGGTTTATCGTATCGAGACATTGCTGCTCGCGTTGGTCGAGATCCAATGGCTGCTAGCACAATATGGAATCGGTGGGTTCAGGAGGGTAATACGGAACGCCGTGCTGGATCCCAACGGCCTCGTATCACTAGCAGTCGAGATGACAGGCATCTTATCCGCACGGCTGTAACGGATCGTGCAGCCACGTCTCGATCCCTGAGGCAACAAATGGGGACGTTTGCGAGACAACAACCATCTGCAAGAACAGTTCTGAGACGTTTGCAGGAGCATGGACTATCAGCTCGGAAACCGTGGCTGCGGTTACCCTTGACGCTGCATCACAGACAGGAGCGCCTGCGATGGTGTACTCAACGACGAACCTGGGTGCACGAATGGCAAAACGTCATTTTTTCGGATGAATCCAGGTTCTGTTTACAGCATCATGATGGTCGCATCCGTGTATGGCGACATCGCGGTGAACGCACATTGGAAGCGTGTATTCGTCATCGCCATAGTGGCGTATCACCCGGCGTGATGGTATAGGGTGGCATTGGTTTCACGTCTCGGTCACGTTTTGTTCGCATTGACGGCACTTTGAACAATGGACGTTACATTTCAGATGTGTTACGACCCGTGGCTCTACCCTTCATTCGATCCCTGCGAAACCCTACATTTCAGCAGGATAATGCACGATCGCATGTTGCAGGTCCTGTACGGGCCTTTCTGGATACAGAAAATGTTCGACTGCTGCCCTGGCCAGCACATTCTCCAGATCTCTCACCAATTGAAAACGTCTGGCCAATGGTGGCCGAGCAACTGGCTCGTTACAATACCCTTGATGAACTGTGGTATCGTGTTGAAACTACATGGGCAGCTGTACCTGTACACGCCATTCAAGCTCTGTTTGACTCAATGCTCAGGCGAATCAAGGCCGTTATTACGACCAGGGGTGGTTGTTCTGGGTACTGAATTCTCAGGACCTATGCACCCAAATTGCGTGAAAATGTAATCATATGTCAGTTCTAGTATAATATATTTGTCCAATGAATAGCCGTTTATCATCTGCATTTCTTCTTGCTGTAGCAATTTTAAAGGCCAGTAGTACATAAGAGTGTGCTATTAAGGAATAACCGTAATATCTGGCTTATTATCAACAGAAAAACAAAATCATTTTTGGTTTATATTATTAACACAAAATCTGCATGCTCAGAAATCTACAGCATCAGAGCGGTAATACCTTCATTGAACTTTCCAAAAATACGGAAAACGTTCATCTGCGCCTAAGAGTACGAAAAACATACCTAAAAAGTCTGTATTTAGCAAACGTCACAAACAAACGCAAATCACCCTCAAATGAAGAGCACTATTCGTGCCACCATCGCTCTCACTTTATGCACCGGGTCCAGTCCCCTGAAAAACGTCAAAATCTATGTCCTCTACTCACAGCTTTCAGTATTTTCCTTAAAGCAGACTCCTTCGAACCAAGAGCAGTGGCTACGTTTGTTTGTTTTCTCCATTTTCAATTCGTTGTCTGCTTTCATTGAGCAACTCTTCAGTTTACATGAGCTTCCTGTCCTATTTTCGAACTTTAATTTGAAGTCATTCAGAAACAAAATTTACCCTTCGTACTCCACAACGCGCTCAAGAGGTAAAAATTTGCATTTGTGCCCTAAAGAGAGACCGAGCGAGGTGACGCAGCGGTTAGCACACTGGACTCGCATTCTGGAGGACACAGTTCAAACCCGCGTCCGGCCATCCTGATTCAGGTTTTCCATGATTTCCCTAATTCGCTCCACGCAAACGCTGGAATGGTTCCTTTGAAAGGGCACCGCCAACTTCCTTCCTCATACTCTCTTAATCCGATGGCACCGATGACCTCGCTGTTTGCTCCCCTCCCCCAAATCAGCCAAACAACCATAAAGAGAATACACATAGTCTTTGAGGACGTTATAAGCACCCTGTTTCGTACAGAAACAATGATTGCAAGCGAAGTCAACAAATGGCAGCACACGTCACATTTGCAAAACATGTGGATGGAGTATGGTAGGTTGTAAGTCAGCCTTTCACAATGCAGTTAAGAATTAAAGGCTATTGCTCGTGTTTTCCGAGTATAATTTTTGCAGCACAGTACCTGAACTACATCAAGGAAGCTGAAAAGTGATTCTTACCTGTTTCACTTCGGAAACACAGGATTTCTTCACATAACTTGTATCTGGTGTTTCTGACACCGCTCTGAAAGCAACTACGTCAGTGACGAGCTGATCAGTTTAGTCAACTGTCAGGAACAGAAGCTGCGCTCTCTTTGGGACTTCGCACTCTTAGGTACATCTACACTATGGCGTTTTCGTGAGATACACCGTGGGGTGTACATGTAACTTCTTAAGGGTAGTCCCTCACCAGGAAAGGAATAAGATTTGTCATCTCGTGTGATACACCCAAAAATTCTTGAACATTTCCATTTGCCAACGTAGCTGTTATACTGTCACTTATAGCGCTATCAGTTTATTTCGACTGTTTTGCATTTTCAAGTGCATATTCCGATACTGTACTCGTGAATTTTCGGGAGGAGGACGGTTCAGATCCGCTTCCGGCCATCCTGAGCTAGGTTTTCCTCGAATTCCCTAAATCACTCCAGGCAAACGCCGGAATGGTTCCTTCGAGAAGGACACGACCGATTTCCTTTCACATCCTTTTGTAATCTTAGCTTGTGCTCCGTCTCTAATGACCAAGCTGTCGACGAGACAAACTCTAATCTACCTTCCTTCCTTCGTAAATTATTAGTGTCAGCCGCTGTGAATATATACGAATTATATTTGTCATTTTAATACATAAGCGTTGCAGTAGTGGTTCAAATGGCTCTGAGCACTATGGGACTTAACATCTGTGGTCATCAGTCCCCTAGAACTTAGAACTACTTAAACCTAACTAACCTAAGGACATCACACACATCCATGCCCGAGGCAGGATTCGAACCTGCGACCGTAGCAGTCGCGTGGTTCCGGACTGAGCGCCTAGAACCACTAGACCACCGCGGCCGGCGTTGCAGTAGTGAACACGAGCGAGCAGTAATGTTATTTTAAAGCAATGTCGAATATGTAACGTCATTCGCGCTCGCGTTTACTATAACACCGGTTACGTATTAAAATGATAGATATACATTTGAAAACACCCACAACTGTTGACGGTGTAAATATGCGGGTATAGCAGTACGCCTTTAAAATGACAAGCATTTGAAATCAGCAGGTGGTGACATAAATGTCAGTGGTTGCATACTGCCAGGATGGGGAACAGAAATGTCTTTCAACCAGCAACGGAGGATGAATCTTACAGGACGCCAGCCACTCGTGTTGGCGAAATATCTGAAAAATTATTCAACAAACGTCGGCCGAAGGTCCCGAGCCGAGAGGCAACAGGCATTACCGCAACAGTCCCTCCTGCCATTGTGTTACTTCTCCACGTCGAGTCATCTCAGTGCGCTGTTTGCACACAACTGACTGCTACATCCACGCTACGCCACAGCCGTAGGTTACGTCAGCGACGGGAGAGCCATGTGACCGCCCGGGTCCAGTTATTGAGAGTCAGTTTTCTACTCCTTTACACCTCCTTGTCCTACGGTCCATTGCTTTCTTCTTCATGCTGCTGTTTATGTTACGCATCACATCATCCAGCATTTGAAATCTCTTCTTCCCTCGCATCCCTGTCCACGTACCACTTTTCTTTCTTATGTTCAGTTCAGTCTTGTTTACTTCTTTTTATTAGTATTCAGTAATTGTCTATCCTCTCCCCCTCTTCATTTTTCACCCCATCCATCCAACTTATTCGTTCCATCGTCCACCATATCCACGTCTCCAAAACCTCCAGCCTTGCTCCATCTTTCTTCCTCGCTGCCCACGTTTGAACACCATACAGCACGACACTCCATACATAACATTTTATTACTCTTTTCCTCAAATCTTCATCAATATTGCTGCAGAAAATTCTCCTTTTCAAACAAAATGTCTCTTTAGTCATTGCTATGTAGTTTTAATTTCTGTGCAGTCTGTTGCTATCTTGTTTCCGAGGTATTTAAAGCCTTGCGCATTGTCTTCACCCTTTTACTTCCTTCTAAGGCCATTACCATTTTTCCCTCCATATTGATTTTTATTCCATATATCTTTCCTTTTGCTTCAGTGGTATGCGTCTTGTAATTGTTTGCCATCTGTTACTTGGAGGACCACGTCATCTCCTTTCTACGCTCCAAAGCGACCAGCATGCAGTTTTACAAGGATGACTTTTTTGCCCGGTGTTCTTACCACAGTACTCGGCGGCAGACAGCCAGAATTTGGGCCAACGGTGTAGAGTGAGTTCCCCGCAGCCAGCGGCGCCTGCCGCGTGCAGATGGCGGCGCCTGCGCAGCGCGCATGCCCGCCGCCGCGGCTGACGACGGCGGCGTCCCGACGCTGCGCAGGCGCCGCCATGGCCGAGGCGGACGCCGCCTCCCGCAGAGCGTGGGGCATCGACCCAGGCCCGCGTATCGACAGCCAGCAGGGACGAGGGCTGCCACTCTCCTCGGCCGCACCGGAATGTCGTCAGCGCTTCAGAGACATCGATTTTTACCTTGTACTTGGCTTTTCCAGCGTGCTCGATCTAAGGAATAACTATGGTAAATTTTACGAAACGGCACAAAATTTGGTAACACGACATGGCTCAAATGGCTCTGAGCACTATGGGACTTAACTACTGAGGTCATCAGTCCCCTAGAACTTAGAACTACTTAAACCTACCTAACCTAAGGACATCACACACATCCATGCCCGAGGCAGGATTCGAACCTGCGACCGTAGCGGTCACGCGGTTCCAAACTGACGCACTTAGAACCGCACGGCCACACCGGCCGGCTACACGATATGAAGAAAGTGATTGTAACTATGGTAAATCTCTACAAAGGCGAACAAAATTTGGTTACACGACATGACTGGCGATATGAGCCATCTCGCAAAGTTTTTTTCAGACGCGATGCAGTTTCTTTGCTGGCAGCAATTCATCACACGCGTCGTGTGATTATAATAATCTATCGCTGGACAAACGAAATGATACATTGATCGTACGACAACATCAAATTTGCCACGACTGGGACGATGGCTGGAAATTTCTTCTGATGAAGTTGCTGACAAAGTTGATGGTATCGTGACAAAGGGGAGGCTCGTGAAATTGCTGAAGCAGTTCGCACGGAAGTACAACGATCAGTCAAATGAAAACGACGCAGATGCAAGAAAAGTAAATAAACTGTTCATTATTTCAAAATTATTCGCTACAACAGTTAATAGATTTATCCCACTGTGGGACAATAGAAAATGTTTGGGGTTGGCTACGGAACGATCATTGTATCCAGGTGTGCACCTCTTGGTCCAAGCAAATCGCCGACCACGAATGTCTTTCTTCAGGTCTCCAAAAATTTGAAAATCGTATGAGGAGAGATCAGGACTGTATGGAGGATGTAAAGGGCCTCCAAGAGAAACTTCTAAATCGTAGTCGAAACAACGTTATCCACATATGGGTCGGTCCACATCCTGCAGGCACTCTCGATCTCTCTCCATGGGAGTCCCATGTTCTGGAGCGCTAAAGAAAGACGTTAGTGGAATGAGATTTTCACTCTGCAGCGGAGTGTGCGCTGATATGAAACTTCCTGGCAGATTAAAACTGTGTGCCCGACCGAGCTTCGGTAGCTCAGTTGGTAGAGCACTTGCCCGCGAAAGGCAAAGGTCCCGAGTTCGAGTCTCGGTCGGGCACACAGTTTTAATCTGCCAGGAAGTTTCAAAGACGTTAGTGGCCGTTGATTTCTTCGGACAGAGAGATATAGACCTGGGCACTGTCGTGGTTCCGTAGGCAATAGTAAACATTTTCCATGAAGGCACTGTCTTGTCTCACAGTGGGGTGAATGTATTAACCGTCATCATGATTAATTTAAAAAAAAAACAGTTTACTTACTTTTTTTCCATCTGTCCAGTTTTCATTTGATGGCCTTCTATACTACGTGACTACAGACGTCACATGGATCCATCATTACCCAGCCCGAAGACAGAACCATTGTCAAAACTGAGTACTGACGAAGGAGAAATTGCATCCAAAACAGTAAACACTGCACAGCTGGCAGGAAAGACGACTTTTAAATTCTATAATTCTTTTAATCACAGCGTATCATTATGAGCATCTGTTGGAAATGGTTAAATTTTTACTGGTGTTTGTATGGTAACGGTATTCGCATAGAGTTGATGCAGAAGCGACCGAGACTGCCACATAAAAACATGCTCTATCACACGACAGTGCTGTTCTTTCATTTGTCAATGAGAAGGCGAGGGGGGGGGGGCGTCCAAACTGCTTTCGTGTTTACAATTTCTGACAACGTATTACTTATTTATTGTTGTGCTGGCTGAAGAGCCAACACCGTGTTACTAGAGGAGGCCGATTTGCACACGTTTTAGCTCACGCAGGCTGGCGTGAGGAGGGAAGAACTATACTGACGTGAGGTCTGTAACATGACAAGGAATTAGAATTCAGAAAGCGGACGTAATTAGTTTGATACTTAACTTTAATCCATTAATGATGAACATCGCTCTTGACGGTACATGATTCACAATATTATCTGTTCAGGATACATAGTAATTGAATATGGCGCCTGGCTAAGTCGTAGCAAATAACGTAGCTTAAGGCTATACTAAACTGTCGTCTCTGCAAATGAGAGCGTATGCCGGCAATGAACCATCGCTAGCAAAGTCGGCTGTCCAACTGGGGCGAATGCTAGGGAGTCTCTCTAGACTAGACCTGCCGTGTGGCGGCGCTCGGTCTGCAATCACTGACAGTGGCGACACGCGGGTCCGACGTATACTAGCGGACCGCGGCCGATTTAAAGGCTACCACCTAGCAAGTGTGGTGTCTGGCGGTGACACCACATTTATCTGAAAGAAAAAATGCCTTCCTGCTCTACACGCCATATCGCATACACTGGTTGATAATGACTTAAATCGTTAACATCTTCGGTCAGAAACACATTGCTTTCTTGATGGCATAAACAATTAGGACTTCGCTGGGTCATGTGCAGTGCGCTCAGTCGAAGTCAGTGTGAGATATGAATTTTGCATTTAACTTGAATCATATCATTTACAATATTTTCCACCGAGCGTATACAATCACATGTAGATAGTTACTACTTTACATACAGGCGACGCCTATGTAAAATACATGCGTTGGAAGAGCTGATTTCCCTTAGATCACGAGTCTTAGGTCTCCAGGACTGATCCGTCGTCCTATCGGTGCCTCATTTTATGTCGTTGACGTTCTCTTAGCATTGTTGTATTAGTTAGGCATGCTCTGCATGTGCTAAAGCCTTCCTGGTCCTGTATGTCATAAACAGGTCTGTGATGCTTTGACGTTTTGGTAGTACCTCCGTTTCTTGTATGCTTTAAATCGTGAATATTCTCCCACATTTCACATAAAAATCACTTTGTTTTATGACGTAGTTGGGCAGGCATTATACAAAGTGAACTAAATAAAGCTGTCGCGAAAATATTCCACGCATCTCAAGATAGGCTATCCCACCTACATCATCCGTCCCACGTGCAGATGGATTAACTATCCCATAATGCGTGATATTTTCCGTGCCCACCCTCTAGTCCAGTGTCTCAGCCCCACAAAGCAGTGTTGGCACTACAGTAATTTTTTACTGGATTCTTATCGTGCCGTCGTTGCTCGTGTGTTGATTCAAACTACGTAATTCTATAAAATTTTCTATCATTATGTTTTTACCTTATACGCGATTAAAATTTCGGTGGGAGTTGCTGCACTAAAGAGTACGCGTCATAGTTGCTGCGTCAAGCTATCTGGTTCTACTCCTTTTGCATATTACTTATATTCTCTACATATTAATCTAGTCTAATTAAACAGTTTGTAGAAGCCTTACGCGACGATGGAAAATTCTTAAAGTAGCTCTGCGAGAACATTCTCATAAAACAAAACTGAAACTGGACGAATGTGTCTTCTTTGGACCAGACGTTCGGAAAATGATGTTCTATCCCATCTCGAAGAAAAGAAAAATGGTTGAAATGGCTCTGAGCACTATGGGACTTATGTCATCAGTCCCCTAGAACTTAGAACTACTTAAACCTAACTAACCTAAGGACATCACACACATCCATGCCCGAGGCAAGATTCGAACCTGCGACCGTAGCGGTGGCGCGGTTCCGGACTGCAGTGCCTAGAACCGCTCGGCCACTCCGGCCGGTCGAAGAAAAGAAAAAACACCCAGCTGTGTTAGAGGCTTGCGTGTCATTCAAGCAGGTTCTTTCTGAGTTCTTAGGCTTCAAAAAGAAACCGCAGTATACTTTTGTTCTAGCCAACATCCTGCAGAAGTTAAAAAAAGTTTCGTGAGCCTCAGGATTCACTTCTTGAAGAGTCTCATTGACTTTTTTCTCTTTAAATTTGAGTGGTGTCGTTGAGGAAGGAGGTGAACGCTTTCATGGAGACATCGAAGTGACGGAAAGACGGTATCGGGACTGCTGAGGTACTACTGCCGCTCACTTCTTCGAGACCTACGCCAGTCAGTTCCTATGAGAGAAAGCTATATAGAAGCTTTTTCGGATGGAAGACAGCAAGGAAATATAAGCCATCGGACAAATAATTGCCATGTGATAAAAAGGTGTTTTCACGTTCATACTACAATAAAACATTTGTTCTCATCGAAAAATGAAATTTCCTTTCCTTTAGATTACATATGTTTTTTTAATGTTCTAGTTTATAACACGCTGACATTCATCTACATCGATATTCCGCAAGCCACGGTACGGTGCGTGGCGGAGGGAACCCTGTACCAATACTTGTCATTTCCTTTCCTTTTCCACTTGCAAATAGAGCGAGGGAAAAACGACTGTCTGCTTGTCTTCGTATGAGCCCTAATTTCTCGTATCTTATCCATGTGGTATGTGGGCAGCAGTAGAATCGTTCGGCAGTTCTCTAAATTTTCTCAGTACTGTTTCTCGAATAGAGCGTCGCCTTCCCTCCATTTGAGTTCCCGAAGCATTTCCACGAGACTTACCTGTTGTTCGAACATACCAGTAATATATCTAGCAGCCCGGATCTGAATTGCTTCGATGTCCTCCTTCACCCCGACCTGGAACGGATCCCAAACATTAGAGCAGTACTCAAGAATAGGTCGTACCAACGTTCTATATACGGTCTTCCTTACAGGTGAAACACTCTTTCCTAAATTTTTCCCAATAATGCGAAGTCTACCATTCGTCTTCCCTATCACAGTTTTCACATGTTCGTTGCACCTCCTATCGCTTCGCAACGTTATGCCCAGATACTTAAGGGGCTCCGGAAAGGCTCAAAATCATGAAAAGTTCAATTTTTACTTTTTTGCGTTTTCTGAATCTGCAGACTATTACCTTTTAATATAATATAATTTATTCAATTCCGAAGACTACAACTATTTTTAATTTTTTTTTGAAATGTGTTCTACATGGGTGTGACCCACTGTGGCGCTGTTAAACTGCTGTCAAATGGCGTTATTATTAACGTCCGTGTTCATCAGGTACATTTTAGTGATGTGAGATAAACTATGTGTTGTGGCTAACCTGTGATGGTTCAATATATATCGCTGGTGTGATTGTCGATTGTTTCATGTTTATTTACTCTGTCGTTATCTCGAAAATATTCGTAATTAATTCTGTTTCTTGAGTCTCTGTTTTGTTGAAGTATAATAATGAGCAAAAGTGAAGTTATTAGAAATACATAAAGTGTCGACGAAATGAAGAAGGCTGATTGGGCTCTTTTTTTTCATACTTCTTCAACCGATGAAAATCCCCAACATAGCTTGTGTCCCAAAGAAGAAGACAGTTGGTGTAAATATAACAAAGGATTGCTAACTGGTGAAGTGTACACTCGTAAGCATAGTCTGCCTCATGCAATAATGGAGGTGATAAAACCTATTTTCAGAGACTTAGCAGCACCTGAACTGTTGAAAAAGTGTATTCACGGAAAAACTCAAAACCCCAATGAAAGTGTAAATAGTGTTATATGGTCGAGAATCCCCAAGACTGTATTTGTTGGAATAGAAACACTTCACTTTGGTGTGTATGATGCTGTTGCGACTGTCAATGATGGCAACATTGTAAGGTGCAAGGTATTTAGAAATATGGGAATGAAGATAGGTTCTAACATGGTACGAGCGATGCTTGCTTTAGACAAGGAACGCCTTCGGGCTGCAGACAGGGCTGTAAAGAGTCTAGAAATACAAGCAAGAGTAAACAGGAGGAGGAACAAGAGGAAGCTGGAGGAGGAGTTTGCAGAGGATGAAGATAATCCATCCTATGGACCTGGAATGCACTAAAAAGTTAATCCAATGTTTGTCGCTCGATTCCCAAAACTTTTATTTTCTCATACTAATTACATGTTTTCTAAGGATCTTCCAAACATATTTGTTTCAAACTTTCAGTAAATGCTACACAGTACCTTCTGCATAATTTAACACAGACTTTTTCAAAAAAAACTGTATATTTTTGAATATATAAATAAAAATTGCAAAAAAAAATGTGAATTTTCATTACAATTGAAAAAAAAATCATCTTTAATAACTGAACTAAAATTTTGCAAAATCCCTGTGTTAAGTTGTAGCCCATATTCCAATAAATAATCTGCAAAAAGTTCAACTTCCTACCTCAAATACTTTGTGAGGAAAGATGTAATTTATAAGCGTTATTTTAACATTGCAAGTATAGGGTGTTCCGGAGCCCCTTAAACGACTTGAATGTGTCAAGTAGGACGCTAGTAATACTGCATCCGAACATTGCAGGACATTACACATTGTGACAAACCTGTAAGTGATATGATAAAAATAAGGTCAGATATGGATTCAGTGCAGAAAAAACCATGAGATTAAAATTTTAACTAGCAAAAACTAATAAAATATTTTTCTCGTCGGCCTGTGAAATTAAAAACACCGCAACATGTTAGATGACTTTATGATTTCTGCTCGTTCGGATCATCTTTACGCTGCTTTCCTCTGTGTGTATTTACACACTGAATTCATTGGGTTTGTCGCAATAGTTTCGGCGGTGGCGCCTGCAGGCCCGGGCGACGTGCGCGGCGGTCACGTGACCCGCTATCGGAACCAATCGCTGAGCGAAGCGGGGGCAGACGTCGGACCGCAGAGGCCATTAGCGCGCCGGGAACAGCGTGTGTAATTCCGCCGGGGGAGCCCTTAGCGGCACGTTAATAATACTAATATGCTAATAAAACACGGCTCCATTATAATCTAATAATGTTTACAAATTTATAAACGCCGTGTCCCCTCCGCGGCCGCCGCCACCGCCAGCGACTCATTAATATGTATTGCTGGGACACGCGTCGGAAGCGCTTTTTCCCTCCGAGCTGCGTGCGGAAGACGGCTCCTCCACGTCCGCGCTCTCTGGGGCGGCCACGCGTCGCCCTCGACCTCGATTCCACAGTCGGATGGGCGGGAATGTAACTGCTATTGAAGCGGGACGCATTCCAAGCGTATCTTCAGTACACGATATTCATAACAGAACTGTATCGGTTTTTATGCACTTCTTTATTTATTTCTTTGCCACTGTTACTATCCTTCATACGGTGGCAAAATTTCATTTATGACGCACTTACAAGCATCATATCCGTACACTACACTGAACACCTTTACACAAAATATTGTAGTTCCGCCAGTTGAAATTGTAAAATTGTCTGCCATTAATTAAATTATTGCTGCTTTCAAAATATTTTATCTTTAACGTGTTGTAAGCTACAAAGTATCGCGGATGTAAGGAAATTATGACAGTTTTCGAACACTTCTTTCTCCAACGCAATCAAGTAGATTTTTTTCCCTCTTTACATACGAGAGGGAAACCTTTAAACTGTATGTTGATACTTGCTATGTACTCTTCATAATTTTTATTTCGTTCACTTTTGTTTGTCGCTGTTTACCGATGCCCAAAGGTATGGAAAGTGTATGTGGATTTCTGCTCTCGCTGAAGTTGGTAAGATGGCGTGGCGCCTCTCTTGATTTGGCGCGAATGCACATCAAATGATTACTGACGCTCTTAAGCGAAAAACTGCCTCGAATGAAAGTTTCCTTGAAAAATACAAATAAATTCTGAGCAGTATATGAAGGAATATCCAGGTGGGATTAATTTTATTTTACTTGTCGTATGATAACAGAGAAATGTAGATAACTATCTGTAACAAACATATATGTTTCTGTGCAAAAACACATAAACTCAAATTCGTAATGGGCTCACCTCTCTAAGTTCAAGTTGGAAATCCAGTGAAAAGCTTCTGAAGACAAATTGTGAAAGTCTCCATTGTCCCTTTGAATGCTGTGACAGAATATTAAAATGTTATGTGATGTACTGTTTGCCGCGCGGGATTAGCCGAGCGGTCTAGGGCGCTGCAGTCATGGACTGTGCGGCTGGTCACGGCGGAGGTTCGAGTCCTCCCGCAGGCATGGGTGTGTGTGTTTGTCCTTCGGATAATTTAGGTTAAGTAGTGTGTAAGCGTAGGGACTGAGGATCTTAGCAGTTAAGTCCCATAAGATTTCACACACATTAGAACATTTGATGTACTGTTTGCTGCTTTTCACCGCAGTCACATTCACCATGTAACAAAATTCCACATCTGGGATTATACCTTCACTTTACTCTCAATTGCCGATTTTGTTATTTCGTGGATAAGACCAATATAAACGGTGTTCCACAATTCCTATTATAGGCTTCTGGGTTTCTAGAGTGGACGCAGTAGAACAGATTTTGAAAAAATAGACACTACTGTGAATGAAGAGGGTATTAGGTTTGAGAAATCGCGCCAGGCCTCAGCGCCCCCCCCCCCTGCCCCCCACACATACACACACCTGGTACTCTGCCCTCTGTCCCACTCCAACCCTTTCCTTCATGCTTCTTGCAGAGCCACTAGCTGATTATCTGAAATTCACGATTACTTAGTTACCTCCAGAGACGAATAATTATTCAAACTGTACTGTTGTGGGAAAATGTATTGCATGTATAGTTCCTTTCGGAGGGTTCTATTCTCTTATAAGTAGTCAACAATACGAAAAGATATGTTTGTACCTACAAGCACCCGCGTACACACAACACTAGAGATCTCTCTTTGACAGACCCAGCTCGAGGAGGCTTCTAGCAGATTATGGTGCCCAGATTCCCCTCCTGTTTACTATGGCTGAGGTGGTTCGCATTCCCTCGATATGCCGGTGCAGGCCGCCGACGGCATGACGGACGTCTTCGTGGTCGTATTTTGAGGTCGCATCCTTGTGGCACTAGTAGAGACGAGGGTGGTCGCCGATAACTTGGGCGTCGACGACGTGGCCATCGTCGCCTTTCACAAACACAGTTTCCGGCTTCTGGTGTCCGGAGGTCGGGCTCAACGAAGGTGTTGAACCCCTTCTGCGTCAGGCCCAGCGCAATGTACTTGACACGGGACTTATGGACAACATGGTTGGTGGTCTCGACAGCGTTGCACCCTGCTCTACATCTCTTCTCGACCTCCTGATCGCGATTACAGCGGGCCTTAGATGGGAGGCGGTTAATACGAGCACGTACGCAGTACAGGGCTATTACAAATGATTGAAGCGATTTCATAAATTCACTGTAGCTCCATTCATTGACATATGGTCACGACACACTACAGATACGTAGAAAAACTCATTAAGTTTTGTTCGGCTGAATCCGCACTTCAGGTTTCTGCCGCCAGAGCGCTCGAGAGCGCAGTGAGACAAAATGGCGACAGGAGCCAAGAAAGCGTATGTCGTGCTTGAAATGCACTCACATCAGACAGTCATAACAGTGCAACGACACTTCAGGACGAAGTTCAACAAAGATCCACCAACTGCTAACGCCATTCGGCGATTGTATGCGCAGTTGAAAACTTCTGGATGCCTCTGTAAGGGGAAATCAACGGGTCGGCCTGCAGTGAGCGAAGAAACGGTTGAACGCGTGCGGGCAAGTTTCACGCGTAGCCCGCGGAAAGTTGGCTCATGCCACAACTGGAGACCGACAGCACCGACTTCATCTTTCAACAGGATGGTGCTCCACCGCACTTCCATCATGATGTTCGGCATTTCTTAAACAGGAGATTGGAAAACCGATGGATCGGTCGTGGTGGAGATCATGATCAGCAATTCATGTCATGGCCTCCACGCTCTCCCGACTTAACCCCATGCGATTTCTTTCTGTGGGGTTATGTGAAAGATTCAGTGTTTAAACCTCCTCTACCAAGAAACGTGCCAGAACGGCGAGCTCGCATCAACGATGCTTTCGAACTCATTGATGGGGACATGCTGCGCCGAGTGTGGGAGGAACTGGATTATCGGCTTGATGTCTGCCGAATCACTAAAGGGGCACATATCGAACATTTGTGAATGCCTAAAAAAAACTTTTTGAGTTTTTGTATGTGTGTGCAAGGCATTGTGAAAATATCTCAAATAATAAAGTTATTGTAGAGCTGTGGAATCGCTTCAATCATTTGTAATAATCCTGTAGATGTAGTCGCGGCCGGATAGGAAACGAGTAGCATCCGCGACCCACTGATGCTGGCCGCCGGCCGGTGTGGCCGTGCAGTTCTAGGCGCTTCAGTCTGGAACCGCGTGACCGCTACGCTCGCAGGTTCGAATCCTGCCTCGGGCATGAATGTGTGTGATGTCCTTAGGTTAGTTAGGTTTAAGTAGTTCTAAGTTCTAGGGGACTGATGACCACAGAGGTTAAGTCCCATAGTCCTCAGAGCCATTTGAACAATTTTTGATGCTGGGCAAGTGTGCAGCCGAAGACATCAGCGCCGCACCCTCGAACAATACAGAATATACATGTATAACACTTACACACATACAAATTTACGTATTTGAGGTAACAGAGATAATAGTAATCAAAGAAAAAGAAAGAAAAATATATAAATAAACACACCAGGAAAATTATGTCTGAGAACGTAAAAGAGAGACGCGGCAGGACACTTTAAAAGTTCCAAGCGACGGTACGTTGGCGGCGTCTGATTCAGATCTGTATTTACGTTTCGTAATCCAGTCGCAAGAGACTGTACCGTGCTCTAATAACGAGCTTGCCGTTTAACTTTTTGCAGACGATCGTTAGATGGCGGTACTGAGATCTGACTTTGCTGTTCTTTTGAAATTTGCCATAACGTAACAGATCAGATATTGGCTGGTAGTTACTTTCGAGTAACCTTACAAAAAATAGTGTTGTAAATGTATGTAAATTTCACTCCAATGATGTCGTTGCATGATATTTTTACGATTTTCGCGAAGTACAAATTCAACAGTAATGCCCCGAATCTGTTTGTTCAACTTTTGATCATCAGTCACCTCCAGAAAAGACTATTTACGACTTGTCTGCTGATTTTTGTCGGGATCGTGCTCCCGTCAGTGACGAAGAAGTTCGTTCCAAAAAAGATCCAGGCCGTGCACAGTGTTACTGAAATGGGTCGCCATATACCACACTCGGTAGGTTTGGCAACTGAAGGAGCAGTAAACCCCGTAAATTGTTGATGCGACAAATAATGAGAATATCGTCTGTGCTATACAAAAAGAAACGGACGCAGACCGAACCACTATAACGCGGGTGCCATCTCTTGAAAAAACTAAAAACGTAAGTTGTTATTTTAAGGCGGGAAGGCGGCGGCAGTATTTAAGCACGCGAGGACAGGAACGCCACGCTGGCGGTTCTGAAGCCGGCCGTGTCCGCGCCTTGGCAGACCCCCTAACCGGCGAGTTCCGCTCCGGCTGTGACACTAATTTCAGGCCCGCACTAAATAACGGCGCGACGCGACACCGCCGGCCGCCAGATGCGGGTGAAGATAGCTGGCTGGCACCTCCAGGGCGAGGCGCGCGGTTCACAAAGGTCGTTCGGGCCAAATGAATCACGCCAATGGCTGGCAGAGGTTTAAATGGCCCACCGAGCCCAGATAATCTCGCCGCACGCTTTCTCTCTGGGAACACCTGTGTCAAGACGTCCGTTCCCCCCCCCCCCCCCCCAAACCCTACTCTCCAACTCCAACCTTTGAGCATAGAAGTTATTTCGAATGTTCTCGGGGGAGAGGAATATTCTTATCGGCGGCACCATCTTAGAGACTACGAAATATTGCGTTGTAGAATTAAGACTTCGAGGTCCGTCGATTGTATGGACCTTGTCTACGGACCGAATGAAATACTATGAACACAACTCAGCACAGAAATTAAAGAGAGGTTTGAAATTGCAACGGATAATTTACGTCGTTGGATGTTTTGTCAATAAACGCTCATAAATACACTTGTCTTCGGAAGACTGGTATTTCGAACAGTACTCAATGTATATCGTGCTGTGAACGGATATCGACCTTTACAGACACAACTGTTTTCTCCATGCTTTCAGAAAAAAAATGCCCGGGACACCATCTTTCACAACGACAATTTTAGAAGTGTTAATCGCAATTTCAGTTACTTAATAACCGTTTTTAATTGACCAACAACCATCTTCAGCATTTCTTGTCGAAAATCTGAGGAAGCTTGATGAAGTATAAACTGCCTTCATGAAATATGAGGCAGTTCCAATACCTTGATTATGATTTTCTCTCACTTCACGCTTATCTTCCTCACATGCATCTTGAACGTTTTCCATTAAGCACAACTAACAACAGCACAGATACTGAAATGATACAACATTTTATTGACAAAACGATCTGCTTACTGCTTGAGGAGAAAAAATATGACTTATGGCGGGACATGGAAGCAGTTTATATTTAACCAAGCCTCCCCAAATCTCCTGCAAGAAATCCAGCCATGTCTGAAGACGGATGTTGCTCAACCGAAATCAGGTATCTAATTACTCTCGAATAGTATTGCGATCAATACTGTTGAACATTGGGGAAAACAGTGCAGATCGATGTCTTCTTCACCTGAAGATATAAAGCGTCTGTGTCCGCCCCGATCTGATTCGTTCCTAACTTCCTCTCTCGCCGAAAATTGTTTCGGCAACGTTTTACTACCATCATTCCGCTTTTATTGCCTGAAATGTAGAGACAACATGAACGTTATGGATACGCAACGGTGAGATGGGGGACGGGGTTGGGGTTAGGAGGGAAAGAGACGGGACTTTCTTCCCCCCTCCCCTCCTGGAAATCTGGAGAAACAAGCCTGTATTTATTACAGAATTCTCATATACGATGGATAACCATAAATTCTCTGGGCCGTAAGTTTTTTTGTGTCTGACACGTCTCGAAACTGTCCTAATCATTTATATAAAAAAAATGGCAATTGTATACGCTTCTGCGAAAACCTATGGCAATAGCACTTATGTATTCTTGATTGTTTACATACTACCAGCACATATTAGGTTTAGGTACATATTAGGGGAAAAATTTGAAAGTTGAATCTCTCATTACGAGAGACCCGCTCATACGTATAATCTGAATTGTGTGAGCCTGAAACTAGTAGAAAGGTTGCGTCCAAAAGATGCTCGTTAAGACAGCGGTGCACAGCAAGCCTCGTATTATTCTTCTAAATGAATTTAGAGGGAGAATGGATGGTTTCACTAATCTGTTAGTAAATCCTTTACTGTGCCTGCAAACGGTGAAGTAGCCGGTACCGTTCCAGGATTTTGCCTGTCTTAACACTTGCCGATTCTCTCCAGCAAAGCTTTCTCTAGTCAGATAAACACTGAGAAGTGTCCTTTTCTTGTTTTGTGTAGCGTCTGTTGTTGAGAGTCCAGGGAACAGACCAGTGAAACGTAACCAGGAGGTACGTGCAGAGTTTCTCTCACATCGGCTAGTTCCGAAACGCAGGTTTAATCCTCCTGCAGTGACCCTACTTCATTACCATGTTGTATGTTGCCTCTGGAGCACCATTAACAATTGAATGAAGCATCTATCGTTGCTAAATTTCGTAAATTAAACTTGAACCACATTTCTTAATGTAACTCAACTCTCTATCGCACAAATACACTTTTTTTTTAATATTACGATTGCGTTCCAAAACTTTCTATGCAACCCGATGCTGTCTTTGCGACCAAACTGGACCGAAAATCGCAGTTGATGTCTTTGTGAGCCGTGTTACTTATTGTTAGACATCGTTGTTGGTCACAGCGATAAACTTTAATTTGTGTCGACGTCATTTGAGCAAATTATACTACCTAGTGGTATCTTTAACAGTGTAATTATTTTAAGTAGTTAATGAAACATGTGAAATTATTATGTTAATTAGACGTAATGATGCTATACACTTACAAACGGCGTGCAGACCGTCAGCTTGTCTCCATGTTTTTTACCTCATGCGAATGCTACACTCGATCATTCAACAAGGTCGAACAGTTTTTCTATTCATTAACAACCTGGATTACACTCGGTGTCCAATGACATTGTTGTGCATCGTATATTTAACAGTAATAAAACATAGAATCGAAAATAAAATTATACAGCCCTTGATTATTAATGACAAGCGTGTAGCGGGGCCTTATGTCTTACTAAAAGGAAAGGCATTTCCTTTATATTCCTTCACACAGTTTCCAACAGTCCAGTCTGAAGAGTTTCGCGGTGCAGCAGAGATCTCATATATTTCTGCACCAAGCTTCGTTCCTGCACCGTGCCCTGTGTTGACTTCATCTGAAGTTTAGAAGACTGCAGGAAAGGATGGACAAGTATAGTGTACGCGGCTTCTTTACTGGATTCATCACACCATCCAAGTGATCTGCCAGTGGAACGCGGAATTTAGTTCACCGTCACTAAAACATTTTCCACATGATCGTTCGAAGCAGCCCTGTTGATGTTTAGTTCAATCGACAACCTCTAAATGTATGTGACTTATTTTGTAATAAAAATTCAACGCAATTACCTTCCAACTCTTGCGGAGTGTTGTTCAGTGACAATTCCCATTTTTCACTCCATCCGGGTATCTTGCTAAATCATTTAGTTATTCTTTTTGATTTTGTGTTCACTTTCGTCGACGTAGGTAATGGAATCATCTACAATCTAAGACGGCCACTCAGATTGTTCATTACACCATATATATATAGATAAAGAACAACAAATAGGCCCTCACACACTCTTGGAGGAACGTCAGATGTAACTATGTTAACTAGATGACTTCGCGTTAGTTATTATGTACTGTGAACCACGTGGTAGGAAATATCGAATCCAGTCGCATAGCTGAACCGATATTTCATAATCACTCGATATGATTAGAAGCCACTTGCAGCGAACGGTGTCAAAAACGATCCTGAAATCTAAGACTACAGACTGAAGTCGAAATTACCTTTCGTTAATATGTACTCGTTCCTTCTTACGCATACATGGTGGAGGAAACAACCCGATGGTTCGCGGACGTTGAATCGAGCAACTTTTTCCCGATGACCGTAGGTGACAACCCGATCACACAGGATAGCATGCCGGAAGGTGTGCATTCAAACTGACTTGTCCCAGCTAATACCTGTTACACTAAAAACCACTGTTACTGATTAAATTACGCGAAGGTAATGGTCGCGGATGAATTGTCAAAAGTAGACAATTTTTAAATGCCTACCCACCGCTAGTTACGTTAGACAGGAATTTCCTGTGGTGTTTAATGTGTAAAGCTTGACTGGTAAATCAACTGCGCAAACACTACTGAAATGTCAATAATCTGTTAAGATGGTAAGATGCCGTGTAGAAAAATGATTGCAGTAAGGTGTCTGGTACATAAAACAAGAGTTTTTAACATTTACATCTTTATTCCTCTTGTCTACATGTTTGCAGCACTCTGCCGCTACGGAGCCCAGAATTTCAGTGTGTAATATGGCGATGTGTAACGTGGAGCCTGCGAAACAGCGAGCTGTAATCGAGTTTAGAATTCGAAGAGTTCGTCCACACATGTAGTATCCTCTTCTGCACCTTGACAATGCCAGGCCACACACGAACGCTACATATATGATCATATAATGTTGATCGTCGGTAAAGCAGATGCCAGACTGACATTCGTTGGAAGAATCCTAAGGAAATGCAATCCGAAAACAAAGGAAGTAGGTTACAGTACGCTTGTTCGCCCACTGCTTGAAAACTGCTCAGCAGTGTGGGATCCGTACCAGATAGGGTTGATACAACACATAGAGAAGATCCAACGGAGAGCAGCGCGCTTCGTTACAGGATCATTTAGTAATCGCGAAAGCGTTACGGAGATGATAGATAAACTCCAGAGGAAGACTCTGCAGGAGAGACGCTCAGTAGCTCGGTACGGGCTTTTGTCAAAGTTTCGAGAACATACCTTCACCGAAGAGTCAAGCAGTATATTGCTCCCTCCTACGTATATCTCGCGAAGAGACCATGAGGATAAAATCAGAGAGATTAGAGCCCACACAGAGGCATACCGACAATCCTTCTTTCCACGAACAATACGAGACTGGAATAGAAGGGAGAACCGATAGAGGTACTGAAGGTACCCTCCGCCACACACCGTCAGGTGGCTTGCGGAGTATGGATGTGGATGTAGATGTAGATGTAGATGTAGATGTAGAATCCGACGCCTTGGGTTCGCTGTCATAGATCGTTTTCCATATAGTCCCGATTTGGCCCAATTCGATTTTCATCTGATACAAAAACATAAAGACACCTTGAAGGACTTCACTTTGATTTTGATGAAGCAGTGTAAGTAGAGGTGAGGTTGTTGCTCCGTAAACAGAGTGACGGTATCAACAAGTAAGTTTCTCGTTGGGAGAAAAGTGTTCGTCGCCAGCGTGGCTACGTTGAGAAATAAATATGTAGAAATGAAGAATAAAGATGAAGAATGTTAATAACGTATTTAAAAAGGCATTAGTTTTTAGCACGCCTCGGACAAAAAGTGAAACGTTTCAATTT
Source organism: Schistocerca cancellata (assembly GCF_023864275.1). Classification (NCBI taxonomy): domain Eukaryota; kingdom Metazoa; phylum Arthropoda; class Insecta; order Orthoptera; family Acrididae; genus Schistocerca; species Schistocerca cancellata. The sequence continues at coordinate 490,883,245 of NC_064634.1, forward strand.
TTACGAATGTACCGAGAGCAGTCTTAACGTACACAAGATCATATATATTACATTTAAAAACATTCTTTGTTTTCGTATCCCATTTTTACATCAGTTGCTCGAAATCGCTTCGTCCAACACCGCTAAAAAGTTGACATCCCCGAAGAAATGATTAGTCGGAAAAAGCCGCACTGTTAGACACACCCAGATACACTGGTTTGTCGGACCAACTTCCGTACGCACGTCGGTGAGTGGCTGTTGTTTTATGCTCTTAGCTCCACTACGGTGCATTTTCGATCCACGTTTATGTAGAAAATTTAGCTCTATCCGACGCCTCCTAGCATGTCCTGACCGTATTATGAGGTAGTTTTGGTCCACCCTGTGGATAGTTAAGCGACCTCCTCGGCTCGGTGCGGCACGCAGGAGGCGGCGGTGCGGGGAGCGGTCCGCTGCCGCGGTACTCCGTCCCCACCCGGACCCTCGCTCCCCCAGAACGCACTCGGGCCTCCGTGTCCTCGCGAGCCAGTCCTCTAAGAGGATCCGATCTGTTGTCACAAATATTGTTACAGGCCGGGCTCACAATGCGGCTGCGGATCGCTGACACCCCGGTGTTTGTACAGCTTTCGCCGCCGGCTTAGCGCGCCATGAGCCCTGCGCTCCGTTTCCGACACGACGCGCATACACCGGGCAGGCGGAGGGGATTCTGTAGTTGCCGGAGAGGGGGGCTGGGGGGGGGGGGGGAGGGGAGCCGAGAGAGAGGCGACCGCAATGCCGCGGGGAGCACGCGTCCCTGGCAGCGGCAATTTCCATTTTCCTGCTGTGCTGCGCTTCGCAAGCGTACACTCTTGCAAACTTTGTATATAAGTCCGCCTCTGCAGCTGAGTGCTACCGGCACGGTAGATCGGCGTTTCGGTCAGGCGAATGGTAACAGTCTGTGATAAAAACACTGACTGAAGTTTTCACCAAGGGGGCTCGAGAGGTGCCATGCGACATCCGCACAAAACTGATGACGAAAAAACAGAAAGATTAAAAATTGCGAAAGCAGTCAGCGTAGATGACTGCCAGGCAGAGGACCCGGGTTCGATTCCCGATACTACCACGGCTTTGTATGGTGGAACGACTGGTACGGGGAGTACTTAACCTCGTGATGATGACTGAGGAGCCACTTCAATGACAAGTAGCTGCTTCACGTTCTAGCAACTTGCTATTCCCTCCGTACGCCTTAAGGAAGACGCCGAAAAGCAGAGTACGACACGGCGGCTGGTCGACATCTCTACATCCTTTGGACCTGGACCTTCAATACCTGGACGAGGAGCTCGTGCACTCTCTTGGAACTGCATTCCTAGGTATGTGATGTCCTGACGGTCACAGGACGCAGTAAGTGATGGTATACATCTAATGAAAATGAATTCACCAAGTATTTCTCTTAGGCCTTTTTGGACCTATGTACATGATTTAGAAGGCACTATTAAACCCCACCCTCGATTCTTTAAAGAATCGAACTCTGATTAATAAGACAGCCTCAAACGTATGATTACTTTACAAATGAGTTAATGTGCTAAGTATTTGACTCTTAGCATGTAAGCAAGAAAAAGTTTAGAAAGAGTTTGGAACCAAAGTTAAAGTTTGTTGGAATTCGCTAAGTGCTCTCATTCTCAGATACAGGATAAATATAGTGGTGTGCAGTGAGCTGCGATACCTCAAGACATATACACCTTTTTTTTTTAACTTTACTTCTCTTACTACGTTGGCCTTTTAACGTAAGATTATACCTGTCAATGAACAGATTATGATACTAGTTAAAATTTTGAAATTCGGTCATTAATTATATGAAAAACTGAAAGTCAATTTTTCGTTCCCCCGGGAAGCCTTAGATTGGCAGGGACTGATGACCCGTAGTTTGGTCCCTTTATACCCCAAACCAACCAACCATAGGTAGGCAACCTACAATTGGGACCACACGCTCCGTTAGTCCCTTTAATAAAACTGCTGTTAGCAGCGCTCTTAGACCTCTTGAAGATGATGCTCAAATCTCCTAGTGTCATCAGAGGATCAAAACAAACTACAAAATTATCTAAATCAAGATAACAAAATGGTGCGGAAGTTGCCAACAGAACCTGAGCAACAAAAAGCGCGAGAACCTCCACCTAAGTTATAAAAGAATTCCTTGTGAAATACGACCTAATTGTCGAGTCTGAGAATGCCGAAATTAAAAACAGTCCTTCTTTTATTCTTTTTCTTATTAAATAATGACCGCATGTCTACTGTTGCAATTATCAGTTTGGCTGTGATCTAGAGCGATCCTGAGAAGATCTTCTGACCGTGGTTGCACGTCACAGCAGAAACCAATAGCAAACCAGTGATTGTCGCCCGGTAACTAGAAGAAGGATTGCTTTTAATCACAGCATTCTCCAAAACGACAGTTACCTCATTTCCACAAAACATGTGTGACAGGTGGGTGATGGACAAATTAATGATCTGAAAATGGCTGCAGATCACAGCCTAAATCAATAATTGTAAGAGTAAACACATGAGTCTCGCCTGGTAAATGAAGTAGTTTAAAAAAGAGAGAGAAATACGTTGGATTTCTGCTAAATAGTAAAAGTACACAAATTTTGAAATCATCTATTTAACTACATATGTAGAGCTTGCAGTAGGAACGATTGGAACACAGTGTAAGAAAGGTTAAACGCAAACTGCATTTCACATATTTCTGGTGGACTACGTAGAAGGTGCAATAAAACCTCTAAAGAAACTATACTACGCTTATACGTCTTAATGTAGACCTTTGCTGTACAACATGTAATCCTTACAGGGCTGTACGGAAAGAGAAATTTCAAAGTTATTACGAAATACGGGAGAGAGTGTCGCAGGTATCACAACTAAGTCAGCGGCAATAATTGAAACGAAATCTTTTCCCTGTAGAGTGAAATCTTTTCACGAAACGCCAACCAACTACTTTCTCCTCCGAATACCGGAAGTTCACCCAGCGGCAAGTCACCAAAATATCCGGGGTATGATCAAAGTATGAAGTCAAAATGAAGGCACCAGACAGAGACGTATTCGATTTAGTCGCAGTGTACTTATGGCTTAGTGATGTGTCGGCTAGGAATCTGCTAAGGAAGTAAGTGAGAGAGCCCGTTTCTCTTAATCTGAGTCAACCTAGCATTTCGAAAGCAATCTCTACAACCGGCAACTAGTTTGTCACGGGGGATATTGGTTTATCGGTTCTCTCTCACAAAATTCTTTCCGCCACTGGAGGAACAGCAATGGCACCTAGCTACATATGCGTCACTCGTTACATATAAGCATAGCGGATGGATGCCTTTCCTTAGGTCACGAAAAATCGTGAAGGTAGAGAGTAGGAAAGAGATGAGTGGCATGGTGGCATCAGCATTGGCACCCAAGCAAATTTCTGAAGTCCATTCCTTATCGCTTAGAAACATGTGCTGCCATCACCGTGGAAGCTGTTGATGCTTCTCGGCGTCATTTCAGGGAGTTTCGAGTTGAACAAGAAACACTGAAATCTAGATGAGCTAAAAAAGAAAAGAAAGAAAAAAAAAAGAACATACACAGGTGATGCTTTCAAAGGTTGAATTTACGATTTTTCGCAATTGCAGCTCTGTATAATATAACAGGTAGCGACTGGCAAAGAAATCATTTTTCCTTTCAGAATAACTCACGTTTTGGGTCACTATAATAATATAAATATCACCCGGACAGTTATTAAGTAACGTGGCCCACAACAAAGAATTTTAGAACTGACCGTTTATTAAGAAACCCGCGAGCGCGCCTGTCTTTACGTCCGCTCAACTCAGCTTCCATAGCGAGAACAGAAATTACGCCTGCCTCGCCCTTTCTCTTCTTTATTTTAAGACTACCGAAAATATGAAGGCCATAGAATAGGTAGTAAGGGATACCTGACGAGAGAAATATAAAGATGGAATACTTACATAAAACTAAACGGGAAGTAAGTTTTATTGTTTTCATTATGTGTGGTACGTCAAGATGACAAAGTAATTGTCTGAAACAAAACTCATAGATAGCACCATCTTCAAATTTCTTCATGGTGCGTATCCCTCTGCTCATTTATAATCCTGTCAATGGGCTTTTGTACCTTACTGACTTACTAACACTTAAAATTAACTGACAGCAACTAATACTATTTTCCTTATTTGTGTTCTTGTATGAGATCGGTTAGCAACGATAAGGCATAGCGTGCCTTTTATTTATATTTAACAGATCCCAAAAGATTCTGTTGCTGAACGAAACTCGGTATCACGGAGGAAATGTGCGGCAGTGCAACGTAATAAACGAGGTTTTAACAATTTAATTATGTGTAGTTTTCTTCCTGGATGATGTTGTTGTTGTGGTCTTCAGTCCTGAGACTGGTTTGATGCAGCTCTCCATGCTACTCTATCCTGTGCAAGCTTCTTCATCTCCCAGTACCTACTGCAACCTACATCCTTCTGAATCTGCTTAATGTATTCATCTCTTGGTCTCCCCCTAAGATTTTTACCCTCCACGCTGCCCTCCAATACTAAATTGGTGATCCCTTGATGCCTCAGAACATGTCCTACCAACCGATCCCTTCTTCTGGTCAAGTTGTGCCACAAACTTCTCTTCTCCCCAATCCTATTCAGTACTTCCTCATTAGTTATGTGATCTACCCATTTAATCTTCAGCATTCTTCTGTAGCACCACATTTCGAAAGCTTCTATTCTCTTCTTGTCCAAACTATTTACCGTCCATGTTTCACTTCCATACATGGCTACACTCCATACAAATACTTTCAGAAATGACTTCCTGACGCTTAAATCTATACTCGATGTTAACAAATTTCTCTTCTTCAGAAACGCTTTCCTTGCCATTGCCAGTCTACATTTTATATCCTCTCTACTTCGACCATCATCAGTTATTTTGCTCCCCAAATAGCAAAACTCCTTTACTACTTTAAGTGTCTCATTTCCTAATCTAATACCCTCAACATCACCCGACTTAATTCGACTACATTCGATTATCCTCATTTTGCTTTTGTTGATGTTCATCTTATATCCTCCCTTCAAGACACCATCCATTCCTGGATAGTACGTCAAAGTATTACGCACATTTTACTGGGGACGAAAGTTGACTGGTACCTTTCTGGCTGGCAGCACGCAGAGCGCCTGCCGCTAGCCAGGTATGCTTACCTGCAGCATCGTCACGGAGTGCTAAGCAGCCTACGGCCAGCTCCGCTTCAGCAGCAGGGATCATAGGCCGACATTATTTTCATTAAATGTGTCACGTGCGCCTAACTCACTCGCAGACTATATTCTTTTGCTGTGACGCCTGTCATCGGGTTATTTACAGTTACTGACAATAATAATAACAATGTCGTGCGGATCAACGGCCTAACGCAAGTCTTTGGATTGGATGTCACTTCGGCAACATGTGTGTCCCCGAGTCAGCGGCACCTGATTATTCCCTGGCGGTTACCCATCTTCATACTAACCTGGCTCGGTGTTCGGGCGAGAACCAGTGTATCGCACTTGCCAACGTCGTATTTATTGTCAGCTTGCAGGCTCTCTTGGTAGACGAAGCCTTTTGTTACGAGACTGCCACCGAATCATATTTCTTAATGTCACAATGAACGATGGAGTTTCAAAACACTTCACACGTTTCAAAGGCGACGCTCACACATCCCGTCAATGGAAGGATTCTCGCCGATAAAGTTTTGACGATGGTGTTAGTACGCAGCTCAGTGGCGCAGTAAGTCAGCCTATTGTCGCCACACTCACACGTGACAGTAGTGGCTTTTGTGTTTTCTTTACCGTAACTGTATTGTTTGCTTTGTTTCCGGACACGTTGTGGAAGTCGCATGAGGACTTGCATAGTTTCCCCATATGCAACAATAAAAATATAAACAGAAGAAAAAGGACGTAGTCGTACTGCTACTGCTTAACAGCTACATGGTCTGTCCATGTCTCTCTCCCTGCCTGAGGTCAACTCGTGCCGCCATTTGGCCAGCGAAGTTCAACAGAAAATTCGCACAAGCTCCTCTCTACGTTTGTCACATACTCCAATTTAAGGTCTGCCTGAGGCGAAATTACGGTATCCCCACAACCCTGTCCTTTAAAAAGTCGTCTCGGAAAACACTGTAGTTTAACAGTGTAATTCAACAAGTTTGGTGGGTGATACGAGTTGTGAAAGCTCAATTTGGCGTTATTCACCCAATGATCAAAGTTCTTCTTTGTCTCTTGTGGACGCTAGTCCGTTGTTTCTTGACGATGAGACTGTAAGTTGAAACCAGATCGAAATAAATATTAGTAAAATTAAAAGACAGTTTGTTTATCTTTCATCCTTAAATATTTGTTTATCTTTCATCCTTAAATATTTAATTGTTCTACGAAGAAGTGACGGAAGTATTCCTAAATATAACACAATCAATTCACTGGGTGTTTCGAATGTACAAGTACGATTAAACTTGTACATCTCAGTTAAGTATGCCGGATCATTACGTAACCTAGTTTATGTCAAACTGAAACCGCTCATGTGCTAAAGAATGTTCCGTCACAACAGGTGGGAGATACAGTCATGCCATTCAAAAATATTTAACAGTTTTTAACCACTGCCTATTAAAACTACAATTTCTTTTTATAGCTTTTCAACCAGAAGACATAAAGACTTGTACCGGAATGTTTCACTTTTTTCCTATATATTAATGGACATTTACTATCATTACCGAAGATTAAGAAAGAACATAATTTTTTTGTCTTATGTTCTACCTTAAGCGTTTTGCCTAAGGCGGTCTAACTACATCAATAGTACTAAAGTTACGAGTTTTCTGTGAGCAGTTTGTGACTGCTCCATAAACTTGCTTAGGTATTTCGAACAGAATTACCTCCTTCATGGCAACCAGCATGAATTTCGAAAATATCTGTCGCGTGAAGCCCAACTAGCTCTTTTCTCAGTTGACATTCTGAAAGTGGTGAATCAAGGCAGACAGATAATGTAGTATTTATTAACTTCCGAAAAGGATTCGAACTCGTAAGACACATGCGCTATATCGTGTCGGTTAGGCTGCACAAATATTCAGTTAAATCTAGGTAGGATTGGAAAGTCATGCAAATTTTGGTAACTTGCTTTAAACGTTCATAAATGTGGGATTTATACTTCACAAAACGAAAAAGTAGTATCCTACAATATCAATGAGTCATAAAAATTGTAGTCGATAAAGTCACACAAATACCTGTATGTAACAGTTTGAAGGCATGTGAAACAGAAAGATTAAATAGCTCCAGTTGCCGGTAAGTCGGGCAGATATCGATTCATAGGCATGATGGCAAAATGGAGCCAGTCTACAAAGCAGACGGACCGCAAATCAATTATGCATCCCATTTTAGAATAGGGCTGTTGCTCAACTATTTGTGACCCACAGCAAAAAGGAGTAACAGATAATACTGAGCGTATACAAATAAGAGTAGCAGGAATGTTCACTGTTCCGTTTGGTCCATGGAAGAGCGTCACGAGTATGATGAAAACATTAACTTGGCAGACACAGGAAGACTGACGCAAACTATTCCGTGAAAGCCTGTCTACAAAGCTGCAAGAAACAGTTGTAGGTGAGGAATGTAGAACTTTATTTGAATCCCCTGCGTGTTGTTTCCGTAGAGGTCACAAAGACAAGATTAGACTAATTGCAGCGCGCACAGATGTGTGTAAGCAGTCATTCATCCCACAATTCGTTCGTGAATGGAATGGCAAAAGCTCTAGCAACTGGAACAGTGAGGAGTGTCGTCTGCCACTGACTTCGCCGTGGTTTGCAGGCCATAGACGCATAGTTACCCGGACGGCTAGCTGCGCCACGTGGTCCTGTGTGGCGACCAAACTTCACGCCGCCGCCGGCAGCGACAAGCGGATACCGCTACGCACCCGGACCAGACCACACGATCGCGCTTAGCTTGCGCAAAGCGCCGCTCGTACAGGCCACCGACCTGCCCCTGCCCTGTCAGCTGTCTCTGTCACTGTCACTAGAGCCGACATGCTGTCCGTTACGCACTTGGTTCAAATGGCTCTGAGCACTATGGGACTCAACTGCTGTGGTTATCAGTCCCCTAGAGCTTAGAACTACTTAAACCTAACTAACCTAAGGAAATTCACACACATCCATGCCCGAGGCAGTATTCGAACCTGCGACCGTAGCGGTCGCGCGGTTCCAGACTGTAGCGCCTAGAACCACTCGGCCACTCAGCCTGGCTCCTGGATAACAAATAAGTATCATCTGCATAAACAAGAGCCTGCATCACTATATTAAACAGTGTCCCCCCAGGGTTGCCGCTTTGTGTCTTTCGCATTACCCTCTCCCAGGCAACATTAAACAGAATAGTGGAGAGCACATCACCCTGTCGCTATCCTCGGTTAACTTCAAAATTGTTCTGCATCACCACGTCTCAAATGTTTCGAGTCGTGATTCCCTTTCATACAATGCTCTGCTCCAGATGTACAGTACACTGTCACTCATCAAGTTAAGTGTATGTTTAGTAGACTTCTTTTGCCCATGAATGCCCTCTTCGCCACAGCTAGTCTGCTTTTCCTGCCCTCCTTGCTTCCTCAGTCGTGTATTATTTTCCTTCCAGCCCAGGGAGTTCCTTAACTGATTCTACTTTGTAGCCCCCAATTTTCATGGTACGTTCGTCACTAATCTCGTATCTACCACAATTTACTTTTGTCTTTCTTCGGTTTACCCTCAGTCCGTAATCTGTAGTCATCAGTCAGTTCATTCCATGCAACAGAACCTGCAATTCTTCTTCACTTTCTCTGAGCATAGGAATGTCATCAGCGTAGCTTATCATTGGTAGGATCCCTGTCGTTTTTATGGCCCGTACGCGTGGGATCTGATGGTGGAAGCGGAACGATGAAATTTCAGCACTGCGTAGCGTGTGTCCATTTCCTCCCCAATTATTTCTCCCTATTTTGTTGATTGCGTTTACTGGAGCCAAGCTTCTTTGATACGTTTGTGGTGGGCTGCTTAAATCAAGGTGACAGGTCCAGGGTAACGTCTGCATGTTTAGGGAGTTGACCGCCTATGAAACTAAGACATTTGTGTCGCATAACTACACGCATGAACCCTCCGTCGACCTTATGAACAACACTTGCGAGAAAAGATGGATAAGATTTCTAAATTAACGTTTTTGTATTATAAAAAAAAATGAATCTGAGCACTAGGGGACTTAACATCTGAGGTCATCAGTCCCCTCGAACTTAGAACTACGTAAACCTAACTAACCTAAGGACATCACAGATATCCATGCCCGAGGCAGGATTCGAACCTGCGACCGTAGCGGTCGCGTGGTTCCAGACTGAAGCGCCTAGAACCGCTCGGCCACTCCGGCCGGCTGTATTAGCAATAACTGACTCGTACAAAGGCAGAAATTTAGCTGTATGTACGAGTAGCAAATTATTGTGGCCAGATTAGTAACAGCTTTTTGTGGGTATGAACTTCATTTCTGACAGGCGTATCCTTCCGCTACGCAACAAATTTTTCACAGTTCTGTTTGCAATCTCAGACCTTTATTCAGTAATAGATGTGAGTGTGGGTACGTGTGTCGCGTTTTGTACGCGACAAAGAAAGAAAAGGAAAAGAAAACAGTGGTTGACACATCTCATCCAGAGGATCTGCCGTGATCGCTACTGAATCGCCCGCTTTGTCCGAGGCGCAAAGAGGCGGCCAGTTGGCGGCAAATCGTTTTAGATTCGCAGTGCCGCGTTCGGAGTTGTGGCGGAAAATGGGCGCTGCGCAGGAAGCGCGTGAAAGGCGCGATAGGTGGTGGTGTTTGGGTAGCGGGTCAGTCGCATTGTGCGGCCAACCGCAGGTACCCGCGGCCGCCCGTCAAAAGGCGGACCTCCCAGCTGGACGGAGATCCGTCGCCGGCGATTGTCAGCGCCCCGCTGGAGCTGACAGCCCGGCGTCTCCACTCAGTGAAGCCGTCCTCACACGGGACGCGTTTCTCTCAGAGAAACCCGCCAGACGTGGCATCCGCCGGCTGGTGCACGCTCTGGAACAATCTGCCACATCTCAGGAAACATAATGTGCTCCTTGTGATTTGCTACCTCAGCGCTCTCCAGCGACAGTTCCCGACTGCATCTCGCGCGGAAATCACACGTGCGTAAAATAACTGCGTTACCTGTCGAGCCGCTCGGGATTAACCGGGCGGTCTTAGGAGCTGCAGTCATGGGCTGTGCGGCTGGTCCCGGCGGAGGTTCGAGTCCTCCCTCGGGCATGGGTGTGTGTGTTTGTCCTTCGGATAATTTAGATTAAGTAGTGTGTAAGCTTAGGGACTGATGACCTTAGCAGTTAAGTCCCATAAGATTTCACACATCGCGAAGAAGATTCTGAGCAGTGATCTGAGACACATACTAACAAGAGTTATTCCTAGACCTAATTCAATCTTTAATTAAATAAATATAGTTTAATTAAATAAATATAGTTAAATTATAGCGTCTAATATCAATTTGTACGTGTATAACATCCATATTCTCGATGTTGCATTGACTACTATCACTCCGAAGTAACGCCTACGTCATCACACACATTTCAAGATCGAGATTCGTTTCGTAATTTCGTTCAAATTGGAAAGGATATTTTTCGAAGCTGCCAATCGTCATTTAGCGACAAGATACGAACATGAGTCAATGAAATCAAAAGATACTTATACATATTCTACACAAAGTTCCATAATACTATAAACCTGCAGTGTGTAATTAGTCTTTACTTTCTCACACAAACCAGCAGCTACTTGTTGCCACTAGGAAAACTTTTCAGTCGTTGGGCCTTGCAACAAGAATTGCAGCAAATACATTATTTATAATACCCCCTATTAAGTTAGTAAATTAGATACCTAGTCTTTTAGAAAAGAAAAGCTGAAAAAAATTGCAGATGGACACGAACCAGCTTCCGTCTTCCTCACAGCCAAAGACTTTTTTTTTTTTTTTAATCAGATTGACTTGGGACTTTCATGAGCATTCAGACGCCCATACTCAAAATCATCACGTAATATGAGCTACAAATTTAGAAACAAGTAACTGTTACCAACAAAAAATAGAAAATGATTCTGATAACCAATAAACTTACTCACAACCTTTCTTTTCTATATGTGTATAGGGAAGAAAAATGAACAAACTAAGGCTTCACTTGATTGGATACCGGAACAGGGAGGATTCAAAGACCAAAGGGAAACTCGACCACACCCTGTCGATTAAAGTCAAGAAAAAACGCTCAATAACGTGGCAATTGCAGCCGCCTCCAATGCGCCGTCTCCAGATACTGGCGAAAGACACGTGGAACAGAGTAGTTCCCTCCTTCGAAAACATAGTGAACGTAGTGACTCACGTCCCATACAATCGTTTTTGTCTGCGGAAAGAAGGGTCTGTGCGGGAGAACAATAAATGCATCGGAAAAAGCGGATTCAGGCACTCGGGAAAGAAAAAACAGCTGTCGCCGAATCCAGAGACAATGATCCCGTCCACAAGAGACCAGGCTTTGAAGTAAGGTATCAGTGTGATGACATTCGACACACTGATCAGACGGGGGAAGGCCCATGTGAAAAAGATGGTCCCCATACCGAACTATGAATGGCCCTATATCACGACGAAGCGATCCCCATCTATAATATAGGGAGCCTAAAATTATACCACACTGTTTTCCACGATGTTGACATGGAAGCTACTTCAACAGCAGAGAGGCAAGTCTGTTCATCCCAACGGGATAATAAGACTCCAGTAATGGGGTGTGTCTTTGAAATCAGCACTTAACAAACTAATAATAATAAAATATTGTTGAAGTCTAGTGTCTAATGTCAATTTCCGCATGCGTAATACCCATATTCTCAATGTTGTATTGACTACTATCACTCCTAAGGAACGCCTACGTCATCACATAGATTTCGAGATTCGTTTTGTAATTTTATTTCAGTGGAAGAGGAGATTTTTTCAAAGCTACCCACCGTCATTTAGCGGCAAGATACGAACATAAGACAGTCCATGAAACCAAAAAATAGGTATATATATTCTACAGAGACTTTCATAATATCATAAACCTCCACTGTGTAGCTTGTGTTTACTTTCTCACGTAGACCAGTGGCCACTTATGGCCGCTGGGGAAACTTTCCAATCTGGCCTTGTAACAAGAACTGCAACAAAGACATTATTTATAATAAACAACAGAAGCTATTGCAGATAATACTCCTATTAAGTTATGGTTAATCCGTCCAACATCGATCGAGGCGCTAGGCTGACTGGCTGGAGACAGGAAAATAAACGGAATACGGGGCCTGTGTACGTGCTAAGACCTTGCGTCGTACAAACAAGACGGACACCATCACTTTAATATCGGGAAGACGCTACCACTTCATACCGTACTCGAAAGATGTGTCTTCGCCACAGGAATCGACCTGACAATTATTTGAGTCTGTGGGCCATCATGGAGGAAAGCGGGAATATCTGTGCAAACTGATACATTTCACTGAAAATATAAATGTCTAAGAGCCGCACTTGGTGAAGAAGGCCAAGGGAACGGCGTTGGTGTTCGAGAATCTCTCCTGAACCTGATTTGTAACCTTTCACCAGTTAAGAGTCACCATTTTGATCGGGTTACGATCCAGTATGATCCATAATGTCTTGTGGCGATCGACCACCGTCGCCCAAGAAATTATTGCTTGGTTAAAGCCCCGCGAAGCCAATAACGTGCATTTCCGATCTTTCTTCCAATTTGCTGGTGCTTTAAAATAGCTTATTTTCATGCCACCTACTCTATGATAAAGAAAACACACCAAATATAATGTTTAATTCCATACAACACGGCAGCTCCTAATTTCTGATTGTCACGTACAACCGATGTCGCATCTCATTCGCCACGTTCCCCTCCACGAAGCAAAAATTCGACAAGCCAGATTCTAAACTTCACGCTCGATAGTGCAGTGGAAAGTGGTATTCCACGCTGTGAGATCGCCAGCCCCGCGTCCACGTGCGCTACAGGACCGCCTGAGGCTCAATTCGCTGTGTTTGGCACAGATGTCTATTCGTTTCTCAATTTGTCACCAACTGTCTCACCGATTGCAGAAGCAACGTTACCGGTATAAGGTCGTTCCAATATATGAAGGATGTATCATAACGATTTCACCAGGCATTACTGCAAAATACTGACATAAGTTACATGCAGAAGAATGGAAAAATTGGTGGACGCTGGCTCACATCGGGGAAGATCAGTTCGCCTCTCAGAGAAATGCAGGAAAACTTGAGGCCAGACTGACCTTACCACTTATGTTAGAAGATAGACTAAACAACGTTTACAGCTTATGCAGTTGCAGAGAAAGTTTTGACAGTGTTGATTGGACCACACCCTCGAAGTTCTGAAGTGTCAGCGACGAAGTACAGGGAACGAATGGTTATCTACGACTTGTACAGAAATCAGGCTGCAGTTATATAGAGTTGAAGGGTATGAATAGGAAACAGTGGTTGAGAACGGAGTGAGAAATGGTTGTAGATTACCCCTGAGCTATAAAGAAAACCCCTTAGATACCTGGACAGACAATTACAGTTCAGGGGAAGAAAGATAAAAATATTGAGGTTTGCTGATAACAGAGTAATTCTATCATCGACGGCAAAGGAACTGCAAGATCACTTGATCGGAATTAACAGTGTTTTAAATAAGAGGTGTAAGGCGAACGTAGACAGAAGTAAAAGAATGGTAATGGAGTACAGTCGAATTAAATCAGGCCATGCTGACGAAAATTTTCTTGCTATTTTGGCAGCAAAACAGCGGATGATGGTGGAAGTCGGAAGATGAAAAATGCACGCAGGCAACAAGAAGAAAATAATTTCTAAAAAAATAATAGTGTTAACATCGAATATGTATTGAAATGCTAGGAAGTTTTTGTGAAGGTCTTCGGAGTGTAGCGTTGTATGTAAGTGAAACGTAGACAACAAACATTTCACCCAAGAAGACAATAGAAGATTCTGAAATGTGTTACAACAGAAGAATACTAAATATTAGGTGGATAGATGGAGACACTCGATCGAATTGGGGAAGACAGAAATTTATGACACAGCCTGACTTAAAGAAGGGATCACTTGATAAGACAAATCGCGAGGCAAAAAGCAATCGTCAATTTGTTAGTGGAGGAAAGAGTGGGTGGGCAAGGAGGCTCGAATATGGTAGGCACGTTGAAACGGAAGTGCGAGTAGGTTGAAACAGTTATGTGGGGGTGAAGAGGCTCGAAGAAGACTGATTAGCGCTGACAGCTGCGTCAGTCAGTCTTCGGACTGAAAGCAACACTGACAACATCATAATCAATAGCTAAAACTGATAGGCTGAAAGTAAACGATAATGGAAGCAAAATTGTTTCAGTAAGTATCAGTAACTAAATGAGCCGTTATTGAGATAAGCACGAATGTGTGGTTACGATTTGCAACTAACTTCTGCAAATTCGATTAAGTTCGCATTTAATTTAAATCAGAAACAGTTAGTCACGTGATCCACAAGAATACCAAACAGTATAAAATGCTAGCGTAGTCGTCAAGTTCTGTGCAGAAAAGTTAAATATTGAAATGGCCTCAGTACCCATAAAAGTACACATTAACGATCTCTCTCTCTCTCTCTCTCTCTCTCTCTCTCTCTCTCTCTTTCTCTCTCTCTACGACATCCTCCATTCCTTGGGAATTACGTGTTCTGAAGAATGTAGCGAGCGTCCGAATGCAGTGCCAGCGGTCAGCATGCTGTTGGTGTCGTATTTAAAAACTGCCGCACTCAACTGAAAAGTCGCTTTCCGAACGCTACACACGACTTTGATACGTTAAGCAATAAGCTCGAAGGCGATTGCGGAGGCAGCGTATCGTCGAGGATGAGATCTTTACAGACAGAACACAAGTCTGGTCTGGCCATGGACGCGAAAGAAAATTGGGCGCGTCATATAGCAGATAGAGTGAAACTTCGTTTCACGTTTAGAGCACAGTGAAACCTGAAACGATACTGAAAGCAGTGTAGAAAAACGAGGACAATGAAGTAACTCGCCGAATAATATTTATGTATGAGCACCATTTCTTTTCTGTAAAAATTTGCAATGATACATATTGTCCATCTCCATGCAGATAGACGTATGATCAGGACCTGACGACACAAAAAAACTAGCGATAACCTGGTAGATTTTTCTTAGTAACGAAAACAGTACCTTAGTGCTTAGTATGCCTTAATATCTGAAGATGAGCACTCTCAAAATGTGGCAAATAAACTGACATTATAACTTTAGTAATCTATAAATGTTATAGCTAGTTGCCGTATATACATACAGAGTGACAATTATTGACTTGTACGAAATAAAATCATCATAACTTCTGAACGGTTTGCGTTAGGACGTTCAAACTGTTCTGT
Organism: Schistocerca cancellata; assembly: GCF_023864275.1. Lineage (NCBI taxonomy): Eukaryota > Metazoa > Arthropoda > Insecta > Orthoptera > Acrididae > Schistocerca > Schistocerca cancellata. The sequence continues at coordinate 490,898,627 of NC_064634.1, forward strand.
TGGCCGCGGAGCATGATGGGAATTGGCGTGCGCATGTTTATTTGGTTTAGCGACGAAGCCCCCTTTCATTTTGACGGGTTCGTCGATAAGCAAATTGGCGCACTGGGGGACTGAGAATCCGCGTTTCGCGATCTTCACCTTCAACAGGTGGCTGTGTGGTGTACAATGTCCACTCATGGAATAATGGGTGCAATATTCCTTGATGGCACAATGACTACCGAACGGTACGTAAAGGTTATGGAACATGATTCCATGCTCATTATCCAAAGTGACCCTGATTTGGAGAAGATATGGTTCATGCAAGACGGAGCTCGAACACACTGAAGCAGCGGAGTATTTGATGTCCTGGAGGAGCACTTTGGGGACCATATTCTGGCTCCGCGATACCCCATGCCACTGGCGTGGGACTCGATTGGCCAGCTTATTCTCCAGATCTGAACACATGTGACTCCTTTTTGTGGGGCTGTATTAAAGGTGTACAGCAATAACCCCAAAACTATTGCTGAGCTGAAAACAACCATTCAGGAGGTCATCGACAGCATCGATGTTCCGACACTTTGTCGGGTCATGCAGAATTTCGCTATTCGTCTGCCCCACATCATCGTCATATCAAACACGTCATAACCTAAATTCAAATATGTGTAGCGACCTTTACATGTTGAAAAAAGTGTGTCCACGCCGTAGTTTGTAACTAATTTACGATTGTTTTCATACAATTCAATAACTGTCACCCTGTGTAATCTTTAAATCTTTACAATGCCTGTCTAATTACAATGGACTGCTGTCGAAATGCGGTCACGTTTTTAATTCCTGGAAGCGTTATCAGCTGTAAAGGTTGTTAAATATCTATACTGTCCTTTATTACGGTTGTCTTTGCTGGGCGACCAGCAGTGGTGAGGAAAATGAAAAAGAGGAGGACCTGTTTCGTACACCTCGAACAATGAATTATTACTTTTCTTGTGGGCATTTGCAGGAACACTATCTCACGTCTCTGCAGAAGGAATAAAAGAAGTGGGTTAGCATGGAGAAACTAGTGTATTATGCTCAGCTGCGATAAATGATACGTGACAGTCACACCTTCCCACAGAAATATTTATTCTGCATCACGCTAGAAGCAGTTCGAATGGGAAATGTTTCTCCTGTATGAGAAGTGTATCTTCTTAGCTCCTGAAACCTTTTCACTTCATACTCTCGCCGAGTGTGCCTGAACAAAAATTAAATGTAATCTTTGCTGGGGAGCAGGTGTTTTTTGTGCGCGGAACATAACACAGTGCTGCTCGGCTGTAGAACATATTCTAGAGGACACGTCGTCCTGATACATTGGCTCCTCGTCGGAATGCTCTGGCTGAAAACCGTTTGAAGTAGGCACTCAGTCGTAAAGTAACAACGAAATAAGTAGACGGTCATGAAAAGAGAAGATGATGGCCCTATCTGCGGAGAAGCTGATGGGACTGAACATCGTGGCAGAGGAGTTTTTTCCTTGCTGTCTTAAGTGACAGTCTGAGCAGCTACTCGCGTCGTCGAACCGATGCTAAATCTGGGAATTTAGTAGGGAATGCGGTGGCGATGTTTTCCGTACGTCAGACATCCGGCTCTAGCTATTTCCCCAAACTGGGGACTGGAGTGGGCAGTGGTATTACGCAGCGTCAACAGTCAACTCGCTCGCCAAAACCTGCTGATGGCTCACGAACGCAATCGCAAACGCAGACGCAGACACACGCGCGTACATGCGTCGCGTCGTGAAGCAGGCCCCTCCCCCCGCACCCCCACTCCCTGTCAGACGGCCAATTAGTAATTAAAGTGGACAGGCGGCGCCACCCACCGCATCTCAGCGGTCGGTACTCCCGGCTACTCCGTTCCTTCAATTGCTACTCCGTCCAGCAGGGGGTAAAGAAGAGACTTGTACTGCGGGCTTTATCGAAGCTGATTTGAATTTCACGATTCCAGCGCAATACCATCACTTCCGAGATGCTTTCCAAGAGAATGCTTGGACTATTACTTCAAGAGGGTGGTAAACTACAATACGTGCAAAAACTGATGTACTATCTTCCGACGAAATACGCGGACATATACAGGGTTATTACAAATGATTGAAGCGATTTCACAGCTCTACAATAACTTTATTATTTGAGATATTTTCAAAATGCTTTGCACACACATACAAAAACTCAAAAAGTTTTTTTAGGCATTCACAAATGTTCGATATGTGCCCCTTTAGTGATTCGGCAGACATCAAGCCGATAATCAAGTTCCTCCCACACTCGGCGCAGCATGACCCCATCAATGAGTTCGAAAGCATCGTTGATGCGAGCTCGCAGTTCTGGCACGTTTCTTGGTAGAGGAGGTTTAAACACTGAATCTTTCACATAACCCCACAGAAAGAAATCGCATGGGGTTAAGTCGGGAGAGCGTGGAGGCCATGACATGAATTGCTGATCATAATCTCCACCACGACCGATCCATCGGTTTTCCAATCTCCTGTTTAAGAAATGCCGAACATCATGATGGAAGTGCGGTGGAGCACCATCCTGTTGAAAGATGAAGTCGGCGGTGTCGGTCTCCAGTTGTGGCATGAGCCAATTTTCCGCGGGCTACGCGTGAAACTTGCTCGCACGCGCTCGACCGTTTCTTCGCTCACTGCAGGCCGACCCGTTGATTTCCCCTTACAGAGGCATGCAGAAGCTTTAAACTGCGCATACCATCGCCGAATGGAGTTAGCAGTTGGTGGATCTTTGTTGAACTTCGACCTGAAGGGTCGTTGCACTGTTATGACTGACTGATGTGAGTGTATTTCAAGCACGACATACGCTTTCTCGGCTCCTGTCGCCATTTTGTCTCACTGCGCTCTCGAGCGCTCTGACGGCAGAAACCTGAAGTGCGGCTTCAGCCGAACAAAACTTTATGAATTTTTCTACGTATCTGTAGTGTGTCGTGACCATATGTCAATGAATGGAGCTACAGTGAATTTATGAAATCGCTTCAATCATTTGTAATAGCCCTGTATTGTAAAACAGAGTTTGTCGTCCATCTAGACCGCTTAAATTTTTTAAAGTGACCCGCCATCTCTACATAATGTAATAAAGCTTCCAAAATAGAACTTTTATTGCCCAGATCGCAGTTAATACATATTCTGATTACTAGTTTCAGCCAAGTTATAATGCCATCTTCAGATCATCGGATACGTGAGGCCATCACGTTTAGCACATTGAAAGCATGGAGACAAACTCACAGAAAAGAAGCTCCCATGCAACACTAAGTAAACTAAAATGAAAGCCATAACTTTATCAGCAACGCACAGAGGTGTCAGATACATCAGATAGAGCACATACGCTGCTGTCAGATTTGTGTCCGTATGGAGTCGGCTATCAACGTAAATGTAGTGCTTTAAATTCAGGAAGCGATCTGTCGTTACTATGTAAGGACCGAAATATGCCGAGCCCGTTTCAATGGATAGTAGAGCACACCGCTATTAAGAGGCAGCGAACTCACTGAGCAGTTGCCCTGAGCCAAGGCGAACACGCTTGTTTTCCTCACACCTCATGTTTGTAGCTCCTAATCTTCCTTCCGTCCGCTGTGTACCAGACTCGTCATAAGAGTCTGGGCAGACATGATGAACTGTCCGAAGAGAAATCTCCGGATGGTCAGAAGAGAAGCTGAACCACCGTCCACCCGATTAGAGGTACAACTCTTAAAATTACATCACCTCGCTCTGTTCAAGAGGAAAGAGACAGCTCAACATGGTTCAAATGGCTCTAAAAAGTATTGGACTTAACATCTGAGGTCATCAGTCCCCTAGAGTTAGAACTACTACCTAAGGACATCACACACAACCATGCCCGAGGCAGGATTCGAACCTGCGACCGTAGCAGCAGCGCGATTCCGGACTGAAGCGCATAGAACCGCTCGGCCACAGCGGCCGGCGAAAGAGACAGCCATCATTACAAGTTTAACAGCAGGTCGAATGATTATCAGCAAAACTAAACACTTGCTAAAGTCAATAAACGCTTAGAATTGCAATTGCTGCACAACTCAGGATGTGGCGCCTTTTTTATTTGAGTATCGAACCGCAACACAGCAAGAAAACACTGCAGAAAACCTCAAAATGATTTATAACTTTTAAGTCCGTAAATATACTTATAAGGCGATTACACTTAGTAATTTTAACTAGTCACCTCTTCGGGTTCCTTAATCTGATTAGTTAATGGGAAAGCTTTACTCTCAATTACAGTATTCAATACCATCACATTCAAAATAACGAAGAGTACAAATATTAAATGAAAAATTGTCAGTATGCTCAAGTTTTATAATTTTAGTTTGCTTTAATCTCATATTTTCTGAATATTGTAGTCATTATATTGGTCGTTGACTGCAGGCATTCTAATTAAAATTAATAAACAAATAAGAGGGTCCGAAATAAAATAAAAGAGAAAAGTAATGAAAGTAATGTGTGTCTTCTAGAACGTCCTAATGCGGGGAGAGTAGGTGTATTTGACATGATATTAGCAGCCACTTGTAACAGTTGGTGACTCTAACGTTTCTCTCGCATACGCACCTATTTTCCAAAAAGCACCTTGAAGTCTGGTATTACACGTATACCGCAAGGCAGCCATTCGGTATTCAGGTTGAGTGAATAACTCGCACGCAGGTTATTTTTACGTTGGCGGCGCCCATGCTCGGAAATAACATCACTCGGCCATCAGATGCGTCTACGGAGGGCGAAAACAGCATTTCTGCCCTCGGCGTATATTTACGGGAGCTCAAATCGCGAGGATAGCCCTTAAAATAGTTTATACCCCGCTTTAGTGCCGCAGGGAGATGAGCCGCTAAAACTGATGGCGCCGCGCAGAGATCCCATCGCGAGACGAACCCGCGCCGGGTCCTTCCCCCGTTATAATTACGGCCGTTTTCTACGGCCACCACTTCTGCCCGCGAGTACACGCCCACCGGCCGTCCAATCTCGCGAACGTCGCACCCAGCAGATAAACAAATGCTGCCTATCGTCCGCTACTTGCTGAAGCACCCCCCCCCCCCCCATCCTCCCTCCGTCACGCGCACACTAATTCTGCTTCGAGCGTACAGCGGACATGTGTGTGTGTGTGTGTGTGTGTGTGTGTGTGCGCGTGCACGCTTTCTGCGGGTGGGGCTCGCCGGGCGACTAAACGAAGAGATGTTATCGCCCCGTTGGCGGGCGACACGTTCTTTTTAAAATTCCTGCCGCGGCCAGGTGAGCACCTCTGTCCGGCGCAGAAGGCCGGCGAAAACAAAAACAAATAAATAGGAGCGAGGCGAGGCGAGGCCCTGCGCTGCCCTGCCCTGGCCTGCCATATCACGGCCGGGATGGCCGCGGGCCCGGCTCGCTCTTCCTTTAACGGCAGCTCGCCGGCCGGCTGGTCGTAAATTATTTCGCCTTCGTCTCCCAAACGGAACACGTACCCGCTGTCCGCACTGCCCACCCCGGCACGATTAATGACTTTCAGAGCCGGGCCCGCCAGTCGTTCTGCGCTACGACCCTCTTACAGTTTTTCGCGGATAGTCTTTCGGAAGGTCACGATCTCCAGATTTATTCGGCATAATCGTTTGGACACCAGCGAGCCGTCCCGGCTGGAGTAGCACTGTGGTGCCGCTGTTGCACGACGCGTCCGCTCGCATTAGGCGACTACGTGCGAGCGAGAGGTACACAAGTCTGTTGAGACGCGCATAAACGTCAAGTTTCTCGCGAAAGAAGGCACGAAACATGTGGTTGGTTGGTTGTTTGGGTTGGTTGGTTTGGGGAAGGAGACCAGACAGCGTGGTCATCGGTCTCATCGGATTAGGGAAGGATTGGGAAGGAAGTCGGCCGTGCCCTTTCAGAGGAACCATCCCGGCATTTGCCTGAAGTGATTTAGGGAAATCACGGAAAACCTAAATCAGGATGGCCGGACGCGGGATTGAACCGTCGTCCTCCCGAATGCGAGTCCGGTGTGGTTGTTTGGGGCAGGAGACCAGACAGCGTGGTCATCGGTCTCATCGGATTAGGGAAGGATGGGGAAGGAAGTCGGCCGTGCCCTTTCAGAGGAACCAAATGGTTCAAATGGCTCTGAGCACTATGGGACTCAACATCTTAGGTCATAAGTCCCCTAGAACTTAGAACTACTTAAACCTAACTAACCTAAGGACATCACACACGCCCAAGCCAGAGGCAGGATTCGAACCTGCGACCGTAGCAGTGCCGCGGTTCCGGACTGCAGCGCCAGAACCGCTAGACCACCGCGGCCGGCTCAGAGGAACCATCCCGGCATTTTCCTGGAGTGATTTAGGGAAATCACGGAAAACCTAAATCAGGATGGCCGGACGCGGGATTGAACCGTCGTCCTCCCGAATGCGAGTCCAGTGTCTAACCACTGCGCCACCTCGCTCGGTACACGAAACATGTGGAAATTTTTAGGAGGCCCCTTTTACAGTTTGGAAAAGAAACACTCTCGAAGATGCAAGTGTATGAATGGCGTAAAATATTTTTCGCAGGACGTATAGCTGTGAAAAAGTACCCCAAACACGACCACGGACTAGAATCGCAGGGCGCTGCAGTCTGGAACCGCGAGACCGCTACGGTCGCAGGCTCGAATCCTGCCGCGGGCATGGATGTGTGTGATGTCCTTAGGTTAGTTAGGTTTAACTAGTTCTAAGTTCTAGGGGGCTAATGACCTCAGAACTTGAGTCCCGTAGTGCTCAGAGCCATTTGAACCATTTTGAACTAGCATCGCACAAGACAAAATTTGTGTGCCGTGCAGGATCTTCTTGCAGGAGATCGGAGAATAAACCTTTCCGAAATTGCTTCGGCGGTAGGAATAAGCCATGGAAGTGCTCAAACCATAGTGTTAAGAACCGAACTACCGGAGATTATGTTCTATGCATTCTGCTGCTTTAACGAGGGACAAACTGGAAGATATTCACTGCAAAATACTGGAACATCGTCTTCACAGTCCAGATTCATCGACCTGCGTCTGCCACATCGTTGGATCGCTGGGAGACACGGTCTTGATGTCAACACAGTAGCAGAGGAATTCGTACGCCCGTGGCTGCACACACATTTCTCCTCTTTCTTCGAGGATGGTATTGAAAAGTTGCCTATTCAAAGAGAAAAAGTACTGCAGAGTCAGGAGTCTATGTAGAAAAATGAAGTGCGTGTACTTTTGTTTTGGTTGATTCAATAAAACTTAAAGAAAGAATTCCGGTTCATGTTTGATCTACCCTCGTATCTACAGTCGGACGACCTGTCTGGTGTATCGGTAATAAATTATATACACAAACCTTCCTCGTGAATAGGTTTGTCTGTTAGTGAAAACCGTATCAAATTCGCTACAGCAGTTCCTTCGCATACAAACACAAAAACGCTGCGGGGACTTTATACTATCTATATAAGCTATAGAGGGTGAATCCGAATTAGTGGAAAAATATGAGCAAAAATCGAAACTACGACTAACCTGATTCAGAAACGAGCCACTACGTCGTGGGCGTACTACCGCTAAAACTTTAAGAATCAGCACAATAGCCCTCGTGCGCTCAACTGCAGAATACTGTGCTCCTGTCTCGATCAATAACTGCCATACTGATCCTGTCGACATACAACTAAACAAAGCAATGTAAACCATAACTGGAACTATTACAACAACTCGGCGCCAGTGGTAATATCGCGCATAGCCAACTACAAGTTTGGCACTCATCACGTCACAGCTGGTAAAACGTAATGCCAAACCATCCATGCCACTGCGTATTTCCTTAAGAGTCAGTAACTGAGACTGAAGCCAAGACATCCACGTATAGCAGCTGTCAACCAACTCAAAGGGTTCAACACTATTTGGCCGGCTCTAAGGACTGTGGGACTTAACATCGAGTCATCACTCCCCTATACTTAGAACTACTGAAACCTAACCTAACCTAAGAACATCACACACATGCATGCCTGAGGCAGGATTCGAACCTGCGACCGTAGGAGTCGAGCGGTTCCGGACTGAAGCGCCTAGAACTGCTCGGCCACCGTGGCCGGCACACTGCTGGCGCAATACAAAGTCCGCTGTGTTCCCAATTGTGGTTGCTATGTGCTGCCTCTCTCTGACAAGGGAACCTCCCCATCGCACCTCCCTCAGATTTAGTTATAAGTTGGCACAGTGGATAGGCCTTGAAAAACTGAACACAGATCAATCGAGAAAACAGGAAGAAGTTGTGTGGAACCGTGAAAAAAATTAGTAAAATATAGAAACTAAGTAGTCCATGAGCAAGATAAAGCAACATTAAGGAAAATGTGAGTTCAGGAGCGCCGTGGTCCCGTGGTTAGCGTAAGTAGCTGCGGAACGAGAGGTCCTGGGTTCAAGTCTTCCCTCGACTGAAAATTTTATTTTCGCAAAGTTATGATCTGTCCGTTCGTTCATTGACAACTCTGTTACTGCAATAAGTTTAGTGTCCGTGTTTTGCGACCGCACCGCAAAACCGTGCGATTAGTAGACGAAAGGACGTGCCTCTCCAATGGGAACCGAAAACATTTGATCGCTAGGTCATAGGTCAACCAATTCCTCTATGGGAAAACACGTCTGATATATTCTGTACTACACTGGTGACGGCATGTGCGTCACATGACAGGAATATGTTGTCAACCCACCTAACTTGTACACTTAGCGAATGGGTAAAAAGATTCTTCTACCTTGCCCGATTTAGGTTTTCTTGTGGATGTGATAATCACTCCCAAAAAAGTGATGAAAACATAAGAGTTTGTCACATAAACTGAAAATAAAAAATTAAGTAAAAAGATTCTTCTACCTTGCCCGATTATGTTTTCTTGTGGATGTGATAATCACTCCCAAAAAAGTGATGAAAATATAAGAGTTTGTCACATAAACTGAAAATAAAAAATTAAACTTTTCACTCGAGGGAAGACCTGAACCTAGGACCTCTCGTTCCGTAGCTGCTCATGCTAACCACGGGACAACGGCACTGCTTGACTCCCAGTGTCCTTCATGTTGGTAATCTTCGCATGGACTTCTCAGTTAGTATATTTCACTAATTTTTTTCATAGTTCCCCACAACTTCTTCCTGTTTTCTCGATCGATCTGTGTTAAGTTTTTCAAGGCCTATCCACTGTGCCAACTTATAACTAAATCTGAGGGGGGTGCGATGGGGAGATTCCCTTGTGAGTTAGCGGCGGAGCTAACTGGTACTGCGATTTCCGCTGGGCTGCGACTGATGACACTAACTTCTCAGCGCGATAGACTCGAATAGACTGGGACATAGTCGCCTCCTATATACTGGCTGCCGAGTGGGGTGGGGGTTGGCAGCGCGTTTCCTGCGAGTTTGCAGTTGGCTTCTATCTATCGTCTCGCAACCTCTTCGCCGCAATGGTGTACTGGCGCCAGCTTACGCCAGCACATCCATGAAGCGAAAAAAGAACAGTGGTGTCCGATAACTTCTTCATGAACTTATCATGCCACCATTTCCACAAAAAAAAATTGCTTGGGACGTGCGTGTATAACAGTGAACAATGAGCTGCAACCTTGTTTTCAAGAGAAGTAACAATCAATTAAAAAGACCACAGATTTCCATTGAGGTTAACGCTAGAGCGCATACCGCCAATGGAGCAGGTTCTCTCTACCTTGTTTTGTGTGTGTGTGTGTGTGTGTGTGTGTGTGTGTGTGTGTGTGTGCGTGCATGCTTGCGTCTCTGTTTATGCGCAATAATGCGTACCTAATGGTTTTCAAAGAACAAATCAAGCTGACTACATAATTGCGTAGTCGAGAGAGACAATTTCAAATTTTTTTTTAAACAGAAAATGAATGACATTTATGAATGCAGATGACTAACGTAGACCATCTGTTGCGATTCGTGTAAACTTAATTCTGTGTGTTTTAAATGCTTTAACGTTTTAGTCGTAGTTTCTCGGAGGCAAGGGTGACTAACTGCCCCGGTAGTCGCTTTTTAGTTTTTTTAAATGATACATTCTATTTCTATCGCTTGCGCCTCTGTCCCGCATTTTGCTCGGGGTTGGCGTGGTTAAATAGGATTTGGCATGCTAATGAGAAGGGGTGGCCGGATGCCCTTCCTGCCGCCACCCCGTACCCCCTGGGACGGAATCAGAGTACCCCATCTGTCTGCGTCCAGTGTAAATCATGGAAAAGTGCGGATGTGTTTCAAATGTCTGTGAGTAGTGTAACTGAGGCGGGACGTGGGGACCAGCCCGGTATTCACCTAGAGGTATGTGGAAAACCGCCTAAAAACCACATCCAGGCTGGCCGGCACACCGTCCTGCTTCGTTAATCCGGCGGGCAGATTCCATCCGGGGCCGACGCGCCTACCCGATTCTAGGAAGCAACGCATTAGCGCTCTCGGCTAACCTGCCGGGTTGAAATGATATAATCTGTTTCTTCCAAAGACCGCGACTATACTGGCAGAATTTATCTCCAGAAGGAAACAAAGAATTTACAGGACGAGAGAAAAAGAGGGCAGTTTTTTCAACTGGGCGCGTGGGTTACAGTGCCAGCGCTCGAGTTTACCGAATTCGATAGACGGTATTTGCAGTCGGAAACTCGCTGGCAGCGAACACGTTGCGCTCGTGGCAGACCTCAGCTGAGGGCCTCCCTTGTTGGAAAAGATGCACTCCATCCTGCCTTTCTCTAGTCTGGTGTGCACCGTGATTACGCGGCCCGGCGCGGTGAGGCGCCCGGCGTTTTTCGCCTTTTTAGCTCGGCGAGAACACGCTGGGCGTGGGTGGGTGGGTGGCGTGCCGTGTGTCCAGCGCGAGGCGATCCCCGCCTTTGTGGCGCTTCTCAGAAACGTGAGAGCGCCTGGCGCTTTTTCCTGTCTCCTGGATTTCGGAGATGCACTTTTAAGGGTCGGATTTTTCGAGGATAGTGGGAGAATAACCACCGGCCCTCTACAGCGCACCACGAGAACGTGTTTCTGGTCATCGTTTTCGCGTATGTAACACTCGGCTTGGCATTACGTGAGAGGCTGGGACAGCACGGACATCTAGAGAGGAAGGCGCAATCGGATTAAGTGCGGCGGAGCTGCTCTGGACTTACAGTTTATCTTTTCTCGGTAGTGCTCAACGTCCGACGAAAGTGAGGCCTTGTGAAACGTGGCATATTCTCGTGAGAGACGAAGTTCACGGTGCTGTGCCCACAACCGCCAGCAACCGTCCTCCAAATAAGATGATCTCAGAGCAACGTCCACGATGTTTCCTATTCGCTATACTGTCAACTATTAGCAAGAATATGTTGACTGTCGTCCTCGATAAATAATTTTACACTCAAGCAATTCTTCTTCAGCTGCCCTCTGTCTATAGTATGCTTTAATCCCTTACGCTGACATTCCATCGGTTAAAGGCGCTACAGTCTGGAACCGCGCGACCGCTACGGTCGCAGGTTCGAATCCTGCCTCGGGCATGGATGTGTGTGATGTCCTTAGGTTAGTTAGGTTTAAGTAGTTCTAAGTTCTAGGGGACTGATGACCTTATAAGTTAAGTACCATAGTGCTCAGAGCCATTTGAACCATTTGACATTCCATAGTTGTAAATATTTATTTAGAAAACATTTAAGACAACTTTTGACATTGACTACTTAACATAAAATTACATTGGATCACTTATCTTTCCATTTAAAATGTTAGTACAGTTATACTTTGTAGATAAAAAAAGTTTTGATGACGTGCTGTAGAAAGTTCTATGGCACTGTTACACGAAAATACATTAGATTTAAACTAGTGGCCTCGAAAGATGAATAGCGAATTCGTCAGAATTTTGCTACCAGATTAATACTGTGTCTCTGTAAGGTACTCGACTTATAACTTCAACCAGTCACACGCAATGCTTTGACACCTGAGCACCAAGGCACATTTCACAAGCTAATTGTACACTTTTGTCTTCAGACAGCTCGCTCCCTTATTTATAAACTTTCACAATACTCAGAATCGCCACACTAACAATCCTAGACGATTTGAGAATGCTTCAGCTGTGACTTGTGGATTTATTTGGATACTCACATTCACAGTTCACCAAAATAAAGTAGAATAAAACACCTACGTATAAGGAAGTAACGTTGACGCTGAATTTACATTTTTAGTATAATACTTGTGATTCATATAGAAGCAACCTCGTTTGAAATACCCTACCTGAATGCTACTGCGTGTCAGTCCAGGACTCCAGAATTTACATTTTTAGTATAATACTTGTCGTTCATATAGAAGCAACCTCGTTTGAAATACCCTACCTGATCACAACTGTGTGTCAGTCCAGGACTCCATCCTGCAATTATCTCACCGAGTGAGTTATCTATATCCGTCCTAACAACTTAACTTCTGCCTCTACACCTCTCCTATCAGTCTGTGACACTTGTACATGGATGGAATGTGTTTACCCGTATGCGGACTCCCGACACACTTCAGGTAGTTCTTTGGTTTCACATGCGTAACTGGGAAAGGCAGAATAAATTATCATAAAAAAGTGACTAGTCACATCCACCTTTCTTAAGATTAATTCCCAGTAACTCGTAGGTTACGCTGTTCTACCCTCCTATACGCAAATTCTTACTGTCCCTGTATGGCTACATGCGAAACGGCCCATGCTCCACAGAATGGTATGTCCGCAGAAGTGTCGCTCCGTGCAAATGCCCAGCCCTCTCTCCCGTCTTTCCAACACCACAGACGTGTTCCTGCATACCTTGCGGGACTAGCACTCTTGGAAGAAAGTATACTGCAGAGACATGGCTTAGCTACGGCCTAGAGGATTGTGCCTAGAATGAATCTTTGACTCTGTACGGAGTGAGTTCTTTAGTCTGAAAAACAATTGCCTACAGTGATGGCACTACCTTGAAAAATAATACGCAGTCGTCTGTGTTACGTCAACGGTGAAGCTTACCATTGCTTACAGTTCGTGAGGTGTTGTCGAATAGCGAACGTCATTCGTTACACGATCCATCACTCTAACTGGAAGAAATTTATCACGGTCTATAGAAAGTATTAGAGACGTCGTTCTCGGCAAAGAATTACCCGCGCAGTAGACTTTGACAAGATGGTTTTGGATTCTGTCGGAAAAGACTTATCAATAAGCACATGCCATGTCACCGCTAAATGTGCACTTCGTAGAGAACTACGTGGAGAGCACTGGTGAAATCAAAATGGCTCTGAGCACTATGCGACTCAACTGCTGAGGTCATCAGTCGCCTAGAACTTAGAACTAATTAAACCTAACTAACCTAAGGACGTCACACACATCCATGCCCGACGCAGGATTCGAACCTGCGACCGTAGCGGTCGCTCGGCTCCAGACTGTAGCGCCCAGAACCGCACGGCCACTCCGGCCGGCACTGGTGAAATCAACAAAGGATGGCGCCCATTTCGTATTGAGCTGAGTGTTCCATTCTGTCAGTAGTTCATGTTGTAATGAATGCACTGATCACATTATTTGTAACTTTCGATCTGTTAGCATCATTTCACAAATAGTTCACAATAGTACTGGTACATGTTTACTTCGATTCTTGACACATTTCTCTTTATGTTTTCGTTCGAGCGGTTCTAGGCGCTTCAGTCCGGAACCGCGCGACTGATACGGTCGCAGGTTCGAATCCTGCCTCGGGCATGGATGTGTGTGATGTCCTTAGGTTAGTTAGGTTTTTGTAGTTCTATGTTCTAGGGGACTGATGACCTAAGATGTTAAGTCCCATAGTGCTCAGAGCCATTTCAACCATATTGCATTGATCCGCACTCCGGTGCGGATCCCTCCCGTTGGAGGTTTGAGTCCTCCCTTGGGCATGGATATGTGTGTTGTCCTTAGCGTAAGTTAGTTGAAGTTAGATTACGTAGTAATCCTAGATTACGTAGTAAGCCTAGGGGCCGATGACCTCAGCAGTTTGGTCCCATAGAACTTACCACAATTTCGCACTCCGGTAACATAATAAAAACGGAGCAGTAACTAATCGAAAACGAGTATCCGCTTGCATTGGGTGTGAGCGAACAACCTTAGAAAAAAATACGTAATTCAACGAATAAATCGGGGCATACGGAACCAAATGCTAGGTGGAGAAAAATCTTTTAACGACATTGATATAATGGTGTACCAAGACGAAAGCATAAAATGCTCAATAGTATTCTTAAATTCGCTTATTGTTTCTGGTTTGCCCTCACGTAAAACTTTTAAACAACATCACAACGTCTACCGTGTGTACCATTTCGACGCTAAGGATGTGGGACATTTGATTCGGTTTACCAGCAACCACGAGATGATCGTGAGATACGGGCTACTACAGCAAGTAGTCAAAATGAAGTGCTTTTGTGTTGTGCGACGGCCAGCTGTGTCCCGTACTGAGCGAAGCTTCGCACCGCGGTTCTCGGATAGCTGGAACGGCGGTGCTCATTATTCGGGCATCAGAAGCAGCCAGCAGCCGGCAGCCGGCGGAATGCGAGAGCCGCGCCTGCCGCGTCAGCCTTCCGGGAAGCGAGGCGCTAACGACGGCCGCCGGCAACGGCCGCGTCATCAGCGCCGGCGGTGTCACGCTGCCCGGGGCACCGTGCTCGAGGTGTGCTAACACTCTCTCTCTGACCGAGTATCCTCTCACGTTTTCGATATTTGCAACCTGTCGGTTCAGCCACTTTGACCGCAGTACCAAGGTACTAATTTATTTATCTTTCCGAAACTGTAATGGGCGTGTCTTGTCGTTCAATTACTCAGGCAGAATTCAAAAGAATGCCACTGCCGAACTAGTACAGGGCTACTACAAATGATTGAAGCGATTTCATAAATTCACTGTAGCTCCATTCATTGACATATGGTCACGACACACTACAGATACGTAGAAAAACTCATAAAGTTTTGTTCGACTGAAGCCGCACTTCAGGTTTCTGCCGTCAGAGCGCTCGAGAGCGCAGTGAGACAAAATGGCGACAGGAGCCGAGAAACCGTATGTCGTGCTTGAAATGCACTCACATCAGTCAGTCATAACAGTGCAACGACACTTCAGGACGAAGTTCAACAAAGATCCACCAACTGCTAACTCCATTCGGCGATGGTATGCGCAGTTTAAAGCTTCTGGATGCCTCTGTAAGGGGAAATCAACGGGTCGGCCTGCAGTGAGCGAAGAACGGTTGAACGCGTGCGGGTAAGTTTCACGCGTAGCCTGCGGAAAATTGGCTCATGCCACAACTGGAGACCGACACCGCCGACTTCATCTTTCAGCAGGATGGTGCTCCACCGCACTTCCATCATGATGTTCGGCATTTCTTAAACAGGAGATTGGAAAACCGATGGATCGGTCGTGGTGGACATCATGATCAGCAATTCATGTGATGGCCTCCACGCTCTCCCGACTTAACCCCACGCGATTTCTTTCTGTGGGGTTATGTGAAAGAATTAGTGTTTAAACCTCCTCTACCAAGAAACGTGCCAGAATTGCGAGCTCGCATCAACGATGCTTTCGAACTCATTGATGGGGACATGCTGCGCCGAATGTGGCAGGAACTTGATTATCGGCTTGATGTCTGCCGAATCACTAAAGGGGCACATATCGAACATTTGTGAATGCCTAAAAAAACTTTTTGAGTTTTTGTATGTGTGTGCAAAGCATTGTGAAAATATCTCAAATAATAAAGTTATTGTAGAGCTGTGAAATCGCTTCAATCATTTGTAATAACCCTGTATATATCGCGTAGGGACCACACGAATAACATACGAAAGGAAAGAACCGGTATGGAGAGATACAGGCAGTAATTTTTTCCCAGAGTTCATCCAAATACGAGACGTGAAAGGAATAAATGTTGTTGTACGCTGGTCCCAGTGGTCTCTGGGCAGAGCCACAGACCGGTTAAACGGTGGCGCCAGTTTCGAGTCGTGCCTCGATCATGACCATCGATTCACAACGTTACATTTCTGTCTCTTCCGAGCATTTTTTAAAAGTTTTTCTAGATTTTTAATGTTTAAAGCCGTCAATGTTCTTACAGGTTTTAAGCGACCTGTCACTAATTGCTGTCCAGTGCCAATCCGTTCATCTCAGAGTAGCACTTACGACCTACGTCCTGAATTATTTGCTCGACATATTCCAGTCTCTGTTTTCCCCTATAGCTTTTATCCTCTACAGCACCCTCTGACAGCACGGAAGTTATTCTCTGATGATTGACAGATGTCCTGTTATCCTGTCCCTTCTACCTGCGAATGTTTCGCGTGTGTTCTTTTCTTCGCCGATTTTTCGGAGAGTCTACTCATCTCTTTCTTATGTGTTACAATACTGTGTATCGGAATAGAATTCAAAATTTTCTTTGGCTCAGTAAGTTAACACGTCATGAATGAAAAATAGTTTCTAATTACTTCCAAGGATTTTGTTTGAGTCCTCTTTTCGCCCCCGACGCAACTATTTTTACTAGTCAAGAATTCTATTCGATTTAGACAACGGAAACAGCTGTAGAATCATTTGCCAAGGTTCGAGGTACGCAATGCAACATCGGTGCTACATTCTAAGGTTTACAGACAAGCGAATATGGTTAACAACTGTTATGAAGTGCCGAGCGGTTCTAGGCGCTACAGTCTGGAACCGCGCGACCGCTATGGTCGCAGGTTCGAATCCTGCCTCGGGCATTGATCTGTGTGATGTCCTTAAGTTAGTTAGGTTTAAGTAGTTCTAAGTTCTAGGGGACTGATGACCTCATAAGTTAAGTCCCATAGTGTTCAGACCTTTTTTTTGTTTATTTGTTTGTTATAAGTGCATGAGAGATCGTACATTGCTTGTGAGGCACAGTAAAAGGGTCACGATGATTGACAACAATAACGACTGTTGTGCTCTTGTGTGACGTGAAAAGAGTCGAATCGCACCCTTAAGGTGCCTATGACGCACCTATCCGAAGGTCTAGATCATTGAGTTGCAATTGCTTCCTCAGATTTTGTCCTTCATCAAATATTGCTATCTTTTTTCAATCATGTGACAGTTCAGATACTCAGTGTCTCTAAGACACACTTACGTGAGTCGAACAAATCTCTGATCATGCCTGTTGTCTTTATTGGTATACCATTGGTAATCCCTGTAGTCAAATTTTGTACATAAGTACCTCTCTTTCATAGCATACTGCTGATCTCAATATGTCACGTTGATACAACTACGTATAGAAGTTTTCTGGTTCCTGTAGTTACGAAAAGAACAACGTTATCTGTACGTTCTACTTGTACTTCCAAGTGCCATGCCTGTAGGACTTCGGTGGTCTAGTAGTTGCTACCCTGATTACCGTCGTCAAAGGGCCCACTTACATCGCGGGTGGTTCTGCGATGGGTAGCTATGAAACGGGAGTCCACTACCGCCGATGAAGCTAAATCATAAGCCGGTATAGTAAACTAGTTGTCATGACAGAGAAGTCTCCGAACTGCTGTCAAATTCAAAAGATTGCTATTAATTTATTTATGATAATCAAGAGAACCTGATCGTGTCTCCGTAAAGAGAAATTGCAAACAGAGTAGCGTCTCACTATTAAATTCTCCTCGAGACATTTGAGTCTAATCTTTATCTACGATAATGAAGGAAGCTGGGACGTGAACCCAGGTCTCCTTCCTTAATAGGCATGAATGCCATCCATTACGCGACCACAGCGCTACAGCTAACATTGTTGCACGAACTACCCAAGTCTAGTGCCCTCCCTAGCACAAATTTCAATGCCATGTCATAAATTCTAATTCATTTCTTCAGCTTCCATCATTATGAGAGTAGCTTGTTTCAGAAGCAAAGCTCCGCATTCTTGCTCCGATGGGGCAACTAATCTCGACCAACCTCTGTGTCTCTTCAGCCAACGGTGTCATTTGGATGCCATATGGAGAGCCATCTGCTCAGCACACTGCTCTTGACCATGGAGCCGCTGATTATTAATCAATTAGTTCGTCATTTGGCCTCATGAGACTGAGTGCACCCCGCCCCAGGGGTCCACCAAGGAAGAACCGCTGGCTGTACCGGGAATTAAATTAATTGTTGGTAAGGCGGGCGCCAGGTTGAGATTTATTGGGAGAGTCCTTAGAAAATGTAGTCCATCAATAAAGGAGGGGGCTTACAAAACACTCGTTCGACCTATACTTGAGTATTGCTCGTCAGTGTGGGATCCGTACCAGGTCGGGTTGACAGAGGAGATAGAGAAGATCCAAAGAAGAGCAGCGCGTTTCGTCACAAGGTTATTTCGTAAGCGTGATAGCGTTACGGAGATGTTTAGCAAACTCAAGTGGCGGATTCTGGAAGAGAGGCGCTCTGCGTCGCGGTGTAGCTTGCTGTCCAGGTTTCGAGAGGGTGCGTTTCTGGATGAGGTACCGAATATATTGCTTACCCCTACTTATACCTCCCGAGGAGATGACGAATGTAAAATTAGAGAGATTCGAGCGCGCAAGGAATATTTTCCGGCAGTCGTTCTTCCCGCGAACCATACGCGACTGGAACAGGAAAGGGAGGTAATGACAGTTGCACGTTAAGCGCCCTCCGCCACACACCGTTGGGCGGCTTGCGGAGTATAAATGTAGATGTAGAATCGAAGCAAGGTCCTCCCCATAGCAGTCAGCAGCGTTGACTAATCTACGGGAGAGGATAGCGTGTTTTACAGCTCTGTCCCTACACAAACTCCTTGTTTAACAAATATCGGAAATGGTCCGGGACAGATGCGTCGTGCAGACTTGACCCATTCGTGGCACTCGAATGACCGGCGGAGGCCGACAGCTGTCGGGGCAGGGAGGGAACGAATGAAAAATTCATAGCGGCGAGGGGGCGCAGTGGATGGGGCAGGGAAACTGGTGAATGAGACTTAACTCGGGCCGGACGCCGGGGCGTCGAGTGCGTTTGTGCGCCGAGTGCTCTCGATCCGGAAGGCTCTTGTGTTGACTGAGCGATTCGCTACACGCCTCGCCCGGCGCCGCTCTGCTACTGTGCCAGCGTGTTTGCACAGACGGCCAGTCGCATGCTGCGCGCAGCGGCGCCCGTGGGTCGTGGGGCAAAGAGATCGGGCCCGGCGTCTCCAGAGGGATGGCGCGAACGGACCGCGACCGCGTCACCAGCAGGGGCGCAGCACCGCAAAGATGGCGCAGGAAATCGGCCGTGTCCTTCCTGGTATCAGATTAATCAGTTTAACTAAACAACGGAAGACCTACATCAGAACTGTTCTCAAGGCGACGCACTTAATTTTCGATACGTAGCGTGAGAGAATCAAAGCATTTGAGATGTTGTGCTATAGATGAATGTTGAAAATTAGGTGAACTGACAAGGTAAGAAATGAGGAGGTTCTCCGTGCATTCAGCGAGGAAAGGAATATATGGAAAACACTGCCGGGAAGAAGGGACAGGATGATAGGACATCTGTTAGCGCGCGGGATTAGCCGAGCGGTCTGAGACGCTGCAGTCATGGACTGTGCGGCTGGTCCCGGCGGAGGTTCGAGTCCTCCCTCGGGCATGGGTGTGTGTGTTTGTCCTTAGGATAATTTAGGTTAAGTAGTGTGTAAGCTTAGGGAATGATGACCTTAGCAGTTAAGTCTCATAAGATTTCACACACATTTGAACATTTTTTGAGGACATCTGTTACGACATCACGGAATAACCTCCATGGCACTACAGAGAGCTGTATAGAGCGAAAACTGCACAGGAAGACAGAAATTGGAATACATCTAGCAAGTAATTGAGTAAGTAGGACGCAATTGCTGCTCTGAGATGAAGATGTTGACATAAGAAAGCAATTCGTGGAGGGTAGCATCAAGCCAGTCAGAGGACTGATGACTATTTTAAAAAAAAAAAAAAAATGGTACGGCTCGAAGCCGAAGCCGTGATATATCGTATCTTCAGATGAAGCGAAAAACTAGTAAAACGCACCGGACGCAGACATTCTGATGTAGGAATCGTGGTTCGTTGTTGTTGAACAAGTTTATACTCAGGGCCCTGAGGTGGTAATACGAAATTCACGGTGCTTTTAGCTATGCTGAAAAAATATACATATGTATTGAGTTATTGTGCTTTGGTTCACATACCAATGAACGTACACAACCAGATGGCGTCAGCAGCATCTTTACGAATCAACAAGTTCCGTCGATTGTGCACAGTCGACAGACTAGCTTCTAAAAAGTGTAGACAGAGATGGAGAAAATAGTATTTAAGAGTGTTTGAGGAGGAATTGCCGCTGAGGAGGAAATGAAGATTCTTGCTGAGGAGCCCCAAAATAATCCTTACAACTAACAAAAAGAATCCAACAGTAAACGACAGCACGGTTAGTGGTAAACTTAAGCAGCACGTGATATTGTTTAAATATATAGGCATAAAACTTTTATCCATTACGGATGAGGAACACTGCGACTGAGATGCAAATGTTTTCAGAAACGTTAGCAACCAGTAGCTTTTAGTGATGTTTCAGTGTTCTTTCTTCTTTGCCATGACTGGTTTCAACTCGCCAAGCGACTTGTTGTCAGATGGTAGACACTTTTTGGTGATTGTAGAACTGGGGAATTGTGTACAGTTTTTTGCTTTTATTGGTTTAATCGTAGTGCACAAACCAGTTTGGAACACATGCTTCATGTTTTTTCTAGTTATTTTGATCACACAGAGGAGCTGTTATCTGTGCCAAAGTTTGTGCAATGCTACAATCAATTACTAAAAATAATGTAACATCTGATGATGAGTCACTAGGCGACTTGAAACCGATCGCGATCAAATAACAACTGAACCATTACAAAAGGCAATTACTTACGAAAACATTTAGGGATAATACCAAGAAGCTGCTCAGTTAGTATCAGCACTAAGCGAGAGACATGGGCTGCCAATATGGATTGCGAATGACTATATACTAGAATGGCCAGGATAATCTGAATGCCAGTAAAACCGCAATACCATCATAGTACTCCTAAGTGCAGCAACCACGGAGAGAATGGAGAATAATTTCGACATTACTGTTCATGGAACTGGCAAGGGTATAAGTGAAAGAACCCAGTACAACATGAACACAGCGAGGAAGCTAGGAATATGCAGTCTAAGTACACTTCTGAAAACGGGGAAACTGGAAAAATCAAAATTATTATTATTATTAAGAAAGGGTATGAATTGGACTGATCAGGTGAACTGAAGACCCAGACTTGATACTAGAGTGTAGCTTTCGTTGCAGCGTTTGCAGTGTTTACGAAATAGGCATGGAAGCAGGCACCAAATTCAGAGACGCGCTGTAAGCATCGTAACTGGTCGGTACAGATACTGGACAAACTGAAAAGAAATCTTTGGATGGAAGTCGATGCTGTAATCGTGAAACCCAGTTGGGTACATTTTAGAGAAGTGGCGCTAGGTATTTGACTGCCGTCACCATCGCGTGATTTGCGAAGGAATAACATAAGAGTGGTTAGGACGAGTACAGCCCCTACGCGAATAGAATGGGGCAGAAAATCGTTGATATTGGCAGCAAATACTGCAAAAAACGCTAAAATCACATCGCCAGCCATGTGGCTTGGAAACGAGCGCCCTCTACCTACTCCCCGCCTGACGTATTGGATTCATCTCCTACTACAAACATGATCCGACGTTGCCTTTAAATCACAGATTGAGGACGCAAGCGGACAGTACAAATTTGAGGGCCTTTACGAGTCTGCACTCTGCTCTTATTTACGAGCAGAGTACAGACTCGTAAAGGCCCTCAAATATAGCAACAATGAAGCTCACTCTCTCCCTTCACCTTCTGGCCACACACACACACACACACACACACACACACACACACACAAATATATACCTCCATATGAACATATGAAGTTTTTTGTTTAGAATCACTATCACCTTTCAAAGCGTATACCTCATATATATATATATATATGTGTGTGTGTGTGTGTGTGTGTGTGTGTGTGTCAGGAGGAAAGCTGCATGTTTTGAAAGTGATTCAAAAACTGGTTCAAATGGCTCTGAGCACTATGGGACTTAACTGCTGAGGTCATCAGTCTCCTAGAACTCCTACTTAAACCTAACTCCTAGAACTCCTACTTAAACCTAACTAACCTAAGGACATCACACACATCCATGCCCGAGGCAGGATTCGAACCTGCGACCGTAACGGTCGCGCGGTTCCAGACTGTAGCGCCTAGAACCGCTCGGCCACTCCGGCCGGCGGTAGAGATTCTGAACAAAAAACTTCATATGGAGGTATGCCCTATTCCAAATGGTTTCCGAGATAGAACACATTAAATATCACTTGTGTACGTTTTTCTCGAATAACTCGAAAACCGCATCCTCCAGCGAAAACGTGTTGCAGTACAAAATTAAACTATATTAAATTTCCTACAAAGAAGGTCCAATTAATTTTTTTCTCTAGAACTAATGGTTTGCACAAAGAGAGCGCGAGAATGTAGAAGAACTCACTCGACGCGCATGCGCTGTAGCGTATGTAGTTTTCGTAGGCCAATTTGAGGTACCATATTGAGGTAGCAAGATGAGACGAGCGGTTTGATACGGGACACTTGTGGTCTACCACGTCGGGAATCTACCGCGGCTGATGCGGCTACAATAGTGGGACACTCCTGGAGAATTCTGGCATCTCTGTACGCTCCGCCACGTCCTGTACGTGGGCTTGCGGAGTACATACGTAGATGAAGAGTAGACCCTTCTCGGCTCGGAAGAACCCCGCGCGCTCCGCTGTCAGGAGCGGAGACGGCGGCTGGCTGGATGTTAATCGTGCCGCTTCCAGCTCCAGCTCCAGCCCCGTGGCAGGCGCTCGACCCGCGAGTGCTGTCAGCCGCGGAGACGCGGGCAGCGCACAGCCCGCATGAAATATTCATGGCCCGCCAGCAGCTCGCCTCACCTCGCCTCGCCGCCACAAAGGCCGCGTCTTTCGCCCCGACAGTCGCGCCTACTTCCAGGCACCTCAGCCTATCTGCGAGCCGCCTCTCTTCCTAGAGCGCCAGAAATACGATAGCCACACCAGGCTATCTTAGACCACGGAAACGTCTTCACTACCCTCGTCATCGCGCATTTTAGTTCCACATCCATATGTCTCTCGTAAACCCCACCGCTCCGTTAATCTTACCAGATCAATTTTACCACCAGATGCAACCTTTCTAAGACACAACCAATAGTTTTAGAACAAACCATCTGAAGTTTCCGTCTCTATGACTAGTGCCTCGTAATTCATAATCGTTCTATATACAGTGGGCTGGGACCATCACTCGCCAAAAAACATGGAAAAAACCACCCATTACCCGAAGGACAAATAGCCTACAATAAACTGAAACGACTAACTGACTGAACATGGAGGTCGTACGACTCCGCCACACTCCAAACTTACTAAGCACTACTCCGACCTTTATCGTCAGTGCCACTACCGCCTGTGTTTCCTATCCATCGAATTCTATCACTTCCCCCAAATCCTCACTTGCCACACTGTTGTGTAGTCAGCGCGTACACAACTTTTCCAATAGAGCGCGCCCCGCTAAGCACAACAGCGCAGGCGCAGCGCTCGTTCGTCTCCGCGCTACGAGATGGCGCTGTCTTAGAGACGGACCAAATTCTGCTTCCGCCGATCCGCGTATTAATATGTAACGCAGCCAATGAGATTGCTGCTAACGTAGAACCTTTTCTCCTCGCGGATCACACTCGCGCAGTGATACCTGACCGCACGAGGTATTATAAAGAGTGTACAGACCTCCGATTAGTCAGTCTGCATTTGTCTGCACCAGTCCATACCAGTCTGCGTTAGTCTGCATTTGTCTGCATTAGTCTGTACCAGTCTATAGTCAAGTTTCAGTCTGTGCGTAATAAGATTACCATATTCCTGTACATAGCCATGAAGCGAAATGAATAGACACTTTGTCAAGGATCAGAGATATATGAGAATAAGATTAACGTACCAAGACCAAAGGAACCTCAGATTGTCAGTTGTAAACAGCATCCAGAATCAAGTTACGTAATATCTATGATTTTTATTACTTTAATAAATGTGTGTGAAAACTAATCAAGTTCTGTTTAAAGTTGGTCACAATCAATCTGCTACTCTAAGCGTGCAAGTGGCATTTCTATCGTCTGACCTAACGGCAGAAGATAAACACGCCACGATAAGACCACGAGACATATTGCTGACACTCGCCTACTTCGTTAGAGCGGCAAGTCAAAAAATCTGATGGTGTGTGTACGGAAGGTCTTACAGTACGTACCCCACACACACCCTTCGCCTCATCTTAATTATTGTCTTCTTGTCTCTCCTTCCCACGGAGCACCGTATTTCTTACAATTACCGGAAACTCGAGACCAGTCATCCAGTCATCGTCAGACGGCAGCGACGATTTGTTGTACACAGTTCATACTTTTCTCCTATAATACAGTCTATCAGCATATTCATGAGTCTCTTATTTACGAAAGCTTTTGCCTTATATAGAACGTCTCCGCATTTTACTTCAGTGCTATTTACGAAAATAACAACAGTGTTCTCAAACCATCAAGGATAAAAGAATGTTTCTGTTCCACTCCATGTCATGGTTTCTCTTACACCTCCGTTGTTCCAAATCCACATTCCCATCATTTCCGTCCCAGAACCTTTCCCACACACACCCAGAAAAACCGTCAGCACCGTCTGCTGACTTTCTTTTCAAAATCGACAAACTTTTCCTCTACCATGTTCTGGCGCTGCAGTCCGGAACCGCGGGTCTGCTACGGTCGCAGGTTCGAATCCTGCCTCGGGAATGGGTGTGTGTGATGTCCTTAGGTTAGTTAGGTTTAAGTAGTTCTAAGTTCTAGGGGAGTTACGACCTAAGATGTTGAGTCCCATAGTACTCAGAACCATTTGAACCATTTTGAGCCTCTACCATGACAGTCCCAAAATCGTGTAACGTTACTAACTACGGTGCTAAAGACACGCTAAAGATATCACTTTTATTCATGCAGTTATAAAAGTACCTTTGACCTTCAACAAAATCAACAAAATGAGCGTTTTTTAAAATTATTAACTTCTTGTAACACATGTTTCAAGTCACTTTCTTCTTTAAAACCTCTCTTGAATGAAAAGTGAGGCTAGGGAAATGAAATAATAATACAATTATTTCTGTAATATCGGACAAATGAACAGCTCGTCTTCCGTAGACCTACGTACTTGTAGCTCACAGTATGCCTATGAAGGACTAACTCCTCAGCATATTAACAGTCGATTTGAAACCGGTGGCGGTGTAGTCTGTTCGTATCTGTTGGGCAACAGGACAGACGAACTGTCACTCTCACAGTACATATTGAAGTCGAGATTGTATGTTGTGACATAGGTCACCATGAATCGCTGAAGGCAACTCACAGTCTGTGGGTACTGATGTACTTCTCGTCCTGTCGTCTCGTAGCTTGTCCTTCATCAACAGTGCAGTTGGCTGGGAGTTACATGGAGTATTAATACGATCGGATGGTTTTTGTTGGTCGCAGATATCGATTCGTTACTCGACGATGGAAGATGCCACTGGGATAAAGGATACAGATGCAGTTATGAACTATCGCTATTATTATTACTATAATTATTATTAGTTCACAATGAATTTTTCATTCTTCTGTCGAGTGTGCGCTGATACGAAACTTCCTGCAGATTAAAACGGTGTGGCAGACCAGGATTGCCGGCTGAAGTGGCCGTGCGGTTCTAGGCTCTGCAGTCTGGAACCGTGAGACCGCTACGGTCGCAGGTTCGAATCCTGCGTCGGGCATGGATGTGTGTGTTGTCCTTAGGTTAGTTAAGTTTAAGTAGTTCTAAGTTCTAGGGGACTAATGACCTCAGAAGTTGAGTCCCATAGTGCTCAGAGCCAGCCAGACCAGGATTCGAACCGCAGCTCGAAAGACAAAAGTTCCAGGTTCGAGTACTGGTCCGTCACACGGTTTTAATTTGCCAGGAAGTTTGAAAGCTACTATCATTGTCATCATTGTGTACTGGTAATATAGCATGCACATTGTAATCTCGTCTGTTAAGGTGTAAAAACCACGCAGCCAGGTGACATGCCTCTGCGGCGTTGCAGACTCGCTGCTGGGGTCGGGCTCGGAGGACGAGGACGAGGAGTGCGAGCCGGGCGTGGGCGGCGCGGCAGCGCTCAAGGCGGGCGCGGGGGCGGCTGGGGCGGGAGCGGGCGGCGGCGGGGCGGCGGGCGCGCACGGGGGACCGGGCCAGCCGCCGCCCCACACGCCGCTGCAGCCGCCGCCCGAGGCCAACAACAACGACATGGTGGGCCCGCTGGTGGGCGGCGCGCCGCCGGGCCCGCTCGTGCCGCCCGCCGACGTCAAGCCGGGCCAGGACGACTCCGAGGACCAAGGTGAGCCCGCGCAGCTGCGCCAGCCCCAGCGAGCTCGGGCCTCTTAGGGAGTAAATCGAGGACGCCCGTGAAGCTAGGAATGAGCTCACAAGGCGACATCACGCCGGTATCGTGCAACACCGCTCCCCAACTGTTATTAATAGCCTCAGTTCGGAGAGATTTCTTCAGGTATGGTGCTTTCACATATCTGGTAATTAGATGCCGCAGAGGTACCAAATTGGGAGCATTTATACGACTACGTTTCACCTCCAATTCAAAATACTCCCAGACTTTTCTACTGGTCAAGATAGAGTGATTAAGAGGGCCATTAGGTAGGAGGTAGGGTGCTTGAGTGTTCGTCAAACCAGGTACGTACGTGTACAGCACTGTGGCCACAGTTGTTGACATGAAGACACGCGTGTCCGCACCATGTCGATTTGGTTGGTTGGTTGGTTGGTTGGGGGAAGGAGACCAGACAGCGTGGTCATCGGTCTCATCGGATTAGGGAAGGATGGGGAAGGAATTCGGCCGTGCCCTTTCAGAGTAACCATCCCGGCATTTGCCTGGAGTGATTTAGGGAAATCACGGAAAACCTAAATCAGGATGGCCGGACGCGGGATTGAACCGTCGTCCTCCCGAATGCGAGTCCAGTGTCTAACCACTGCGCCACCCCGCTCGGTCGCACCATGTAGAAGGCAGAGCATCACCTGGTTGATAAGGATACTGAAAAAGAAAGACGGAAAAAAAGCACGCTCTTTTATGTCGACGGTAATCTCTACGAGTGGGCTCAACTAAAAACAAACCCTCACTAAACATCACAGAAGTCCGCAGCTCGTGGTCGTGCGGTAGCGTTCTCGCTTCCCGCGCCCGGGTTCCCGGGTTCGATTCCCGGCGGGGTCTGGGATTTTCTCTGCCTCGTGATGACTGGGTGTTGTGTGCTGTCCTTAGGTTAGTTAGGTTTAAGT
This sequence comes from Schistocerca cancellata, assembly GCF_023864275.1. NCBI lineage: Eukaryota > Metazoa > Arthropoda > Insecta > Orthoptera > Acrididae > Schistocerca > Schistocerca cancellata. The sequence continues at coordinate 490,925,809 of NC_064634.1, forward strand.
AGTTCTAAGTTCTAGGGGACTGATGACCGTAGATGTTAAGTCCCATAGTGCTCAGAGCCATTTGAACCATTTTGAAACATCACAGAACCACCTCCGGCCTGCACTACACTAACACCGTCTCAAAGGAAGGCCTCGGCGCTTGTTGGTGACGTCACGTCAGCTAGGCACGGCGAACGCCAGGTCTGTTGCAGGCAGAAACGCCTGGGCATGCTTATCACTATAAATCTCTTATTTTTGGACAAACTGTTTGGTATTGTTTTGGATTCTGCAGTTTTGTTTAGATGAAAGATTTTAATACTATCGTAAAGTTACAAATGAAGATCATAGTTCTGTATTACTGAATCCTGTCGAAACAAACGTAGATCAATAAGAGAAGATGCTTTGCCCCATTGCAAGCTTCGGAAATTTTACATTCAAGTAACTATATTTACTTGATCCATTTTGTTATCGAAACTTACCCCAACCCCCTTACAATTAACTCGTTTCTTTTATTTATTTATTTTCGTTTGACATCGTCACTGGAAATGTGAACTAATTTACATGCGTAAATGTCCAACTGTTGCCAGCCATTAGATTACAGTCGTTTTCAACGAAAGGAATTCTAAACAGGAAACCAAATAGCTTCATACATCGAAAATACTGCTGAGCTTAAACTTTTTTAAACATGCACACTAGAAAAGATAAATATCCCCCTCTTGCAACTGAAAGGAGAAACTTTATAAGATAAAAATATTTTATTTGGGAAAACAAGTATCTCTCTTTTGCCTCTTCTTCTGTCCCCCACCCCCAACGTGTACAATCGCAAGATATTTCATTAACATTCAGTGCTCCTCACCCCATAGTCAACCAAGACACCTAAAGAAGAGCACCAATATGTTCACAGCTTCTTGTAAAAGCAACCCAGTACAAACGTACTTCCTCAGATTTACAAATACGGTAAAGAAGCATGAATTCTGTTGCTGCTGGACCATGAAGTTGTTTTTGTATGTCAATCCTTAAAACAGGTGGAAATTTAAGTTCAGGAGAACACTATTTGTTAAGAAGTGTAATGAATTGCACAATTAATTGATTGCAGAAATCTCTCAGAACAATGTGTGTTGGTCAACTACCGCCAATAGTTTCACATTTTCCTGTGTCAGACAGGGAGACACCACTATTATGAGTATGCCTGTAACAGACCTGGCGTTCGCCGTGCCTAGCTAACGTGACATCACGAACAAGTGCCGAGGCCTTCCTTTGAGTCGGTGTTGACTTCACCCACCATACACTGTGGGTTAAATACCCGCTTGTGCCTTCGTTGTACTCGACGCCTTGCGTCATTAGGTAACAAGCAAATTCGCTATTTTTTCGAGGTACAAGACACGAAACGGCGCTACGTGCAGCTCCCTTCGCAGCATTCTCTGTTTGAAGTGGGTCTGCATTTTTTGACAGCAACATTTTTCCGTGAGTTTGACCCGACTGTAACTGACAAGGTGTGATTCTCGTCTGCGATCAGTGCTGTTTAGGACCCACCATTTTTACGCCGTCTCGTGTAATACCATTCTTTGTTGACACGTTGTGTACTCTGTGTGGCTAGTAACAGTGACAAAGTTCATCGACGATGTCGTTATAGGCAAGTCCAGACACGACAGCTAGTTTTTGCCATTCTGTCTACGTCTCCTCCATACAGCTGTACAGTGCACACCTACCACTTCACTGCCATAAGGGTGACACGGCCACCTGCTGTCAGACACCAGAGATACAGCAATCTGCTTCAGCCAGCTTTGACAGTCCACAACAAAAGCAAGAGTCCTTTATGCAAGGGAAAAAGAAAGTTCAGTGATTCAAACGACACTCTGCTATAAATTTTAATATTTACGCTTTAACTGTATGTAGGACAGTTTAATTATTCTTGTGTTGCTGTTGTCCACATTATAGTCATTATGAATAGTAAGATGGATAGTGGGTCATTTGTTTTTTAGTCCGGGGTTAAATAATTTTTAATTTTCGGGGTTAAATAATTTTTAATTTTCCAAAATAATTTTTTAAGTTTCCAAGAATATTTTTGTGCCCAAAAGAAATTGGGTTTCAAGAAGATTTTTAGTTCACGAGGAAAAGACTGATGAGGACATTTACCGTAATTTGCGATGTGCTGTGTTCCGCGTAGCACACAATTTCGATGTCTGGATTTTTTAAAGAGCCGTCATGCGTAAATAATAAGTAGCTACAACCAACTTTCTGACTGTTGACATAGTTGCATTTTTATTTCCTTGTATGACGTTTGGAATGTTCACTATGATACGTGCTAGCTGCAACTATTAAGAGTATTAACAAGGAACATGTATACTCGTTACAATTTGCAGATGACCAACTGATTATAGCCCAAGACTATGAGGACATAGAGTATATGACCAGAAAATTGATTCAAGAATATAAAAAATCAGGTCTAAATGTAAACATGAATAAAACAAAGTACATGGTAATTGGTGGAGTGAATGGAGACTTAATATTAGAAGAAGGGATGGGAACAATAACAGCTACTGAGGAATATAAATATTTAGGTGTGAAAATTACAAATGATGGGAAACAGGACAAAGAAATTAGATCAAGAATAAATTCTGGAAAGACGACAATCTCTTTATTGAATGGAATTCTCTGGGACAAACACATAACAACTGATAACAAAATAAGGATTTTTAAAACAATAGTTAGGAGCATTATTACATATGGTTCAGAAGTGTGGACAACAAAATGGCAACTGAAATCAAAATTATTAGCCACAGAAATGGATTTCTGGAGACGTTCAGCAAGAATATCAAGACGAGAAAGAATAAGAAATGAAGTAATCAGAGACAAGATGAAATGTAAAAATTCAATTATTGATTTCATCGAGCACAAACAACTTAAATGGTATGGACACATCAGACGAATGGAACAGGAAAGGCTACCAAAATGCATAATCGACTGGGTACCAATTGGAAGAAGAAAAAGGGGACGACCACCTGATACATGGAAACAGGGAGTTCAGTCAGCAATGAGGAAGAACAACATTCCTGAAGATTTATGGACAAATAGAGAAGAGTGGAGAACAATAATTAGTGACTTACTGTAATCTAGAATAGGTGCTGGAAAAATGTACTCACATTGTAAATCCAGAATAAAAAAAAAACAAGGAACATGTTACAAACGCGATGATACACAATGCTTGCAACATATGAAGCATTCCTTGCTAAATAATGATCAAAGTAAATGCAAGCCGACCTGACAGAAAGAGGTACAATTACGTTTTCCCACCTTCTTTTAATCGACCTAATGACTGCGGCTTGTTATACATAAAATCTAGCAACCAAACTCTTATTACATACACACTGTCGAGCACGCTGGAAAATTTCTGAGAGAGATGTTCATGGTCGTTGACCGTGGACGAGCAATTCCGGGAAATAAATTTCATTGGGTCCACAATCAGGCCAGTGAAACACTGAGCGATAGTAGACTGAAGTGTGGGTAGAAATACTTGATGTACCTTGGAGCTGCTCGCAATTAAAGCAATGAAGAAAAATTTTAACTGCTCCTACCTTTGCCTGTTGTGTCACGAGTTAAGCGAAGTGTGGATTTGTACCGATCCATCTTTGGCTGATCCTACACGTTGGCGGTTTCACAATGGCACGCCACAGCGTTTGCCGAGTCTGCCCGTCTGCCGGACGGGGAATGGACGCCTAGAGAGAGTTTTTGAGGCGCGGGGGAGGGCCCGGGCTCCCGTGTGTCCCGCCGGCGCACAACGGGCGCCTGTACGCCGCCGCCTTTGAAGCCCGCCGCCGCAAATGGCCCGACGCGACGCCACAGCGGCCGCCGACAACTGTATTGCCTGCTGACCCCTTTCCCGGGATCACACTCGCCACAATCGAGTCCGCTCTTCAATCTCAACCCTCCGAGGGAAACTTTTCCTTTGCCAGCATTCGTGACGCATGTCGCTGCTGAGAACACCCCGTCATCCATCAGGCGGGGTTTGGGAAAGTGCTGAACATGTGACACTTCAAGCTTTCCCGGCGGATATGTGGGGTAAATAGTCTCCAAGATTTGGTGCCGAGAGACGTTGTGCAAAATTCCACAATATTCTCTTGGAGCAACTGTCCGACATTTTCAGGTGGTTGAATCTTGTTGGTGACTACGGTCAGTAGTACCTGGTTGGTTGGTTGGTTGGTTTTGGGGAAGGAGACCAGACAGCGTGGTCATCGGTCTCATCGGATTAGGGAAGGATTGGGAAGGAAGTCGGCCGTGCCCTTTCAGAGGAACCATCCCGGCATTTGCCTGGAGCGATTTAGGGAAATCACGGAAAACCTAAATCAGGATGGCCGGACGCGGGATTGAACCGTCGTCCTCCCGAATGCGAGTCCAGTGTCTAACCACTGCGCCACACCGCTCGGTCAGTAGTACCTATCCACCAGTAAAGTTCAACCACCTAAAGATGTTGGACAGTTGCTCCGAGGAAATACAGGGTGATTCAAAAAGAATACCACAACTTTAAAAATGTGTATTTAATGAAAGAAACATAATATAACCTTCTGTTATACATCATTACAAAGAGTATTTAAAAAGGTTTTTTTCACTCAAAAACAAGTTCAGAGATGTTCAATATGGCCCCCTCCAGACACTCGAGCAATATCAACCCGATACTCCAACTCGTTCCACACTCTCTGTAGCATATCAGGCGTAACAGTTTGGATAGCTGCTGTTATTTCTCGTTTCAAATCATCAATGGTGGCTGGGAGAGGTGGCCGAAACACCATATCCTTAACGTACCCCAATAATAACAGATAAGTGACAATGTGGTGGCGCTCCATCCTGCTGAAATATGAATTGTTGTACTTCTTGTTCGAGCTGACGCCTAGTCAACAGCGCCTCAAGCGAACAAATGTACAACTAAATGAAACTTTATAGCTCCCTTAATTCGCCGACAGATAGTGCTTAGCTCTGCCTTTTGTCGTTGCAGAGTTTTAAATTCCTAAAGTTGTGGTATTCTTTTTGAATCACCCTGTATTGTGGAATTTGCACAATGTCATCCGGCGGCAAACCCATGAGGACTATTTACATTGCTCAACATCTTTGCCGAAATCGTGCCACTATACACCGTCTAACCAGGTGCAGATCGAAAGTGGGGAGCGGGCTGGAGGTCATGGAGAACACAGTCTAAAAATGGCAAGCAATCCGAAACTGTTACACGCTACGTTTAAAAGAGGTCACTTTTTAATTGCTCGCTAGAAGGCTCTAGCCCTCTACTAAGGAAAGAAAAGGATAGCAGAAACACTCAGATTCCTGGCCATAGGCGGGACCGACTGAAAGAAACTTGATTCCTCTCCATTAACGCTCGCATAGCCACAGTGTGCAGGCAGTGTTCACAGTCGTAGTGTTGGGTGAGATACTGTTTATGGTGAGGTCACACTTCGATGCTTTGTCGTGTAAATCGTTATTCTTGAAAGTTATGCTAAGATGATGCGTTAAGCATCAATATAACCAAGGTATTGTTGCTATATTAAAATATTTTATATATGTTCTTGTTAAACGAAATTGCAGAAATTACAGGGGAATTTCTCTAGTATTCACAGCATACAAAGTACTGCCACGTATAATATTGCAAAGAGTCAATCCCGCCCCTCGTACCCAGAGTAGACTTCTGGAAAAAAGATCGACTATATACAGAATATTTTGCATCAAACCTAGCAGTGAAAATGTGTGGGCACACAAGAACTTCCATTGCCTTTTCATTGGTTTTTAGAAGGCCTAGGAATCGGTATACAGAGAAATGATATGGGAAATCATGAGAGAATGCTTAAGTCCTAAAAAACAAATAAGTCTGGTCAAAATGTGTACGGAGGAGGTGGTACGCGGGATGACATACTGCGGCTCGCTATAGAATTATTGTGAGAACAGAACCGTACTGATGCAAGGTGATGCGCTATACCCACTTGCCTTGTAATGAAGAAGTACTATAAAAACCAAACAAGTAACGAATGAGTACATCGAAGATAACCAACCAAATACATTGGCCCATGTAGAAGATGTAGTGTTATTAGAAAATAGCACTGATGATACTGAAACGCTGCAGGAAAAACTAAACGAAACCGCCATGGAAATTGGTTTAAAAATTAATGAAGAAAAGACAGAATAGATACAGAGAGAGAACTTGGCGACAGAACAACATGATGACCTTCATATACCTAACTACAATCTGAATAATACTTCTAATCTAAAATACTTTGGTGTAAACAGAAGACAAGTAATTACCAAATTAGGCTACGAACTGCAAGTGAAGTTCACTTTTCCTTCAAAAAACTTCTATCCTTCAGAGTGCTGACTATGGAAACCAAGGTGAAACTCGATAACACAACAGTACTGCTATATGAGGTGGAAACGCGGAGCATGATCAAATGAGAAGAGTACCGAAACTCAGTGTTCGAAACTGAAGTATACAGAAAAATCTTTGGGCCTACGTTTGGGGCAACACAAGGACGGTTTGGAGACCCAATGAAGTAGTAGTCAAGGTATCCCAGCAACGCTCGATAGGGGCAGACTATGGTCCCTCTCACGACAGATCGTTAGGTACACGATAGGAAGGGTGACCTCAGACTTTAAAATATTGGGTATCACTGAATGGACGGAAGCCGCGCAAGACAGGAAAAACTGGTGGCAACTACTGAGAGCGGCGCGGTATCGTCACGTCCTAAAGAACCTAGTGGACTGATGCAAGGATGGATATTGTTATTAAATCCTAAACAATTGTGGTAGATTAAAAGTGGGTGTGGCATCGAATTATACAGTGGTGTGCAAAACGTAAGGACAAACGTAGCTTTCTCAAGATGTGTCGCCCCCAAGCAACCCAGGTCCATTGAACTTGGACCATGCACAGAAGGAACCACTACAGAGAAGCACAGAAGTTAGCCGAAAGAAATACGCAATGAGACGAACAGAAATGAGACTTTTATTCAAAGACAATAAATGCACTGACGTCACGGCTCGAAAGTACTAATGGTGTCACATGATCCTTAACAGGGCGTATGATCATCACGGACGACATCTGTAACGTGCTGCTACGCGGGGCACAAAGCTGGTTAAGAGTTCTTGTGGTAAGGAGTTCTATTCCTCCATAAGCACTGCTGACAACTGGGTCGTTGGTGCATGTGGCCGTAATGCACACAGGTGCTCGATGGGATTTAAGACATACTAGGTCATTAGCATTGGAGGGCAGCGTGGAGGGTAAAAATCGTAGAGGGAGACCAAGAGATCAATACACTAAGCAGGTTCAGAAGGATGTAGGTTGCAGTAGGTACTGGGAGATGAAGAAGCTTGCACAGGTAAGAGTGGCATGGAGAGCTGCATCAAACCAGTCTCAGGACTGAAGACCACAACAACAACAACAACAGGTCATTAGCGAATATCATCTCGTTCCACGAGCCCCTCCACATGCGCTATTCGATATCGTCGCCCACAATTATCTATAAAAATGAAGTCAGGGCCGAATGCTGCCCCGAAAAGACGGTGCTCAACGCAGCCCTCAAAAGACGCACTTGGGGAAGGAATATGGTGCCACAATAACGATTTTAAGGTTAGCCCGTCCCTGCAACATTACTCCTCCTCACACCATAACACCTGGACCAAGGCGAAACGATCGTGTTCGACAATGTTCCTGGGTGCATTACGTGCTACCACCTGTCGCCATATGACGGTACGTCCAGAACTGTCGAACGTGATCGTTTTGGTGGTCCAGGTTTTATGCTGTGGGGAGGCATAATGTTGCCTGGATGTACTGACTCCCAAAACTTTGAACACGGTACGCTCAACACCGAACGATATTGTGACACTATATTCCATTCCCTTGCACATCAGGGATGCATTCGGCTGTGACTTCGTCTTCATAGATGACAAATGCGCGCTGCATCGAACAGGTGGAGGAGATCTTGGAACGACGGAATATTCCATTCCCTTGCACATCAGGGATGCATTCGGCTGTGACTTCGTCTTCATAGATGACAAATGCGCGCTGCATCGAACAGGTGGAGGAGATCTTGGAACGACGGAATATTCGGCGAACGGAGTCGCCTACCCGTTCAACGATTCAAGTGCTGTATGGGATGCGGTGAGAAGACGTGTTGCAGCAGCTTCCATCCAGTAGTTGTCAACCATACCACAGGAACTCCTCACCAATCTAGTCGCCAGTGTATGAGAACGTTGCAGAGAATGCATTGCCGTCTGTAGTGAACACAGATCGTTGCAAGAATCACGTCCGTCCTTTTTCAATGTCGACCATGACGACCATATATCGCGGTGACTAGAGTGTAATAATTGTCTTTGAATACAAGTGTCATTTCTGTTTGTTTCGTGTCGTATTTCCCTCAGTTGCTTTTTTTTTGTTATGGTTTTAGGGCGCAAAGCTGCTACGGTCCTTCAGTTGCCTTGTGTACTACACTGAAGCGCTAAAGAAACTGGTATAGACATGCGTATTCAAATACAGAGATATGTAAACAGGCAGAATACGGCGCTGCGATTGGCAACGCCTATATAAGACAACAAGTGTCTGGCACAGTTGTTTGATCGGTCACTGGTGCTGTAATGGCAGGTTATCAAGATTTAAGTCAGTGAGAACGTGATGTTGTTGTCGGTTGACGAGCGATGCGACATAGCATCTCCGAGCTAGCGGTGAAGTGGGGCTTTTCCCGTACGAAGATTTCGCGAGTGTACTGTGAATATCAGGCATTCGGTAAAACATCCAATCTCCGACATCGCTGTGGCCGGAAAGAGATCATGCAAGAACGGGACCAACGACGACTGAAGAAAATAGTTCACTGTGACAGAAGCGCAACCCGTTCACAAATTGCTGCAGACTTCAATGCTGGGTTATCAACAATTGTCAGCGTCCGAACCATTAAACGAAACATCATCGGTATGGGCTTTCGGAGCCGAAGACTCAGTTGTGCACCCTTGATGACTACAAGACACAAAGCTTTACGCCTCGCCTGGGCCCGTCAACATCGACACCGGACTGTTGGTGACCGGAAAAATGTTGCCTGGTCGCACGAATCTCGTTTTAAATTGTATCGAGCTGCTGGACGTGTACTGCAGCAACCTTATGAATCCATGGACACTGCATGTCAGCAAGAGACTGTTCAAGCTGGTGGAGGCTCTGTGATGGCATGGGGCTTGTGCAGTTGGAGTGACATGATTCCACTGACACGACTCTGACAGATGATACGTGCGTAAGCATCCAGTCTGATCACCTGTATTCATTCGTGTCCACTGTGTATTCCGACGGACTTGGGCAATTCCAGCAGGACAATGCGGCACCTCACACTCCAGAATTGCTACAGAGTGGCTCCAGGCACACTCTTCTAAGTTTAAACACTTCCACTGACCACCAAACTCCTTAGACATGAGCGTTATTGGCCAGATCTAGGATGCCTTGCAACGTGCTGCTCAGAAAGGAGCTCCAACCCTCGCACTCTTACGGATTTATGGACAGCCCTGCAGCATTCATGGCGTCAGTTCGCGCCAGCACTACTTCAGACATTAGTCGAGTCAATGCCACGTCGTACTGCGGCACCTCTGCGTGCTCGTGGGGGCCCTACACGGTATTAGGTCGGTGTACCAGTTTCTTTGGCTCTTCAGTGTATACTGTAGCAGTAATTTACATGTATACACCGAACTATGTTACTTTGCAGTGACGTATCATGCGAAAGTTTTTTTCTTAAGTTTTGCACACCAGTGTGTCTGTTTGACGGAGGGAGTGGGAGTGGAGGAGAGCGGTGGGAGAAAGTAAGAAACGGTAACGCCTCCGTCCCCACGTTGAAAGTAAGTGTATTAAACTCCACGCTGATGTAGAAAAAGACTGTGGGCCAGCTAGGAACAACATAGGAGATGTGTAACTGTAGTTGGTGGACCAAAACACACTTGGACGACGCGGAGGCAAGCAGGGAGGTGAACGACACGTGGCTGTGTGGCTGTGGCTCCCAGCGGGGGCGTCAGCTGAGGGGGCGGCCGGCGGCCCTTTGAACCCAGCCAGCTGCAGGCGCCGGAGTCGCCGATGGCGCGTGGCGGGGGCCGCGGCCAGCAGCGGCTGCCCGGGGGTTCCCCTCGCTGCCACACACAACACCCACTGACCATTGCCTGCTGTTGGTGAAGGCTCGCCGCTAGGAGGCGGAGAAAGGCCCTGCAGCTGCAGCTCAGCGCAGAGCAGGCGCATATTCCAAAAGAAAGTATGAGAGGGTGAACTCCGTTCACTGCCGATAGGGTAAGCTCTGCATTGATCACCTACGACACGGTAAAATTGTGTGACAGGGACTTTAAACTGGATACTTATCTTATGAGATTAACTGTAACTTTGACGGAAAATCATCGAGGAAAACAGAAGTGAAAATAATTGAAATGGCTCTGAGCACTATGGGACTAAACATCTTAGGTCATCAGTCCCCTAGAACTTAGAACTACTTAAACCTAACTAACCTAAGGACATCACACACAACCATGCCCGAGGCAGGATTCGAACCCGCGACCGTAGCAGTCCCGCGGTTCCAACAGAAGTGATACAGGCCCCCTGCTGCTCCTGATCTATATAAACGATTTAGGAGGCAATCTGAGCAGTCCTCACAGATTGTTTGCAGACGATGCCGTCATTAACCGTCTAGTACGCCCAACGGAAGTTCAAAATCAATTACAAAATGACTTAGACACGATATCTGACTGGTGTGAAAAGTGGCAATTGTCTCAGTATAAGGAAAAGTATGAGGTCATCCACATAGGTACAAAAAGAGAACAGTTAAATTTCGTTACACGATAAATCATAGCCGGCCGGGGTGGCCGAGCGGTTCTAGGCGCTACAGTCCAGAACCGCGCGACCGCTACGGTCGCAGGCTCGAATCCTGTCTCGGGAACGGATGTGAGTGATGTCCTTAGGTTAGTTAGGTTTAAGTAGTTCTAAGTTCTAGGGGACTGATGACCTCAGCCGTTAAGTCCAATAATGCTCAGAGCGATTTGAACCAATTTGTTAAGTCATAAAATTTAAATTCGACTAAATCCTAGGCATTGCAATTACGAACAATTAAAATTGGAACGATAACAGATAATCTTGTGGGAAAGGCAAACAAAATACTACAATTTATTGGCAGAACACTTAGAAGATGCATCAAGTCTACTAAAGAAAATGCCTAAACTTCTGCATCAAGTCTATTAAACAGATTGCCTACAGTACACTTGTCCGTCCTCTGCTACAATATTGCTGTGCTGCATGTGATCCTTACCCGACAGAACTGACGGAGGACATCGAAAAACTTCAAAGAAGGGCTGCTTGTTTTGTATTATCAGGAAATACGAGACAGAATGTCACGGATATTATAACGGAGTTGGGATGGCAGTCATTAAAACAAATGCGTTTTTCATTGCGGCGAGATCTTTCCACGAATATTCGAGCACCATCTTTCTCTTCTGAATGGTAAAATATTTTATTGTCGCCAACTTACATAGGGAGAAATGCTCATCATAATACAGTACGAGAACTCCGAGCCCGTACAGAAGGATTTAAGTGTTCGTTTTTCCCACGTGCTGTTGGAGAATGGAACGGTAGAGAAATACTCTGAAGGTGGTTTTGCCAGGCTCTTAAGTGTGAATTGCAGACGAATCACGTAGATGCAGACTGAGAAACGGAGAGGAATAAGCGGGGAGTAGAAGACTGCCTTCACCGCGAAGGTCCAGCACGGTTCAGCGATACTTACAGTTTCCCCGTATAAGAAAATAACCTCTAAAGATAAGTCAGGAGATGAGTGGAGGGTCGAAGTCTTGACGGGGACCTTCAGAAACACTGACGCTGTTAATCGAACGTTAGCTTGAGGAGGCATGCTCGTAACAGTCACAGGTTTTCGGAGTGTTCGGCAATGCCGTCGCCGAGTACAGCCCGCGACGCTCTGGGCTGTGGGGCGGCGTTGCTGAAGGCACGACGTACGGCGAGGCGTTTTCCATGCGAGAGCGGTTCGCCGCGCAGTCGGCAGCCGGCGGGCCCTCCCCCGCACAATAGGGATCGTGACAGCGGATTAGGCTCGCCGCGGCTCACACGCGACCTGCGGCGCGGCGGGTGGGTTCGGGACTGTGTGTAGCCGCTGGCCGGCACTATCGCGGCGGGAATCTCGCTGCGTGTCTGCCTGTCCCTCACAACTCTGACGCCCGCCTTTTGTGTTGGCAGGTTTCAGGCTCGTCGCGGCCAGCGCCGGGCGCCGTCGCAGGAGACGCAGACGTCGACGTGGCGAGGGCTGCCGGCCGGACGGAGCGCAACTCTGCTGTTTGCTTTTCTGTTTCTTATGTTTCGTCACTTCACAGGACGCTCGTGCCAACAACGTCACAGATCACAAGCTGTAATCTTCTTAGCTGCCTTCGACCAGAATATTAGCTGACGATCAGAGGATTAAAAAGAAGTGTGCCACATACTAATCACGACACCGTTTCACGCCGTTTGCTGACGACAAAGCTGTTTTCTGATGTCTGTAATGCTGCAAAGTAGCATTTATGTTGTTGTTGTGACCTTCAGTAAGCAGACTGGTTTTATAAAAGGGAAGCGGGAGCTGGGAAGGGAATGAGACTGGGCTGCAGCCTATACTAGTTGTTCCTCTATATCTACACCGAGCAAACTGTAGAAGAAATGAAAGAGAAATTGCGAAAGGGAGAAGAAACAAAAACTTTGAGGTTTGCTGGTGAGATTGCAATTATGTCACAGAGGCAAAAGGATTTGGAAGATAAGTTGAAAAAAATGGTTCAAATGGCTCTGAGCACTATGGGACTTAACATCTGAGGTCATCAGTCCCCTAGAACTTAGAACTACTTAACCTAACTAACCTACGGACATCACACACATCCATCCCCGAGGCAGGATTCGAACCTGCGACCGTAGCGGTCACGCGGTTCCAGACTGAAGCGCCTAGAACCGCTCGGCCACACTGGAAGGCTGATAAGTTGAAGACGTTATAAAATAAATACCTACTAAAGTGTGACAAGAATAAAGAAATGTAACCGAAGTAAATAAGGCAGTCGAAGGGCAATTACATTAGGAAATGAGAGACTAAAAGTACGAGATTGGTTTTGCTATTTGTGCAGCTGTATCACTAACGATGGGTAAAGTAGTGCCGGCCACTGAGGCCTAGCGGGTCTAGGCGCTCCAGTGCGGAACCGCGTTGCTGCTACGCTCGCAAGTTCGAATTCTGCCTCAGGCATGGATGTGCGTGATGTCCTTAGGTTAGTTAGGTTTCAAGTAGTTCTAAGTTCTAGGGGACTGATGATCTCAGATGTTAAGTCCCATAGTGCTCACAGCCACTTGAACTATTTTTTTTTGGTAAAGTAGTGACGTAATATACTGAGCAGCAATAATAAGAAAGGGTTTCTGAAACTACAGAAATATGTCAGCATCGAATATACATTTGAATGTTAGGAAGCCTTTTTTGACGGTATTTCGCTCGATTGGAATCTTGTACGGAAGTGAAACATGGGTGATAAAACGTACGGGCAAGAAGAGAATAGCAGCTTTTGAAGTGTGATGTTAAAGGATAATGCTGAAGAATAGTCGGGTAGATTGGGTAACTAATGAGGAAGTGCTGAATAGAACTGGAGGGAAAAGAAATTTATGGTACGATTTCGCTAAAAGATTTTAGAAATGACTTTGTAAAGGAACGTGCATCCATTGTTTCGAAGCTGTTGCTACCTTTGCAATAGCCTATTTGTTATTTCTTTACTTTCTCATTATTATTCGTGTATTCGTAGTTGTAACTGCTTGCGGCGGGCTACAATTTGTGGGTAATTGGCGACCAGTCTGTACGCGGGGCCGGTTTTTCAGGCGCCGCCACAAGCCTCTGCTTAAATTATTATTTAATGTGCGATCCATTTCCGTACCTGCGAACGTCATGTATACAGAAAAAAATCACGTAAAAAGTATGTGTCAAAACTGTAGTAAAATACAAGCAATATTTAAAATCTGAATTAACAGCAAGCATACATACCTAGAAAATGAACACAAAGTCTAAAATATAATATTTGTATCTGTTGTTTAGTCATGCAACGGTAGATGAATGGAGTGAATGACTAAAAGTCATTTACAAATATTATATTTTTTTACTTATATATCGATATATTGTTGTTAATGCCAACTCTTGGTATTGCTAGTGTGTTACTAAAACTATGAAATATCCCTTGCGTGTGAAATGTTTGTGTTTTCAGCTGTTCGAAAATGGTCTTTGACCAAAAGAGGTCGCCCTCAGAGAATAATTTAAACATAGGATTAAAATGTTATGAAACGTCGTTTCCAAAGTTCATCAAAGTTGTACAACACAATCAACTAAAAATATTTTGACTAGAATAAATCACTGATTAATAGGAGACACCCTGAGGCACCCACAGAATAGGCGGTTTGGGAGTGATGGGAAGGGAAGCCACAACTTGACTCAGTAGCGGATGTGCAGGGTGTTTCAAAAATGACCGGTATATTTGAAACGGCAATAAAAACTAAACGAGCAGCGATAGAAATACACCGTTTGTTGCAATATGCTTGGGACAACAGTACATTTTCAGGCGGACAAACTTTCGAAATTACAGTAGTTACAATTTTCAACAACAGATGGCGCTGCAAGTGATGTGAACGATATAGAAGACAACGCAGTCTGTGGGTGCGCCATTCTGTACGTCGTCTTTCTGCTGTAAGCGTGTGCTGTTCACAACGTGCAAGTGTGCTGTAGACAACATGGTTTATTCCTTAGAACAGAGGATTTTTCTGGTGTTGGAATTCCACCGCCTAGAACACAGTGTTGTTGCAACAAGACGAAGTTTTCAACGGAGGTTTAATGTAACCAAAGGACCGAAAAGCGATACAATAAAGGATCTGTTTGAAAAATTTCAACAGACCGGGAACGTGACGGATGAACGTGCTGGAAAGGTAGGGCGACCGCGTACGGCAACCACAGAGGGCAACGCGCAGCTAGTGCAGCAGGTGATCCAACAGCGGCCTCGGGTTTCCGTTCGCCGTGTTGCAGCTGCGGTCCGAATGACGCCAACGTCCACGTATCGTCTCATGCGCCAGAGTTTACACCTCTGTCCATACAAAATTCAAACGCGGCAACCCCTCAGCGCCGCTACCATTGCTGCACGAGAGACATTCGCTAACGATATAGTGCACAGGATTGATGACGGCGATATGCATGTGGGCAGCATTTGGTTTACTGACGAAGCATATTTTTACCTGGACGGCTTCGTCAATAAACAGAACTGGCGCATATGGGGAACCGAAAAGCAGCATGTTGCAGTCCCATCGTCCCTGCATCCTCAAAAAGTACTGGTCTGGGCCGCCATCTCTTCCAAAGGAATCATTGGCCCATTTTTCAGATCCAAAACGATTACTGCATCACGCTATCTGGACATTCTTCGTGAATTTGTGGCGGTACAAACTGCCTTAGACGACACTGCGAACACTTCGTGGTTTATGCAAGATGGTGCCCAGCCACATCGCACGGCCGACGTCTTTAATTTCCTGAATGAATATTTCGATGATCGTGTGATTGCTTTGGGCTATCCGAAACATACAGGAGGCGGCGTGGATTGGCCTCCCTATTGGCCAGACATGAACCCCTGTGACTTCTTTCTGTGGGGACACTTGAAAGACCAGGTGTACCGCCAGAATCCAGAAACAATTGAACAGCTGAAGCAGTACATCTCATCTGCATGTGAAGCCATTCCGCCAGACACGTTGTCAAAGGTTTCGGGTAATTTCATTCAGAGACTACGCCATATTATTGCTACTATATCGTACTATAGAGCTTCCTAGACCGCAGCGCCATCTGTTGTTGAAAATTGTAACTACTGTAATTTCGAAAGTTTGTCTGCCTGAAAATGTACTGTTGTCCCAAGCATATTGCAACAAACGGTGTATTTCTATCGCTGCTCGTTTAGTTTTTATTGCCGTTTCAAATATACCGGTCATTTTTGAAACACCCTGTACGTTGCCGTAGTTACGAAGGGGTGA
Source organism: Schistocerca cancellata (assembly GCF_023864275.1). Lineage (NCBI taxonomy): Eukaryota > Metazoa > Arthropoda > Insecta > Orthoptera > Acrididae > Schistocerca > Schistocerca cancellata. The sequence goes on from NC_064634.1 coordinate 490,941,821, forward strand.
AGAGGCTTGCACAGGGTAGAGCCGAGTGTGGAGCTGACTGAAGTCCACAACAACAACAGTCCTGCTGGTGAGTGTACGTTTCAGCGCTGCCCCGCGCGAGCTGCCTGGCCTAGTGTAGTGTGTAGTGTGTAGTGCGTAGCGCCCCACGGCCGTGGCCCCCGACAGCAGGTTGCGGGACAGAGACCCGCCATGTCTGAGCGGCAGGCGTGTGTTGGTCAGGCTCGCTGGACGGCGACCCGGAGACGCGCGACTCGCAGACGGAGAACAAGAGCCCCGACGACGGCAACTCGGGCTCGAAGCGGCGCGGCCCGCGCACCACCATCAAGGCCAAGCAGCTCGAGATCCTGAAGACGGCCTTCTCGCAGACGCCCAAGCCCACGCGGCACATCCGCGAGCAGCTCGCCAAGGAGACCGGCCTGCCCATGCGCGTCATTCAGGTAAGCACCCCGCCGCCTCCGCATGTTTATCTGTCGCCCGTGTCGGTGACGTCATCGATCAACCGTTTACACTGGCCATGTGTGATAAGTACAGGGTTATTACAAATGATTGAAGCCATTTCACAGCTCTGCAATAACCTTATTATTTGAGATATTTTCACAATGCTTTGCACACACATACAAAAACTCAAAAAGTTTTTTTAGGCATTCACAAATGTTTGATATGTGCCCCTTTAGTGATTCAGCAGACATCAAGCCGATAATCAATTTCCTTCCACACTCGGCGCAGCATGTCCCCATCAATGAGTTCGAAAGCATCGTTGATGCGAGCTCGCAGTTCTGGCACGTTTCTTGGTAGAGGAGATTTAAACACTGAATCTTTCACATAACCCCACAGAAAGAAATCGCATGGGGTTAAGTCAGGAGTGCGTGGAGGCCATGACATGAATTGCTGATCATGATCTCCACCACGACCGATCCATCGGTTTTCCAATCTCCTGTTTAAGAAATGCCGAACATCATGATGGAAGTGCGGTGGAGCACCATCCTGTTGAAAGATGAAGTCGGCGCTGTCGGTCTCCAGTTGTGGCATGAGCCACGCGTGAAACTTGCCCGCACGCGTTCAACCATTTCTTCGTTCACTGCAGGCCGACCCGTTGATTTCCCCTTACAGCGGCGTCCAGAAGCTTTAAACTGCGCGTACCATCGCCGAATGGAGTTAGCAGTTGGCGGATCTTTGTTGAACTTCGTCCTGAAGTGTCGTTGCGCTGTTATGACTGACTGAGGTGAGTGCATTTCAAGCACGACATACGCTTTCTCGGCTCCTGTCGCCATTTTGTCTCACTGCGCTCTCGAGCGCTCTGGCGGCAGAAACCTGAAGTGCGGCTTCAGCCGAACAAAACTTTATGAGTTTTTCTACGTATCTGTAGTGTGTCGTGACCATATGTCAATGAATGGAGCTACAGTGAATTTATGAAATCGCTTCAATCATTTTTAATAGCCCTGTAGTTCACATAGAGGTCAAAATGAAACGGTTCCGCACATGCACCTTAACATAGGCAACCCAGCTTACATTATCCGACCCAGATGTGAATGATGTAAGTTGCGTTGCCTACGATAAGGTGCACGAACTTATGTGGGACCGTTTTATTTTGCCCGACCTGTATTCATTCAGCGTAAGGCACAATAACACGGTATTAGTATAAAGATACCAATTCGTGAGCCAAAACGTTATGACCATTGCACGTCAAGACACTGAATGCCACCCGGTGAAGTTGTGCGATACGAAAAGTATTAAGCGCAGCACATACGAATGAAAATTTTTTCTGTGCGTAGGCATCTGGTGCCACGTACACCTGGAATCCTATCGAGGACTTTTCGAATAGATCCCACACACATTCGCTGCTGTATTGCGGTTCAACACACTGTTAAGCATGTGGTCATAATGTTTTGGCGTCTATGGTCTCACCAGAACATTACATGAGTTCTGTCTTAAATATCTGAGCTTTCATCTAACAAGGAGGAGTGACAACTGCCCACTTGGCATCACTATGAGAAACATGTAAGCTAACAGGCCCCTTGAGCGCACTTCGTTTCCGCCAGTCTTCAAATACATGATGGAAACCATTTTTTGAGAGGTCCTTCAAAATCGCCTCCGCAGCCTTCTGATGATTGATAATGCCTCCCACGAAGGCGTTTCTTCATGTTAGGGAATAGCAAAAAAGTCACATGGGGTTAAATCCGGACTAAAGGGGGAGTGAGGGAGCAAGCAAATGTTCTTTATCCGTCAGGGGGTCATCAATCAGCACGATTGCCTTCGTTGTAGTTTTGTTTTTTACAAAGATATGAACAGCGGTATGACTTATTTAAATAGCACCCTGTATTTTTTATTCGGTAATTCATTTCCTCTCCAAAGGACCTATTCAAAAATATACCACAGTGTACCATTCACTGAAACACGTTATTAATTACATAACACAACATTGACTATGAGCCCGGGATTACAAACTCGTCCACTTGCTGAAGTTGTCAGAAAACAAATGAAAGCCAAGTAAAAACATAACACAAAATTGACTTTGACTCTCCTGAACCACTGCGCAGGAGTAGAACATTGAAAGGTGCTCAAAGTGGTTCAGTCTGGAACCACGCGACCTCTACGGTCACAGGTTCGAATCCTGCCTCGGGCACGGATGTGTGTGATGTCCTTAGGTTAGTTAAGTTTAAGTAGTTCTAAGTTCTAGGGAACTGATCACCTCAGATGTTAAGTTCCATAGTGCTCAGAGCCATTTGAACCTACTTTTTTGGCACAAAATGGTGACCCTGGACACCGAAACACTGGTGCACTCGTTGAATGAAGGAATTATTTACTGCTTCCAGTGCTGCCTGCTGAAGAGAATTACACGCAAGCACGATACGTTCCTTCATGTCCTCTGGGGTTGTTGGAATATCGCGATAGACAACGTCTTTAATGCACCCCCAAAGAAAAAATTCCAGAGGATTTAAATCAGGAGACCAAGCAGGTCAAGTAACTGTTCCTCCTCGACCAATCCATCTGGCAGGATACCTTCGGTTCAGAACACGACGTGCACGGAAGGCACTATGTGCTGGACATCCATCGTGCTGATACCACATAAGCATTCTGGTTCTTAGCGGCACTTCATCCAGAAGAGGAGGAAGAATTCGTCTGAGGAAGTTGGCATACCCTGTGCCGTTTAGACTATCATTGACGAAATAAAGGCCAATAATTGTAGTACCAAGTATCCCATACCAGACGTTAACTCTCCACTGACGCTGATGTTCCACCTGTGTAAGCCATCGTGGGTTGTCGCTGGACCAAAAATGCATGTTCCTTCAATCTGAGTAGTCATTCTGTCGGTACCCTCACATAGTGAGAAGTTGTAACGCGTATTGCACCCAGGATCATTGTGGATCATGATCGTTTTGGTGGTCCAGTGTCCAAACACTGTCCAGTCCTTTGTTTTAGAAGGAACATTCATCGGTAAATAGAACACTGGAGAAGAAGTTCGGGTTGGCGAGGTTTTGCTGCTGTGCCCACTGACAGAACTGTACACGATTCTGGAAATCATTCCCATGCGATTCTTGATGTAGGTGTACACGGTAAGGATGGAACCGGTGACGTGTAAGAATACGATGAACACTGGTTTTAGGAATACCAATCTCCAATCTCGTATTCAAGCTGTCGTGTGCTCACATGTGGATTCATAGCAACGGAAGCGAGGGCAGCCTCGTCTGTGCGCGAGCTACGACGATTGCGTTATCGTGGGTTGAAATTTCCCGTTTACTGAAGCGTCGCAACAAGCGAGAAAACATCCGTCGGGAAGGTGGGCCCTTGTCAGGATATCGCTCTCTGTACAGTTCCGCTGCCTGCGTAGCATTTTGTCTACCTTCAACAACAACAACAATAAAAGAAACGCTATGTCGATGCAGATTGTAGAAAGGACAGCCTTTACTGTACGCCTACTCTACACAATAGTAGTTAAAAAGGACTAAACTCCTGTACTAAATGTACCCGTACATAAGAAAACAGTATTGCAATTACTGTTCTGCTTACGTTCCCCACAAATGAGTAATATTTCTACCTTCTCTTCGTTGCTGTACATTTTACTCACACAACTCTTCAATGGTTGACGGAATGACGGGTATGCATTCTACTTACGTTTACTTTTGTCCTCTGTCAACGCCAGTACGTGGATGTGTTCCATTACCCCGAGTACCTGCACTAAGCGCTGGGAGCGTCAACGTCAATGTTTTGTGTTATGTAAATAGTTAGTAACGTTGTGTTTCAGTGAATGGTACTCCTTGATACATTTTTGAATAGGTCTTTAGGAGAGGAAATGAATTACCGAATAAAAAATACAGGGTGCCATTTAAAAAAGTCATACCGTGTTCTTATTTTTTGTAAAAAACAAAGCTACAACGAAGGTAATCATGCTGATTGATGTTCCACTGATGGCTAAAGAACATTTGCTTGAAACATTTTGTAATTTGCATCTGGACAAACAGTTATTCAGGGTGGTCAAGATAAATGGGACACCCTGAATATATAGGCTATAGTGTGTGTGTGTGTGTGTGTGTGTGTGTGTGTGTGTACTATTTTCTTCATATAATTTAACGTGCCTTATATACACTGGTTTCTTACCATACGCTAAGGCTATTTGGCAACAAACGCCAAGGCTATTTGGCAACAACATTCATATGATACGACAGTGGTAAACAGTATAAAAGTTTGTACATGACGATGTGGTTTGAATCAAGTTACGGATTGTATTGTTTATATAAAATGTTATATAATTACATTATTTGTGTTAACGGAATATTCAAACAAAGGACTGTATTTCAGCGTCAAATGTTTACAAAGAAATTATATATATGCGACTCGCTCGCTCCATTTCAAACGTGTAGCACTACGTTTCCACGGCCGGACGCCATTTCTGGCGTAGTAGTAGTACACTATATATACAAACGTTCCTCAAGAATTAGTCTATTTACGCTGGAGTGCAATCCAGAACGACGAAAATAACTTCAGTATAATGTGTCACCGCCACGTAACAGAGCTCTATGAAATTTGCACCATACATAGAAAGACCTGCTACCTTATAGTACAGAAGGTAACTGAAAGAAGTACGCAATTGGAGGAACAGAAATGACGCTTTTATTATTCAAACCCAAAAATTACACTGAAGTCACTGCTATTTATGAGAGTACCCTAGACATCAGAAAAGGCGGGTGTGGTTCTTAATAGGGTGTGTGATCACCGTGGACAGCAATGCATGCTCTGCAATGTGCCCCCATGCTGGCGAAAGGGTTGGTATATATTACTACGGTAGAGAGTTCCAGTATTCCACCAGCGCTGGTGACAAGTGCTGGATGGTCGTTGGTTCATGTGGACGCCTTCCCAACGAATTCCAGACGTGCTTCATGGAGTTTAAGTGAGGTGGGCATCCATCATATATCCTCTCCTTCCAAGAGCTGCTTCACCTCCACTGCTTGTTGAGGTCGGGCATTGTCATCCATAAAAATGAAGTCAGGGCCGAATGCACTCCTGAAAAGTCGGACTTGGGAGAGAATTACGGTGACACAATAACGAATAACGGTGAGTGGGTCGTGTTCAAAGATTTGGAGGTCAGTACGCCCATGCAACATTATGCTTCTCTTCACCACAACACTGGACCACCAAAACGATCATGATCCACAACGATCCTGGATGCAATACGCGTTACCACTGCTCACCATGTGAGAGTACCGACAGGATGACTATTCAGATTGAATCTATCCTTATCCGAGAAGAGCACGGTATCCCACTCCTCGTTGGTCTAGTCTCTACGCTCTTGGTGCCATCGCAAACGGTGCAGCCCATGTGCGGGTATCAACGGAAAACTACGTTCTGGTCGTCGACCAAAGAGGCCACCTGTATGCAGTTGCCTGGCCACTGAAGAGCTTGACATCGCTCGCTTTTGCAGTCCTGTTAAATGTTGTCGCGATTGCACTTGCTGTTTGACGTGGGTCCCGTCTTGCTTGCCGCACAATGTAGCTGTCAACTGGTGCCCCTCTCATTCGGGCAGCAGCGCCTGTGGTTCGGAATACTCTCCACGGACGTGAAACTGCTTGGCTACACTCGTCGCACTTCATCCCTCTCCCAGTTTCCCGACGATTCTTCTCTGTCTGAACTCATCCAAACGCTGTCGCCTGGCACGTTGTAATGAACAGCTTTAGGATGCACGGTAACTTTTCCCTGATTGACACTGCCATTTCCCGTTCCTTCAACTGCCTTTTGTTGCGCAGCCAGACCCTTTTGGCACTATGATTACGGTGGCACGCTATGAGACTTCCAGCTTCTCGTGCCCGTCTGCGAGACCTCGGGCTACATGCCTCCGCATTTTCATTCGCTTCCACGGAGTAGTTAATATGTTATGTTACTATTATGTACTAACAGTTTCAGTTTTTCGGAGTAATGTCATGGTGAAACCCGTATGAAAATCTCTACAATAGTTCTTGAGATTAGTTTCCACCTACAGACAGAAAAAGGCAGCGAGAACCTTTATAATGTGTATAAATATAAGGTAATTTGAATATTTACAGAATAGTCGACACTTACCTAAAGATGAATTTTGAAAACAATTGCTGTAGGATCGAGCGGGGAGCTGCAGATGTTGACACAGTTCTGGCAGATAGCGATACGATTCCTTGTGCAGCCATCGAGATTTATTTTTCACTGGTTTCCCTATAAAGCTCAAAACCAATACTGGCATGTCTCCTCTAGGTCAGGTGGACTTCCATTCCGAGCCTCGCCCAGTCCGAAGTAAGGCTTCGCTTCTAATGACTATGTCGTCGACTGGACGTTAAACGCTAAACTTTGCTCGCTTCCTCTAGGTGCTTATCAGAGTACGAGACGGCAATTGCGGAGTGTTTAGATGACTGTCTACCTGGCGCTTCGCACAACCGCTTCCGCAGGAGTCGACCGCCGCACGGCGCGCTTTGCCAACTCGCTTCAGCGGAAGGGCGAGAAGGCGCGTAAGGCTGGGGGCGCGAGTAAAAGGAAACGCGGAAGGGAAGGGCACAGCTATGCGGCAATCTCTGGCGGGAATGTTGTAATTATCAGCCGGCCCGGCCGCTGTCATAACACTAAATCTGCCGGCGCGCTCCTCCAGGAAATGGAACCGCCGCAGCCGGCGACCAAATTAAGAAGGAAGCAGTTTGTCAGCGCGCCAGGAATGCCGCGACCCTGGCGCCTCTCCCCGTCTGCTCTAAAAATTGCTAGAAATGCTTCTCCCAACAGCTGATGTGGGAGTGTGGGTCTGACTGGGTTCGTCTAAAGTGGGAACTGCACAGGGTTCTGGTCTAGGACCGCTGCTTTTCTTGATGAGTATCAGTGATCTTACGAAAGATGTGTGAGGTAATGTAAATGATTTGGCCAATAAGGGCGGTCAGTAAAATGAGCACGTGGATTTCTGAGGACCGATTAACACGTAACTAAAGCAAAACATAACGCTTACAGATTTTACTCTTGTAAAAACGAAATTCTACTGTCCCGAACAAGTCGACCACTTTAAATTATTAAGATTGAGCGTAGATGAAAGCTTTCGTGGAACTTCGAGATATTACGCAGAAGCTGAATGCTGCTATTTCCACAATAAGAATAATTTCCCGTGCTCATGATACTGTCGCTGTCGCTTCTACGAACGTCACTAAGCTCCCTTCTCCTCCCACAAGTTCACTGCTGTTCTCTACGTGGTTCAGACGCTGCAGAACGCTCGTGATTTTATTACTAGGTAAGTAAATCATTTCAACAGCAGCGTACTCAGACCCAACTAATAAACATTCCCACATTGGAGAAGCGTTTTTTTTTTTCATTTATTTTCCGTCAGCATTTGACAAACGAGGCACTTATTTTGTGGAAAGTGTTCTGACGCAAGTTTTTACTTAAACTGCATTTTACGCTTTATTTTTTGGTGCTTACGTCACCAGCTAGTTCATACAACCTCGATAGCTACTCATGATAAACCATATTGTCCATTTCTCAAATGTTTTGATACGTCTTTTTGAGTTTACAAGAGAATTACGACTACGGTAACTTGAATTCAACTGATCGTTTCCGAACTAATAAAAATGAAAGAGCAGAGTCCTTTAAATATGTATCAACTTTGGATAGATTCCCATTTGACGTATAATATCCAAAGGGAACAATTTTGTTACCTCACGCTATTCCTGTATGTCCACATGATCGGAACACTCATACTTCTCAAGAAAGCCGTAATAGCTAAGCAACTGAACAGATCAAGTCCAAATTTCGCCCGTAATTTTGCGCAACACGCAGAAACGTAACTAAAACTAAATATCATTGATATTTACACTCTACAATGACCGAAACGGAATTAAAGATTCAATTTATTCATACCGAAAATTTTTCATAATTTTCACGTCCTTCTCACTCCGCCCACAGCTTGTTCCTTTAAATAACTATCGTTCTGCCCTGTAACAGTACCATATGCAAATATAGTAAGTGATCGTCACGTTTTCAGCTCATCCCCCACAGTGTCGTGTGAAGTCTCAGCTGCGATCCATGTATTCCTAGTGGTGTGCGTGATATATTGCTCGAAGGATTATCATGGCGAAAGTTAATCGGAGGACGCTAATCCAAACCGGCACAGCTACACTTACAGAACCGTCTTACAATGACTCAGCATCCAAGGTATCACAGAAGAGAGGTCGCAGAAGTTGTCGTCATTGCTCCAGCCTTAATGATGGATGCTTGTAGCAGTAAATTGCATGCACAAATATTCTGAAATTCACTTGATGAACTGGCAAGTGTAAAACGCTAACAGATAATACTCTGCTCCATCTGCTACCTCGCAACTGCCTCATAAATTTCCACAAAGGTCAAACAGCATAACAGTTCAGAGTTTCTATGGAAACAAATCTAGATTATAAACTTAATTAAACTTCACCATTCCGTCGTTTTAAAGTAGCTGGTAGCATCACTGTTTAATACGAAGTCTGCTGCTACTGACATGGACGCACCATTCCTGTATAAAGTGGGAAATGTATAATTAGAGTTCGAAATGTGTGCACGGAAACACACTCGCAGTCTTCTGATTTGTTTCATGCGGCCGGCTATGAATTCCTCTCCTGCACCAATCTTTTCATCAGAGAAGCAACTGTAACCTACGTCCTCTATTATTTGCTGCATGTGTATCCAATCTCTTTTCTTTCTCTACAGCTTTTCCCATCTAAAGCTTCCTCTAGTACTATGAGGTTCTTTCCCGATCCCGCCCTGTCATCCTGTCTCTTCTTCTTGTGAGTGTTTTCCGTATACTCCTTTCCTCGCCGATTCTTCGGGAACCTCCTCATTCCTTACTTCAGATTAATTCTGTCAAACAGAAACTCCGCCCCAGACGCCTACCTCCGACACCCAACACTGGTGGTGCCCAGCTCCTAAATTTTTTTTAGCAATTCTAGAGACTGTTTAAATGTTCAGGTCTTTCACACAATCAGACTCCAACACCAGAATGGCTGGCTTTTGGCTCGAATGTGGTCAGTCTCATTGCGTACCCCTCTTCTTCCGCTGGTAGCATTTCCCTGTCCCCAGCGAGGACTAGGAAGTGATATTGGGAAACTCTCTTGATGAAGAGGAGCAAAAGCAGATGACAATATTCAGTCACCCCTACAGCTCATTTTATGTGGATTAAGGAAAAATCAAACCATTCGCTCCAGGTTGCTAGGAAAAGTCAGGTCACGGCTCGCTGAAATTCCACTTTTACGTCTCATACAACCAAGCTAACGCCATCACGGCGCGGCCATCTGTCACTTCAGATTAACATCAGCATCGGGTAATTGATCTTCCGCACATCACCAACATCAGTACGAAGTGTGACCACTACGGACGTGGATATGCTGCTGCACTCGTTGTGCATGGAACAAACAGGCTATGAATTTCATCTTGGGTAGTTCCTTGATGTGCCGGAAACATATGTTTACTTTCATAACAACATTCTTTCCAACGTTACCACAGGCACGCTCTATAGCTACGAATAAGCGGACTGACAGGCCAGTGAAGACTCCATACGATCCTCGAGCAACCTCTGGTGTGAACTGCACGGTGGAAAAAAATGGTTCAAATGGCTCTGAGCACTATGGGACTCAACTGCTGAGGTCATTAGTCCCCTAGAACTTAGAACTAGTTAAACCTAACTAACCTAAGGACATCACAAACATCCATGCCCGAGGCAGGATTCGAACCTGCGACCGTAGCGGTCTTGCGGTTCCAGACTGCAGCGCCTTTAACCGCACGGCCACTTCGGCCGGCTGCACGGTGGAGTCACGCTGCAGTGAGCCGAGGGTACGGCAGTAAGGACTATTCTTGCCACACACTGGCCAGCGCTGAGCTTGTCTTCAACAATTAGCAGTCAGACCAGCTGACATAACCAATAACTCTCCACATCAGTCTTCAAGGAACTGGAGAGGCATGCGTCTCTACAATGCTATTTTCTACGATCTTACATCAGGTCGTCTATACACATGCAGGTATACATGTGACCACCAGAAACAGAAGAGAGGCCCGTAAAATGTCTCTCAACGTCCAACTGACACTGGCCCTACACAGCGCAAGTGTCTATTGTCTGTAGTGTGGCGTCAGTGGAAAACGACGTATGGCCAGATTCTAGCATCAAATCTCGATGATTCGTGCTGATACACTGCCTGTAACCCCGCTCGGATTTCACCTGTTGTCACTGGTCTATTCGTCAGAAGAAGCTGATCAGTAATATACAAAAGAACGCAAAATAAAACTGAGGATTTGTTAGATGACGATCAGTTTGGCTTCGGGGACGGTAAAGGTACTAGAAAGATAGTTCTGCCTGAAGAAAAATCAAGACAAATGGTTCAAATAGCTCTGAGCACTATGAGACTTAATATCTCAGGTCATCAGTCCCCTAGAACTTAGAACTACTTAAACCTAACTAACCTAAGGACATCACACACATTCATGCCCGAGGCAGGATTCGAACTTGCGACCGTAGCGGTTTCGCGGTTCCAGATTGAAGCGCCTACAACCGCTCGACCACCAGCGGCCGGCAAAAAAAAAAAAAAAAAAAAAAAAAAAAAAAAAAAAAAAAAATCAAGACACGTCCATAGGATGTGTCAACCGGGGAAAAGCGTTCGACAACGTCAAACGTTGCAAGATGTTCTGAATTCTGAGAAAAATAGCGGTAAGCTTTAGGGAAAGTCGGGTAATATACAATATGTACGAGAACCGAGAGGGAACAATAAGAGAGAAAGATCAGGAACGAAGCGATCGGATTAATAAGTTTGTAAGACAGGGATGTAGTCTTTCGCCCCTACTGTTCGATCTATACGTCGAGGAAGCAATGACGCAAATAAAAGAAACGTTCAGGAGTGGGATTAAAATTTACCGTGAAAGGGTATCAGTGATAAGATTCACTGATGACAATGCTATCCTCCGTGAAAGTGAAGAGGAACTGCAGGATGTTGGAATGGAGTGACAGTCTAACAACGTGGGATGGAGTGGACAGTCTAATTAAGTACAGAACATGTATTGACAGTAAACTGAAGAAAGATGAAAGGAATGAGAAGTAACAAAAATGAAAACAGTGATAAACTGAACATCAGGATGGGGGATCACGAAATAGACGAAGTTAATTAATTCTGCTATCTAGACAGCTAAATAATCCATGACGGACGGAGGAAGGAGGACGTAATAATCAGGCTAGCACTTACAAAAGGGCATTCCTGGTCATGGGAAATCTAGTAGTATCATAGGCCTTAATACCGGGAATAAATTTCTGAAAATGTACATTTGGAGCACAGCATTGTATAGTAGTAAAACATTGACTTTGGGAAAAGCAGAAAAGAAGACAGTCGAAGCATATGAGATGTGGTGCTACAGAAGAATATTGAAAATTAGGTCGACGGATCAAGGCAAGGAATGATGAGGTTCTCCATGGAATCGGGGCGGAAAGTAATATTTGGAACACACTACCAAGAAGAAGGGACAGGATGGTAGGACATCTGTTACGACACCAGGGAATAGCTTCCATGATACTAGAGAGAGCTGTGGAGGGCAAAAACTGTAGAGGAAGACAGACATTGCAATAAATCCAGCACATAAACTGAGTAAGTGGGGTGCAAGTGTTACTCAAGAGATAAAACGGTTGGCACAGGATGTTATTCAATGTGTATATTGAGCAAGCAGTAAAGGAAACAAAAGAAAAATTCGGAGTAGGTATTAAAGTCCATGGAGAATAAATAAAAACGGTGAGGTTCGCCGATGACATTGTAATTCTGTCAGAGACAGCAAAGGACTTGGAAGAGCAGTTGAACGGAATGGACAGTGTCTTGAAAGGAGGATATAAGATGAACTTCAACAAAAGCAAAACGAGGATAATGGAATGTAGTCGAATTAAGTCGGGTGATACTGAGGGAATTAGATTAGGAAATGATACACTTAAAGTAGTAAAGGGGTTTTGCTATTTGGGGAGGAAAATAACTGATGATGGTCGAAGTAGAGAGGATATAAAATGTAGACTGGCAATGGCAAGGAAAGCGTTTCAAAGAAGAAGAGAAATTTGTTAACATCGAGTATAAATCTAAGTGTCAGGAAGTCGTTTCTGAAAGTATTTGTATGGAGTGTAGCCATGTATGGAAGTGAAACATGGACGATAAATAGTTTGGACAAGAAGAGAATAGAAGCTTTCGAAATGTGGTACTACAGAAGAATGCTGAAGATTAGATGGGTAGATCACATAACTAATGAGGAGGTATTGAATAGAATTGGGGAGAAGAGGCGTTTGTGGCACAACTTGGCAAGAAGAAGGGACCGGTTGGTAGGACATGTTCTGAGGCATCAAGGGATCACAAATTTAGCATTGGAGGGCAGCGTGGAGGGTAAAAATCGTATAGGGAGACCAAGAGATGAATACACTATGCAGATTCAGAAGGATGTAGGTTGCAATAAGTACTGGGAGGTGAAGAAGCTTGCACAGGATAGAGCAGCATGGAGAGCTGCATCAAACCAGTCTCAGGACTGAAGACAACAACAACGACAACAACAAGAACAACAACAACAACACAGGAAAAGAATTCGTGGCGGATCGCATCAGATCAGTCTGAACACAGACGACTAATACAAAAACGATGGATCTGTAGCTTCTCTAATTGCCAGAAAGTTGTCCTGAGCCCATGTCGTCAATAGTCATTGCACACCGTCAACTGTGTGATGTCACTATATTTCTCATGTAAATCAGTTGACACTACCCAAAGGCCAAACGACGGCGAAAAGCTGTATGTACACGTCCTATAGGCACGCTTTGTAGCGGTCTCCGCCTGTAAGTTTCGGGCAACACACCCAATAGCCACCGTGTACACACACCGATTTTCATCTGTAAGAATGGCTCTTTTTCTGTACGGAAAATTCTGAAAATAAGCTCGCACAAGTTTGAAATTTTAATCAACACATCCAGACAGTCACGGAAATATTCGAATATTAGTTACGTAGCGTTCGGTCACGGTTTTCACGGAGTAACACTTCTATTTCCGTCACCGTAGTGAGCATAACGTGGAACGTGGGACGTTTGGGGCGTCGCTGACGGTCCGGGCAAGCCATCAAGCAGAACCAGCAGCGCATGTGTGGCGCGGGGGCGTTATCTGTTGCTCGGCGCAGCGGCGGGGGTGACGGCGAGGGATGACGTTATTAGCCGCGGGCGGGGGCGGGCGCGGGGGCAGCGCGCTGACAAATGACAGCCGCGCCGCATCCGGATGGAGCCGTCGCGTCCCGGCAAGGCGGCCGGCGCACAATGACCAATTTATTTCACGGGCGGCGCGGCGCTCCCCTCGACGCCTGCCAACTGCACGCCGAATCTCTCCCTCCGCCTATCGGTCAGGCATTATCGTGCCGTCTGGGCTCTGGAGCTCGACCGCAGGGGCCCAGGCCATCTTTTTCCCTCCCGCGCCTCCCCAGCGATTACATCAGGTCGCGCTATTACGTATCCATCTCAGAGACAAATCACTTAATACAAGCATAAAATCTTTCACCTCGGATTACGACCAAGTCAGTTTCCTACGAATCTCTCGATGACGTTCCTGTGGTCCTGTCATGGTCGCCATTTGTGTGCTTTCTATCAACCTTCCGCAAGTGCGAAATTTATCTATAGTCTGGGTTTTAAAACTTAACCGTTCTGCGAAACACAATGTTTCCTTTCTTTCTTCTTCCCCCAAAAGTGTTTCAGCACCTATTCTGCGTCGGTACAGCGAGCACAGACGTGTTCGGGCAGTGAGTCTGGACCATAATTATGGCGAGTGTTCAAAAATATCTCTGAGCACTATGGGTCTTAACATCCGAGGTCATAAGTTCCCTAGAACGTAGAACCACTTAAACCTAACTAACCTAAGGACATCACACATATCCATGCCCGAGACAGGATACGAAACTGCGACCGTGGCGGTCGCGCGGTTCCAGACTGAAGCGCCCAGAACCGCTCGGCCACACTGGCCGGCTGTTCAGTAGTATGTTCCTCATCGACTGTTTTAATTCCGATATTCACCTACTGATGTATTTGTCATCGTGTCGTTACTTTTCTTATACGAAACATTCGCCGGGATTATTAGTAGCTCATAGTCTATAAGCAGATAGGTAGCCGAACATACTTTCGGTTTCATCCATCTTTGTAAAAGAAATCATTAAAATTTAAATATAGTTTCTTATCCAGAATGAGATTTTCACTCTGCAGCAGAGTGTGCGCTGGTATGAAACTTCCTGACAGATTAAAACTGTGTGCCGGACCGAGACTCGAACTCGGGACCTTTGCCTTTCGCGGGCAAGTGCTCTACCAACTTTTTTTTTATTTTTGTGTAAAATCTCATTTTTTTCGTTTTCGTTCGTTGTATCTGCTCGGGGCGGACGTCGCAAGACACCCATTTCAGTTCATCGTTGATCCATTAACTCAGTTTTTTTATTACAGAGGGCAGCTAACAGTCTGACCGAACACGCTGAGTTACCGAGCCGGCTAAAGCAGCGTGCACTGACACGGAAGCACGTTACGTAGGAGGTAGCGAATAGGTGCTTTTCTTTTCCTGTCTCTGCAAAATTTGTGCTGCGGCCGGGAGTCGAAGACGGGTCTCCTTGCTTGCTAGGCAGAAATGCTGACCATTACACTACCGAATGTCACTCCAACTCAGCTACCCAAGCACGACTCACGCCCCGTCCTCACAGCTTCACTTCTGCCAGTACCTCGTCACCTACCTTCCAAACTTTACAGAAGCTCTCCTTCGCAGGACTAGAAGTCACGCGGTTCCGGACTGAAGCGCCTAGAACCGCTCGGCCACCGCCGCCGGCTATAAAAGTGTGATAGAGAAGTAAAATAAATACTGACATTTGTGTACTTAAGTCAGTATTGCGGCAACTACGTTCAATAAATCAGGAAACAAATTTCTACAATGAATTTTTGACCAGTGTTAATCCACAAAGGCCGATACCAGCAGCAATTTTTTGATAGAGTTTATATAGTATCTGATGGTGTGCAGAAACATGTATTTCCTCAAACATTTGGCTAGTGTTTCTCATACACCTATTTTCCTGCCTAATGTGCTCAGCGCCGACTTAGAAATAACGTAGTTCGTTAGATAACCGTTCTAGTATTAGACAGAAAGTTTTCTTTGTGCATCTATCACTCTTTCATTACAAATTATAAATTTATTTTCTGGTACCATTCCCAACGAACTTCACCGAGCGAGGTGGCGCAGTGGTTAGCACACTGGACTCGCATTCGGGAGGACGACGGTTCAATCCCGTCTCCGGCCATCCTGATTTAGGTTCTCCGTGATTTTCCTAAATCGTTTCATGCAAATACCGGGATGGTTCCTTTGAAAGGGCACGGCCGATTTCCTTCCCACTCCTTCCCTAACCCGAGCTTGCGCTCCGTCTCTGATGACCTCGTTGTTGACGGGACGTTAAACACTAACCACCACCACCACCCAACGAACTTCCTGTGGTAGATGTATTGGAGGAATTGCTGAATGTGATACAAATGCCGGCCGGGGCGGTTCTAGGCGCTACAGTCTGGAACCGCGCGACCGCTACGGCCGCAGGTTCGAATCCTGCCTCGGGCATGGATGTGTGTGATATCCTTAGGTTAGTTAGGTTTGAGTAGTTCTAAGTTCTAGGGGACTGACGACCTCAGAAGTCAAGTCCCATAGTGCTCAGAGCCATTTTTTTGTGATACAAATGTTACAAACTTTAACGCTTTACCGATATACCACTAAGCATAAGATAAGTTAGGGAAAGATTTGGTGTGGTGTTTCTGGTAAGGTGAAAAAGCTGTCCTGGCATTTATCATAACTTTCGTGAGAAGTACAAAGTAAGTACGGAGCTTGGAATTAAGTTGCTAGCTAGAGCAGTCTTTTTGTGGATCAAATGAGCTGGACGGCGTGCCCAGGACAACTCCTAGTACGGCACTGTGCAGCTCAGGAGAACCTCTGCGATCCGGCTACTATGCTGGAGCGTATACTTAGTGCAGTGCTTCCAGACCTCAGATTATAAATACAGCAATGCTGAGGGCCTACATGTACGGTATGTACACTACTGGAAATTGAAATAAGAACACCGTGAATTCATTGTCCCAGGAAGGGGAAACTTTATTGACACATTCCTGGGGTCAGATACATCACATGATCACACTGACAGAACCACAGGCACATAGACACAGGCAACAGAGCATGCACAATGTCGGCACTAGTACAGTGTATATCCACCTTTCGCAGCAATGCAGGCTGCTATTCTCCCATGGAGACGATCGTAGAGATGCTGGATGTAGTCCAGTGGAACGGCTTGCCATGCCATTTCCACCTGGCGCCTCAGTTGGACCAGCGTTCGTGCTGGACGTGCAGACCGCGTGAGACGACGCTTCATCCAGTCCCAAACATGCTCAATGGGGGACAGATCCGGAGACCTTGCTGGCCAGGGTAGTTGACTTACACCTTCTAGAACACGTTGGGTGGCACGGGATACATGCGGACGTGCATTGTCCTGTTGGAACAGCAAGTTCCCTTGCCGGTCTAGGAATGGTAGAACGATGGGTTCGATGACGGTTTGGATGTACCGTGCACTATTCAGTGTCCCCTCGACATTCACCAGTGGTGTACGGCCGGTGTAGGAGATCGCTCCCCACACCATGATGCCGGGTGTTGGCCCTGTGTGCCTCGGTCGTATGCAGTCCTGATTGTGGCGCTCACCTGCACGGCGCCAAACACGCATACGACCATCATTGGCACCAAGGCAGAAGCGACTCTCATCGCTGAAGACGACACGTCTCCATTCGTCCCTCCATTCACGCCTGTTGCGACACCACTGGAGGCGGGCTGCACGATGATGGGGCGTGAGCGGAAGACGGCCTAACGGTGTGCGGGACCGTAGCCCAGCTTCATGGAGACGGTTGCGAATGGTCCTCGCCGATACCCCAGGAGCAACAGTGTCCCTAATTTGCTGGGAAGTGGCGGTGCGGTCCCCTACGGCACTGCGTAGGATCCTACGGTCTTGGCGTGCATCCGTGCGTCGCTGCGGTCCGGTCCCAGGTCGACGGGCACGTGCACCTTCCGCCGACCACTGGCGACAACATCGATGTACTGTGGAGACCTCACGCCCCACGTGTTGAGCAATTCGGCGGTACGTCCACCCGGCCTCCCGTATGCCCACTATACGCCCTCGCTCAAAGTCCGTCAACTGCACATACGGTTCACGTCCACGCTGTCGCGGCATGCTACCAGTGTTCAAGACTGCGATGGAGCTCCGTATGCCACGGCAAACTGGCTGACACTGACGGCGGCGGTGCACAAATGCTGCGCAGCTAGCGCCATTCGACGGCCAATACCGCGGTTCCTGGTGTGTCCGCTGTGCTGTGCGTGTGATCATTGCTTGTACAGCCCTCTCGCAGTGTCCGGAGCAAGTATGGTGGGTCTGACACACCGGTGTCAATGTGTTCTTTTTTCCATTTCCAGGAGTGTATTTCCTCTCAGGATACGATGCTAACAAAATCGATTGGCAGGTTTAACGATTAGCCTGGCCAAATTTAAATACTTCTGCATTAACATCGTTCATATCTGAGTGGCTCTTAACAGATAACCACACCTAGCTTAATACAATATTTAATTCGAGGGGGTGATAGGTTTATTGAGACTAACACGTATTCGCAGGACTGCGCAAGACCCTCTGTCGTCATGGAACGATATAGCAGTAGTTTCAGGACTCAGTGTCATGGAAATAACTCGTTCTCTGAAAGACACACAGCGAATCATGAAAAATAGTATAGCCAGACTATCTAAACCAATGGCTATTAAAAAATATGCTTTTCCACAATCTCGTAAATGATAATACAGTTTTGCCCGCATCTCGTGGTCGTGCGGTAGCGTTCTCGCTTCCCACGCCCGGGTTCCCGGGTTCGATTCCCGGCGGGGTCAGGGATTTTCTCTGCCTCGTGATGGCTGGGTGTTGTGTGCTGTCCTTAGGTTAGTTAGGTTTAAGTAGTTCTAAGTTCTAGGGGACTTATGACCACAGCAGTTGAGTCCCATAGTGCTCAGAGCCATTTGAACCATTTTTGATAATACAGTTTTACGCAATCAAGGCTGTCAATGTTTGCATTTATCCTTAAAACTGCAGTACAGGCTGTTAAGTACAGGGCGAAGTACAATGGAGGCTTCAGATACGAAGCGCTAGAGCAGATTAAAAAGAATGAAAGAGGAAAGGGCCTGGTACTTCAACGGATTTTTCCCGCTAGTCATTTCTACCCAAGTAAAGAAATCATGGGACATTGCAATTAGGATGGCATAATGGAGAGTTGAATCCATACTCTCGAATAAAAGATCAACACCTGCGCCATAAAGTTATAGGTTATTTAGAGAGTTTCACCACCGAAGAAGATTGTGAATATCCGAGGTGGAGTGTAGCAATCCTTAATATCCTTCCAGATTTATAAATGTTGTGGTACGTAAGTTTTAATGTATTGCTTACCCAGATGGAGGTTTGTCCTTGCATTGAGAATGTAAAAGGACGTACCTCCCTCATCAAACACTCTGAGTGACCTTAAACTATGCAGAAATGAATGTAGCAAAGCAGAAAATGTGCGTGCATGCCACAGACGTGTTTTCTGTTCGAATGAGTCAACGGAATGCGACCGGAAAAAGGCTATACTCCACAAAACACTATGCTATGCAAAGATAAATGAATTGGTGTAAAAAGTATGCGTCCATGCCGCAGACGTGTCTTTTGTTCGAATGGGTCAACGGACAGAGCTGAGCGAATGTCGACGTGATGTTATTGTGGGGACCCACCAGTTGGAACAGACCATTTTTCTCAAGTTTACGTGACAGCGTCCAGTGAAAGCTACGACATTGAGAAGCGGACGTATCGGCAAGCATAAATTCCAGTCAATGGTCTGGAACGCTTAAGAAACGAGTAGACAGCGGCCATTATGTTGAAACTTATCGGCGGATGCATGGGTCAGTTATTGCAGACGACAGTCGCTATTGCCCAGATCGTCAGCAGATATGATCCACCAATAACCGATTGGACTCTGTTTTCATTACTATATTGCTGCACATAGGCCAGTTACCCAACAATGAAAGTTAGAGAGTTAGACCCCCTAGACAAGTGTAAATAACGTCATCACTGGTCTACCTATCTGTGTAACAAGGATGATGATTTCAATGGAATGGTGTTACGAAAAAAAAGGTATATCCAGTTCTGGAACAAATAGAAAAAATAATTAACGTAGAAGATAAGTTACCCTATAAGGCAGTACATTCCAAGTTGTTAATTGTATATATTGATCAAAATACACTCCTGGAAATTGAAATAAGAACACCGTGAATTCATTGTCCCAGGAAGGGGAAACTTTATTGACACATTCCTGGGGTCAGATACATCACATGATCACACTGACAGAACCACAGGCACATAGACACAGGCAACAGAGCATGCACAATGTCGGCACTAGTACAGTGTATATCCACCTTTCGCAGCAATGCAGGCTGCTATTCTCCCATGGAGACGATCGTAGAGATGCTGGATGTAGTCCTGTGGAACGGCTTGCCATGCCATTTCCACCTGGCGCCTCAGTTGGACCAGCGTTCATGCTGGACGTGCAGACCGCGTGAGACGACGCTTCATCCAGTCCCAAACATGCTCAATGGGGTACAGATCCGGAGATCTTGCTGGCCAGGGTAGTTGACTTACACCTTCTAGAGCACGTTGGGTGGCACGGGATACATGCGGACGTGCATTGTCCTGTTGGAACAGCAAGTTCCCTTGCCGGTCTAGGAATGGTAGAACGATGGGTTCGATGACGGTTTGGATGTACCGTGTACTATTCAGTGTCCCCTCGACGATCACCAGTGGTGTACGGCCAGTGTAGGAGATCGCTCCCCACACCATGATGCCGGGTGTTGGCCCTGTGTGCCTCGGTCGTATGCAGTCCTGATTGTGGCGCTCACCTGCACGGCGCCAAACACGCATACGACCATCATTGGCACCAAGGCAGAAGCGACTCTCATCGCTGAAGACGACACGTCTCCATTCGTCCCTCCATTCACGCCTGTCGCGACACCATTGGAGGCGGGCTGCACGATGTTGGGGCGTGAGCGGAAGACGGCCTAACGGTGTGCGGGACCGTAGCCCAGCTTCATGGAGACGGTTGCGAATGGTCCTCGCCGATACCCCAGGAGCAACAGTGTCCCTAATTTGCTGGGAAGTGGCGGTGCGTTCCCCATAGGCACTGCGTAGGATCCTACGGTCTTGGCGTGCATCCGTGCGTCGCTGCGGTCCTGTCCCAGGTCGACGGGCACGTGCACCTTCCGCCGACCACTGGCGACAACATCGTTGTACTGTGGAGACCTCACGCCCCACGTGTTGAGCAATTCGGCGGTACGTCCACCCGGCCTCCCGCATGCCCACTATACGCCCTCGCTCAAAGTCCGTCAACTGCACATACGGTTCACGTCCACGCTGTCGCGGCATGCTACCAGTGTTAAAGACTGCGATGGAGCTCCGTATGCCACGGCAAACTGGCTGACACTGACGGCGGCGGTGCACAAATGCTGCGCAGCTAGCGCCATTCGACGGCCAATACCGCGGTTCCTGGTGTGTCCGCTGTGCCGTGCGTGTGATCATTGCTTGTACAGCCCTCTCGCAGTGTCCGGAGCAAGTATGGTGGGTCTGACACACCGGTGTCAATGTGTTCTTTTTTCCATTTCCAGGAGTGTATGAACAACAACACACATATTATTGAGATTGTCGGACAGCGAGGTTAGCAACTTGTCTCTCCGCATAACTGCTAGCTTCAGAAACAAATGAATACGACTAAACATGTTTGACACATCTCCATTCGTTGATGGCTTATGGCATAATTTTCCGTGGCATTTCCTCAGGTACTAAAAAAAGCACCGATTGCACATATTTGATAATATGCCGGATCAACGAGGATGAGTAAGGCAGAAGGCCGTATTGCATGTACAGACATGGAAGTGACTTCTATCCTGCAGAGGATGGAAAATGGCCGATGATGATGATTATTAGTATTATAATGACTGATTGGTCGAAAGGCCTAACCAAATACTCCGTTGCTGATACGAATTAGCTTGTTACTGACACTTTTAGGTAAATAGTACATTTGACAGTAAATATTAATAACTTTACTATTTTCGGCCATGAGAGCTATTTAATGTTTATCTATTGATGAAGGCGCCACTTCAAATAGTTAGTCATTCAAGAAACGATTCAACACTAGCTTCGTAATATACTTACCCGCTGGGGATATTCTTAGAAATAATCGAGCACAGTTTTAAGGCAACAGTATTGCCTACAACTGCAACACTAGACGAAAAAAAGACACGCCTATATTTTCTTTTTTCTCCTTTCTTATCTATCTTGAGATTGGTTTGAAGCAGCTCACCACGAATCCTTTTCCTGTGCTAACGTCATCATCCCAGGGCACTTACTTTCAACTTCATCTCAATTATTTGTCCGACATATTCCAGTCTGTCTTCCCTGCGGTCCTTCGCACATATTTATCCGGGAGGGGATTGGGAAAGGAGGCAAGACTCTGAAACTACCACTTTTATATGCACTACCGGTAGTTGGTTAGTTTCGAGACTGGTCATGCCACAAGAACTAAGTTTTGTAGATGACACAAAAAAACTTATTATATCGAAAAGAATTGTTGATTAGACACTCACATCTAAAAGTATACGACAATAATTATGTAGTGAATTTTGTCTCGGAACGTTCCCTAAGTATCATCGTGTAAGCTATGCGCGGATGTCTTAACGTATCTCCTATCATCCTGTTCTTCCTTCCTGTCAATATTTATCACAAGTAAATTTCCTCGCTGATTCTGCGGAGAACATTCTAATTTCTTATCTAATCACTTCTTGTAATTTAAATATCATTTAATAGCTTCTAATCTCGAACAGCGTCGATTCCCTTCTTTTCTGGTTTTTCCACAGCCCATGATTCACTTCCACACAACGGTCTGCTCGAAACGTACATTCTCAAGAAACTCCTTCCTCAAATTAAGGCCGGCAGTTGGTACTAGTAGACTTCTTTTGGCCAGGAAACCCCTCTTTGACCTCACTAGTCTGCTTTTTACATCCTCCTTGCTTCGTTCATCAGGTGTTATTTTCCTTCACTTCACACCTTTCCGATCACTAAAGCTTCCAGTGGCTCAGAAAGATGTTCAAATACGCAGCCACAATCTTTGGTCATTGGTCCAATAATATAAAATCTCATGCAGTTACCAAAGTTAATGTCGAATGTAAAACGAAATCGTTCCTTATGGACCAATCCTCTTTATTCCATACTTAAATGTGGTAGAATTTTTGTGTAACTGCCAAATATGTGATCTGTCGTACTGAATATGTTTCAATAGCTACGTGAAAAATGTCACAGTTGACTATTTGTTTTCATAGAGTCTAAGACACTGTTGTTATGGTTCAAATGGCTCTGAGCACTATGGGACTTAACTTCTAACGTCATCAGTCCCCTAGAACTTAGAACTACTTAAACCTAACTAACCTAAGGACATCGCACACATCCATGCCCGAGGCAGGATTCGAACCTGCGACCGTAGCGGCCGCGCGGTTCCAGACTGTAGGGCCTTTAACCGCTTGGCCACCATGGCCGGCCACTGTTGTTATGTAAAATGTAAATGGGCAGCATGTAGCCACACACAGCCTACACGAGACGTGCAAAATTCTGTTGTCTTGTGTCTGCACAGAGCTTCGAAAACCTTGCGCTATCCCTGTCATCGGAACGCAGCACTATAAGGCAGCACAAGTAAACGAGGATTCCGACTTGGGATATGATGCGGTGCCGAGACCAGAGGTCAGAAAGTGCACAAGCGCCGTGTTTTCTGCCCGCCCACCCCTTTCATCGCGAACTTTAAAGTATGCGCCCTCTGTGCCTTCTGTTCGTTGACAACAATACCACTGCGGCTACACAAAAACTCGACTCGCAGAGTGGAGATAGCGCGGCCCCCTTCCTTTTGTGCGCCGCTCTGGGAACAAGAGGGGAATCAGCGCAGGTAGCCCGCCGACTGACCGCCGCAGGTAGCCCTCAGTGACACCGCAAACAATGCTCCCGAGGGGCCCCGGCCGCGACACGCCCACCCCGCCGCGCCGTCCTGTCACTCTCACTTCTCTCCCGCTCAGCTTTGCCTTTTCCGCAGATGAGAGAACTTCTGGACCAACTCCAAAAGTGGACAGCCGTCTAGCCGCAGCAGATGAGCAAACTCTGAACAACCGAGCGAACCGATCCGTGTTCTGCTGCGGTCAGGCGTGTACAGGGTGTCCCACAAATTTTGCGACAAGCTTCCAGGGGTAGCAGAGGATGAGTTGAGGAACGAATCGAGGACAGGAATCCCTATCCGGAAAAGTCATCCAACGACGCTACATAGCTGCCTTTGGCAGCAAACGTGACTTTGTACACTGACGGACCGTAGGCAGAACTTCTCGCCCTGTTGTTTCATATTCAGTCATCGCGACTAATAGCCACAATCGCCAGTGGAAGACAGGCCTTGTCTTCTACGAGGGTAATCCCAAAAGCAAGGTCTCCTATTTTTTTATAAGTACATAGACCTGTTTATTTCTACAATGGTTTACATCAGTTTACAGCTTGAACATTTAGCTATTTTTCGACAGAATCACCATTTCTGTCGATGCATTTTTGTAGACTCTGTGGCAGTTTTTGTATGCCTATGTCATACCTGCTCGCCGCCATGCTTTTCAGAAAGTTATGAACCTCTTCTTTCACCTCGTCGTCGGAGCTGAATCGCTTTCCGGCCAAATGTTCTTCGACATCGACAGAAACGCTGATTATGTCGAAAAATAGCTGTAAACTGATGTAAACCATTGCAGAAATAGACAGGCCTATGTACTTATAAAAAAAATAGCAGACCTTACTTTTGGGATTACCCTCGTACAAATGTGATGCTCTGTTGCCTCGGTGGATGACGGTTGCGGAATGGGTCTCCATCTGCGGTTCATTTTTCTCCTGTATACCGAAAATCATCGGAGGTTTTAGTGAGTTCCAGGAGAAAAATAAACTTCGGATGGAAGCCTGGAAATCGTCTTCCACCAAGGCAACAGAGCATCGCATTCATAGAAGACAAGGCATTTCTATGCTGCAGCTAGCTCCGTCTTCTCCACTGGCGATCAATGAGTAACAAGCAACATTGTGAGACGTTCCGCATGCGATTCGTCAGCGTACAAAGTCACGTTTGCTGCCAAAGGGGTGGCCTAGAGGCAACGGCCGGCGATTTAACTTCGACACTCTGTAGCGTCGTTGGATGACGTTTCCGGACGCGGGTTTCAATTTTGGATTTGTTCCTCAATAACCCCCCAGCCCCCCTCCCCCACAAACCTACGAAATTTGATGCAACGTTTCTGGGACGCCCTGTATATCTTCGCACTGTGCTCATGGCTCTGTAATACTTCGTAGCTCTAACGTCCAACTATGGATTTTGTAGGTGAGTTTCGAAAGTTTTCAAGCAGACGCGTCGGTTAAGAAAAGGATCCAAGAAAATTCTCTTCGTCACCAGAGCACCGTTTGTGATACAGGTTGGTGTTAAGCGGACTATGTTTTCGGTGCACGAGAATGCTAAAGCCTGTGAAAAAAAAATTGTTGTCGACGTCAGTTAACAGTTTCAGTAAAAAAAAAGAGGCCACATTTTCAGTAACATCTGAATCCTATGGAAGAGAGATTTTGGGGTTAGAGAGTGCAACCTTCCAAATACGAAGACTCAAATCTGAAATGAAACTAATTCTAGTTTTGTAAGGTGGCGTGCTCCAAAAGTATTGAAGAACGTTTACAAGGAACGGTATCACGAATGGTGACAGATTTGTTTCACTTGGAGGAATATCACCAAAATGATGAAAATGTGAAACAGAAGACGCTTGAAGAGGGAACCCAACGAAAGCCTACGTACGAATAGTAACGGAGGAATTTAAAAGGTTCAGCGAAGAGGCGACTAAGCTACTTACCGCAGATGCAAGTCGTTTTTCCCGCGGTCCATACGCCAATGAAACGGGAAGAACTACTAATACGAAGTACAATGAGTTTTCCACACTCCATGTCTACAGTGGTTTGAAGAGTATCAACGCATATGTGGAGATTACTGTAATGCCTGTAACGGAATGCCGCAGCCACCGGAATGGCCCTGTTCCCTCTTTCCGTTCTTGGAAGTGACTTACCGAGTTCAGCGTGGGCTCCGCACCAAGGCATAAATTACAGCTTCACAGCGGGTGTCGCCACAAAAATGAAGAATTACAGGTTAATCTGTCAATACAATTTTCATTTGAAGTATAAGGAAATAGAGACCCTGGCGACGGCAGTTTTAAGGCACCTTTCAGGAGCCAATATAACTAGAAATACTGTGAAGAATATGGAATGATCTCAATTTTAGCACTAGAAAGACATCATCTCCTTCCTCGTCAATTACTGTATGGAACAATACACACTGCCAACTTAGGCACGGCAGGGGAAAAGCACTCTCGTTGGCACTGCAGGGCTTTAGACATCTTCGATCACTAATGAATGGCGCGAAATTAGCACCACGTATTCGAGAGGACCATTCGAGTTTTTGGATAGATTAGAACGTGTGAAGTTAACATATTCCCGACTAAATGACTCCGACTAAGGGCGTCGCTGTATGTTGGATCTTCTCTATCTCTCCTGTCAGTCCAATCTGATGAGAATCCCATACTGATAAATAATACCAAAGAATCAGTCGGATATGCGTCTCGTAAGGATGAGTTACATATGCGTAAGATTCTTTCTATGGAATATGCTTTTCCTATTATTTGCTTTACGTGCTCAGTCAACTTAAGATCGCCCTAGATTTTACTACTAGATATTTTACGGTATACAATATTTCCAGCAGTTTGTCACCAACATTGTAGCTGTGCAGTAGTGGATTTCTTCTTTTATGTATACGCCGTATGTTACATCTGTTTTCATTCAGCGTTAGTTACCTGACTCTGCACCATTCATCAATCTTATATAGGTCATTTTGCAAATCGATACCGTCTTCTGACGACGTTACTTTCTTATAGACAATCACATCATCAGCGAACAGTCTAAAGGAGATTCTGACGCGTGCTACTAGATCATTTAAATACAATGTAAACACTAGCGGTCCTATTACACTTTCTTGTGGTACTCTGGAAATCACAGTTACATCAATAGATTAAGAGCGACGTGTTGAGGTCTATCTGCAAGTTAGAAATTTCATCTAACAGGTCCACCTGGCATTCTGCGCATATTAACGTCCTCTTCACGTGTATGATTCGTCCACCGTGCGCCGTTAAAATGGAGCCCCCTGCTCCATTGCAGCGCCGCTGCAGGGTCTGTGGGCATGCGCAATGGCCCCAAACTTGGATCATTTGCGTACCGGATCTCACTGTACTTGTTTGTGACCTTTCGCGTTTGCACTATTCTTCCCTCTCGATGCACTATTTTCACCGCTGCTGAGTGATGTACACTGTAAGTAGGCTGTTTAGGTTTTTATATTGGTAACGCCACGTAGCGCTCTGTATGAAAATCACTGGCTGTGCTGTGTGCAGTCTGTGGCTGGTTTGCATTGTTGTCTGCCATTGTAGTGTTGGGCAGCTGGATGTGAACAGCGCATAGCGTTGCGCAGTTGGAGGTGAGCCGCCAGCAGTGGTGGATGTGGGGAGAGAGATGGCGGAGTTTTGAAATTTGTAATACTGGATGGCATGAACTGCTATATATATTATGACTATTAAGATAAATACATTGTTTGTTCTCTATTAAAATCTTTCATTTGCTAACTATGCCTATCAGTAGTTAGTGCCTTCCGTAGTTTGAATCTTTTATTTAGCTGGCAGTAGTGGCGCTCGCTCTATTGCAGTAGTTCGAGTAATGAAGATTTTTGTGAGGTAAATGATTTGTGAAAGGTATAGGTTAATGTTAGTCAGGGCCATTCTTTTGTAGGGATTTTTGAAAGTCAGATTGCGTTGCGCTAAAAATATTGTGTGTCAGTTTAAGCACAGTCATGTATAATTTTTCTAAGGGGACGTTTCAACACTATGTGATCAAAAGTATCCGGACACCCTCAAAGCATACGTTTTTCATATTAGGTCCATTGTGCTGCCACTTACTGCCAGTTACTCCATATCAGCGACCTCAGTAGTCATTAGACATCGTGAGAGAGCAGAGTGGGGGGCTCCAGGGAACTCACGGACTTCGAAGTGGCCAGGTGATTGGCTGTCACTTGTGTCATACGTCTGTACGCGAGATTTCCACACTCCTAAACATCCCTAGGGCCACTGTTTCCGATGTGACAGTGAAGTGGAAACGTGAAGGGACACGTACAGAGCAAAAGCGTACAGGCCGACCTCGTCTGTTGACTGAGAGAGACCGCCAGCAGTTGAAGAGGGTCGTAATGTGTAATAGGCAGACATCTATCCAGACCATCACACAGGAATTCCAGACTGCATCAGGATCCACCGCAAGTACTATGACAGTTAGGTGGGATGTGAAAAAACTTGGATTTCCAGGTCGAGCGGCTGCTCATAAGCCATACATCACGCCGGTAAATGCCAAACGACGCGTCGCTTGGTGTAAGGAGCGTAAACATTGGACGATTGAACAGTGGAAAAACATTTTGTGGAGAGACGAATCACGGTACACTATGTGGTGATCCGATGGCAGGGTGTGGGTATGGCGAATGCCCGGTGAACGTCATCTGCCAACGTGTATAGTGCTAACAGTAAAATTCGGAGGCGGTGGTGTTATGGTGTGGTCGTGCTAGCGACCCCTTGTTGTTTTGCGTGGTACTAGCACAGCACAGGCCTACATTGATGTTTTAAGCACCTTCTTGCTTCCCACAGTGGAAGAGCAATTCGGGATGGCGATTGCATCTTTCAACACGAAGCACGGCATGTGGCGGAGTGGACACACGACAATAACATCCCTGTAATGAACTGGCAGGCCGGTGTGGCCGTGCGGTTCTAGGCGCTTCAGTCTGGAACCGCGTGATCGCTAGGATCGCAGGTTCGAATCCTGCCTCGGGCATGGATGTGTGTGATGTCCTTAGGTTAGTTAGGTTTAATTAGTTCTAAGTTCTAGGCGACTGATGACCTCAGTAGTTAAGTCGCACAGTGCTCAGAGCCATTTGAACCATTTTTTTTTTTTTTTTTTTTTTTTTTTTTTTTTTTTTTTTTTTTTTTTGTACTGAACTGGCCTGCACAGAGTCCTGGCCTGAATCCTACAGACCACCTTTCGAATGTTTGGAACGCCTACTTCGTGCCAGGCCTCACCGACCGACATTGATACCTCTCCTCACTGCAGCATTCCTTGAAGAATGGGCTACCATTCCCCAAGAAATCTTCCAGCACTTGACTGAACGTATGCCTGCGAGAGTGGAAGCTGTCATCAAGGCTAAGGGTGGGCTAACACCATATTATTTAATTCCAGCATTACCGATGGAAGGCGCCACGAAGTTTTAAGTCATTTTCTGCCAGGTGTCCGAATACTTCTGATCACATAGTGTATAAGAGCCGGAAAACTGCGTTTTTATGGCAGTTTCGACAAAATTTAACTTGGAAGGACTACGAAGCTGAGGGACTCAATCTGCTGCAAAAATCACATAAGACTTCTGGAATTCACATATGGTATACATATCTGTGCTTTCTCTGAGCATATTGAATATCTGTTCTTAATTTGTGACAGACTGGAGTTACGGTTGGTTTCTTGTACACTCCTGGAAATGGAAAAAAGAACACATTGACACCGGTGTGTCAGACCCACCATACTTGCTCCGGACACTGCGAGAGGGCTGTACAAGCAATGATCACACGCACGGCACAGCGGACACACCAGGAACCGCGGTGTTGGCCGTCGAATGGCGCTAGCTGCGCAGCATTTGTGCACCGCCGCCGTCAGTGTCAGCCAGTTTGCCGTGGCATACGGAGCTCCATCGCAGTCTTTAACACTGGTAGCATGCCGCGACAGCGTGGACGTGAACCGTATGTGCAGTTGCCGGACTTTGAGCGAGGGCGTATAGTGGGCATGCGGGAGGTCGGGTGGACGTACCGCCGAATTGCTCAACACGTGGGGCGTGAGGTCTCCACAGTACATCGATGTTGTCGCCAGTGGTCGGCGGAAGGTGCACGTGCCCGTCGACCTGGGACCGGACCGCAGCGACGCACGGATGCACGCCAAGACCGTAGGATCCTACGCAGTGCCGTAGGGGACCGCACCGCCCCTTCCCAGCATATTAGGGACACTGTTGCTGCTGGGGTATCGGCGATGACCATTCGCAACCGTCTCCATGAAGCTGGGCTACGGTCCCGCACACCGTTAGGCCGTCTTCCGCTCACGCCCCAACATCGTGCAGCCCGCCTCCAGTGGTGTCGCGACAGGTGTGAATGGAGGGACGAATGGAGACGTGTCGTCTTCAGCGATGAGAGTCGCTTCTGAATTGGTGCCAATGATGGTCGTATGCGTGTTTGGCGCCGTGCAGGTGAGCGCCACAATCAGGACTGCATACGACCGAGGCACACAGGGCCAACACCCGGCATCATGGTGTGGGGAGCGATCTCCTACACTGGCCGTACACCACTGGTGATCGTCGAGGGGACACTGAATAGTGCACGGTACATCCAAACCGTCACCGAACCCATCGTTCTACCATTCCTAGACCGGCAAGGGAACTTGCTGTTCCAACAGGACAATGCACGTCCGCACGTATCCCGTGCCACCCAACGTGCTCTAGAAAGTGTAAGTCAACTACCCTGGCCAGCAAGATCTCCGGATCTGTCCCCCATTTAGCATGTTTGGGACTGGATGAAGCGTCGTCTCACACGGTCTGCACGTCCAGCACGAACGCTGGTCCAACTGAGGCGCCAGGTGGAAATGGCATGGCAAGCCGTTCCACAGGACTACATCCAGCATCTCTACGATCGTCTCCATGGGAGAATAGCAGCCTGCATTGCTGCGAAAGGTGGATATACACTGTACTAGTGCCGACATTGTGCATGCTCTGTTGCCTGTGTCTATGTGCCTGTGGTTCTGTCAGTGTGATCATGTGATGTATCTGACCCCAGGAATGTGTCAATAAAGTTTCCCCTTCCTGGGACAATGAATTCACGGTGTTCTGATTTCAATTTCCAGGAGTGTATTTTGTGAAATTTTCACGTCCATGAAAGTTTACTACTTGACAACTGGCAGACTCAATGCTTTGCGCACTGGATGTGGCAACGCATTGTGAGGGAACAGTGCAAGTACAGATGCCACTGGTGTGCTATACCAGCCCGCCAGCTGCTTTAAGTTGAGGAGTGTACGGTTTTGAGGGTAAGACGCGGGCTGCGGCGTGCGTGCCCGGGGCTATCGCTGACCTCGAGGCTCGCCCCAGCGCGGCACATCAAAGCGGCGCCCCGCGGCCGCCGCCGCAGCGGGGGTCCGCCGTTCACGCCCCCGGGGCCCCCCGCGGCGACCTTCTGTCAGCCCGGCCGGCCCACAGCCGAGGGCCTCACAAAAGCCCCTCCCGCGCCGCGCCGCTCGCGTCGCCAGGCGCCGTTTGTTTGCTATCGGCCGGCGCGGCGCGCGCCGAGCATCTGCGTGGACGCGTCATTACCCGTGTTTACCCAGTCGCGGGCAATAGTACTTTCGCTTTGCCTTGCCACGACCGTCTGATGTGATTTGGCGCTTCGTTCCGACACAACAAACATACAGATGATGGCAAGTGGTTACAGCACAAGTGTAACGACAACAGTGCAGGGTGTCCCTTTTAAATCTCCCACATTTCAATTGGCACAGAAAAAATAACTACAGTTGACGCTACAATGAGAATCCACCATATGATAGAGCATTTCAAAGAATTCCCACGTCAGACACGCCAGCTGTTGTCACCGGATCGGAGCACGGTCGTAGGAAATGAAAATGGTGGTGATGTACATGTTTCTTTTTAAGGTATCATGATTTCTCTGGCTATTACTAATTTCTACATGAACTGTGAAATGTCTGCCATTATGTTTTCACGAAGTCCGCCATCTTTGAAACTCCCGGCATACAAAGCCCCTTGATCGACACAAAGCACAGTCCTCGACACAGCGCCAACATGGAATTCCCACCCACGCGGTCGGCCTGGACCACGCGCAGGGGCTACTCCTCTTGCTCCAGCTAATTTTCGGCACCATGCCGTAGCTGACGAGCCCCGGCGCCACAACTCGCCCATTACCTAATAATCATTAACGGACTAGTACACAAACTAATGTGAAACTGTGTCTGAGCACAGGGCACACGAATGCTCTCTGGAAGACTGCAGATCGGTAAACAAAAAAATGGTTCAAATGGCTCTGAGCACTACGGGACTTAACATCTGAGGCCATCAGTCCCCTAGAACTTAGAACTACTTAAACCTAACTAACCTAAGGACATCACACACATCCATGCCCGAGGCAGGATTCGAACCTGCGACCGTAGCGGTCCCGCGGTTCCAATCTGAAGCGCCTAGAACCGCACGGCCACTCCGGCCGGCACTGGTAAACAAATCACTTTCCCAAGTCTAGGGAATTCACAAAATACGCACATACTGGATAGCGTCAACTCTAGATCACAATATGATAAAGGAAAGAAACATAAAACACAATAGCAAGTTTCTAAACAGGCTCACAAATTGTGAGCTATGCAATGCAAAGATATACGCAAATGCTAAACTTGACGCTTACTCCAAAATCGCTGAAGGCGCGTCAAGCTGCAGCTGTGCACCAAACAGCAACTCTGCAAAACGCGACACACAGACAGCCGCCATGTGCTCACCCATAAATGGACACCTCTACACTGCAAGACAACCACCACTAGACTGTCCCTCACAGTCTCAAAATTACCATACGAGAGGAAGAAGTTGCGATGTTCACCACTGTGACAACTGAAATCTTCCCCTTTCTTCCTGTGAATAAGGTAATCTTGCAGAATTTTCTCATCCATCATTTGTTGTATACTCTGTTAACAAACTGAAGTTGGCAGAATACTGTCCATCGCCTTATGATTGGCGGAAAGATATCTGGGCGCATAAATGCTGCTCCCTTCCCACTCTGCTAATGGGAACATAGCGGTGGCCCGGCTTCCGCCTTCTGGACCACCTACGGGCTTTGCTCAAATCTCTCAGGACCTCTCATCGCTAGCACGCTTTTGAAGGGCGCTTTTAGCACTCTGGCTTAAGAAACAATCAAAGCGCCTTACTCATGCAACTGGTTGCTGCGAGAACTTCTGTTGGGAAATGTATCAGAATTATCCTGTTCTCAACCCACCGTCGAAGACATGCAGGTGTCACACCTCTCCATACCCCACGAACTAAGGAAAACACGAGCTAATATACTAGCATCCATAGGTCCTGCTTTTCCATTCAGAAAGTTCACGGGAATACAACATGAAGCGATTATATCTGTAGTTGCTTAGCGACTTGTGACAAGCCTGTGTCGCCACAACATGTAGATGTGTACTTATGATTATTAAATAAATTCTTTGAGATGCTCTAGCATATCGTGCATTTTCATTATCGAATCTGCTGTAGTTTGTTTATTTTGTTTCCCCTGGGTGTTTGAAATATGAGAGGCCTGAAAGGGACACCCCCATATTACTGAATTACGTTTCTGTGCGGTGTCGACTGGCGGTCGTGTCCAACTACCAGAACGGTGTCCACGCCACAGCTCAGGAATGCAAAACAGCAGGATGAAACAGAACTCACAGCTGCCACAGAGTATCTTCCTGTCATAATGTCACATATCAGCCAACGACTGGATTGAGCACAGTGCTGTAGGCGGTCCAATACTGGCACCAAGCTGTCACGTGACCCTCTGCCACTCACCTTAAGGGGCTCCGGAACGCCCTATACTTGCAATGTTAAAATAACGCTTATAAATTACATCTTTCCTCACAAAGTATTTGAGGTAGGAAGTTGAACTTTTTACAGATTATTTATTGGAATATGGGCTACAACTTAACACAGGGATTTTACAAAATTTTAGTTCAGTTATTAAAGATGATTTTTTTTTCAATTGTAATGAAAATTCACAACATTTTTTTTTGCAATTTTTTATTTATATATTCAAAAATATACAGTTTTTTGGAAAAAGGCTATGTTAAATTATGCAGAAGGTACTGTGTAACATTTACTGAAAGTTCCTTAGAAAACATGTAATTAGTATGAGAAAATAAAAGTTTTGGGAATCGAGCGACAAAGATTGGATTAACTTTTTAGTGCATTCCAGGTCCATAGGATGGATTATCTTCATCCTCTGCAAACTCCTCCTCCAGCTTCCTCTTGTTCCTCCTCCTGTTTACTCTTGCTTGTATTTCTAGACTCTTTACAGCCCTGTCTGCAGCCCGAAGGCGTTCCTTGTCTAAAGCAAGCATCGCTCGTACCATGTTAGAACCTATCTTCATTCCCATATTTCTAAATACCTTGCACCTAACAATGTTGCCATCATTGAAAGTCGCAACAGCAACTTCACTTTTACTCATTATTATACTTCAACAAAACAGAGACTCAAGAAACAGAATTAATTACGAATATTTTCGAGATAACGACAGTAAATAAACATGAAACAATCGACAATCACACCAGCGATATATATCGAACCATCACAGGTTAGCCACAACACATACTTTATCTCACATCACTAAAATGTACCTGATGAACACGGACGTTAATAATAACACCATTTGACAGCAGTTTAACAGCGCCACAGTGGGTCACGCCCATGTAGAACACATTTCAAAAAAAAAATTTAAAAATAGTTGTAGTCTTCGGAATTGAATAAATTATATATCTATTAAAAGGTAATAGTCTACAGATTCAGAAAACGCAAAAAAGTAAAAATTGAACTTTTCATGATTTAGAGCCTTTCCGGAGCCCCTTAAGCGGTGTGTAGGTGCCAGTTTGTGGTATGTAATCAGCACGGTAAGACGGGTCGACTGTGAGACGTGAAAGGATAGCAGACACGAGTTACTTAGCTTGCACGTGCCTGAGACAGCAGCGTGAATGACACTGCCCAGTTTGCTGGTGTACCACCGTGGACTACCCAACGGGTCTACAAGGTACGATGCGCCATTCGCAGCCATGTGACATGGCGTCAGAACAGTGAACGTAAATAGATCATAAACAACGGAGACTGGAGGTGAGTGTCACGCTGTTATGTCCGCACTACAACACAACAAATATTCCGTGATAACCAAATTTATTTGACCTTCTGTCACTCAAAACAAAACTGAAGTTCGACTACACAACATTTCGATGGCTGTAGCGCCAAGGAGAAATCAGAGCCACTAGTAGAGAATACAAGCCCAAACCACTGCCAACCAGTCAATACCGACGCGTCGCAAGTTTCCAGCCAGGGAGGCCACAGTACGGTTCGGTCGTCGTGAATCCAGCAGCCGGGTAGTAACACAGTCATCGGCGAAGACTGAACTGGTTAAACGCTGCTGCTCTTATCTGTTGCTTTCCCCTCTTTGGGGAAGTGTGAGGGGGAGTCTGTAGCCTTTCGGCTTTTACTCCCCTGTGAACGTGTGTGTGTGATTTTTCTATAGTTTTTGGTGTCTGTGATTTGTGATGATTGTTGTGAGTGTGTCTGGTACTTGCCTGAGGTAGGCGAGAAGTTTGGTGTTATATGGGAAGGAACAGAATGATGGATTGGGTGTTGGGATTTTCTCTTCGACTTAGTCGTCGAAGATCGTCATAGGGCACTTGTGCTTATCACGGGACATGTCATACCGACCTAGGGAGTGGATGAGTGCGTTTCCGGATCTGGAAGAACCCTCATAGAAGGCCCTTGCCAGATCCTGGAAACGCTCTCTCAGGAGTGGGATTTCGGCTGCGGCGTGCAAGTCGTCTGTAGGGAATCCAAGAGGTAGACGCAGTGCCCTTCTGAGGGCGCGGTTCTGCAGCCTCTGGAGTTTGTCCAGGTGCTGCTTTGCCGCGTATCCCCAGACGGGGCACCCATACTCCATTACTGGCCGGATCGGGGCCTGGTACACATTTACTGCTACTGGGCAGGGAAGGGAGCTGGTTGTGTTCAGGATAGGATATAGGATGGACATTCTGGCGCAGGCCTTCCTGTGGACCTCGTCTATGTGGGGTTTCCACGTAAGACGAGAGTCCAACGTTACGCCAGGGTACTTGGCGGTTCTGCGCTAGGGGAGTTGGGTTCCATTTAGGTGAAGGTGGAGGGGGGGACGTTGAGGAGGTTCGCGCCTTCCGAGCCTGTGGGTAATCAGCATTGCCTGCGTCTTCTCAGAGTTGATGGTGATGCGCCAGCGACGGGCCCAAGTTTCTGTGTCATCTAAAACCTTTAGTTAGTTAAACGGGCTCAGGGAGCTCGTTTAAATCCGCAGGTCCGGCCAATCAGAGTGTCGGTAGATGGCGCCCTTATACGGCTGCTCACTCTGGTGGCAAGGGCAGCGCCGCCAGGGTAATTCGTATCGCTAGTGGTGTGTCCGCTGCCGCTAACCCCGCGACGACGCGTTCACTGGCGCCAGTTGTTGACATCGTGTGCGGCGCCAGCGGTGTTCGCTGTGTGCCGCGCGTGTTGTAGCACGCCGCGCCGAGTTGACGGCTGCTGTACGGCGGCCGATACGACACATGCCTAGCCAATCACAATCGGTTTTGAAACCGCCAGGAATTGCTGCCGTCAGTGAATGCAGGTCCGTCGCAACAAGTTTCCTATTGAGCAGAACGAAGGTAACTGTATGTAGTTGCCATTCGCAGTCGGGTATGTACCAAGTCAACGGACAGTCGATAGTCAGCACCACCGCTTCTTGCAGACAAACTGAATTGTACCGTGCTAACGTTTCGTACGCTAGACACTTTTACCGGATATCACACGTTTATTCGACAACATTTACTGATATTAGCAGTCACTCAACGTCCTTGGATAAGTCGTGCCTGCATCAGTAGTCCTGCTTATTACTGCTTAATTGTTGCAGATTACAGAGCAGCTTCCTGGGGACCTATGAAGACATTAGACTTATCTGGAACCCTCGTTCGAGGTTACGTGTCCAGAAGCGGCGCTAACACGTGCTGTGCGCGGAAACGCATCAGATAAACACGGGAGCGCGGCTCCGCAGAAGCACTGCTTTGGGGAGCAGGTTGCCGGCGGAATTGTAATTACCGGAGCGCGTGAAAAACAGGCGCGGATAGCATCTGGAGATGTTTCCCTCTGGCGCTGGCCTCGCACGCCGAGTCTTCACGCCGTTGTCGAAAGCTGCCGCAAGCCGGGCTGGGCGGCGGGGCGTGACGGCAGCCGCCTGCGATCTGGTTAGGGAGCGCTCTGGAGAACTCACTGCTGGCGGGACAGCGAGGATGCGAGAGCTGCCTCTCGATGTTTTCAGGATGGGGACGTACAGAGTTATTCAGAACTACCTGCAGGGTTTCACAAGACGGAAACCACAAGACATACAGAAAACTGCCACATATCAGTGTGTAGAACACATCTCCAAGTTTCGAGTCCTTATATGCGCCGTGGCATAGTTGCACTACAGGACGGGGGTGTCAGAACATCTAGACAATTCATCCGTTCCGTACTGTCGCATCCCATTAGTTGCTGCGTGCTGATAAGCAAACCGGTAAATGAGATTCCGAAATACACTGCCGTCGCTCCTTCCTGAGCATTTCGAGTCAGCGACCTTAGTGAACTGCACGCACGTATTGATGTTAGCTACATCACAAACGGTGCGTATATTCACCAACTGTACTATGAGTTACAAAGATGGAGAGATGCTGTATCCACTGACACGTGTGTATTTTCTGTACTTTCCGTGCTGTCGTCTTTTGAAACCCCAGAGGTAGTTATGAATAATATTGTTACAACTCATGTCTTGTGCCAAAGAACATGGCGGAACATTCCTAAGTGTGGAACAATCCCACAAATTGTACTGATTGGCGATTCCATGAAGTGCTGTGAGCACAACGACCACACATGTTAAATTAAAAGGAAGGTCAGCGTTGGCCGTAATATTGATGGTTTATTGATAGCAAAATCGATTTTAAATCACATAGTGATCATCTTTAGTGCTGTGTTGTACAAATTAAACTCATAGGCACTGGTATCATGTTATTATCAGTAACAAAAACTGAGAAACGATAACAGTAACTCATTGTGATCGTTTCTCAGTTTTGGTTAGTGATAATAACTTTTTACCAGTGCCTATGAGTTTAATTTATACACAACAGCACTAAAGATGATCACTATGTGATTGAAAATCGATTTCGCTATCAATAAACCATCAATATTACGGCCAACGCTGACTTTCCATTTAATCCCACAAATGAAATTACATAATCAGAAACAGTCTGTAAAACTAGTAAGCTCGTTGCAGGATAGATTGAGCTGAGAAATAACAGCGAAGAAACATTAGCGTTGACGTTAGCCCATCAGGTCGTTGTGCAAGCAAACTCAAGCTGTCCGCCAGATACAACTAGTGTCAGTTGTTTTCATCGCGTAAATGATAGCGCACGAGACTGCTCAATATTCGGTTCGCGTTCGATGCTTACTACCGTCCCATCGCTCTCTTCTTCGGTTTTAGGAATCCAAACGAAAAACACCTTGAAAATCATTTCTCAGCACAACCTACCCTGGAACACACTTACAAGCTTTTCAGACTCTTTCTCACTGTGGTGTCACCGCCAGACACCACACTTGCTAGGTGGTAGCCTTTAAATCGGCCGCGGTCCGTTAGTATACGTCGGATCCGCGTGTCGCCACTATCAGTGATTGCAGACCGAGCGCCGCCACACGGCAGGTCTAGAGACACTTCCTAGCACTCGCCCAGTTGCACAGCCGACTTTGCTAGCGATGGTTCACAGACAAAATACGCTCTCATTTGCCGAGACGATAGTTAGCATAGCCTTCAACTACGTCATTTGCTACGACCTAGCAAGGCGCCATTACCAGTTACTATTGATGCTGTAAAACATGTACCGTCAAGAGCGATGTTCACCATTTACGGATTAAAGTTAAGTATTCCAACAGCTACGTCCTTTATTGCTAAAGTCTAACTTCCTTGTCCTGTTCCAGACCTCACGCCAGCCTGCGTGAGCTAAAACGCGTGCCTTTCGGCTTCCTCTCATAGTGGGTTGGCTCTCTTGCCAATCCACAACACTCACCACCCTGTATATCTCAAGATAAGGGTTCTGTTTTTGCTTCGTCAGCTTAAACTTTTTCTAGTAACTATCGTCTCATTATCTCTGTAATGAATCAAAATAACAGAAAAATGTCCAGTAAACATGGCTTTCAGCACTCTTTTTTCTTGTTTTTGTAATACTACCCCTTTTGAAAACATGGAGAACAAAGAGCGACCAGAAAAAGAGATATTTCTCACAGTAGCGAAGATGAACAAGTAGCCATAGCTCTTAGCGTATGCACAACACAGCCCACTTCTGAATGTTTGTCGGTAGAGTTTTGCTTCACACTCTCTATATTGCGGAGTGTAAACAAAATAAACAGGATATATATATATGAACAACCGCCACACTTATTGACACAACTTCCGGCACAAAGAGAAGATACTTAACATATTCTAACAGAACACAAGTTTGCAACAGCTTCGACTCATACGCCAAGCTCCTTCGTACGAGTATTTGTCATGTTGATGGAATACAGCATTAGCGAGCGCGTTGTTATATAGTTTATTGCCGTCAATGGTCATATAAACTGTTCGATACCTACAGCGATAGCGACTGACTAGACAACTAGACATTATGTGTAACTCAGCAGTACTTCTTGGCTCATGGTTGCTTCAGAACGTGAGAGGAGTGAAAGGACCTTCTCTCTTCTCAGTCTTATCCTCTTAGAGACGCGTAGTCTCATGGAAATGTTCAACTTCTAGCTTACTGTGACATAGCCATCGGCCAATAAATTCTTATTGTCTGTTGAAAATGGCTAGTCAATCGAAACTGGTAGAGCCATTAAAGAATTTATGCGAGCATTGACTGCAACAAACAGTGTACGTAAATCAAGAAGCTATATTGATGTAGATGAGAACTATGAAGTGGAGAGGGCGGGGGTGGGGCAGTGCAGTGTCTCGTGTTGTAAATATGAAGATACTGAACCGGAATAAGCAGGTATAATTTTCCTTACAGAAGAACACACGAATTACTAATGGCGAAAATGCAACAACCTGGCGAAAACTGCGAATATCAAACAAACCCAACCAAATTAACTCTTTTTAACCATAAAATTTAGCGTCGTTATTGAACAAACTGTGAACAATAATTGCAGTTAGCTATCTCCAATTAGAGTGTAAATTCAGGCCTCTAATGGACTTTAGTTTTTAGTAACGAACATGGATGGCGTAATAAAATACACCTATAGCAAATTTTAATCGTACATGGATAGTACAACACCAATGATTTATTTTGAGAAATATACGTAACAGAGAAGCGTAAGGAGGCAATCTCTACTGATGTACGAAACATAAGGAAAAAAGTGTGTTTCGTATGATGTGTCACACAGCTCGATGAAATTTGGACCGTACGTAGAAAGAACTGTTACAGTATAGCACAATAGGTAGCTGAAAGAAATGTGCAATGGGACGAACAGGAACGACACTTTTATTCAAGGCCAAAAATTACAATTCAGTCATGCGGATTAATGATGGTCCCTTGTACATCGCAAAAAGCGAGACATTTCAATACTTGGAGATCTGAATGCACATGCAACATTATGTCTCTCCACACAATGACACCTGGACTACCTAAGTGATAATTGTTCGACAGTGCTGGACGTATGCTCATATGTCGAGAACAGGGAACACGAAATGTTCCCAGGAGCACTGTGTCATTCCCTAAATTTTGAAATATATGTAGTAACAACAATTAAGTAGCACATGAAAGTTGAGATGCAAATGAAGACAGAAGTAGCCTGACGTTGTTTAGTTCGGCTATTTTAATTTTGTAGGTTTTTAGAGTATTGTGTCTACTATTTCTCGATTGCGCTAGAATAAATTTAGAAAAGCTGCTGCTTCAGTACCGCGCAACAGCTACAACACGAACCTTGTATCATAATGGCGATTAAATTAGCCGTGACTTGCAACGCTGACTCCTGTTGCCAATACCGATGGCCGGGAACTAATTACTGGTTTCGCGTGGTGCTGTTGTTGATGGAAGCAAGCCAAACAACGGCGCAAATGGCACCTGCACCACCATATATGAGATATAGCCTCCACAGCGACGACGCGTCTGCAAGTGTGCTTACATTCTCAGTATTATTGCAAGGAGCAGCTACTGTGATCACACAACTGACCCTGTTTGTGCTAATGTTGCCCTTAATGCAATCGATGCATCAGGGTTCAGCGCCCTGGAGAGGTTAACATCGACGTAGGTTGGTTTGGAGAGGAGGAAATTCGTGTCTGTACTCGGCTTGTAGCTACAACTGAAACGTCCCCTTAGAAAAATTATACATGACTGTGCTTAAACTGACACACACTATTTTTAGCGCAACGCAATCTGACTTTCAATAATCCCTACAAAAGAATGGCCCTGACTAACATTAACCTATACCTTTAACAAATCACTTACCTCACAAAAATCTTCGTTACTCGAACTACTGCAATACAGCGAACGCCACTACT
The DNA here is from genome assembly GCF_023864275.1 of Schistocerca cancellata. Lineage (NCBI taxonomy): Eukaryota > Metazoa > Arthropoda > Insecta > Orthoptera > Acrididae > Schistocerca > Schistocerca cancellata. The sequence continues at coordinate 490,982,924 of NC_064634.1, forward strand.
GCCAGCTAAATAAAAGATTATAACTACTGAAGGCACTAACTACTGATAGTCATAGTTAGCAAATGAAAGATTTTGATAGAGAACAAACAATGTATTTACCTTAATAGTGTTCAAAAGTCATAATATATATATATATCAGTCCATGATATCCAATATTAGAAATTCCGCCATTTCTCTCCCCACATCCACCACTGCTGGCGGCTCACCTCCAACAGCGTAACGCTACGCGCTGTTAACAGCCAACTGCCCAACACTACAATGGCCAACAACAATGCAAACCAGCCACAGACTGCACACAGCACAGCCAGTGATTTTCATACAGAACGCTACGTGGCTTTACCAATATAAAAACCTAAACAGCCTACTTACACAACGCGTGTTTAGTCTGAAGTCACTCTTTTTTATCACTGCAAGCGTTGTTGTAGAGTACAGAAGAATATCACGCAATTTGTGTTATAAATGGCTTAAAATTTGTAATGGCGTTCATGTAACTCTTCAGGGTTCCTTCTATCTCTAAAGCATTGACGTCCTTTCGCTTTTCCATTAAAGGTGCTTCTGAGAGCAAATGTCTTCGCTATTGACTGCTCTCACAATCTCAGTGCCTGTTCGATTGTAATAGTTAAGTAACCTTTTTAGTTTATTTAAAATTTCACATAATGCTTCATCGGACGTACTAAAGGCTGTTTGCTGTTGCCTTCCCCTAATATATGGATGTAAGTGTCGGATCTCTAGCTGTATCGAGTTAAATGGAGCGCTGACTAAGACAGCCGCAGTCGCAATTGGAAGGACAATTGTTCAAACTCCTGATCGATCATCCAAATTTAGATTTAGGTTTTCAGGATATTCTCGAAATCGTTTAAGGAAACGGCGCAATAGTTCCTCTGAAAAAAAAAAAAGTTACTGATTTCCTCCTCCAATCGTGATTCGTACTCTATCTCTTATACCATCGTCGTAAGTAGGATGTTAAACCCTAACCTTCCTCATCCATTCTATAAGTGTACGGTTCATATGGCTCTAATGAGCGCTTTTGCTGTGAAATTTCGTGTTAGTGGTTGTGTGAGTGTAGAATTAAACCAATGGAGAGTTGAAAACGTGGTATTAGCCTCTTGCCTGTTTTCATTGTCTAATTGTGACACATACATAAGTTGGTGATTATTAACTGGACGCCACAACCCTCCTCTCTTCACAAATTAAACTGCGACTGTTAACAGTTCTTATACCGTCGGGTCTCGAACCTTGTACCTTAGCCGGCAGAAGTGGCCGTGCGGTTCTAGGCGCTACGGTCGCAGGTTGGAATCCTGCCTCGGGCATGGATGTGTGTGATGTCCTTAGGTTAGTTAGGTTTAACTAGTTCTGAGTTCTAGGGGACTAATGACCTCAGAAGTTGAGTCCCATAGTGCTCAGAGCCATTTGAACCATTTGAACCTTGTACCTTACGGTTGCGCATAACCACCCCTTACGTGCTTTTACTACTCATGCCACAGAGACAATCATATTGGTATTTACGAATTTAAGTCCCATTCCGGAATAATCTTTAAATTAGCTGGATGAAGTTTCATAATGTGACAGTGAGCACTGGAAATATATCACGGAAGATGCCCACAGACGTGTCTAGTCTAGATGGGATCTCATCATCGTTCCAAATGGAATGTGGAGCAGAGGTTAAAAAAACTGGAGTTACAGTAGTAAAGAAGCGAAGCTCAAATTCCTGTCACAAATGTCTTGAGATATACGTACACCATTTCACCTACATGAGTAGGCACCTAACCCACTTCCTGAAGTTATGATACGTAATGCTGTAGGAAAACAACTACACAGTCGGCCACATTCTCTGCATCCAGGGTCATGAAGTAATTGAAAACAAAAGCAACTACAAGATATTAATATTAATATAGCTAACATTGTGGCAAGTACATCTTCAGGCGCCGGCCGATGTGGCCGTGCGGTTCTAGGCGCTTCAGTCTGGAACCGTGTGACCGCTACGGTCGCAGGTTCGAATTCTGCCTCGGGCATGGATGTGTGTGATGTCCTTAGGTTAGTTAGGTTTAAGTAGTGCTAAGTTCTAGGGGACTGATGACCACAGATGTTAAGTCCCATAGTGCTCAGAGCCATTTGAACCATTTTTGAACATCTTCAGGCTATGATACCAGGTGATCATGTGGATACCGGGTATTCACCAGAGAGGAAATCGATTACTTCTACCTTCTCTGTGATGTTGTGGATACTGGCTGGTAGTTGTTATACATCACCTGGTGTAGTAGAGGGGCGAGAAAGTGATGTATTATGGCACTGAAATTAATTGCAAATAAAATATAAGACCTACAAATACTGCCGAATATGTCATCCCTACTGCATAAAGAACAACTTAATTTCCTGCACTCGAAAAGAAAGCTTTTATAATCACGTCACACACCGTGGACAACTATGGTTTACGTATTTCCTCCAACTAAATAGCAACACACGCTGTAGAGACTGGAGATAATTTCCCTACCGGCTGATGTTGCAGCCTGATCCTGTGCTTGAGTGCTCCTCCTCGTGCGGTTTGACATCCCGTTGATAATGAGGTCTTTAGAGGTGCCGAGTAACAGTCGTGACATCGATAAGGAGCAACTGACGTTACGTGAAGTGGTCTGCCCTCACTGTACAGAGCAAGATGTGCCACCATCTTATGGGAAGACATCCGTCCTAACCCAAAGATCCCCGGCGGCACAGCCGGCCGGTGTGGCCAAGCGGTTCTAGGCGCGTCAGTTTGGAACCGCGAGACCGCTACGGTCGCAGGTTCGAATCCTGCCTCGGGCATGGATGTGTGTGATGTCCTTAGGTTAGTTAGGTTTAAGTATTTCTAAGTTCAAGGGGACTGATGACCTAGTCCCATAGTGCTCCGGGCCATTTGAACCAACGGCGACACTGCCACGCTCAAACAAATAAGTGAAACAGTAATCCAAGGATCTTGTCTCGTTGTCCTCGTCCCTCCTTTTTGTTTCTACTCAGTAGATCATTACGCTTCAATCTCACTGCCATTTTGCTCTGGGCTCCAAGGAGTCGTTCTGATTTTATGTAATATTTCTATTAGGCACGGCACATTCATCTACCTCCTACATGAGAGTTACGACATGTACAGTATAGCGTAAAAAAATATATTACTTTTTCCCACAATTTCAGATACCACAAGTTAACATATTTACGAATGTATTTCTCTCCTCAGAACATCATAAGCCGAAATTAACGAGTTTCACATCAATTCGCTTTGTATCACGATCCGTGCCTAGCGCGGAATTCTAAAAGACTTCTTCATATAACAAATACATGTCAACATTTATCAAAGGATATTTCGTTGCAACATGGAATGTTATGATAAAGATAGAATAATGTAATTACAGCAGACTACAATTGTAACACAACTGGTGCTTTCGTGCCTCAGACGTGAGGAAGAAAAATTTGTTCGTTACAGCTTTAGATCCCCCTACCGTAATGGATATCGAAAGTACTGTGCATCTCTTTAACGGAAAAAAATATTAGTAGAATATCATTACAACCTCATTACTGTGTTGGACTGGCTGAGAGTAAATGAAATATATTAGTGCTCCAAAACTTACGCTTATGATATTGTTTTTTCTGCAATGCCCGATAGAGGTTCCGCAATCCTCGAAAGAGATTTACTTCATGAGGACCAAGGCAAACGCAGTATTGCATTAAAATAGCGAAGTTTCAGTTTGAAATGCACGATATACATCCGTTGCCTTCCTTGTTCGATACGAACTTCCCTTCCGGAGAGGGATGTGTGTGAAGATCAGTTAAGTAAGAGCATATTTCTCTCCGGAGAGTTTTACCGTTCTCCCTTCTTGCCAGCTACTGCCACCGAGAGGGGAACTTGGTGCCCTCCAGCCACGGCTGGGCGGGTGCCCTTTGAGGACGCGGCCGGCGCCACCACCTTGGGCCGAATCTCAAAGGCCCTGCGTGACCGGCGTGGGCGGAGAGCGCCAAGTTGGCGCGATCAATCTTGCGGTGGGAACAGCCGACTGCCGCCGCCTTTGCATCTCAAAGGCGCGTCTCGCAGGCACCCCCCCCCCCTCCACATCCCCCCGCCCCCCGGCTCAAGGACGGAGACCCGGCGAAAAAGCCAGCGCGCTTCTTTTGTGAGTCCCGACGATTCGGCGGCGCCATTTGCGCGTTGCCGCATGTTTTGCTGGCGCGAGTAAAGGAGGCACAGGTCCCCCGCAGTCACTCCTTGCAGTGTGCAAACCACTGGGAATTCGCTGCAAGGCGAGCAAAAGATCACAAAGCGAAGGAGCCTTCACACGAAGGGCCTCTATGCTCTTAAGTGAACAGACAAATAAAACATCTCGCAGGGACTAAGTCATTATTTTGTGTGTCTCGTGACAGCGAGCGGAAGAGATTGTTTGTTTCTAGCCAGAAAGTTAGGACTGAAAATAGACTACAAAACAAAGACAGTGAATACCACTGGGGAATGGAAAAGGGAAAAAACCTAAAGTCGTCTCTCAAAAGGTGGAAAAATTTGAATAATAGAAAGAATGTATAACAAATATAAACAGGAGGAGATAGTGGATAAAAAGAGTGGGTGGAAAAGATGAAATTTGCCTTCTGTGTGACCATAGAGGTATATACAAAAAATTAATGTATCTGTTGACGCGAAACGTAAGGTATGGATGGTCGGAGCGTCGTTCCCTTTCGAATACAGAACTCGAGTTACCACGTATTTAGTGTGTTCTAATGTTCCATTGGCCAAATACGCTTGGCGTCAAACATATAAATGTGGTTGGAAGACAACCTGCTACCACCGAGTAGTTGCTGTTATGAGCTGGCATCTTTGCATGCACAGCTTTGTTATACGGTCCAGTGGGGTTATTCATTTCATCTCGTCACCATCGACGCCCAAATCGCCGAAGAGGCGTCAAATAGGAAGACTCGCACCATTCGGTCGAACAGCCACAACACTGACAAAGAACTTGGGAATTGGAGACATCCATCTGTATGATGTATACATTCTCTAACCTGGATCTATGCACTGATTCGGATGGGAAGGACGTTGTAAAGCTGTCTTATTTTCCCCTGAGACAAGCTGGCCCACAAATCTTGTAACTGATTCCATATATACTTTTTATGTGCACTGGGACGGAGTTGTCATTCGATCTGATCCTACACATCTCCTAGCTAATCTGGGGATCTTGCTGACCACAGTCTACCTCAGTATCAGGCAGACAGTTCATGCAGACACGTGCCATGTGTGGGCGAGCGTCGCTCTGTTAAAAAATCGTACCTTGCTAAGTCGCACGGAAGATGATTCCCTCAATCAGTACCAGCCAAGACTTGGTCCCCAGACAATGACACCGGTGTATCACCGCCGTGCCTCTCCGAAACACTGGAAGGAGGACCTCGCCGCCATATTCGCCAATGGTGGTCACACGGGGTACTGCAGAATCGCGATTTATTGCGGAACACAATACAACACCATGTATCAACCGTCCATCATTCCACATCACGGCACACGACAAGCACAGGCATCTATTTTGTACTATTAGCTATAAGACGGTTATTACCTGGTCTAGCAGCAGTATGACAAAGATGTTGCAAGAGTCCATGGCATGTTATCGCATAGCAGGCGGAGATGCGAAAGGGTTGCATGTGCTTGGTGCACAATTCTGCAATGTTTCCTTCTTGTGGTCAGAAGTCGTCGACGAGAACTTAAGCGACGAATAGGCCTGCCTTCATGTTCCGATCCAGCCCAACATCGGGCCACAGTCACATCCAAAAGTCCCACGATGCACGATGCAACCAGCCGATCAAATTGAGTCTCACAATGAGGCTATTATCATAACTCCATGATGTGCTCATAACGCTATCTCACACGAATACGTGGCATATATGGCCTTCACAGTAATCACTAAGCAGCCGACACTGTTGAAACCCGTCATGGACCTACGAGGCCTGGCACCAACACTAAACACGAGTAACACTTCTCCACTTTGGTGGGCTTTCTACCTGTCACATACAGTTGCAACTTTTGATCATTTACTTACAGGCCAGTGGTGTGTACGTGTAGCAAATTACGTTGATACCCCACCATGTCTTGGTTGGTTCATCGGTTTGGAGGGAAGGATAGGGAAGGAATTCGGCCGCGCCCTTTCAAAGGAACCGTCCCGGCATTTGCCTGAAGCGATTTAGGTAAGTCACAGAAAACGTAAATCAGAATGGCCGGACGCCGGTTTGAACCGTCGTCATGCCGAATGGCCGACCATGTTCTGGATGTCCACTTTTTGTGTCAGACATTGTAGATCAGTGTTTATTTTCATTGATCTGTCTTTAAGCAGTGGTGTCGTCCGAGATCCAGAAACTAGTGACAGACATCACTTGTATAAAGTCTGGTTAGGTTTTTCTTGACTGTGACTCTAGATGTGTCCTGTGTTAAGATACTGTCTTGAGGTACTCTGTGACTAGCAAAATGGAGCTATGTGTCAACTAAATTAGCGTTTGGTGGATATATGTGTTTGTGTGGCGTCAGACGGATGCACGATGCAGTCATTGTCTTCTGCAGTCTCTGTGGAGTCTGACCATAACTATGTTACACCTGAGTCGTAGGCAGTTCGGCACTCTTCTATGTATCTTCTATGTAGGCTGTGTCCCATATCTCTGGAGGACACAGCTTCATATACAGGGTTCCCCAGAAATGTTGCAACAAATTTAGAGGGATTGTAGAGGGTATCTTGAGAAACAAATTAAATATAGGAACACATGCCCAGAAATATTATCCAACGACACTAGAGAGCGTCGAAGCTATAGGTGGCAGCGCCTGTCACTAGGCCACCCCCCTAGCAGCTACCGTGAGTTTGTATGCTGACGGACCCCAGGCCGAACGTCTCGCAACGTTCTTTGTTATTAAGTGATCGCGACTGATTGCCACGATCAACATTGGAGAAGATTGAGGTAGCTGCTGCGCAGGCAGGGCTTGTCTCCTCCAAATGCAATGCTCTGTTGTGTCGTTGGTGATGGTTTTGGACACGGGTTTCCATTCACAGTTTATTTTCGTCCTGGAATCCTCTAAAATATGCACTCTTTTTCGGTATACAGAAATAAACTGCAGATGGAAACTCATGTCCGAAATCGTCATCCATCAAGGCAAACGAGCATCGCATTCGTAGGAGCCAAGGCCTGTCTGTGCAGCAATTATCTCCATCTTCTCTGCTGGCGATCGTGACAATTAGTCTCGATCCCTGAATAGTAAACGACATTGCGAGACGTGGTTCCTATGATTCGCCAGTGTACAAAGCACGTTTGCTGCCGAAGACGTGGGTCTAGTGGCGCCTTTCGGCCGCGGGCCGTTCTTCGGCAGCTCGCGCAAGATGCGCGGCATCCCCATGAATCTATAACTTCGACGCTCTGTGGCGTCGTTAGATGACATTTTCTCGAGCTTCACTCTACAACCCCACATTTCTGGGTCACACTGTATAATTTTTTCTTAGTCTCTTTCCTTATTTGGCAAATTTTGTATAATTTCTTTCCATGCACGAAATTTATACATGTGCGTAACAAAACGTTACCAGCAAATTACTAGCGATTCTAGTGGGCGTCTCAAGAAGCAAGCTGACGATAGAGACCCATGTACGGAAGTATCATCCGACGACGCTACAAGGCGTCGAAATTGTATGTGTTAACGCCTGCCGGTAAGCAATATCTTCGGCACCAAACGTGAGTTTGTACGCTGACGTACCGAAAGCTGAGCTTTTCGCAAGGTTCAGGACGGTGGGAGCTATTTCGGCATACAAACTCACGTTGGCTGCCTATCGTGTCGCCGGTACTCAGTGCTGCTCTGCCGACAGGTGTGGTTCCAGAACAAGCGCAGCAAGGAGCGGCGGCTGAAGCAGCTGACGTCGATGGGCCGCGGGCCGTTCTTCGGCAGCTCGCGCAAGATGCGCGGCTTCCCCATGAACCTGAGCCCGGGCGCCGGCCTCGACGACCCGCCGCCCGGCTTCCCCTACTTCGCCGCCGACGGCAAGTTCGAGTTCGGCTACGGCGGGCCCGCCGGCTTCCACCACGAGTTCTTCCCCGGCCACCACCCGCACCAGGCGCAGCCGCTGCCCTTCGCCGGACCAGGTCAGCACCAGCCCTAGTCGTAAACCTCGAAAAAACCTAGGCTGCCACTATAAAACTTGCTGATGGAGTTACTATTTCCTTAAAAATGAGCCACATTTCCCACAATTACGAGGTGTGGTTAGAAAAAAACCGGACTAGTACTGGTGAAACAATAAAACGAATGCAATAAGGCTGAAAGTCGCGTGGCCTGTCAAGCGACTCTCGCTCCGCCTACTGCTCGAGTTTCATCTGCCTCCTGCACTCAGTCTGCCCGTGGCGTCTGTTTTAAGTAGTTGACGTTTTGTCTGTGCGTCGGAAAATGTTGAGTGTACAGAAAGAACAGCGTGTTAACATCAAATTTTGTTTCAAACTAGGAAAATCTGCAAGTGAAACGTTTGTAATGTTACAACAAGTGTACGGCGATGATTGTTTATCGCGAACACAAGTGTTTGAGTGGTTTAAACGATTTAAAGATGGCCGCGAAGACATCAGTGATGACACTCGCACACTTTGTTAATGTTAAAACTTTCATGAAGAATCTGCCTAACACTTTCCTTGTCAACTCCTGTTAACTGAGACACTGCTCTGATTGTTAAACGGCGATCTTGTCGAACAAGTTTACCGATTTTTTCAATGTTTGTATCAGTTTTTGCTGACAATGGTCTGCCAGTGCGAGTGTCATCACTGGTGTCTTCGTGGCCACCTTTAAATCGTTTAAACCACTCAAACACTTGTGTTCGCGATAAACAATCATCGCCGTACACTTGTTGTAACATTACAAACGTTTCACTTGCAGATTTTCCTAGTTTGAAACAAAATTTGATGTTAACACGCTGTTCTTTCTGTACACTCAACATTTTCCGACGCACAGACAAAACGTCAACTACTTAAAACAGACGCCACGGGCAGACTGAGTGCAGGAGGCAGATGAAACTCGAGCAGTAGGCGGAGCGAGAGTCACCTGACAGGCCACGCGACTTTCAGCCTTATTGCATTCGTTTTATTGTTTCACCAGTACTAGTCCGGTTTTTTTCTAGCCACACCTCGTACAAGTGGCTCCCCAGAAACTTTGCTTGTATAGGTCAGCATTTTAGCTATTCAGGACACGTTCCATTCGAAAACATCTCCTCATCTCTCTGAAAATGCCTGCCTCGTAATGTTATCATCATCCGAGGAAAGTGGAGGAAGTCACGAGGTGTCTACATCTACATCTACATCTACATCTACATCCATACTCCGCAAGCCACCTGACGGTGTGTGGCGGAGGGTACCTTGAGTACCTCAATCGGTTCTCCCTTCTATTCCAGTCTCGTACTGTTCGTGGAAAGAAGGATTGTCGGTATGCTTCTGTGTGGGCTCTAATCTCTCCGATTTTATCCTCATTGTCTCTTCGCGAGATATATGTAGGAGGGAGCAGTGTACTGCTTGACCCTTCGGTGAAGACATGTTCTCGAAACTTCAACCAAAGCCCATACCGAGCTACTGAGCCTCTCTCCTGCAGAGTCTTCCACTGGAGTTTATCTATCATCTCCGTAACGCTTTCGCGATTACTAAATGATCCTTTAACGAAGCACGCTGCTCTCCGTTGGATCTTTTCTATCTCTTCTATCAACCCTATCTGGTACGGATCCCACACTGCTGAGCAGTATTCAAGCAGTGGGCGAACAAGCGTACTGTAGCCTACTTCCTTTGTTTTCCGATTGCATTTCCTTAGGATTCTTCCAATGAATCTAAGTCTGGCATCTGCTTTACCGACGATCAACTTTATATGATCATTCCATTTTAAATCACTCCTAATGCGTACTCCCAGATAATTTATGGAATTAACTGCTTCTAGTTGCTGACCTGCTATATTGTAGCTAAATGATAAGGGATCTATCTTTCTATGTATTCGCAGCACATTACACTTGTCTACATTGAGATTCAATTGCCATTCCATGTACCATGCGTCAATTCGCTGCAGATCCTCCTGCATGTGTGATCTCAATTCGGGGCACGATGCAAAAGCTGACAGCCCAGAGAAGCTACATATGTGACTGAGTTGTGCGTTGAGCAAAACCGCGCCTTTGTGCTGCATCCCACGGCGCTTCATCTTGAAAGCCTCCCATAACCTTATCAGGAGATTTTTTTATCATGTTCCTGTGACGATTTTCACTGAGCATAACCTTGACCGATAATAGTTGGGTGTTCCTATTATTCGGCGATGGTCAATGCATATGTTTCCACTGCTTGCTTTGTTGCTTCATCTCGAAGTCATAATGATGCACCCAGAAGCAGTCCACTGTGACTAGACGGTTAAACAAGTCACCTGACACTGCTGCAATATTTCTGCTGATGCCTCTATTTCGCGGACTTGTTGAAGGAGCGTGACCAGCCGCGACCCTTCTCAAGTTTAAAATGTCGTGCCAGTAGTTTGAAACTGAAACATGACTGATATCCACATATTCGACTGTCATCTCGATTGTGACACGTCGGTCTTCGACCTCCAAGGTTTCCACATCCACTGCGATTCCTTGCTCTTCACAGAAAGATGGTATTCTACTTTATTCTTCGTCACTCAGATGAGGGGCGGTCAAAAAGTTTCCGTTTAAAGGCCGTACAGGCCATAAGACATTACCACAAATTTCAGCACTTTGTTGCTTCGTTTAGGTTCGTATTAATAATTAGTCTCATCGTCCGCGCTGACTTTTTCCAGGAAAAAAACGGTCCGCGTTTTGCATTTTAGTCAAGTAGTGGCAAGCGTCCACATTCTGGAGAATGTCTTGAACACTTGATTTAGAGATGTTCCTCTACTGCGATTTGTGACACAGTACGACCGCACGTCCACTGCTTGACACTGCCTGTTCACAACTGACTGGTCGAATGTATATCTGTTGTTACTACAAGCTGCCACTATAGCTACTGCGCTGACGTCGCCTACACAGCCGGAATAAAATCGATCTCGAACTTTTTGGACGGACGGTATACGCAAATGTAGAACCTGTGACATGCTATAAAAGTACTGACGTACATTTAACGTCATACGACATTACGACGTACGCTGATCACTTGTATATAATAATGTCATTGTAATCTGTAGTGGAATAAAGTAGTTAATAGCTACGGTGGAAAATAATAAGTTTAGCAAGTTTGTTGGTGTGGTCATTACTGGCACTAACTATATAATCATTCTTTTATGAACAAAACTCGTTTATCGCGTGGAAATAAAGGTATTTAATTTCCCAGATTCGATTCACCTTGCATGTGAAAGGTATATTCAGTGGGTGTTGTATTTTTTCCTTCCTAGGTTGCATTTCACATACGAAAATTAGACGCGTAACTGTGTCCTGTGTACGATTCTCTGATGATCTGGCAGTAGATTAAGATGTTTAACACGGAAACTACTGTAGTTTTGGTAGCAGAAACGTTTGTTTACTTCACTTCTAAGTTGATTTCGCGTTGATAATTACTTATCATTATTAAAATGCGTTTCATTTTGAGAAGAACAAGGATTAGTTCATTTCTGCAGAAAGCATTACGCTATATTGGACAGTGTTCGTTTAACAGAAACACAAGCATCGACGGCTGCACTCAAGGGTAGTGTAACAGGATCGCTCATGATCTGGATATACCTAAACGACTCCGATGGTTGGCAATACTTGATGTGCAGGAGTTGCTAACTGCTCCTCACGCAAACCACTTCGTGCAGGCGTGCTAATTGTCATCTTCTGGTACGGGGTTAGCAATGACACGATCCTCATTAAGATTAAAGGCCAGATACTAGATTCAGGTGTTACAGCTCTCAACGGCATTTGTCACGCCAACAAAGCGAACAAGTGCGCGTAATTAAAACCTGATGAGAACATCTCATCTCTAGAACCAACAAAACGCGTGCGTATTTCAATGGCAAGCAGGAACGAGATATATCTGACAGATGAGGTGTTTTTATTCCTCATCTCTCTGCGCCACAGTAACTTTATGCGGCAGAGTAACCACGGCTCTCTTACGCCCTAATCTGTTTCAAATTATCGCGACAACGCAGCTCTTTAGGATACTGGAACATGTACTCCCGTTACCTTACGCAAGGACTTTCTAAAGCAGCAGCAAACACTGTTCGACGATTTTTCATAAGAAGAGACCCCAGTTCTGTGTCAGATGTTACGGAAATGGAGAAAGACAACACAATCTGCTCCGATATGACAAGGAAAATAACTTGTAGACAGTATAGACTGTTTGCACACTGAAGCGGTCTTTTCGGAAAGAACACCACAACTGCCATACAGGATGGCTACGAATCATTATTCACTGTAACAACGCAATTAATTGTGTGGTAATACACGCAGACTAGTAACAATGCCCCTGCGCCCCCCAAACCCCGATTGTTTAAAGAAGTGAACAATCTTTTACAAAACAGCTCCGTTTTAAGAAAAGCTAGTTATGACGCGTATCGATGTTTATGACCCCACATGTCTTGAGCTAGATATAAATCTACAGGAACATTTTGTGGTACATGAAGATACTTTGTGCAAAGTGTCTTGCAAATAATGCTAGAAGTAACCAAATAATAAACTGAAACATCACGCCTGATGCTGAAGAGTTACTGCACGTAAAGGCTGTAGTAAGCGATTTTATGTACTTATTTTTGATTATAAGTTTTGAACAATTTGTTGGAAGTCGGTTATTTAAGTCCTATCATTCTCTAATAATGGAAGAATGTATTCTGGATGACATGCGCGTTGCTGGTTACAATGCCACAAGACATACACAGTTTCTACCTTTAATACTGACTTATTGTGTTACCTTTAACTTAAGATATGAATCTTAACGAGTAAATTGTGACGGCATTTTAAAATTTTAAATTCGGCGAATAGTCACAGGAGATTTTGAAAATTGAAATTTTGTCTCCCTGGAAGCCGTCAGACAGGCAACCTGCCACTGGGACCGGCTGACCGTTTTAGTTGGTGCGCGTTCCTTCCGTAAGTGGGTACTAACTATCTACTGTATTCCCCACGGTATTAAGTCATATGTCTCGCTCATATATTCTGATCAGTTGACACGAGGCTCATCAACTTCGTCTATGCGAGGGCGGTATTCCACTGTGCGTTGGCGAGGGAAAACTATTGCTGACGATCTCCCTAATAACAATAGCACACTAACATCCCTCGTGCTTGTCTGGCAGCGAATTGACAGCCACCGTAGGGAGCGGCGAGAATTTGTAAGGTTCGACGGCGAGGCTCTTGACAGGACAATTTAGGTTCACGGTGTGCGCCGTGCGTTAGCCGCCCACACAGCGGTCGTAGGAAGGACCTAGTGGCCCGAGATGTCGGCGAGCGGGCGCTTTCGATTCTCCACGGGTCAGCAGGGCGCGATACCATCGCAGGCCGCGAAAGTCGGCAGCTGCAGCCGAGAATGGTTGCCGGCGCTGGCCGCCCGGTCCCTACGTCCGGGAACCTATGCCTTTATGTGGGGACGCACCACTGTTAGACTGAGTCGCCGTCGTTACTGCCGACCGTCTTACAGGTAATGCGAGTTGCTGTTTACGACAATCGCCGCATATATGAAAGTTGTTTGCATGTAGATCTGACGGATATCAAATCTGTTTAAGAACTGCACGTGTGGGTTGGGTTGTTTGGGGAAGGAGACCAGACAGCGAGGTCATCGGTCTTATCGGATCAGGGAAGGGCGGGGAAGGAAGTCGTCCGTGCCCTTTCAAAGGAACCATCCCAGCATTTGCCTAAAGCGATTTAGGGAAATCACGGGAAACCTAAATCAGGAAGGTTGGACGCGGGATTGAACCATCGTCCTCCCGAATGCGAGTCCAGTGTCTAACCACTGCGCTACCTCGCTCGGTCTGGATAAGTGCAAGACCTGGTCTCTGGGGATCCGTACAAACTTAATTATGTGGTGCAAGTCTTTCTATTGAAGGCCTCTTGCATCTCCCAAACCTACCCCTGTTATCCAACGGGAAAGGAGACCAACGGTTTAATGTGAAATCCGAACCACTTGTTGTTTCTGGCGACTCTTCACATTGTTGAGAGGTGAAAAAAAAAAACTTAACTCCACTCAAACAGGCTATGAAGGCGCAACAGTACCGACCGGCCGCCGTGTCATCCTCAGACCACAGGCGTCACCAGATGCACACCGCCCTCCCGAACGTACGTCTGTTTCCGAGACCGGAGCCGCTGCTTCTCAATCAAGCAGCTCCTCGGTATGCATTACAAGGACTGAGTGCGCCTCGCTTGCCAACAGCACTCGGCAGACCGGATGGTCACCCATCCTACCCGACAGCGTTTAACTTCGGTGATCTGAGGGAACCGGTGTTAGCACTGCGGCAAGGCCGTTGGCGTTGAGAGATGAAGTCTAGGTTACAACGAAGAAGAAAAAATCCACGGTCCAGCCGACTTTCTAACCGGCGATCTCTCGGTTCCTAGGCACGAGTTTTACCGGTTTCTGACCTGACACTCCCAAAAAAAAAAAAAAAAAAAAAAAAAAAAAAAAAAAAAAAAAAAAAAAAAAAAAAAAAGAAACGCCAAAGTACAAACTTAATTATGTATATAGGTAGTTCATCTACAGCTTTTGATGAGTGACCTGGCGATTAATCTTTCGATTGTATTGACTTGAATGCTTACGTTAATTACACTGCCAAGGGACTGTAGACATTCGTATGTAACACAAATTTCACTTGGTACCCGAAGCTATTCCTGAGAAAAAGTGATCTTCACAGACGGCAATATCTACTGATTCCATCGACTTAGAACCTTAAATCATTTACATAACCTAGGGACCATAGACCTTAGTATGTGACATAAATTTCAACGTGATACCTCTACCCATTTCTGAGAAAAAGACATCTTAAAAGTCGGACAGACAGACAGACAAACAGATGTACGGCCAGACAACAAAGTGATCCTATGAGGATTCCGCTTTAACGACTGAGGTATGGAAATCGTAACAAGTAACGGAAAATTTGTAATTTTTGTTTTTATGTTGATACACACGCATGAAAAGTATCTGTACAACGTTGGCCATATCAGATATCAAATTTATACTCAACTATAAGCAAGCTAACAGGTAGACCGCCCGGCTAGCCGCGTGGTCCAACGCGCTGCTTCGAGAGCGGGATTCGCACGAATCAACCCGGCGGATTGGGGTCGAGGTCAGGTGTGCCGGCCAGCCTGTGGACGGTTTTTACGGCGGTTTTCGATCTACCTCACCATAATTATTCTACCCGTCTCACATCTGGGGTTTCACTCGTCTGGTATGATCCCGGGGGATCCACTGGGGGCCGAACCGCACAATAACGCTGCGTTCGGTGTGGGGCGGCGGTGGGGTGGGTGGACTGCTGTGGCCGGTTGTGGGGTTGTGAACCGCTTAGGGTTACGGAGGGATGAAGCCTCTCCATCGTTTCTGGGTCCCCAGTTTAAGACATACATACATACATACAAGCTTACGGTTATTTTTGTAGTATCGGCGATTATTTATTTTCTATAAAAAACTTAGGACATTTATCTAATATTTTTCTTTAAGACCGGAATATTTAGAAACGTTAAATACTTCTTTTGATCAGCCTGCTATGAACAAGGTAGAAAACGAAACTTCCTGGCAGATTAAAACTGTGTGCCCGACCGCGACTCGAACTCGGGACCTTTGCCTTTCGCGGGCAAGTGCTCTACCAACTGAGCTACCGAAGCACGACTCAGGCCCGGCACCCACAGCTTTACTTCTGCCAGTACCTCGACTCCTACCTTCCAAACTTTACAGAAGCTCTCCTGCGAACCTTGCAGAACTAGCACTCCTGAAAGAAAGGATATTGCGGAGACATGACTTAGCCACAGCCTGGGGGATGTTTCCAGAATGAGATTTTCACTCTGCAGCGGAGTGTGCGCTGATATGAAACGAGTCTCGGTCGGGCACACAGTTTTAATCTGCCACGAAGTTTCATATCAGCGCACACTCCGCTGCAGAATGAGAATCTCATTCAAGGTAGAAAACGTTTCAAAGAAGGCCGTGTAGACATTGAAGATGACAACCATCCTGGACGACCCAGAACATCATCAACAGACGAAATTGTGGAAAACTGTAAGAAACGATTGTGAACGCTCCTCATATCACAATCATAGAAGTCACTGATGTTGTTGGCATCTTCAGTGGCTCACGCCATGAAACGTTTACGATGGGTGTTTTGGGTATGAAAAATGTAAAGCAAAATTTGTTCTAAAATTGGTTAATTTCAATGAAAACACCAGCGAACACGTATTTCTCAGAAAGGAAGGAAGGAAGATTAGAGTTTAACGTTCCGTCGACATCGAGGTCATTAGAGACGGAGCAGAAGCTCGGATTACGAAAACGTCATTTGCCTAGACCGATGTCAGAGAATCACGGGAAGCCTAAATCTAGGTGGTCGGGCAGGGGACGAACCATCATCCTTCCGAATACGAGTTGAAACGTCCCCTTAGAACAATTTATACACGACTGTGCTTAAACTGAAAATTATACAAGACTGTGCTTAAACTGACACACAATATTTTTTTTTTTTTGCGCAACGCAATCTGACTACCAAAGATCCCTGCAAAAGAATGGCCCTGAGTAACATTAAACTATACCTTTAAGAAATCACTTACCTCACAAAAATCTTCATTACTCGAACTACTGCAATACAGCGAGCGCCACTACTGCCAGCTAAATAAAAGATTCAAACTACGGAAGGCACTAACTACTGATAGGGATAGTTAGCAAATGAAAGATATTAATAGAGAACAAACAATGTATTTACCTTAATAGTCATAATATATATAGCAGTTCATGACAAATTTCAAAACTCCGCCATCTCTCTCCCCACATCCACCACTGCTGGCGGCTCACCTCCAACTGCGCAACGCTACGCGCTGTTCACATCCAGCTGCCGCTGCCCAACACTACAATGGCAGACAACAATGCAAACTAGCCACAGACTGCACACAGTACAGCCAGTGATTTTCATACAGAGCGCTACGTAACGTTGCCAATAAGAAAACATAAACAGCCTACTTACATAAAGAAAACATAAACAGCCTACTTACAGAGTCCGTACCTCAAGAGTCTTTTTACAATCATATATGAGATTAAAAACGCACCGTTGAGAGAGCTAACAGCTATCCCAATGACCGAGTTCCAGAAATGTTTCGAGGATTAGAAAAAGTGATGGTAAGATTGTATAATATCAGGGAATAACACTGATGTCGATGAATAAACAAAATTGCTAACGAAAAACCAAAATTCTCGTTACTTTTCGAACATACCTAGTGTAAATGATCATATGCATATGGCATATGGCACTAAATCAGATACTCAGAGCTAAATTACCTTAAAGTAAATCCTTTAATTATCAAAAGAAATTCATCACTACTTGGGGTGAGGCCAATACTAGCTTGAATTGGGAGATGTAGTTCCTAATCTAACAGTTTAGACACTCAGTTCTGTAAAGACTGCCTCTCCGTATTAAAAGTTACCAATTTTCTGAAAAACACGTACAAAATAAAATTGCGAGATTATTATCGAAACAAGGAAGGTTGCGAGATAATGGACGTAAATACTGTGGAAGTTTGGATAAGTGGTTAGATAAAAAATTAGCTTATGGGACGCCCGTGCATTTAGAATCCCCGGAACACTTCTAAAACTCGATCCCTGCGATAGCTTTATAGTAAAACGACGCTCCTCTAAGGTTAGGTGGAAAATTAGTATTCTGTTGTTGTCCGTTTGTTTTATCGTATCGGAAATTATGTAAAGTGCTTCATTCCGTTCGGTAGTCAGCAGATTTGATTGCTGGCATGCTGAATTTTCGTCTACTGAGTCCGCATTCGCTTCGGAAATACTGAGGAGGCTGCTCGCACTACACTTGTATGTCTTCTTCCGGAGTATTGCTATGCGGCCTGTGACCCGCAGCAGATAGGATTGACGGTTTACATTGCAAAATTTCAAAGAAGGGCAGTTCCTCTTGTATTATCGCGAAAGAGGGGAGAGAGTGCCACGCATATGATCGTGAACTTAGGCGGCAAACATTAAAGCAAAGGCTTTTTTCATTGCGGCAGGATCTTCTCATGAAATTTCAATGAGCTACCTTCTCTTCAGAGTGTGAAAATATTTTGTTGGAACCCAGCTACATAAGGAGAAATAATCATCATACTAAGATAAAGCAGTCAGAGCTCGCACGAAAAGATTCGAGTATTCATTTTTCCCGCGCGCTATTAGAGAGTGGAACGCAAATGAAATAGCTTGTAGGTGGTTCGATGAACCCTCTGCCAAGCACTTAATTGTGAATTGCAGAGTAGCCATGTAGATGTAGATGGAATTGTGTTGAGGATTAACGGTGGGACATATTTTAAAGTTATTCATATCAAATTGAAACTCATTTCTTTCTGCATCTAAGACTAGCACACAACACTATTCTTCGTTTATGATAAAATTTGAAGAGCCATTTTGTGCGCTGCTTATATCATTTTATGGACGGATCTCTACATTACGTAGAATAAGAATGTAGAAGCTGATCGTCATCAGATTTTAATACAATATAACGTGCCGTATTTTCTATGCGTTCCGCAAATGAAATTAGTATGTCACCGCAAACGATAATAGTACGTCGCAATAACTGAAACGGATTTTGTGACATTTTTCTGCAGAAAATTTCAAACGAAGGAGTACTACTTCAGATGATGCATAGTGTTAAATACTGTTCGCTTGGCCGGCCGGAGTGGTCGAGCGGTTCTAAGCGCTACAGTCTGTAACAGCGCGACCGCTACGGTCGCAGGTTCGAATCCTGCCTCGGGCATGGATGTGTGTCATGTTCTTAGGTTAGTTAGGTTTAAGTAGTTCTAAGTTCTAGGGGACTGATGACCTCAGAAGTTAAGTCCCATAGTGCTCATAGCCATTTGAACTATTTTTGCTCCCTATTTGGTCAGGATTACTTGGTGCTAAGAGGTCAAATATGTTTTCGCAACTATTTACACTATATGTAGGCTCCTGAACTAGTTATTCAAAGTAATTTTCCGAGAAGGCGTTCAGTACGATTTCAGACGACGTTTTATGCCTACCACCGACTTTAAACTTGTATTTTTGCCAATATATCGAGGGTGGATTTAACTCACCACCAATTCTTTCTTTGAACTGTTCGCTTAGTTATGGAACCATTTTTATACTCAAGAATTATGGCGTTTTTAGAGAGCGAAAATCTTCTGTGTGAAAATAAACGTGGATTCTGCAAAAAGAGATCGTGAGAATCTTAGATAGCTCTGTTCGGCACTCAGGTTGATGCCGCCTTGTTAGACTTCAAGAAGGCATCTGACACCGTTCCCCGCTACCGTTCATTCAAAAAATACGAGGTTACCCAGTATCGGACCAGGATCGATGAATGGTGTAGGCACTAGCAGTTGACCCTGAATGTAAATAAATATATTTTGCATCCACTAGTCTACAACAACAGTATCGATGACATATTGCTGGGAACAATATCTACCGTCAAATATGTAGAAGTAACTATGAAGACCGACATCGAGCGGAATGAGCAATTAAAGTGAACAGTAGAAGAAGCAGATGCTACACCGAGAGTCATAGGAAGAATTTTAAGGAAATGTGAGTCGTCTGCCGGCCGATGTGGCCGTGCGGTTCTAAGCGCGTCAGTTTGGAACCGCGTGACCGCTACGGTCGCAGGTTCGAATCCTGCCTCGGGCATGGATGTGTGTGATGTCCTTAGGTTAGTTAGGTTTAAGTAGTTCTAAGTTCTAGGGGACTGATGACCTCAGTAGTTAAGTCCCATAGTGCTCAGAGCCATTTGAACCATTTGTGAGTCGTCTACGAACGAAGGGGCTTACAAGTCGCTTATTCGACCGATTCTTGAGTACTGTTCATCAGTCTGGGGTCGTTACCGCTTAGGACGGATGGAAGAGAGAGAAAAGATCCAATGAAGAGCGCCGCGTTTCGTCACGAGATCGTTTAGTCGGCGCGAGAGAATTACAGAGATGCTGAACAAACTCCGGCGGTGACGTTACAAGTGAGGCTTTGCGCATCACGGAGAGGTTTAGTACGACAAAACTCTACCATCTGGTGAGCAAAATGTATGAGACAGGCGAAATACCCTCAGACTTCACGAAGAATATAATAATTCCAATCCCAAAGAAAGCAGGTGTTGACAGATGTGAAAATTACGGAACTATCAGTTTAATAAGTCACGACTGCAAAATACTAACGCGAATTCTTTACAGACGAATGGAAAAACTGGTAGAAACCGACCTCGGGGAAGATCAGTTTGGATTCCGTAGAAATATTGGAACACATGAGGCAATACTGACCCTACGGCTTATCTTAAGAGCTAGATTAAGGAAAGGCAAACCTATGTTTCTAGCATTTGTAGAATTAGAGAAAGATTTTGACAGTGTTCACTGGAATACTCTCTTCCAAATTCTGAAGGTGGCAGGGGCAAAATACAGGGAGCGAAAGGCTATTTACAATTTGTACAGAAACCAGATGGCAGTTAGAAGAGTCGAGGGGTATGAAAGGGAAGCAGTGGTTGGGAAGGGAGTGAGACAGGGTTGTAGCCTATCCCCGATGCTATTCAATCTGCACTTTGAGCAAGCAGTAAAGGAAACAAAAGAAAAGTTCGGAGCAGGTATTAAAATCCTCGGAGAAGAAATAAAAACCATGAGGTTCGCCGATGACATTGTAATTCTGCCAGAGACAGCAAAGGACTTGGAAGAGCAGTTGAACGGAATGGACAGTGGCTTGAAAGGAGGATATAAGATGAACATCAACAAAAGCAAAACGAGGATAACGGAATGTAGTCGAGTTAACTCGGGTGATGCTGAGGGAATTAGATTAGGAAATGAGACACTTAAAGTAGTAAAGGAGTTTTTCTATTTGGGGAGCAAAATAACTGATGATGGTCGAAGTAGAGAGGATATAAAATGTAGACTGGCAATAGCAAGGAAAGCGTTTCTGAAGAAGAGAAATGTGTTAACATCGAGTATAGATTTAAGTGTCAGGAAGTCGTTTCTGAAAGTATTTGTATGGAGTGTAGCCATGTATGGAAGTGAAACATGGACGATAAATAGTTTGGACAAGAAGAGAATAGGTTTCGAAATGTGGTGCTACAGAAGAAATTAAGATTAGATGGTGTTGTGGCGTAGCAAGACAGCCACGCCACTCGGAAGTAGCCGAAAGGCACGCGTTAAGCTCACGCAGATGGGCGTGAGGTCTGAAACAGGATACGTAATGAATGCAATAAAGAAAAGTACGTAGCTGCTGTAATACTTAACTTTAATCCATCATTTGTATACAGCATTCTTGATGATACAAGTGAGACTCTCTCTAGAAATGGTTAATGGCGCCTTGCTAGGTCGTAGCCATGGACTTAGCTGAAGGCTATCCTAACTCTCTCTCGGCAAATAAGAGATAGGCTTCGTCAGTGTAGTCGCTAGCAAAGTCGTCCGTACAACTGGGGCGAGTGCTAGCACGTCTCTCTATATCTGCCGTGTGATGGCGCTCAGTCTGCAATTACTGACAGTGGCGACACGCGGGCCCGACATGTACTGATGGACCGCGGCCGATTTAAAGCTACCACCTAGCAAGTGTGGTGTCTGGCGGTGACACCACAGATGGGAGGTATTGAACAGAATAGGGGAGAAGAGGAGTTTGTGGCACAACTTGACCAGAAGAAGGGATCAGTTGGGAGGACATGTTCTAAGGCACCAAGGGATCACTAATTTAGTATTGGAGGG
Organism: Schistocerca cancellata; assembly: GCF_023864275.1. Lineage (NCBI taxonomy): Eukaryota > Metazoa > Arthropoda > Insecta > Orthoptera > Acrididae > Schistocerca > Schistocerca cancellata. The sequence goes on from NC_064634.1 coordinate 491,004,736, forward strand.
CAGAGTGGAGGGTAAAAATCGTAGAGGGAGACCAAGAGATGAATACACTAAGCAAATTCAGAAGGATGTAGGCTGCAGCACGTACTGGGAGATAAAGCAGCTTGCACAGGATAGAGTAGCATGGAGAGCTGCATCAAACCAGTCTCAGGACTGAAGACCACAACAACACAACAAGGAGGCTTACCGACAATCATTCTTCCCAAGCTCCGTCCGCGGGTGAAACAGGGAAGGAGGGATCGGTTAGTATTACCAGAAGTAGCCTTCACCAGACGCCGTCAAGAAGCTTGCGAAGCATTGATGTTGATACAGATGCTCGTTTCGTATCCGCCCCAAGTGATCACTCCGCGTCTGTCATCACGAGGCCCTCGCGCTTGCCGGGTTGGTATCTTTGAAAGGCCTCCCATACTCCGACGGGACCGATCACCTCGCTGTTTGGACCCCTCCCCAACCAGCCAGCCCCCACGCTTCTGCCACGTCGGCAGGTGTTTTTCTGCGACGCGTCGCGTGTCGCGCGGCGCAGCTCTCCGCGGCATACGTCACGCCGGCGTTTTTGCGCGGCGCAGGCGCCGGCGGGCGCCCCTTGCCCGCTATTGGCCGCCGCGCATCGGCGCGCCGCGGCGTCGCCGGCGACCGGGACGCCCGATTCGGGACGCCGCTGCGCCGCCGGCGCCCATTATTAAAAAGACAATGGCAGCCGGCGCCGGCCGCTGCCTGACAACGAGCGATGCGCGCGCGCCTTTTTGCTCGCGCGGCTCATTCTTGTTTGGCCGGCGGGCTTTTTGCCGCGCTCGCTTTGTTCCCTTTTGTGGCGTCTCCTTTCTCGGCGCCGGCCAATGACTCGGCCGACTCGTCCGCCCGCCGGGACGCCGGCCGCTCGGGAACGGCCCCGCCCCTCGGGGGCATTTCGTCAGCGGCCGACGTAAACAAACCGGCTCTGCCGCGGGGGAGCTGCCCCTGTTTGATGTGCACAGCCAACGGAATGGAGGCTCTCAGTACTTCAGCGCGGGCGCATGTCTAATCGAGGGACAGCGGCACGACTGCTGCTGCAGACCTGTAGGGTGCCTCTGATTACCTTATAAATTACTGATAAACCAGAAGAAACAGAAACTGCATTTCTGTCCGTCTCGTGGCCGGGCGGGGTGGCCGTGCCGTTCTAGGCGCTACAGTCTGGAACCGAGCGACCGCTATGGTCGCAGGTTCGAATCCTGCCTCGGGTGTGGATGTGTGTCATGTCCTTAGGTTAGTTAGGTTTAATTAGTTCTAAGTTCTAGGCGACTGATGACCTCAGAAGTTAAGTCGCATAGTGCTCAGAGCCATTGGAACCAATTTGTCCGTCTCGTGTACAGACGACAGTGGCGTCTAGTTTTAGCACAACTTACTTTTCTTGTTACAAGGAGCCCACCAGTCAATACAACTTTTGAAATTTTTTATATTTATTACACGTGAAGTTCACAAATATACCGAAGCATTTCGATGCAACTCTCAAAATATTCTCGAGAAAACCGAGTGTGAAGACTTCCGAGCAACTTTAATTGAGCCACGTTATAACTATAGGAAACTACTTTCATCCAGCCATAGCTGTGGGTTTTTTCATTGCTCTGGCAGAAGGCTCATCAAACTACGACACATGAAATATTAGTTAACTTTATTACATAAATGAATAAAAGATTTGACAAAATCTTTATTTTATGTATTTATTTAAGTAAATTTGCCTTTACCACAAGAGTAGGGTGCCTACTGACTATGGGAGCACCACTTGATGCAGTAACAAGGAGAGGTCGCCAGCGGCACGATCGGCATCTTGAAACTATCTGTGCAGTGATAGAGGTCAAGTTCCCAGGTATCACACATGCAACCTTCACCCTGGTGGGGGGCTTCATTTGCGAGTAAGCGACGAAAGAACAATTCGGAACTTTGTGTAATATTCAGTATCCTTAAAAAAAGTAGCTGTTGCGTACTCTGGTTGTGTGGTGTAATGGACAATGTAAAAACTTCACATGCAAGAGGCTGTCAACGGAATCTTGTCAGATGCACAACTTTTATTTTTAAATTGTTATCGAAATTACTTTGATCATTACTTTTATTCAATTATGTGGTCCAAATGTAATTTTTTGTATCTATTCCTTTGTCACATCATTTTACTCACCGACTAAACTTTTTAATTTGTTTCCCTTTTTCTTTATATAATTTTTTTTTCCAATAGCAATTTTTATGAATATGAATGTAGTTGTATTTGTGTATTATAATTTTTTGAAAATTTCAGTTTATTAGTTAAAAAACAAAAGACGAAAGAGTCTTTTTATATTTGTGTAATTGTGTAAAAAAAATCGTCGTACAAACATTTACTACGTTACCTAAATTCCCATTGCACCATGGACAAAATAATGTAGATGAAAATTTAAATTAAAGACGAGTTTATAAGCAAATTTGAAACTGAAGCGAAATGAGAACTACATAATGTAAACACAATAATTTGGACGAAAAAAGGTGATAAAACAAAAGAAATTAAATTAATATTAATACATAAAATTAATTAAAAACACATGAACGAAGATTTCATATGGAGGAAGAATGATAGGAAGAAAAATGAGAGCAAATGAAGAATTTGATGTTATGATTAAAATTATGTGACAAAGGAATGGAATTAAAGAATTACATTTAAACCAATTACGTTAATAAAAGTAATGATTGAGGAAATTTCGATAACGATATATGAATAAGAAAAACTTCTACCTCTGACGAGTTTCGAACTCACAACCTACTGCACGTGGACGCTATCCTATCAATTACACCACGCAACCGAACTGCGTATTGCAGTCCTTTTTAATGCTGTTAAGTGTCACAAGAAACTCCGAATTTTTCTTTCGACGATTACTCGCAAACTAGGTCCCACCAGGGTAAACCTGGGATCTTAATCTAGACTGTTTCAAAAAGTTGATCGCACCGCTAGGAAAGTCTCGTTGTAAGTAACAAATTGATTGTTGAGGTAGAACGTTCGACATTTACAATAGGACAAGTTCATCTAAAACTTTAACTACTCGTTTGTCCTAGGCGAAGATGTTGACTAGCATAGGCGAGATCACTATCTGGGCTGAACGCTCGCGTGTTCGACACTAGGCTGGTATCAGAGGTGCGATGCTCGCAGGGGAGGCTTGTCTCCGGGAGTGTCTACCATTGGTTGTTGTCGATTGCAGCGGTCCCCCTCGCTGATGTTTTAAAAAAAAAAAAAAAAAAAAAAAGATCCTCTGTGGAGCACTAGTAGCGTCGGAGGATCCAAATCAGATAAGCTGATCAGTGGGTTGCTAGTTCGGATTTTACTGTGCTCTTTTTTTCGCTTTTTTCTTTTTCTTGATCAATTCCAATACCTACATCATTTAAATATAAAATTTATGAATATATGCTCACTGACAAACACCTAACCATAAATTCGTAATTATCGATAGTTTATAGATGATCGTTGATAAATATCGTTTAAATTAAAATATCACAAACTTTTTAAACATGTTTTATAAATGACCGAAAGTTAAAAATTTATATTTGGTATGAAAACTGGAATTCTGCATGCGATAATTAATTAGAAACGCGAAGACGGGTATTTCTCATAAAAATTGTGATTAGAAAAATGTCAGCACATTTGATTCAAGTTATGTAGGTATTTAACCTGACAAAAAAATACAATAAAAAATTAATCATAGCAAGATTCGAACTTGATTTTCTCTAGAATTATTCAGAGTTGCATCGAACTGCTTTGGGATATCGATATTTGTGTTCTCAGCTTCGCTTACTATAAATGTAAGAAATTGCAAAAATTCGACTGCAGGGTGGTCTCGTTGCAGGCGTTAGCCCCGTCTAGTACGGTGTCAGCAGTACTCGATATTTGGCAAATTAATTTTGTTGTAATTTTGTGGCTGAATGGCCTTCCCGTCGCCGTATTACTCAGTTCCCCGAGACAGAGGCGTCGTGTGTGCGGTGTGTCTGCGAATCGCGATAATTTTTCTTTTGTATGTTGTCGTATTTTAACTTTTCGTGCATCGTACTTTGAGACAGAAATTTGGGACCAACCTAGAATTTGCCTCAACGGGAATAGGCAACCCCCACAGTCAGGCCGGCCGCTGTTTCATGAGGTCAAACGTATTCGATGCGGATCGATTCCACCCTCTCGCCTGGCACGCTACTGCGTTGCCCAAATACGCTGTACTAAAAGGTCACTTTCGACATATTACTGTCAACTGTTTCGGAAAAAGTACCTCATGCGTAACTAGTAGACCGGGATTTTTGTAATTTTCTTATATTTACGGCACGTGAAGAAGTGGGGCTGCGCCCCGCATGCATTTACGTACAAGACCCCCAAAAATTCTCGACAATATCGACTTCGCAATTCTGCGAGGTCTAGAGTACCATAGAGATGGTAAATATTTCGACAGGTGGCGTGGCTCTGCGGTAGAGGGTCGCCCCCGACGTGGGTGGCCAGGGTTCCCAGTCTAGACAAATTTCTAAATAAATAGGTAAGTTCTAAGACCATTTCCGTAAAACGTAAAATACATAAAGATAGTAAAAAAATTGATAGTGCTCAAGACTATTAATCTCTGGATCGCTGATTCCAAAAGATTCCACCAGTATTTTTTTCGTTTATTTTTTCTTTTCAGATCGAATACCTAAGTTATTTGAATATAAAACGCATCATCAAACATTTGCTACTAAACACACATGTAACTGTCATTTTTATGAAAATAAAAATGCAGTTTCCATTGCAAATATAATTCTTATTACCCATCTTTTATAAAAAATTGTTAATAAATAGTCTGTTATCTAAATAAAAAGGAAATACAAATTAACGTTGTTTTTTATCTTCAAGTATTTTACTCTTCACGGAACTGCTCGTAGAATAAGCGCATCTTTTTAAAAATGTACATGATCGAGGACTGAACCCAGACAATCCACACGCCAGTCGAACGTTCTACCACAGTGCCACATCGCCTGTCGAAATAATAAAGAGCTCAGAAAACTTCAAACTCCTCGAGATTGTTTGAGAGTTGCATCAAACTGTTTTGATGACTGACATTTGAGCTTTGGACTTCACGTATCATAAATATTAAAAAAAAAATACAAAAATCAGAATGGCATGTGGCCCGCGTTGTAACTAGAAACGTGACTGATGTGGGCTATACACGCCTTTGTATTTCGTTTACGCACAATCACAGACCCCGTTACTGGTTTCGGCCATAAATTGGCCATCTTCGGAACTAGTTATATTCTCCGTATGCAGTTAATTTCTCCATATGTCTGTCTACGTACAGTGTTATTGGTAAAAAAAATCTCTGCGGAGACACGTCACTAACACACTTCTACAAGTGCACACAGTGTGTTCGGAAATTCCAGTTGAAAACTTGTAGGACATGTAGAGGGAAATGGATACACAACATTCAGAACAGGAAACGCACGGTTTCTTTTCTACGACGCTTACAATATAGAAGTTTGACTCATCCACTTCTGCTTGACAAACTCAATTAGGAGTGACGAAGTACAGTTATTAGGTAACAATTCGAAAGGAAACATAACAAAACATCCATTTATCACTTAATAACATTTGTTTGTTTTAATACTGAAATATTACGTGTTTACATTATTCCAAAACAAAAAAGGACCCAACACAGCGTACGTACAGACAGTAATGTTTAAGTGGTAATACAAACAAACTGTACTGCGTCACGCGTAATTCAATTTCTCAAGCAGAAGTGGATGATTTAACATCTGAATTGAAACGGTACGTTTCTGTACACGGGTTCCTGTTCAAAATATTATGTACACACTCCCCTCTACAAGTCCTAGAAGTTTGTATCGGGAATTTCATTTAGACAGGTACGGCAACTTTCTGTGCGTCGTTGTTCATTTTTATTTTCTTTTTTTATATTTTTGTAATTTATTCGACTGCGTCCAACGTCATTCCGACTTTCTACCTTTGCAGCCGCACACGTCAAATATCCATACACATCTTTGTCGAGAAGAAACGTGGCAGATTTAGTTCACACTACATATTAGATGAGAATTTCATGAAATCAGACAAATTTATTCAGTTGTTTCTGCCTTATACAGATTTTACTGGATAGAAGTCTCGATCATCGACGAGCTGACAAAAAAGAAGAAAAAACATCCGCTCAGAATAAATCTACTTCGGAATCTCGATAGCCTTCGAGTACTTGTCCAGTAACGGCCAGAAGTCTCATAAAAATACTTCTGTGTCGTTACAACAGTATATGGCTGAAACCAAAAGCAACTGCAGAAGTGATCCGTGATTGTGTCTAGAAGAAATGAACAGAACTGTGTGATTTTTGTTCTCCTGCATTACTCTCGGTGACTAAACAAGCTAGCACAGTTTATGAGCGAGTAGAAATGCTTTGTATTGGAGTTGGCTGCTCTTTATCAAAACTGTGGTTCGGCAGTTTTGGTACAAAACATAAATGTTAGGGTTACCGATAGTATTAGGAGCATAGTTACGAAAAGAAACACGTATCACTCTGTGGGTGAGAAACTAGGGACCGACGACTTTCTTTGTGTTTTGTTTCTCTGTTTGCTTGTTTTGCATATAATTAGAAACGCACATCGTTCAAGTTAGTCCGTTGTGCATTTTACATCCTTACAAAATATACATTGCATTTTATAAGTAACAAAAACTAGTTTATAGTGTAACTTCTGCGTTATTTATGTAACGAAAGCAATTAATTTTGATGCAAGTATGTTTACATGCACAAACATAAACAAATATATGTAATTATTATTGTTATTTTGTACTAAACAGAACGTTCTTCATCATGATCAAAGGCAGGAGTTCCCTGTCATTACTGTTATAACTGCGGAAGTGGTTTATGAATAACAGAAACATGTTTTATACAATCTTTATGAAGTGTTGAAGCGATATTTGATGTTTTGTTTCGCGTCTTTTTAAAGTTTACCTTTTTTTTTTTTTTTTTTGAGGATATTACGTTTTTATCGCGATATGATGACACTATTATTTTTTATCCTTACTACAATAATTTTCGACTAAAATCTGAATAAATACTGTTTATTTTCGAGTAACGGACAGGAGGATAACTATGTACAAAAATGTTACATTGGTTACGCAGTTCTTTACGTATTCTCACTCAGGTTCTACACCGTTCACTTTTCCTGTTTCTAGACGACCCTAGTACGATACTGATCGCATACTGGCATAAAGGATCGAAATGAGGTACCGTCAGATAGGAATACAAAACACATGAGGTACAGGTAACGCGATTACGATCTTAACTGACCAAGGCTACTACGAAAATCACAGTAGTCTTCGCTTATTATCTACAGTATAATCTACGGTGGCCTATGGTAATTTGTTAGTGATCGGTCGCCATTTGCACCGAAGAGTTTAAAGGGCTGTGTTGTTCATAACGGAGATATGTTTAGAAAATCTTTAGTGTGTAATATTCACACTAAAGAAAGTAAGAATTTTTAACTCAATGGTTGCATTTATTTCGTATTGTAGAACATTTCTTGTGTTCTTTATTATTCAATCTTAAAATAGCAATCCTATAGCTTCTGTAGCATCTATTAAGTATTCAGAGCTGGGAAAGAAAGCAGTTCAATAGCAGTTTCTATGTTATCATTATTATTATTACTGTAATTGTTACCGGTATTATTGACCTACCTGTTACAAGGTGATTCCGGTAAATGTTGATATCCTAAGATCAGTGACTCACCTTAGTTATTCTCTTCATCGTCTGGAATACTACCATTTTTAATTTCATCGCCATAATGGACACACAACATATTTAAAGCCTTCAGCCCTGCTTATCGAACAGACGGATAGAGTATGGTTAATTCATATTTAAGGTACGCAACACGTATGCTTCCTGTTACAGAGTTTTAATACAGGCTTTTAAGCATCCCCATATTAGGCAAAGTGTAAAGCGTTTTCTGTGATCAGGTCGTATGGTTTACGAATTTACACTCGAGTTTACAAAAGTTGTTCTTGTTCCTGTCGTCAGCAGTAAAATAACAGCTACAGTATTGGTGACTACGGGACGAGAGCGAAGCTTTCGCCCTTTTGTAGCTTCATATAATAACAGTATTTGGAATAAATGCAATCCTTGGGATAAGTGTAGTTGTGGGAATATCAATATTCTCTCTGGACAGGTGTTTGAGTTGCAGCGAGCATTTTGGGTCGACGCTTCCCACTGACGGTTTCTAATGTTATTTTCCTTCGCATTTTAAACTTGTCATTTACTGTTTATGACAGTAGTATTTATACCACCCCCTTGTCGACACAAGCTAATAATTAATGAGCAAATAAAAATATAAGAAGGTAATATAATTTACAGCTCATGACAATATTTGACTGTCGTCAGTTGCTTGTAATTTCGCACACAACATTTGCCTGTTGTTGAAGAGAAGTTTAGTGAGAAATGCGAAAACAGAATTCAAAGAAGTAAAAAAATGCTAAATATATACGTTAGAATGTAGTGTTCGCTTCTTAGCTGGTATATCCCTAAGGCCACATTAACAGACGATCGTTCACTCATTCGTTTGTTGTTTGATGAGGGCTTTAAGATGTGCTACATGACGAATGACAGTGTAGATTTCCTCAGAGCGTAGAAGCTGGTCTGGACACACACAATTCTCTCTGTGTCTCTCTGTCTTTCAACCCTTTTCTCTTCCAGACCACCGACTGACTCAGTGCACTTGATATCATGCATTAGTTTGTTTCCCTGGTGAATTTGGCTTTACACTGCGAACGAATGAGTGATTGTGCATTAAACAGCATCTAGACTCCATACATGACTTTTAGATGGGCTGTTAGCCAGGCGTAATCTCGAAATCTCAGCAAACCCTTGACTGGTTTAAACGCAGATGCTGACTTGACAATCGTTCACTTTTTCCCAAGTCGTCCGAAGTCCACGACGGACAAGAGAGTGAACAACTGCCTAAGCAGTATATCGGTAGTACACAGGGGACAAAGAATAGTCACGTAGAATACTTAGAGTGATCTGCACGTATATTTGGATATACAGGGTGGGCGAAATGAAACTGGCCCGGAAAATGTATGAGGCAGTGAAACGAAAACGAGACGGATAGAGAAAAAAGAAGCAAACTGTTTGTTACTTCAAAAGTAATCGCCATAACTGTTAATACATTTATGCCACTGTGGGACAAGACGGTTAAAGTCTTCGTGGACAAATTTTTGAGAGTGCCTGCTGTAATCTGTCCCCTACTTTTTTGTTGTTGCTACTGTCCACTATGGTAAAGTATTTTATGAAGATTCGAGAGGAGTAAGATTTACAATGAATTTTTTAATTTACTTATCTTATCTTGCACAGTTGGTTCCAGTTCTTCATGTCTAATTTATTTTGTCACATTTTACTGTATCACACAGTCTTTTGAATTTCACATTAACAAAGCCGAAATTACATAGTTCGCCCAAAATACCAAAAATAGGTCCGATCACACGAGAGGCATGCTTACAACTACTTCACTCTGCGGTAATAACAATATTCCGAGGGGTTTACAATTTTTCTTGACAAATGAATTTCTATTTACTCGATTACTATTTCATAAGTGAAATAAACTTGACAAACAGTACTAGATTGCGTAATTAATAATATGTACCAGATATTTAGTAACTGAAATGATTAAGAAAATTTTAACTTTACATTCAGAGCTAGTACATATCGATTGTAGCAACGAAAATAAATTAATTCCTTTTTATAAATTTTAGCTTGAGTTATAAGATACTGTCTATAAAATTATATGCAATTTTTCAGAAAAAACACCTGAGATATCACTGACATGTCCAAAATTAGAAAAAAATTCTGGTATGGACTACTACTGTTGAGGGAAAGAATTTGTTAGAGGCGGATGTCCCTGTATAGCACGGAACCGCGATTGTACCCAGGCGTGTACCTGCTCTTCCAAAGCAAGTCGATGGCCACGAATGCTTTTTTCGGGGCTTCAATAATATAGGAACTGCGCGGAGAGAGATCGTGACTACGGAGGATGTGTGCGCGTGGTCACTTCAGAAAATTTGAAGCGCTCCGTTAGAGTCGAAAAGACCCGCCAGGATAGCCGAGAGCGCTAACGCGCTGCTTCCTGGACTCGGGTAGGTGCACCGGCCCCGGATCGAATCCGTCCGGCGGATTAACGACGTCGGCCGGTGTGCCGGCCAGCCTGGATGTGGTTTTTAGGCGGTTTTTCACATCCTACTATGTGAATACCTGGCTGGTCCCCACGTCCCACCTCATTTACACGCCTCGCGGACATTTGAAACACATTCACACTATTTCACGATTTACACTAGACGCAGACCGCTGGGGTACACTAATTCCGTCCCGGGGGGTACGGGGTGGTGGCAGGAAGGGCATCCGGCCACCTCTTAACATCCACCGTGCCAAATCCATACTTAACCCTGCCGACCCCGCGCACAATGCGGGATCAAGGCAGTAGCAAAGGAAAGAAACAAAGCCGTCAGTGTTGAAACGCCGAGGAATGTTGACGGGATAATTCCCGCCCACATGTAGCCACGGTCGTTTCGAGTACACCGCACAAGTTTCGCTGGGGAGGCGCTACATACACATCGTCCGTGTAATCCCGATCTCTCACCAAGCGATTTCCATGTTTTTGGAGAGGACATTTGTGGTCGTCGGGTGCTTCTGAAGTAGAGCTGCACGCACACCTGTGTATAGTTGTAGTTCGGTAGGCAACCGTCTCACAGCGGACGGTTACTTTTGCACCTGTCCCTCGGGTTCAGCTAGTCAGCAGTGTGTTGCTAGCGCGGGGCGGCGCGCCGTGTGTTCTAGGCGGCTGTTGCTCAGCAGGCGTGTGCCGGTGTGTTGCAGGCGGCCCCATGGAGCAGGGCGGCCCCGGGCCCGGCCTGCCGCTCGCCGCGGAGTTCGCGGGGCTCAGCGCAGAGCCGCCGCCCGGCTTCCTGCCGCAGCCGCCGCCGCCCGCCGACCAGATCCTCGCCCAGCAGCGCGCCAGCCCCGAGTTCATCAGCTCGCAGGGTGAGCACCACGGCTGTCTCGATCAAACATCGACATTCCCCTTAATGCATATGTTTTACCCTCATATATCGATATCAAAATGGCAATATCGACTTCCAAACATCCATATATTGACGTTCTCATCATGTATCTCTTTGACCACGATATATCGATTTCAAAATGGCAATATCGAGTGCCGAACATCCATATATCGACGTTCCCATCAGCATGTATATTTTACGCCGATATATCGATATCAAAATAGCAATATCGAGTGCCAATCATACATATATCGACGTCCCCATCAATGTATATATTTTACGCGGATATATCGATACCAAAATGGAAATATCGAGTGCCAAACATCCATGTATCGACGTTCCCAACAAAGCATATATTTTACCCCGATATATGGATATCAAAATAGTAATGTCGAGTGCCAAACATCCATATATCGACGTTCCCGTCAATGTATGTTCTACACCGATATATCGATATCAAAATGGGAATGTTGAGTGTCCAACTTCCATATATCGATGTTCCTATCAATGTATAAATTTTACCCCGATATATCGATATCAAAATGGCAATGTCGAATGTCGACCTCCATATATCGACGTTTGAATTAATGTATATATCTTACGCCGATATATCGATATCAGAAAGGCAATATAGAGCCCCAAACATCCATATATCGACGTTCCCATCAGTGTACGTTTTACCCCGATATATCGATATCAAAATGGCAGTATCGAGTGTCAAACCTCCATATACCGACGTTCCCATCAATGTGTATATTTTACCCCCGATATATCGATATCAACATGGCAATATCGAGTGCCAATATTTTTATTTCATACAGACATGACAACTTTCAAAAGTGAAAAATCAGTAGAATTTTAGCGGTGTACTATTGTGAATTACAACACATCCCTGACGATTGCAATAATTCAGTAACTGTAACAATTCAATTACATTTGCTTTATTATTTACATGTAAATATTAAATAATGGACATACCCGAGCCTTCGGACTGCATAATTTATCATTCAACATGCTGAACAATATGAATGATGAGCTCTGCAGGTTTCTTTGGATTCACACACATTAAAATGAAGCACTCTCGAGAGAACTACAGTTCGAAATTACGATCCGAGGAAACAAATTAACGTATATTAGATTTCTGTTTTGACATTAGCACAGTTTTGCATGAATAAATACTGTTAAACGATCACACGTTTTCATTTCGTAACGCAATCCATATTTGCATGGCATCTTATATCCGTAAGACATCATTTAAATCAATTTTATACAGGATGTACATGTTAGGCTTAGCAAATAATCTGAATAGTTTATCAGTCTGAATTTGTCTGATTACGGTAGTTACTTATTCACCACACCCGTAGCTGACTTAGCCTTCTTCAAAAACTGTGAACTAAATTTCTGCTCAAAGCACTTCCCTTTTTGAACTGATTTTAAAATCATAAATTTCTCCAAAGACGTTTCTGAAAGCATGGACCTGAAATGAGTTTTGGTCTTTGTAACTGTGCTAAAAATTCTATCACATTCCGCATTACTATGTGGAATTGACAAAACAACCAGCACCACCTTTGCAAGTTTATCCTATTGAAGAACCCCATCAGCCGATTTCTTCTAACCTACCAACGCCCACTGAACATCAATTATCTCTGCTGCCAAGTTGGTTTCTTCTAGCTGAAAGTTACAGAACTGAGAGTGAAGAATATCAAGTTCTGTATCTAAGTGTTCACTTTCGCTAGTCAGAATATTAGGAAATCTGTTTATGAAAAATCTAAGGCTGGAAAATGATGCTTTGCCAATTATAGAAATATTTGCAACTTCTGCATACATTAAAACTTTATTTTTGAATGGAAACACTGCCTTTTAGACACAACAATGCGAATCACTTCGCTTGGAACAACTATCGACTACTCCTTGTCCACGATAAGTTTGCGATTGCGCTGGTGCTACCAGAAGCGGAGGAAATTGGCACTAGTTGA